>NC_142032.1:43808457-44408457 GCF_982192425.1 Myodes glareolus
CTCTGTTGACTTTTATGGTATGTTGGCTTGACAAAAGAGCCTTCTGGATGTCTACAAGTCTGCTGCTGCTGTTGCTAATGTTCTCTCTCTCTCTCTCTCTCTCTCTCTCTCTCTCTCTCTCTGTGTGTGTGTGTGTGTGTGTGTGTGTGTGTGTGTGTGTGTGTTTCAGCGGGAGTATGCCTGCAGCCACGAAAGAAGCATGCTGGACATAAAGCCAATTCATCAAACACAGGTTTGCAGTAATAAAAACAGGAAGCTAATGAGAAAACCTCCTCATGGGAAACAATTTCCCCCTTTCTGTTTTGGCCCGTAAATTTTGCTCTCTTGGACCTTCAAGGGCATGTTCTTTGCCTTTTCTTTTGCAACTAATGATATTCTTGCAAATGTCAGGCCTGCAACAAACCCCGGTGTTGCAGCAACTTGGAGATGGATAAGAAACAGTGAGGATTCACTAACAAACATGACAAGGTACACATTACTGGAGGCAATTACCCACATCTCGGGGCATTCAATAGACTCTGCCACTGACATTAATGACTTGAGAATGTACTTGGCCTTTTTGTTGTCTCTGTTATGTGCAAGTAATGAAAATATTGAGAAAGTTATTGTGACTATAAAGTTGCAGTAAGTTCCTTTTTAGAAGATAAGTTAGATTTATCCTATGACTTGGAAAGATGGCTTATTACGCTTCAATTCAAAGGAAAAATAAAGTTAGGATTAGTGTGAAGAGACTTTACTTTTATTTTGTCTGGGTCACTTGGCTCCAACTTAAGATGAATGGACTTTCACATTGCTCCATTAGAGGAAAGTCCGAGAACCAGGGATCAACCTCTCATCTTATTGATGTCACTACTGCGAGACTTCAGAAATGTCTTAGTAAATTGCTGCACAACCGTTCGCAGAGTCAAACATGTAGTCACCAAACAATTACCCACACAAGCAAGGGTCCTGTCTTCATCAAGCAGCTATGTTCCTTTTGGGCTATTCCCGCTACTGTCCCCTGGTATCTCTTCAGGGAAGAGTGACGCTACCCTACAGGGTCATGCGCCAATCACTCTCCAAGGATGTGTCTGCATCATCATGTCTCATCTTCTAAGGCAAGCTCCATTAGTAGTTTTAGTGGCACTTTGTCCCTTATCTGTCATTATAGCACAGGCTGGCTTTAAACTCATGATCCTATTGCTTCATTTCCTGGGGGCTGGGATTAGAGCTGTACACAGCCGTGTTGGTTTCCATTGCATCTTTTAAAATATGTGCACCTATTAAAGAATTTTTGCCTTTTGTTCAGATACAGTCACATGGGTGTGCATTTGTTACTGAGGAGTAAAGAGAACACAGGGAAGGGGGGCTTAGAACTTTCAGTAACTAAGTATCTAAGTGCGAGGGGAAAAGCAAGTCCAGTGATGAAAAGCAGAAAGGGATGGACAGAGCTGGAATGTGATCAGCAGGAAGCAGGTCTAACTAGAGTCCCTGCGTGAGAAAGTGCTGGCTGCTGAGATGGGAAGGCGCTCAGTGAATGCTAAGGAAGAGGAGGGCGAGCATCTTCTGCTTATTAAAACTGAAAAGGGTGGAGTGGGGCATGGGAAGGGCACACAGTACATTTCTGATGATAGCAAAAACATATAGTGTTCAAGAATAAGGCATCAAGGTCTCTGGAGTTTTATTCTCCTGCCGTTTCATTTCTTTTTGTCTGGTCTCTGTCTCCTCACCTCGTACGGGCCTGCTATGGGTTGACTAGATCTCCCAAGTTCATGAGTTGGGAATTTAACCTTGAACGCAACCATGTTAAGCAGGATTTTAATGTATAGAATAATGGCATAGCTTGTAGGAATAAAGAGGGAATGCAGTCCATGCAGCTGCTCTCAGTGCATCACCCTGTTGTCTCTACCCATGAGCAAAAAGAAGCCCACGCCAGATTGAGACCTCTTCCATGGACCTGCTATCCTTTAAAGACATAATAAACCTTTACTCTTTATAAGCCACCACAGTGTTGTGTTACAGAGGCACTAAATAGACAAAGCATCCCTGTTTTCTTCTCGTTCTTTCCCCTTCACACTTCAGAAGCTTTTCTGAGGGGTGAGACAAACAGAAGCTTATCTGTTCATGTATTCTACTACTTACCTTTGTTTCCATCTGAAACTTTTCTGGAGCACTCGAAACCCAAAATATGCCCTGAAATATTTGGTTTGGCTGTGACCTAGCATCGACTGCTCCGTGTCTAAAGAATGTAAATGGCAAATGAGCCAACTGAATTTCGGTGTATTGTTGACCCCGTACAATCAGGAATTGTAGGCTAAGGGAGAGGGAAGTTTCATGGGGAAAAATGTAATAGATAAACTTAGACAAAGACTTGCAGTCAAAAGGATTTGAAGGTTCAGTGGTGCTGTGGTGGAGAGATGAGCATAGCTGCCTCTCAAAGATGAGGGGTTTTGCAAGCCAGGGACACTTGTTTGCATCACTAGCCCATATGACTCCAAAGGACACTGAATCCAGATTTCAGAGACTGGGTGAGCAACGTTGAATGAAAAGACAAAGATAGACTCTGTGTTCTCGAGGAACAGGTACTCTGATGGAGTTCACTAAGTGCAATTTGGTCCTGAAAAATTGCAGTGAATGTTTCCTATGCATTTCTGAGTTTACTCAGAAAACTGGAAGGCTCCAAGGGGTGGTAGTGAATAAGCACGGTGAGCAAGGCCTCCGTGAGTGGCTGTGCCAGTCACACACATAGAGGGCTTTTGCAGCACGCAAGGCTGCGGTGCTGAGAGCAGTGGAGTATCAAGGTCAGCATTAAATGATCTCAAAGCAGTGATACCCTGAGGCCAATGCCACACTGAGTCAGGATGACTAAGTCAAGACAAGAAACAAAGATGCGAAATCTGAGAGAGTCCTACATCAAGCTAGGATCCTCAAAGTGGGCGAAAGAAAGTGCATCAGATTGAGAGTTCCCGTGGCTCTCCCAGAAATCACACACACTTCCCCTGGTAGAAACAATCTTTCCCTCAGCATTTTGACAGTCTATAATTTAAGTCTACAAAAATATAAACTGAAAATAAAGATTTAAAGAAATAGAGAAAGTAAAGACATACTATGATTTTAAATTGATACAAAAATGGAATTAGGCTGTTTTATGGATTTCAGCAATTAGAATGATCAGACACTAAATATGAAGGTATTTTAGTTGGAATATGGAAAGAAATATAAGGAGGGAATGAATAAAAAACAAGCCTGAGTGATAAACAATGAAAACAATATCAAAATATCCAAGAAGATCTATAAAAAAATCAAGTAGTGCTTTAGAAACAAAATCACAAATTACAAAATTGAGAGCTGAATGCATTACTGAAATTGATAGAATTGGTCACAGCTGTAGCGATAATTGGGAAGTTAGAAGGTATAACCATAAACATTATCTGGAATACATCACAAAGAAAATATCTTTTAAAATGCGAACGAGAAATCAAGAGATAAAGTAGAAGGAGATGTGACATTTGTCACATACAAGATTTAATCAGTCTAAATAAAAAAATCAAAAGAAGCCAAAAGAAAAGAGAAAAAAACCAAAGAGAAGCAAAGAGGCATAAAATGGACAAAAACTTAAATGATGTTTAATTTTTTTATGTCAATTTGTCCAGGTTCTATTTTCTATTTGAAGTATCATTCCTTTTTTTCTGGAGAATTCTAATTAATATACTATGAGTGATAGAAGTCTACACATAGGAATATATGCACATGAAGTATATTATTGTATATATTAGATTATGTGGTTTATTTTTATAGAAAGTTAATGCATCATAGAAAGAATAAAATCTAGCTAAATCTTTTTTTTTTTTACAAGAAGTACTCTTACAACTCAAGGGTGTAGAATAACAAACAGCTAAAAATATTAATGATTTGAAATTTTACTTTTGAATAGGAGGTCAAGATGTATACACTCATTTTTAGACTACCTAAGAAAAAATAAATTGAGAAAAGGGAAAAGATCTGAGAAGACTCGTCTTGTTCTTGATTTTAGTAGAATCGCTTGGGTTTCTCTCCATTTAATTTGATATTGACTGTAGTCTTTCTGAATATTGCTTTTATTATGTTTAGATACATTCCTTGTATCCCTGCTCTCTCCAAGGCCTTTATCATGAAGGGGTGCTGGATTTTGTCAAATGCTTTTTTAGAATATAATGAGATAATCATATGGTTTTCTTCTTTCAGTTTATTTATATGGTTGATTGCATTGATAGATGTTCGTATGTTGAACTATCCCTGCATCTCTTGGATGAATCTGACTTGATTATGGTGGATTTTTTTGATGTATCTTTTTGATTCAGTTTGCCAGTATTTTATTGAGTATTTTTCCATCTATGTTGATGTGGGAGATTAGTCTGTAATTCTTTTTCTTGGTTGAGTCTTTGTGTGGTTTCAGTATTAGGGTAACTGTAGCTTCATAAAGAGTTTGGCAATATTCTATCTGTTTCTATTATGTGGAACACTTTGAAAAGTATAGGTATTAGCTCTTTGAAGTAGTTCTGGTAGAATTCTGCACTGAAGCCATCTGGCCTTGGGCTTCTTTGGTTGGGAGGTTTTTGAGTACTGATTCAATTTCCTTGCAGGTTATAGGTCTATTTAAATTGTTCACCTGGTCTTGATTTAATGTTGGTAGGTGGTACCAATCCAGAAAATTGCCCATTTCTTTTATATTTTCCAGTTTTGAGGACAACAGGTTTTTGTAGTATGGCTAAATTATTCTCTGGATTTCCTCCTTGTCTGTTGTTAAGTCCTCCTTTTCATTTCTGATATTGTTAACTTGGATATTCTCTCTGTCTTTTGATCAGTTTGGACATGTGTTTGTCTATCTTGTTGATTTTTCTCAAAGAACAAGCTCTTAGTTTCATTTATTCTTTGTATTGTTTTCTTTGTTTCTATTTTATTGATTTTAGCCCTCAATTTGATTATTTCCTATCATCTACTTCTCCTGGGTGAGCTTGCTTGTTTTTGTTTTAGAGCTTTCAGGTGTGCTGTTAAGTCATTAGTGTGAGGTTTCTTCATTTTCTTTATATAGGCACTTAGTGCTGTGAACTTTTCTCTTAGCACTGCTTTCATAGTGTCCCACAGATTTGGGTATGTTGTGCCTTCATATTTATTGAATTCTAAAAATCTTTAATTTCTTTCTTTATTGCCTTGACCCAGTGGTGATTCAGTTGAGTACTGTTTAGTTTCCACGAGTTTGTCTTTGAAGAAAGAAATTGAAGAACATACCAGAAAATGGAAAGTTCTCCCATGCTCTTGGATAGGTTGGATCAACATAATAAAAAATGCCAATCCTACCAAAAAGCAATCTATATATCCAATTCAATCCCCATCAAAATCCCAACACAATTCTTCACAGATTTTGAAAGAACAATATTCAACTTTATATGGAAAAGCAAAAAACCTAGGATAACTAAAACAATCCTGTACAATAAAGGAACTTCTGGAGGATTCACAATCCCTGACGTCAAACTCTATTATCAAGTTACAGTAGTGATAACAGCCTGGTATTGATATAAAAACAGACAGATTGACCAATAGAATCTAATTCAAGACCCGGATATTAATCAACACACCTACGAACACCTGATTTTTGACAAATAAGCTAAAATTATACAATGGTAAAAGAAAGCATCTTCAACAAATGGTGCAGGCATAACTGGATGTTGACATGTAGAAGAATGAATATAGATCCATATCTATCCCCATGCACAAAACTCAGGTCCAAGTGGATTAAAGATCTCAATATAAATCCAACCACACTGAACTTGATAGAAGAGAAAGTTGGAAGTAGCCTTCAATGCATGGGCATAGGAGACCACTTCCTAAATATAACCCCAATAGCACAGACACTGAGAGCAACAATAAATAAATGGGACCTCCTGAAACTGAGAAACTTCTGTAAAGCAAAGGACACGGTCAATAAGACAAAAAGGCAGTCTAATGAATGAGAAAAGATCTTCACCAATCCCACATCAGACAGAAGACTGATCCCCAAGATTGAAGGAAGATAAGGCTTACCAGAACCAAAGGAGCCAACCTGGAGTCTGCCTGGAGCAGTCACAGATCCTGTCTGTACCTAGCCAATAAGGGGCTACCAAGCAGTGTTGTTTCCTGAGTGCCTAGCAACAGGCACTGTCAGATGTCCTGATTGTGTGTAGCCAATGAGAGATGAGCACGAGATGTCAACTGTCAACTGTCACCCAGTCTAGATGCTGGGAGAGTATATGAGTCCTTCCCCTACCCCCTGTTGTTAAATAAGTGAGTCTGCTGTAAAACCTTCTACCTGATTCCTGGTGTTTGTGTCCGTTGATGTTGTGCCTTTTCATCCCCTCCCCTGAGGAAGATACTAGTACCCAGCAATACAAGACATATAAACAACTCAAGAAATTAGACATCAAAATATCGAATAATTCAATAAAAATAGGGTACAGATAAAAACAGAGAATTCTCAACAGGAGAATCTCAAATGCCCAAAAGACATTTAAGGAAATGTTCAACATTTTTAGCCATCAGGGAAATGCAAATCAAAAAGACTCCGAGACACCATCTTACACCTGCCAGAATGATTAAGAGCAAAAACATCAATGATAGCTTATGCTGGAGAGGATGTGGAGTAAGGGGAATATTGCTCCATTACTGGTGGGAATCCAAACTTGTACAAACACTCTGGAAATCAGTATGGCAGTTTCTCAGAAAATTGGGAATCAACCTGCCACAAGATCCAGTAACACCACTCTTGGGCATATTCCCAAAGGATGCTCAACCATGCTACAAGAACATTTATTCAATTATGTTCATAGCAGTTATTATTTTTAATAGCCAGAATCTGGAAACAACCTAGATGCCCCTCAACTGAAGAATGGATGGATAAAGAAAATGTGGTACATTTACACACTGGAGTAAAAAACAATGACAGTTTGAAATTTGCAAACAAATGGATGGAATGAGTAAAAAACATCCTGAGTGAGTTATCCCAGACCCAGAAAGATGAACATGGTATGTACTCACTCACTCACTCACTCACTCACTCACTCACTCACTCACTCACTCACTCACTCATAAGTGGATACTAAATGTAAAGCAAATGATAATGAGCCTATAGTCCATGATTCCAGAGAAGCTAATTAAAGAGGAGACCCGTAAGAGAAATGTATATAGGAAGGGGTATAAGAGAAGAAACTCCTGCGAAAATTGGGAGCATGAGGGTGGGGGGAGAAGGAAGGGCAGAGGGGAGGAGGAGGAGAGAAGGGTAAATGGTAGGAGAACTTGAGGAAATGGATAGTCAAGATGGGGGAAGGACAGAAACAGAGAGAAAGGAAAGAGATATCTTGATTGAGGGAGCTATTATGGGGAAACCTAGCACTAGAGAAATTCCCAGGAATCCTCAACGATGACCTCAACTAAGACCATAAGCAATAGAGGAGAGGGTGTCCGAACTAGTCTTGTCCTGAAGTTAGATCAATGACTGTCTTAACCTTCATCCAGTAACTGATGGAAGAAAAGGCAGAAAATCATAGGGGAGCACTGGGCTGAGCTCCCAAAGTCCAGCCGAAGAGTGTGAGGAGTGAGAATATGTGCAAAGCAGCGAAAACCATGATGGGGGTTCCCACTGAAACAGCTTACCTTCTCTAACGGGAGCTCACCAACTCTGGGCGGAGAGGGAAGAAACCAGCATAGGACCAAACTGGGTCCTTGGACTGTAGGTGACAGTTGTATGGCTGGGGAAGACTGCAGGGCCATTGACAATGGGATCAGGATTTATCCTTACTGCTTGTACAGGCTTTTTGGAACCCAGCCTCTCTTTCGACAAATCCCTTGCTCAGCCTAGATATAGTAGAAAGAGCCTTGGTCCTTCCTCAAAATAATGTGTGTTACCCTCTCTGAGAAGTGTAAAATGAAAAAAGAGTTTTTTAAAAATAAAAGAAAAAATAAATCTCAGCAGGGTGCACTAAAAAATAAGCATTCCTGGTTTCTCTGGAAATCTGTGTGCACAGGGACTTTCGTGCTGTGCTCCCAACAGCTTGGCTTTTCCTTGTGCACTAGGGATTCAAACTCAGGTTCTTGTGTTTGCACAGCAAGCACTTCCCACACCTAGCCATCTCTCCAGTCCCTGGTAATCATATTAAAATATGGAAAAGACAATGACATCAGAACTTTGCTCATATTCGTGGCTAGAAACACTGTTTATATAGTAAAGATATGAAAATAAAGTCAATGATGAGGATTGGACTTTTATAGTTAGCAGCACACAGAAAACATAATTCAATATCAGTATAACTGAAGTTTAAGGATATATTTAGCAAGCAATGCCCAATATTTGTTAGGGAAAGTGTTTACATATCAATAAAATTTCATTGAAAGTTGCTAACAAGTAAAGAAAATCAAAAACATATTATTTTGCTTATAGAACTCTTGGATACTGTAAACTGAAAACTTTCCTCTGATTTGGACAATAGATTTTCAACAACTTTGGTCATAATAGCCACCATACATTTTTTATTTTTTTTATATGAACAGGCAAAGAATTTTAATAATAGTTTCTCACAAAAGAGATACAGTTGTCAATAAATTCCAAGTTCAAGATCATCAATCTTACAGAAATGCTAATGAAAACCTCAGTGAAATACTGCCTCACACATTCATTACAATGGCTACAATGAACACATGAGTGTGCGTGTGTACATGTACACACATACATACATGCACACATAGAGAGGAGGTAGCAAGTATTGAGTGTACAGAGAAGTTAGGAATTTTGTGTTTGTGGTGTTGGTAAAATGCATAATGTCTGTGACTGATTTGGAAAGTTAGCATGACATTTTCTTCAAAAATGGGAAGTGGAATTACCATATAATCCAGTAGTATTACTTTTGTACCTCCCAATTGAAATGAGGCCTATATAGGAGTTCTTGGTCCCTAATTAGAGATATCTGTATAATCATGTTTATTATAGCACCATATCAAAAAGTAGAAACTGGCAAAGTCATTGGCGGAAAGGTAAAAAATAATCATATAAACGATCAACTATTATACATCTTTAAAATGTAGGGAAATTGTGACATACTCTACAGTATGGATAAACTTAAAGGCATTTTGCTAAATCAAATAAGCCAGTTAGAAAAAGACATGTTTGAGATACGTATGACTGTCAGACTCATAGAGATAGAAAGTAGGATGGCAGCTGCCGAGCGCTGACGGAAAGTAAGGAAGGCTGATTTATCACTTAGCAACACCAAGGAGGTCAGCTTCCCAAGGTGAAGAGTCCACAGATGTGGTACTACTGACACAGTGATGTGAAAATACAATAACACCACTGAACTATTCATCTTAAATTTGGTAATATGGTAGGTTCTATGGAAGAGGACAATGAGAGAGAACCCAGAAATTAGGTTAAAATCACTGCTATGGACCATAGACAATTGTGTACAAGCTTTCATATGAATATAGTTTTCTTCTTGTGGGGGAGGGCAGTGCCCAGACTGCATATGGTAATTGTACATTTAGGTATTTATAAAGCTGTAAAAACGGGTTTTCAGAGTGGCTCTCTCCTTTGACCTACCCAAGAATACTGCATGTTTGACCTTCTTTCCCTTCATCTTTCTTTTCTCTCTTTTTATTTCTTTATAAATAATACCAATCAAAATTCCCACTTCCCTCCTACTCCTCCCCCACATCTTCCCTCCCCCCCCTCCAGTCCCAAGAGAGGGTAGGGCACCTGCCCTGTGGGAAGTTCAAGGCCCTCCCCCTTACATCCAGGCTTAGGAACGTGTGCGTCCAAAGAGAATAGGATCCCCAAAAGCCACCACTGTACATTTTGAATTAAGTATAATTCCAATACTTAAAGATACTCCAAAGACAGTCAAAACCAGACTCAAGTAAACACTGGAATGGTTGGTATTATCACTTAGCCAGACGTGATGTGAATATAGTCAATTAAGATTTTTTTTTTTGCAGGAAATTTTACAGATTCCACTAAGAGAAAAGTCTCCCCACGTATAGATGTGTATGAGAAATTTTCTGTGACAGTGTTGGCCCTGTGAGTAATTAGAAAAGGAGGCAGTGTTGTATATACGTTGTTTAGAATTAATAATTTTGATCGAAAAAAGATGAAATTTGAGTTCCAGTCACACTATAAAAATACTTGTAAAATTAATGCATATGTATGAAAGGCAGAGGCTTCCTTAAAATGCAAGGGATGTTCGTAACCTTGAGTAGTGACACATGTTCTAATAAGGTCCAGAACACACTAGCCTAATGTTCTTTAAAGACATTATCTTAAGATAAACAGAAGTGCAAGAAAATAGTTTACTTAACACATACCAAATAGAATTGACCCACAGAAATTTCTGTAAATCGGTGGAAGAGTTACTAATCAGCTTATAAGGAGACAAGCCACCTAACTGAGGAAATGCAAGGCCTCTTGCTAAGTGAGGAGGTGAAAATTACAGCAAGCACACACACACTTCAAAAGATTTTCAGTTTCATTTGGGAGCAGTGGAATGAAAATTAGGACCCCTTCCATAAAGTTCAAATGCAAACCAGAGCAAATAACTCTGCCTATTTGTAAGGCAAATCAGTGATGGTCATCAAATGTGGCACAGTGCCCATTTTTAGGAGGGAAAGAGGGGCAAGCCCACAAAGAAAAATCAAGTTTGTTTGTGGGTCCAGAATGTTTATTTTGCTATGTTTTATAATTCATACACTTACTGTATACATTTTTTTTTATTTTAGTATGTATCACACGGGGCACAAATTTTAAGTTTGTGACAAAGAAAAGCCAAGGCAAGAGCCATCCTTCTCTCTGCTTTCCTGTGCAGCCAGCTCTGTCTGGAAGCGCAAGCCCTCGGAAAGTGCTAGGATAAAACACCTTCGCGTGCTGCGTCTGTTAGTAGGGTCCAGGTAGAAGGCAGTCCGTGCTGCTGGCACCTGATCAAGTTTCTTTCTCAGCTCCGGCTCTCTGGCCTCTGCTCTGATGGTGGCAGAAGTTGCCTCATTGTTTATTAAACAAAGCTAAGAAAGGTCAATGCGTGGATGTCACAGAATTATAACCCAAGCATGTAAAGGTCCAGGTGCTGAACTGTTCCCAGGGCCGTGGACACACTAAGTGCTTCTTAGTGGTGGCAGTGATGAGGAAAGGGATCCCTTTCTGGGAAGGCGTTGGTTTATGCTGGCAGCGGGGTAAACACGCAAGTGTTAAACTTCGAAGCCTATGAGTACCGTCAGATTTCACAACATCTGGTTATGCATACCCTTCGTTTGTCACAGCTGAAATTTCCCCTGGAGGCTACGCAAGAGATTTTGTCCTCAAGATCGTTCTTCTTGGTGATGTTGTCCTCTGGGAAATCTGGGGCCATGGGATAATTCCTTCACCTGAAGATCCCAGAGTCCTGCTGGGAAGCAATGAGGAAAGGACTGAAGGTACCCATTATTTGCCAACACGCTTTGCCCCACTTTCAGGTTTTGTTTGCTGCTGAGACTCAGTCAAAAAGACAGCAGCAATAAAATGAACCCGATAAGAAATACGGCAATCGTAAGAACAAGTAGAGCCAAAAACCTGTTACTGAGCCAACCTGTCGGCAGAGTGAAGGAAGAAATGGGCCAATTGTCAGGGAGCTCATCTCCCCAGGAAACACCAATTGTGCTGGGAGGTAGGCCCCACACCACAGAGCTCAAAAACAGCAGTTACAGAGTGATTTCCAGTTCAAATCTCACCCCTGCTACTTCCTATTGCTGTACCAGTGATCGGTGCTTCAAATCATTGCGAAGCCTCTTTATTTCTCTGAATCTGTAAAATTAGTAGAAGTAAAGAATTGAGTTATTATTAAAATAAAATATATGTAATATCCTTATGAGAGAACACGGAATACAAAATCTCATATTTATTGATCATATCTATCTATCTACTATCTATCTGTCTATCTATCTATCTATCTATCATCTATCAATCTATCTATCATCTATCTATCTATCTATCTATCTATCTATCTATCTATCATCTAATTATCAATCATCTATCATCTCTGATCTATCATCTGTATGTCATCATCTATGTTTTTCTTGTCCTTCAATTCATATATGGGATATCATTCATCCTATGTCATAATTCATCTATTCTTTTTAAAAACTATTTATTTATCATACATACAATATTCTGTCTGTGTGTATGCCTTCAGGCCAGAAGATGGCACCAGACCCCATTACAGATGGTTGTGAGCCACCATGTGGTTGCTGGGAATTGAACTCAGGACCTTTGGAAGAGTAGGCAATGTTCTTAACCTCTGAGTCATCTCTCCAGCCCCTAATTCATCTATTCTTACTTAATTTTATATACTTTTCGTGCTTTTTGCATGAGGTTATATTTGTTGAAAGACAGGGACTCTGATTCTCTTTTGTTCTTGTAAAGCAACATTTCAAGGCTAGTATTCAACATGATTTTATTAGTTGGTTCTCTGCACCTATGTGCTTGGATCCTTCATTACTTTCATTTTCTCAAAACGTATCTCTGTTAGGCTAGGCTTCCCTTTCATCTTTATTGCTGCAGAAAACATTCTGCTTGTCTAGACTGGGCCCCCAGCTACTCAGTCACAGGTCTGAGCCTCTACAGGTCATTTTCTCCATAGCAAGCACTGGTGACTGCTCTGCTCTGCGTACCTTCGGCCGCATCAGTGTCTGACCAAGTAGAAAGGATGAGTAGAGAGTGTGCTCATCTAATCCAGTTGCTGGGCAACTGGCAATCAGAACTGCTGTTCAGAGTGACCGCTCAGCAATGTGTGGGAACACACCTCCCTGTCAGGACCAGGGAATCATTTCACAAGGGTCGTAGATGTTCAGTCCACAGCAGTGGCTGTCATTCAACAAGGAAAAAGTGAGAACATAGTCTGCTCGCTAAAGGAACTCTGCATGCTAAGTAAGAAGGCACAAGGAACCAGATGCACTATGACAGAGCCAGATTCAACGAGGTTGTCTAGATCAGTGCTTCTCAACCTTTGAGTTGCGACCTCCAGAGAAGATCACATATAGGGGATTTTTGCATCACAATTCATAACAGTATTATGAACTGAAGTATAGTCAACATAACCCAAATTACACTTATGAAGTAGCGACAAAATACTTTTATGGTTGGGTGTTACCACAACATGAAAAACTGTATTAAAGGGTTGCAGCATTAGGAAGGTTGAGAACTACTGGCTCTGGTATCTTGTCCTCCCATATGCCTCTACTCTGATTCCCAGGAGAGTTACTGTGGGAGCTATCAGCTAGCTAAAGCATGCTGAGACCATCCACTGTTATCTGAACCCATGCTTCCAGAGGAGGCTCTGTCCACTCAGTCTGTGTGACACTCCTACTCAAGCCTTTGGAGCTGCCCAACTGGAACACATCTTCCACATCCCATGTACGCTCCTTCAGACAGCCAGTCCATCTTCATAGAAGAGAGAATTTCTGTTTTGAGTAGCCATCACCAGTCTTTACCTTTCATCTTTCTTACTTTAGAGCTTTTATTTTTCTTAGTTGGGATACTTTCGTTCCAAAATGTAAAGAATAGATGTTTATTAAAATAATCAGTTATCACTGCCACTCTTCCATGCCTCTAGCACTCTCTGTACGCTTAAGCTTTAGGAGCGGAAGGGTTAGGGTTCCCTATGAGAAATATATAGTAGGTATTTTAAAAAGGCATAAGCTAAAAGTTTAGTTAAAGAAGCAATGGTGTGTTCAGAAAGAAATACAAAAGGAGAGAGGCAGAAAGGGTACACACTGGTGCCAGCTGCTGTGGCCTACAAATTCTGGTACACTCTTTCTTCCATATGATCTTCGCTGAGTCCTAGTAGATGAAAATTTATGACACACAGTCATATTGCAGATAAACCTAAGATCTTATATGTAAGATAAACATGAAATTAATGAATGAGAAGAGACTGATGGTTCTTTAATAGAGTCCTAAGCACACATTTTGATTCTCAAATTCAAAGACAAGGAAACAAATACTTGCATCTGTTGGTTGGCCCCTTGGAAACACCAATATTTTTTGTGTTTAGTACCATGTATTATGATGATAAGTAACATTAAAATAAATACAATAAACCATGCCAAAAGGCAAAGCACAGGACTGTGGTGATTAAACATAAATGTATGTGTTTCATTCTTATAAGAAAGGAAAAATTATATGAATGCCTCAGCTGAGATTTTTGAACAGCTTTAAAATTTTTATCAGCAGTGATATATCAGAATAGATGAAAATTTTATGCTCAAGTGTTATTAAATTTTATTACAAAAGGCTGTATTGTATTTCAGTGCAGGACTTTTTATCCTGTTTTGAGTTGATGTCAGTCAACTTTTCTCTTTCTCTGCCTTGGGTGATATCTATTGCGCTGATCCAGTTCTCTAGTTTGTTAAGATATCTCTCACAAAGGGGACACCCCTTTAAAGGTTTTAGCAGACCTGGCTTTTGGGAAATGTACCAGTGGGTTTTATTTTCTCTTGTTCTACCTGGTCATGTAGACACAACTTGGGTTCCTAGTTGAATTTGGCAGCCATATGGAGTTTGAGGTTTTATATAAAGCATTCAAATTGGCATCCCTGATTACATAGTTGAGACTAATATTACAGTGAATAAGTATACTCTGGGCAAAATGAATCAGGAAGAATGGCTGGAATCTGAATTCTTACATATACTCTCACATACCACCAATGTAAAATGTTTTTCTAAAGAAACCCACTGTTTATGATTAGTCTTCTAGAGTATTAATTCAGTTTTTGTTCATATTTTTACATGGCTGTTATTAAGGCTATTGTGTATATGCACACACATGTGCGTGCACACACACGCACACACACTGCCTCTGTGTTCTCAACTACTGCTTACATTCCACTCACTTTCAGATCTATTGCTGTTTTCACTTTGCTCTCCATTTCCTTGAATAAAGAAAACACCCGAAACCACCATCCAGTTTCATCTTCCACGAGAGAAGTGGTTTTGAATGGAGTAAATAAAGCAATGAGAAGAGAGGAGGCTCCATGTGTTGGCTTTGGAATGAAAGTACGACAGTGATTCAATGTCTGTTCTTTACCTCTGTGGATGCATCGAAGTCAGCCATGCCATTCAGGCTGTTTGTGCAGTCAGATCTAATCAGGAAACAGAGCCTTACAAAACCAAACTTAGCAAGCAGCTGCATTCTGCTGTCCTCCTTAGACATTATAACTTTGTAGAAGGTATAGGACTTTTTGGGGGGAGGGAAATGTTTTCAACACAGCCGTCTGATCTTTTCTAAAATGTAACAGCATGTGCTTTGAATTATGCATCATGCATGTGTATATGCCTGTATTTTTCCTGTGGATAGCTGCTCAGATGTTTTCAGATGTACCTAACTTTAGGCAAGGAGATCAAATTGGGACTGTCTTTGCATTGCAGTCTGGTTAGTCAGCTGTGGGCTTATGGGGTTGTTGTGATGCATAACTGGAGTCTTGGCTGGTAGATTCCTGTTGTTTCAGTTTGGGATATGGAAGAGATCTAGGCATTACCACTGCCAGCACAGCACTGCAGACTGTATCATGTGAGAATAGGCGAGATCTGAGAGGTCTAGTTGAGCCTGCATCACCCATGTAAATGCACACCTATCTAAAGTAGAACTCTATCAACTGCCATGGGAGAAGGTGGTATTTAAATGTACAAGAACAGGTAAACCATGTTAACTTTGGGGCTGCCTTAGTTATGAATTCAATTGTGTGATAAGACACTATGACCACAAGCAACGTGGAAAGGAAATGGTTTATTTCCTCTCAAAATTCCCAGGTCACAGTCTATCACCGATTGAAATAACTGTAGGTACTGAAGGCAAGAACCTGGAGCAGGAACTGAAACAGAAGCCATGGTGGATTGCTGCTTACTGGTTTGCTCCCCAAAATGACTCAGCCCACTTTCTTAGATACCTCAGGACCATGTGTCCAGGGTTGGTATTACCCACAGTGGGATTGACCCTCCTACATCAGTCATTAATCAAGAAAATGCTGAGAGACATGTACAGGTCAATCTCAAGGAGGCATTTTTCAGTTGAGTCCCTCTTCTCAAATGATTCTAGCGTATATCAAGTTGACATAGAACTAACCAGCACAAGGCTATTGGTAAGATTATTTGCTCTAAAATTTGCCTAACAGTCTATTACTGTAGCGTCTTGAATATAACCAATCTTGTTTAAAGTTTATGGACTTATTAATTATTGCCTTGGTCATCATCATTTATTCTTCATTTTGAATCATGGCTATAGATAGTCAAAATAGATATATTTAAGTGTTAAAATTTGTTATAAAATACCAATAAATAAAGAAGTAAAAATAACAAAATAAAGTGATATTTGCATGTAGTTAAGTAAGTCCATTGATTGTTTTGTGGTAATATTAACTCAGGTTATAACCAACACACCAGCAATCTGAAACTCAATAATTGCTTACAGCATTAAGCACGTAAGTAAATTAAGTAGGCCAAGTGAGCTATACAAAGGGACACACCATTCAGTTCTGGGAGTCATAGCAATATATAAGCATTTGAGCATAGGTTGGCCAAGTCTTCTGCCTGTTATGATATTTAATGTCTCGACCTCTTTACTCATTGATGCTGTTAAATTTTTGTTTGAATATTGCCTATTCTGGAAAACATTTTTTAATTATCACGATGAAAGTGAGCCATTCCATACTCTCAGCATGCTGTACAACCTCCCAATACTGAAGCCACTTCATATGTGATATGGTGGTTGTGTTAGTTCATCACCCCACCTGATACATTGTGTCTATTCAAGGATAATGACATTCACAGGGCACAGTGTCTAGCTTCAGGAGATACCAAACAGTGCTGAATTGGTTAAAGCGGGATATGGACTCAGGATCTACGTGGAAATCTCCTAAGTACCTAGAGGTGATTAGACACTTTAGCAAATTATAGAGACAGTGAACAAGGAGGAAGAATCTTGGCGGAGTTTTCCATGATTGTTCTTTACCACCAACGTCAGTGTTCTCATTTTCATTCCCAAATAGTGTATCATTCCTCCACACTGTAAATCTAATCCCCTTTCCCACCAAGTGGTAGCCTATTACATATTACATTCAATTCTGAATGCTATCACCTTATTGGATGTTGGATCCAGGGATTTTAACACAGTGCCTATAGCATAGCTCAATCCATGTGCCAATGAAAGAACAGATGGGTGGGTGTTTGTACATTTGTCACACTGCTCTGTCTGGGGCAGCTAACCTGCAGCAGTTCTAGAAAGGGATGTGATGCTTGATGGGCTATTGGAGAAAACAACTTGCAGAATAGGAGAAAGGGAAAATTGGAGAGCTCTACAAATAAAAATGCTTCTCTTCATAACTTCCTTAGAGTCTGGACTCGACTAGGCGGCAAACTTAAACTCAAGCAAAGGGAGGAAGAAACCAACAAAACCCAAGTACTATAGCTGTGTTGTCTACTTAAGTTTTTAGATTTGAGTTCTTTTAGAATCAGATTCTCATTATTTGTCACAAATGATGCAAGTTTTTAATCACATTAGAGGTTAATTGTCATTGCCCTGTGTCAGCTGCCATATTGTAGGACGGGCTTGACAATATTGGTTGCACCGTCATTTACAAACACCCTTTGATGCCCCTGATATGGAAAGGATGTCAGACCAGATGAGAGCACTGTTTATTCAGTCTTTAATTGGATGATGTCAGTGTGATATTCTGCTTCAGATCTGAATTAATACAACATAGAATGTGTTTTCCTCAGAGGCAAAACAGTTTACTGGTGTGTAGCAGACAGTTTTTGCTCCATAGTGTGAATCATGAACAGATAGTTCTCATGTCACATCATGCCCATTATAAAAACATTATTGGATTTCTCAGACTTGGGTGGTAGTGTGGGGAGTAGCCTGTAGCCACAGGGCACAAAATTTCTGGGGCTTGGGTGATGGGTTGGTATTACTCACTGCTATTAAGAGTAGTAATTACAACATAATATTGCCCCCTTCGTGTCTTAAAACAGAATCCTGTGTGTAAAAGAGCAGTGACTCAATGGTTTGCTGTATTCAACGTCTGGATTTTCATGGTTTTAAATGCCAGGAAGAATATTTGGCTAAAGCAGGGTAATAAGACAATAATGCTGCAGCAGTGATCGGAAGGCAGAGATTGAGCTGCATTCCTCTCTGGTTCTCTGCACACACAGTTGCGCTTCTGTGAGACTGCTTATGGGTAATGCAATCAACATCTGTAGATCACCGCAAAGCTCTGGTTTGGGGTCACTTAGGGGAATAATCTTGCGAATTTGAATTTATATGGTCTTCAATGTATTGCAAGACTAGGGTTGCAACAAGAGTCTAAGGGTAGAATAGGAAGCCAAGAAATACTTGTATAATTGAATCAGGCTTTTTCTCATTGTTACTAAGCTTTGAAAACATTTTCTTAGCGGAAATCTCCTTTATTTATTCTTTTACCTGTCTTATGTACGGGGTTGAGTTAAAGTCAGTGTCCTCTTTGTATATAGAGGAATTAAATAATAAAAACATTAAGCGACTTCTCCTGGCCTCCCCATGTAGTTACTGGCATGATCAGGAAGGCTTGGTTGTTGCTCAGATGCACAACTGGGATGAAGTTGGAAGTTGCAAGTATGGAGAAATTATCCCTCTAAATATCAGATTCCAGCCAGAGCGTCCTCCAGCCATGCTTTCTGACCTCTAGAAGGAGGCAGCATGTGTTGATACCCCCTGTACAAATGACAGTGCCCTTTGTTGCTCCATGTGACGATGACTGTGCTAACATACTGATGAAGGCAGCTAACAGTGGGTACATCATGAAGTCAATCCTCAAAGACTGGGCTCAGCCTGAAGGAGATGAAGATGGAAGAGATCCAAACTTTCACTTTACCTCTTGTCTAGCTCAACTCACCTATGCAGGAACAACTGTGAGCTCTTTCACTGAGGCCTAAATATTTTGTGTTATAACCCAGATGAGTTCCCATGTCTTGTTCATAAGAATTACTGATCACTGTTGAACCAATAAGCCTATATTGTCTCTGTAGATTTGTCGTGTTACCAAGATAAGTGGTTTCTTTACAGGAGCAAACTGCTTCCTCTTACACGGGTTACCTACTCTGACCTTTTGATGTAAACCATTTGTTTGAAACTGCAGTTGTTTCTCTTGATACATGACATCTCTCTTCTGGTTGATAGTTAAGCGTCCTCAATTTCCTGGTTCTCTGGGTAGACTACTGACTCTTTGATAAACTTCCAATGAAGATTTCTTCAATTTATATTCCCTACAGATCAAGTTCTGTTGCTTTAATATGAACTCCAAATTGAGTAAAAATCCACCTGGTGTGTGTGTGTGTGTGTGTGTGTGTGTGTGTGGCTGTGTGTGGCTGCGTGTGTTGTGTGTAGATGGCTGGTGGTCTGATGTTATCTATATAAATAATAAAACCAGAATATCTAAATAATAATGGCTTGCTTCTATAGACTCTGGATGAATTTAGGTATTTTGTTGGTCAGATTCTATCGACTTATCTGGACCCACTATTTTGAAATCTTAAAGTAGGTTTTGAAATTAGGATACAGCCCTCTAACTAACTAAATACTTCTCAAACTGGGATCTGACAAATTCTAGCTATTTAAAAACTACCCATCCCCTAGCATCTGAGAAATCTCTACTATAGTTTTTCAGACTGTGTGCTTACATTTTAACCATAATTTGAAACTGTAAGTGTGTAATAGCCACTTCTTGTTGATTGCCAGGTATGTTTTTGGCTGATTTTTCTTCATAACAATACCATAAGTTCCTTTGAAAGCCGCCTTTCTCCCTGTTCAAGCACAAAGCATGAGTGGGTGGCCTCCAGCCATGGCTCTGAGTGTCAGCAGGGATGATGTTTACACTGGCCCAAGAGAGGAGTCTGTAACCTATCTGGAGCCCTTGTGGTGTGACAGCCAGGGTTTCTTTAATGTATAACCCAGATGAAGTTTGGTTTTCCTTTATTTGCAGCTAAAAAGAATCCTGACAGGTACCCAAGATCATTAGGATGAATTTAGTGCTTGTGTTTGTACAAATACTGGCAGTGTCTTTCTTGCCAAGTGGTATAACTTTAATTATCTCAAGATAATAGGAAAATAATAGAGGCCGATTTAATATGTAAATGGCGTACATTTTATGGAGGAAGGTGTCTCGCTAATTCCACAGAGAGAAGAGAGTTTTCAGAGGATGTCTACATTTTGAAACCTGCAGAATAAAGGACCCGTTTCAGTCATGGGTACTGAACGCAGATTGCAAAGCAGCGATTAGTGTGATTTCCAGGAACCCAGCTCCATCCATCACATCGGATTAAGATTGCTAATTAAAAACTTATTGGCTTGGAGTTTTGTTTGTATTTAATTTAAAACTTTTTAGTTTCTGAAGAGCTAGATACATAAGGTGTTTATATCTATAAGTTTAAGGTTGTTCAGGTTTGAATGTTAATAAAATAATATTAATGCCAGGGGCTCCAAGGGAAGCATGTTTTTTAATTACGAGAATCTGCTTGTATCTTGAGTTTTAGAAGTGTCATAAATGGTGAATGGTACATTTATGTTAAAAAGATGGACAATGGGACTGGATAAACATCCTCCTGTCAGGAACATCACCGAATTGTACCAAGTTACATAAAAACTGACTTTAAAACTCCAGTCTGCAAAAAAAGAGTGTCTCTATTCTCAAGAGAATGAAATATTTTGCAGACATAACTACTCTTCTCATTTGTGAGTTCATTGAGTAAGCTCCTACATCGGGTATAAAAATGAGGCAAAGTTCTTTGAGTCTGGGTCCACCAGTGACAGAAGCAGAGCACATTGCTTCTCTCCTGTAAATTTGTCATACTTGCAGAGAAAACCCAAGAGCCAGATTGGACAGGTGAGGGTGAAGGACATTTGTGTAATAAGATGGGGTCTAAGGATGATGACTCTCTTTTCTGTATGGCTTGTTTCTTACTGGATGAGTCCTTAGATCTCAGTGTCTGCATCAACTTTGGACTCACAAGTTGTGCCATGAAATATACGTCACTTTGATTTACTGTCATACCGTGCCACAAGGGGACATCCCTTTTCTAGAAGGGCTTTTTTTATATGTACACATATATGTATATGTGATGTGTGTGAACGTGTGTGTATGTGTATGTATAATCAATGTCTGTCCATATTTACCTGTTACAAGAGTAAATTCAGTTCAACTCTGGTGAGCTCTGAGAGAAGCCTTTCAGTTTCCTATGACAGGCCCAGCATTGTGTGGCACAAAAGAATTACAAAGGAGACTAAATCATGGTCTTATCCTTCGAGATGTTTACTTTATGTGGAGAATGAAGATTTCAATGTGATAGAATAATCCAGTGGCAGAGATAAATCAAAAGGCGGTGAGAAGCCTTTTGCCTGCTATCCAACAATTCACTGAGGGTGGTGGTGAAACTGTTTCAGTTCTATATGGTGTTCACTACAATACACTTAGAGTTGCTGGACTAAATAGTCTGACTTTTCAGCTGGTTCTTCGCTGGCATTTTCTTGGATGCACTAAGAAGTCTGGAGACGTTGACTTTTCTGATTAAGGAATGATATGGAGGCTGCTTTGCAGACTGTTGCTGAGTCTTGATTCTTATATTTTGTAATACTTAACAATATTTGGGATCAGTTTCACTTTCTGTCAAAGAAAACATTCTTGACAAGACAACGGCAACTTTTCGTTCCACACCTGCATGCAATGGAAAGTACTTTCTCACACCAACCACACTAGAATATCATTTTCCTGATGGTTCCTGGCAAGCTGAAGGCAGGCTGTGCTGTAAGGAACCATCCCCCTCCATACTACCTTGTTCACAAATTCTTGGTGAGTCCTAAATCCTCAGACACAACAGAAATAGCATGGGGAGGGAGGTGGTTGCCTTCGTTGGAACCATTCAGAGGAGAAAAGCGTTGAGTTGAGACTGCGGACAGTGTGGTTCAGAAGGAAAGTAGGGACTACAGTCTTCAGGGAACTGTGCATTTCCCCAGAAGTGCCATAGAAAGATGGCTGTGGTTCCAGACCTAAAGTTTTCTCTGTTTTGCTTGGCTTCATAATTCGGGCCAATATGTCTGGGCTGTCAAGAGCCACGCATGCTCTTTATTTAAAGCCTTTCCATTTTTACCCACTTGCTTTCTTGCCAGACAAAGCCCTTCTCATGCTGCTACCACCAATTCCTTCCGTTTATTCCTTGAGGGGAAAAGCACTTTGGAAGTTGCTTTAGCTTTCTTTCTATTGCTGTGGCGAATGCCATGACCTGAAGCAACTTGCGAACTAACGTCTTTATTTGGCTTACAATGTCTTCATGTAAGTCTGTCACTGAGGGAGGCCAGGACAGTAACTCAGAACCTGGAGACAGGAAACCAGCAGAAGTCATAAAGGAATGCTGCTTTCTGTCTTGCTCTCTCTGGCCTGCTCAGCCTGTTTTCTTATGTTAGCCAGGCCCACCTGTCCAGGAGTAACACCACCCATAGTGGCCTGAGATCTCCCACATCAATTGTCAATCAAGAACATGTCCCAGAGGTTCTGCTACAGGCCAATTTGGGGGTGGGATTTTCTCAGTTTGATGGTCTCTCTTTCAAGCTAACTGTAGCTTGGGTTACGTTGACAATAAACTAATCAGCACATAAGCTATTCCATACGGTGTGGACAGCGTGTGCCTGAGAAAGTGTTACAGAAAATTGAGGATTTTTGCTTCACTGGCCAAGAATATTTCTCATTAAATTTCTTTTTGAGGCCCCATCTAATGACACATTGAAATCTGACTGGGTACTAGACTTATTAAGAAGTTCATCAAAAGTGCAGTCTAATGAAGATTTAATTTTTGGAAGAACTAAATCTAAGGAACCTATTGGTTCCTTTTAGTCCTCACTGACTAATTTATTTCTCTGATATATTTCATGCACTGAAATGAAAAATTATGGAGGACACCACATGCATGTCCATCTGAATACTGAGAGTGTACTGCGTGTTTTCATACGTAATGCTTAAAACATTTGCACAGCAACAGATCCTTGCTTGTATCCTCTCTGGAAAGGGACATAAAATACTACATGCTTTAAGAGAACAGCCACACAAGCACAGCTACTTGGAACTTGACTATATGCCTCTATTTCCACCATTTATTAATTGTGTCATGGGATACTCAGAGCCATTCGGTCTAAAGTAACTGTCCTGAATTCAAAGTTTCAGAAATATAATTATTAATAAGTATTACATAAAGAATAAGGGAGGTATAGGGAGGTGGTATAGAGGTATTAGGAGAAGTTCATGTCTTTGTAGGAAGATAAAACCACTACTGGAGGCTCTGAGAGATCTTTCTCCTCTTCAAAAACAAGTGTTGATTTTTTTTTTTAAAAATTAACTTAGAGAGTCTTGTGTTTATTGTTCCACGGATGCATTCTTTTTGGCAAATGTCTGTACTCCTCAGAGAATATGAGAACAGAAAAGATAGCTGCATAGGTGACTCATCTGTGATGGCTGTGGTGTTTTGTTGACACAGCTTCTCACACAGCGTTGGCTCTTTAGATGTGACACATCTGTGCTGGAACAAATCGAAGCTTCTTGATTGACTTCTGGGTGAAAAACTGGACAGGGCTGGAATCGCAGCCTATGCCCCAGGACTGTTTGATGGAAACACTTTCTGATCTCCCCTTAGAGTTGAAGAACATCCCTGTTTCTCAAACTCCAGCGGCAAGCACTTGTTCTTTTCTTCACTTTGCCCCTTCTGTTCCCTCAGTGGATTTGCTGTGAGACCATGATACACTTTTCTAACCTCTGCTTTCCCCCCATTCTCAACTTCTGCTGAAGTACAGATTTCAAGATACAAGACAGGAAACAAAAGACCATCAGGGACACATGAATTTCTTGTTATACATCAGTTTAGACAAAATACAAGGCAGTCTGGAGAGTAACTTTTTATGTGCATATCCCTTAAAATTATTGCCACACATATTTCTTCACCTGTTCCGTATTCCATTCTTTGTTTGCTTATCTTCATTTTGATTTTTTTGAGACCAGGTCTCACTATTTAGCTATGACTGGCCTGGAACATGCTATGCAGGCCAAGCTTGTCTCAGACTCACAGAGATCAGCCTAACCCTGCCTCTTGAATGATAGGATTAAAGGCAGGCAGCAATCTTACCCCATTCTTGAGAGATGTTCGGGTGAGAATTAGATTCAGAAAATGGTGAACTGCCAAGACCAGAAACCACGACTCCAGATTGAGTATCTTTTCTATAAGATAGAAGTTTTCTGAGGGCCACCATTCTATGGAGAGGATGAATGTGATGTCAACTGCCATAGAATTATAGAGAAAAGTTGTTCTCTTTCTTCTTTGAAACTTCCAAATAGATAAAGGAGAAAGTCCCTGTTCAGTATATATATCTTCCCTTTCAAGAAATGCCAGACAGGCCACAGATTACAATGCATTGATTTCATTTCACATTCTCTTTCTACTTAATGTTATTATAAAATCATTTTATTAACCAGTTAACAAATACGAATGGGCTATAAAATTCAAAAATACTAAGAGATA
Source organism: Myodes glareolus (assembly GCF_982192425.1). Lineage (NCBI taxonomy): Eukaryota > Metazoa > Chordata > Mammalia > Rodentia > Cricetidae > Myodes > Myodes glareolus. The sequence goes on from NC_142032.1 coordinate 43,833,044, forward strand.
TTTCATTGTCTTTTCCACCACCAGTTTTTTAAAAAGACAATTGTAATTATGTTAATAGTTTCATTGGCATTTCTAGAGACATATTATAGTCATAGAAAAATATATGTATACATGTGTGTGCATTAGTATAGATATTTTTAAAACCTGAATATTAATATTCTGAGATGTCTTGGTGGTTTTGGGTACTGACTGATTTGCAGAAGGATCTGGAGTCAAGTCCCAAAACCTACATGGCAACTCACAACAGTAACTCTCGTTCTAAGGAATCTGGTACCCTCACACTGACACCAATGTATAAAAAAAATAAACAAAAGTTTAAAAAAAGCTTGGGTTAGTTAGATGGTGGACATGTCTGTGGCTGGGGAAAAATCTTCATTTAATTATTTGATGTGAGAGTGGTATAGGAAGGTCTTCTTTCTATGTGTTGCTTTCCTTGGTTAAATAAAGAAAACTGCCTTGGCCTTTTGATAGGGCAGCCCTTAAGTGGGCAGAGTAGACAGAACAGAATGCTGGGAAGAAGGGAAGTGTGGCAGATGCCATGATTCTCCTGCCTGAGATGGATGCTGGCTGATTAGACTCATGCTGGTAAGCCACAGTCAAGTGGTGATACACATTAATAAAATGGGTTAATCAAGATGTGAGAGTTAGCCAATAAGAGGCTAGAAGTAATGGGCCAGGCAGTGTTTTAATTAATATAATTTCGGTGTGATTATTTTGGGGATTAAGCTAGCTGGGTGGTAGGACGCAGCCCGCTGCCCCTCTTACTACATGAAAGGACCCAGGCCACTGTAGGCACCCACTGTAGGCACAGTTCATAGGCAGGGAGATCTGATCAAAGGGAGAAGAAATTGAGATGAGCACAAGTGAGCTTGTATGCATTCATTCTTCTCTCATCCTGACTGTGGATATAATTGTCTGAAGTTCTTGCCTGGACTTCTCAACAATGATGGACAGTAACCTAGAATTGTCATCAGAAATAAAGCCCTTTCTGTCTGGTCTCTTCTTGTCACAGTATTTTTTTTTTATCACAGCAGCAGAAATGAAACTAGAACAATTGTTCCTGCTGTCCAGTACTTAGCTTCTCCCCTATTAAACACACTTGTGGGGATCCCAGGCAGACAAAGGCTTTGGAGCTGCTTTGTGTGCCCAGCTGGCTAGCTCACACTACCTCTGTCCTCTTCTCTGTGAGTGAAAACCAGACATTTTACTAAAAATTGAAGCAAGAGCGATTAAGTCACCAGACCTGTGTCTAATCATCTGACTTGCCTCCACATGTTTCTTTCCCCCTTTCTCTTTGTTTTGTCTTTTCTTCTGAGCTTTTTTCTCTTCTTAAAATATGTTTTTAATTGAAATTGAGTTACTTCACTCCTCCCTACTTTTCTTCATTCATCCTTTCTCAGCTACGCTCCCTAAACCTCTCCCATGTGTCCCCCTCACCTTGCCAGTTGACAGCTTCCTTTTCTTTGATTTTTACTGTTATATACATACATGTATGCATATTTGTCTGTATGCATATGTATATAAATACAACCTGCTGAATTCACCCTTGGTAGTGGTGTGTATATGGTTTCATGGATGATTACTCTCTGCATTACACAGCCAATAAGGGGAATCATCCCTGTAAAAAGTTGATTCTTCACCCAGCAGTCATTAGTTGCCTGTGGTTCTTAGTCTAGGTGAAGGCCCCAAGAAATTTTCTCTCTTCCATGTTAAAATATCTGTTGACATTGACATTTTTCTGGTTTTGTTTATGTGGCCTTTTCTAGAAAAGCCTGTCCCACAGCAGGCTTCTGGGTATTCTGACTTTTGCAATCTTACCACCCCTTCTTATGTGGTGGTTCCTGAACAATAAATGTGGGAGCTGTAATGTAGATGTATCCCTTGAGGCTGGGCTCTCCACTTCTGTTGCATTCTGCATTGTGTACAATTGTGATTTTCTGTAATGTTCTCCATTTGTTGGAAAGAAAGGCTTGCTTGGTGGGAGTGGTAGCTACACTTATCTGTGGGTTTGAGAATAACATTTAGAGCATAGTAAGTATACTGGTCTAGCATAGTGGGGGTAGTAGATTTTTTTCTAAAGTTCGTGACCTCACTAGTCCAGGAAAATGGTTATTTTTCCAGGACCTGGCATGATTCTCTTTTGTTGAGTGGACATTAAGTCCAATTGGACAACTGTTTGTTGCCATCAACATGTGAGTGAGATTTATTAAATTTTTATGCCTTTCTTGCCATGCTGCTAATTATGACCGTTCTATAATTATAGGAAGTTAAATCACTTGGGCTGATAATTCTTCACATAAGAACCATAGACAAACAAAATTCCCAGCACAAAGCAGGAGAAACTTCCATTTGAAAAGTTGGTTAGGGTAGTCCAGGTGACTCCCAAAACAACATAGAGTATTGATGCAGACCTTGTTTGCCTCTCAGGGGTTGAGGGTGGATCCCTATTGCTGAACACTTACGACACAGGACTCAGATGATTCAAGCTGGGTCTGACATGGAGGCCTCTTTCTTGTGGTCTAGCTTCAATGGTTCCAGAAAATATTATGCAAGCTCCCAAGGGAGGGAAGCAATTAAGCAGTCCTACCCAGCCACAATCCCCCATACTTCTCTTGAAGCAGAAGAAAGAACAGACTGTTTCTAGCCCTGCAGAAGGAGATCTGCAAGGAAGGAACAATGTTAATGAACCTTTTCATCTCTCAATGGTTGAAAGGACCCTTGAACATGAATCAAACTAACAAGAGGTTGAAATGGTTTCTCCTAATGGCTTTCTCTCTGGAAAGCAGAGGTAGATTTACAAAAAGATGCCAATAGTCTGATTTGCTGAGTTCCACGAAAAAGAGTCCACAAACTGCTGCCATGGGGAAAAACTTTTCTAGTGAAGCCTTTGACAGTCACCCCAATCTTTAGTTACCTACTTTTGCTGTTACCTTTAGGTAAAAATCCATACTTTTTCCTTCATTTTTTAAAGTCCTTAAGTGTTCACTGCAAATATATTCAAGCAGGACATAAACAATTCTAAAGATCATCTAGATGCCAATTTCTGAGAAAATATTCAGCTTCTAATAATATACTTCAAAAATATCACCCAAGGTCTCAGATAGATTATATACAAGCATATCTGATGTCTTGGTTTCAAAACTGTAGCACAAAACAAGCAACAAAATTATTAGCATACATCCTTCAATGTATACAGCCAAGGGTACAAGCTAACTATTCTGTGAATGAGTTGAAAAAGCTGCTGCTGTGCACTGAATGACCTCATGGATCTCAGCTGGTCTCTACCCATGTCCCAGATGACCCCATCCATGTATCTCAGTTGGTCTCTACCCATATGGAAGATAACCTCATGGATCTCAGCTGGTCTCTTTCCATGTCTCAGATGACCTCATGGATCTCAGCAAGCCTACCCATGTTCTAGGTACCTTGGGGATATAGCTGGTCTCTACCCATGTCCTAGGTGACCTTGTGGATCCCAGCTGATCTCTACCCATGTCCTAGATGACCTCATGGATCCTAACTGGTCTACCCATGTCCCAGATGACCTCATTGATTTCAACTGGTCTCTACCCATGTCCCAGATGACCTTGTGGATCTCAACTGATCTTTACTGATGTCCCAGATGAACTCATGGATCTCAGCTGGTCTCTACCCATGTCCCAGATGAACTCGTGAATCTCAACTGGTCTCTACCCATGTCCTAGATGACCTCGTGGATCTCAGCTGGTCTCTACCCATGTCCTAGATGACCTCGTACATCTCATCTGGTCTCTACCCATGTCCCAGATGACCTTGGAGATTTAGCTGATCTTTACTGATGTCTCAGATGACCTTGTAGATCTCAGCTGGTCTCTGGTAGAGTGTTGGAGACTTTACCCCCCAATTGGAGCTTTGTTAACAACAAGTGATCTAAAACCGATATCATCTCACCATGGATATGAAGAATCCAGCCAAGTGCACAGATCAATTAATTGCTAGTTATCTTTCTAAGTTACATAGCATTCTTCTAATTCCACTAGTCCTGAGAGCTTGATAGAATAATGATGATGACATCATAATAAAATATTTTATAATTTCCATCTCCATTTATAAAACATAATTTTTTATTAATTCTTTGGAAATTTCACATCATGCACACCAATTCTGCTCACCTCCCAGTCTCTCTATATCTGCCTTTTATCTTTGCATCATGCCCCCTAAGAGAACCCCCAAAAACTTAAAAACAAAGCAAAACAAACCAACAAAAACCAATCTTGCTCCTCTGTCTTTTCAACACCTCTTTATTTATTCTAGTAGCATCGGGAGCTGTGGAGTGTCAGACATTATACCATTTTGTCCAACTAATTCCACCCCCAAAATGTTCATTGTAATGAGTAATTGGTCTGGCTCAAGGCCTCTGGCACCTCATCATCACTGGACCCTCACAGAAACTCCTCTCAGAGGCCCTGCTATTGCTCTGGGGTCATACTCATCCTGCAGTTATTGTTCTATAGCACCTGTATCTTCTCTCATTCCAGTTGCTCATAGATGGGGTAGATGTTGGAGGGGCCAAACCAATGCCTAGGATGTGGATCTGGGTGGTAGCTGAGCTGGTTCATCAGGGTCACTAGAACCACACCCTCAGGTGAGGGGCAGAGCCTGTTCAACATGGCACTTGGATTTCAACATACATGGTTCCTATGACCTCCTGTAGTAACATGGGCCATGGACATCATCGCAGACCCAGTCGCAGAAGGAATGTGAACCCAGACATGGCTCTTGGCAGTAACTCAGGCCCAGATATCACTATGGCCCCAGCACTGCCCACCTAGATCAGTATGGCCCTGGTGGCAATGGGGCCCTCAAACACCAACATGGTCTCAAGTAGCTGCCCAGACCACAGGCATCCTCACAGTCACTGGTGGTAACAGAAGCCATGTACGTCAACCTAGACCCTTGCTGCTACTGGGCAATGGACCCAGACATGGCCCTTAGCATCAACCCTGGCCCAGATGACACCACAGTCCCAGGTGACAGTGTAGGTCACTCAGATTGGCATGACCCTGGTGGTAGCATGGCTTCAGGAATCAACATAGCACAGGTTGCAGCCTAGATCTTGGGCATCCATACAACCTTTGGTCATACCATGGGCCATGGCCATCAACCCAGACCCTTGCTATGGTAAAATCACAGACATGATCCTTACCAACATCCTAGGTTCAGATGCCGAGGCCCTAGATGGCAGTTGCAGGCCACTCAGTTTGGCATGGCTCTAGTAACAGTGTGGCCCTGGGACACTAACATGGCCCCACGAGGTAGCCTAGACTGCAGGCATTGTCATGACCTTCGATGGTGTCAGGAGTCCCAGGTATCAACATAGACCCTGGCTGTAGCAGGATCACGGACCCAGATGTGGCCCTAGGCAGCAGCCCAGGCTTGGATGTCACCATGCTCCCTGGTGGCAAGCAGGCTGCCAACATCAGTCCATTCCTCACTGCCCTTTCTTCTTCAGAACTGCCTTTCACCGTAGCACACAAACCAGCCAACCTCTCTTTCTCTCCCATTTCTCTGCCATGTACTTGCTTATCATAATGGCACCCATAACTCCAGGCAAGCCTGGGATTCCTTTAGGTAGGCTGGCCCATGACCATTTCCATTTATGTTAATCAGAAACATGGGGTTCAGAGGAGTTTAAAAATTCAATCATGTGGTGTAGACAGCTGCGTGATGCCACACCTTAAAGGTGGCGCTGGTTTCTGCCTTCCACCTTCCCAACGGTGAGTGCTCTCAGCTGTGAACAACTCCATATATGGCTAACGCTAAGAATCTGGCTTGCTTCCGTGTTTCTGGACCTATCTGTGTTTCCCACGGGGCTTGCTGGGGTTGGCTACCCAGAGGTTGGCTCTGCCCGGGGCAAGAGGCAAGCGGGCGAGAAGGTGAGAAGATTATTCAAAGGTCCTGAATAAACCACAGTTAAGAAGTGTCCGGTGTTGCTTCTTCCTTGCTGGCAAGGTGGACGCGACAATGTGGGTGGATGCACCCCTTGCAGTCCTGACTTCCTTGCTCATGTTCCCCCTCCTTCTGCTCCTCATTTGGACTTTGGGAGCTCAGTCCAGTGCTCCAATGTGGGTCTTTGTCTTTATCTCCATCCATCGCCGGATGAAGGCTCTATGGTGATATTCAAGATATTCAACAGTGTGGCTATGGGATAAGACCAGTTCAGGCACCCTCTCCTTTGCTGCCCAAGGAACTAGTTGGGTAAATCCCCTTGGACACCTAGGAACCCCTGTAGAGCCAAGACTCTAGCCAATCCCAAAATGGCTCCCTTGGTTAGGATAACTTCTTTCCTGCTCCCAGAGGGGAGGACCTTGGACTTCCCACAGGGCAGGAAACCCTGACTGCTCTTAGGACTGGAGAGGGAGTAGGGGGAGTGGGAGGATATTGGGAGGATGGGAGGAAGTGGAAACTTTTATAAATGAATAAATAAAAATTCAATCATGTTTATTTAATTAAATGAACATATTAAATTAAACCACGGTCCTTTGATTCCAAATCATGAGTTGGTAACCTCATCTTCCTGATAGTGAATTATGAGGTTCTTTTTCTCCTCTTTCTTCCCTTTCCTTCCTTCCTCTCTCCCTTCCCCCTCTCTGTTTCCTCTCTTACCTTGCCATTCCTTCCATCTCTTTCCCCTTTTTCTTTCTCCCATTCCCCTTCCCATTACCTTTCCCTTCCCCGCTTCTTTTTTCTTTCCCAGAACAGGATCTCATGGGCCTTGAACATGGGCCATGATCCTCTTGCCTCCACCTCCTTAGTACTGGAGTTTACAGGAGTGGGCCACCATGACTAACTGCAATGCTTCTTAAATCATCTTTTGGTCTATTCTAACTCCAGACAGCACCTTTATGTTCTTTAATAGTATAATTCTATGTGAAACACTTGGGTGGAAAGAAGCTGTATATAAATCACAATATTGGTTTTATTTATCTAAAAGCAACCCCCTACCCTGGACATTGTAAACAGGTATTGAATTATCATACCTCATAAATAGTGGCAAGTATATGGCAGTAATGGACCCACAGATGGATGGATGAAAAGGGCAGCATGCTCACCAATTTTGCCAATTAAACATATTTCTGGGGGTGGAAAGTGGGGAGTGGATTTGGATAAATAATTGAAGCTGATTCCTGAATAACTGAATGAAATGTTCGAAATTTATTTTGCATTATGTAACCAAGAGATGATTAGGAGTACTGTAGGAAACCCTGTCCCAAGAAAGTTAGGGGTTCTGAGTTTGAATTATTATGTCTGTGCTCTCTTGCCCATACATAGGAGGCATAAAACGCCTTTCTTTGTGCTCAGCCAATGAATCTGTCAGCTGTCTCGACAGAAAGGAGTAAAACACAGCCACTCGTGTGCTCTACGAGAATGCTAGAGCACAGCCATGAGAAGTAATTAGTAGTGGATGGCAAATTGTACTTCTAATCCCTGCTATCCAGAGGCAGAGGCAGGTAAATCTCTGAGTCTGAGGCCAATCTGGTTGACATAGGGGACTCCATGCCGGTCAGAAATCTACAGTGAGACCTTTTCTCAAAAATAAATCAATCAACCTAGTTAGTTTTGAAAGCCACAGGGCTTGTTTTTGTTTTGTTTTGTTATAAAGATGTGGTTCATATATTTTCCACACATAATGCTTCTTACAGAGGTTGCACAAAGATGTCTGTAAATGAACAGTAGTAGTCCTGGTTTTTGTTTGAGGGAACTGAACGCCCCTGTTCAGCCATGTCCTCTTCTGCCAAAACCTCTTCCCAAAGGTAGTGTTGATTTCAGGATCTCTGTTCTCAGTGCTTCAGAAGATGTCTCTGAAGCAGCCTGTATAGGTGCTTTTCTAAGTACAGACAAGAAGGTGCCAGGTCTCTCCTGAGATGAGAACCCATTTACCTTGAGTTTCATTTTACCTGTAAAGACACTTGACCTTGGGTAGCCAGTTCCTTCCTTTAACCACACTTCCCTTAAGGCATTCAAGTGTAGCAAAATAAAAGGATGTTTGTCTAAAATATTTGAGGTCTATCTGAGGCCAGATAAATGCCGCAATGTTTGTTTTCTGGGATCAAGGTTAATGGAACGATTACCCTGTTTCAAATCAGGCATGCTGGAAATGAGGCAATATACTCTACGTAGAACGCCTTCACTTTTTCCGTGAGACATCATTATCTGGCATGTCACAGCTCTGACTATCACACCTTTGAATGTCATGTGTCTGTTTTATTTGTATGACCAGATGCAGTTTTGCAGAAAGAAGACAAAACCTGTCAAGTTGAACAAGTCAGGTTGGCTTGGTTGTGGGCAATAACTGGCAAACTCTGCACATTAAATCCGGGGTGATTATGTACCCATTAGTCTGGAGTTTGCATCTGTGGAGACAGTTGAGTCACTTTGCTCAGTCTCTAGAGACAATAACAAACTTGAAGCCATAAACGCTTTAGAAAACAACGTGCCAATCTACCATGAGAATGTCAACAAATATGACTTCCTCAGGAAATGTCAGATGACATCAGTGCAGCAGGAGAGCTGCTAAGCCAGAGGCTAGGAGGATGCAGGGGCTGGTTTGAGAAGCTGTAGCAGCTTCACCCAGCCTCTGGCAGTGGTCTCCCAGACCATGTGATCATGGTGCAGACATAGCTGAGGCTGAGAGATTTGAGGAGGCAAATCCCCAGATAAGAATTAGATTCTTGTCACTAAGGTGTGTTCCCTGGTCAAGAACATGAAGATCGGGTCCTTGGAGATCTACCTGCTGATGTCGGATTTCCCTCTGTAGGCTGTGATTACAGTTAATGAATAAAGAACTTCTTGGAGCCTATAGCAGAGCAGGACCAGATGGAGCAGGGCCAGATGGAGCAGGGCCAGATGGAGCAGGGCCAGATGGAGCAGAGCTAGACGGGGAGGACTGGACTGAATGTTGGGAGAAGGAAGGCCAAGTGAGAGAGAAGCCATGTAGCCCTGCTGGAGCCAGATGGAACTTTAGCCAGTAAGCCACAGCCACGTGGTGATACACAGATTATGGGTTAAATTCATATGAGTTAACCAATAAGAAGCTAGGAGCTAATGGACCAAGCAGTGATTTAATTAATACAGTTTCTGTGTGATTATTTTGGGGCTGAGCAGCTGGGTTCGAACAAGCAGCCTCCTTACTACAACCGGCCCATCAAGGGAGCTGAGATTATTGACCTTTTCCTATGAACGTTCCTTTGGGATCAGGTTTTAAGGATTATATTGGTGCAGAAGCAAACCTGAGCTAGCCAGGGGACCAGGTTCAAGGTTTTCATCATCATTGAGGACTACAGTGGTTATGTTAGTTTGAATGTTAAGTGCTCCAAGGATGTAGGCACTGTCATCTGGGGGGCCAGATAGTGAGGAAATTAGGAAAGTAGCACAAGTTAAGCTATCCTTGGTGTTTTCTCATTTTAGAAAAATATTCATTTTTGAGAATTTCATATGAGTATTGTATTTATGTAACTTGATCCTACCTTCTCTCCCCTCCAACTTCTGAAGTATTTCCCATCTCATTTTCAAATTCATGGCCTTTTCTTTTATGTATATATGAATATATAATAAATTTATAATCATATGTAAGATTATGAACACCATGTCTATGGAGTTTGATTAGTGTTGATCTTTGCGTGTGTGTTTAGAGCAGATAACTTGGGACTGGATCACCTGTAGGGAGTTGGTTCCTAGAGAAGTCAGTTCTCCCTCACTCAGCATCCATAAAGTGACTATAGCTCTTCATCTAGGGTGGGACCATCTGACACTACCATGCCAACTGATGTCACTGTGCGTGTCTCGTTTAGTTCATCATATTTTTTAGATTTCCTGGGTTCTGGTTCCCTGTCATATATAGAACACCATCTCTTAGCAGGGGTCCTGGTTCTCTGGTTCATTCTTCTGTGATGTTCTTCTGCCAGAGGAGTTGTTCTGTGGACATGTCAGCTGGGGGTGGACTCCCCAGTGTCAGTTGTTCTTTGCATTCTGACCAGTTGTGTCTTTCTGTAGTGGTCTCTGCTGCAAAAAGAAACTTCTTTGATAAGGAGTGAGAGTGACATTTATCTGTGGGTATAAGGCTTAGTTCAGAATGCAGCTAGAAATTATGCTGGTTTAGGAAAATGGCAATAGTGGGTTGTTCTTTAAGTTCATGTTCCCACCAGCCACAAGTGTTGGGCTAGGGTTACAGTACCAGGCATCCATTCCCTCCTACTGAATTGGCCTTAAGTCCAATTAGAGAGCTGTTGCTTTTATCTTGGATAGGAGTGCAGGGTTGTGCTCTTTGGATTGTCTCACCACTCAGGACATTGCTGTGGTCCATAGGCTTTACACCTGGATCAGATCATTGATTTTTTTCCCTCTTGGAAGCTTGCTTAGTTTGTTTTGATACGATGAAAGTTAGCCTTCAGAGAGCAGGCTTCTAAGACAGTTCAAGCTTCATTCCTTCAAAGCCTCTTGCTAAGTGAGTGGGGTCTTCAACAGTAGGGTCTTACTTTCAATTTCTGAGTCAAAACCAATCATTCAGTATTGGCTATCTAGAACCTTTATCTCAAATCTCACTGAAGCCCCGACTCCAGAATTGTGCAAGATGCAGTAAGCTCATGGTCAGAAAACTACTGGCCCATAACTACATTTTCACCCATGATTCCAGGGTCCTTTGCCCTAGGACTCTTGGGAACCCTGTAATTTTGTCCAGTTTTTTCCTACTCCTGTGATTTCCAGGCTCCAGCAGGGCATAAGTCACAACAATTTCATGCATCTTCCCATTGCTGAGAACAGATAATGCAGTCAGTACATGAGTTTCTTAAGTCTCAGCCCTGGCTTTTATGATTCGCACAGGCCTTTGCAATGCAAAAATAAACATTTGACTCCATAAGTCTTCAGGTGTTTGCAAAGACAAACTAATTTTACCCAAACTGTCCATAGCCAACTTTTATTATTTTTTGTTTCAATGGGTAACAAAATCAATACCAGCAAAGAAATCAATTAAGCAAAATCCATTCACTTTGAGGAGGATAATCTTCTTTACTTAGTCTATCCATTCAGATGTTATTTTCCAAAACTTTCTTCACAGATATGTTATTATGATTTGGATATAAAGTCTCCCCTAAAAGGGCTCATATGTTAAAAACATGGTCCCAAATCAGTGGAAAATTGGGTTGCCAAGTTCATGAATGGATTAATGAATTGATGAGTTTGTAATTGAATGGGCTTTTAGGAGTTGGATGAAGTAGGCCATTGGGGATTTGCTAGCCGACCCCTTGTGCATCCTAACTGCCTTATTCTCTAATTCGTGATATTTCACCTTTCCCGTAGGTAGCAGTGGAGCCAGATAACCATGAAAGCCTTTGAAACTAGGAGCCAAAATGAATACTTCCTATTTTAAAATGTTTCTTTCAAGTGATAGATAGCACTCAAAAACATAAAACACACTGCTAGGTGTCTGGGCATCCCATGATCTATCAAATTGTCACCTGCAAATAAATATCACACCATATCTTAATGAAGTATGACAAATGTGTAATATCAATAAAGCCACTGAACAAATTCCCTGGGGGCACCTTGGCCCTCAATGCTCTCTTTCTCTGTCTCCTTCGCATTTCTCGCAAAACAATTCTCTACTCTCTATCACCCTTGTTTAGTTCTGTTTATTCTACAATCTTAAGTAGAAGACTATTTTGCAAAACTCAGATTGACTTTATTAAGGTTTAGGGCTCAGCAGTTCTTGCCTTTTTTTTTAATTGCTTCATAGGTCTATATTGATGAAGACACCGTCAGCTGTTTGTCCACTGCCTACTGTCAGCAAAGATTCAGTTTGGCTAGTTTGGGGCTAATCTAATGTGGATAGTCATGCTGTGAGGACTCTCACCATGAAAAAGAGTTGAAAAACCAAGATAGAGTTGGCTGAGTCATGAATTGAGTGTATGTATTTCTTTACCCCTTTACCTTGTTGAAATTGCTGTGGAATTAAAAAAAAATCTTTAGGTAATTCTGTTGACTTTACTTCTTATAATTTGAACTATGTCTTTGAAGAAATTCAGGTAAGAAGTCATAATAAGTTCCTATTAAATTGTCCCTCTTAACATTGAACACAATTTTTAATATTCTGATAATGCCTTTGCCTAAACTACTTTTCCTAATACTTGCATTGCTTCCTGTGGTTGATACTTTGTCAGAATGTTTTTACCATTTCCATCATTTTAAGTAGATAAATTTTAAATCATAGAAGTGATATATTAGCATAATTTTTATTTTAATTAACTAATTAATATTTTGCCTATGCATCTGTATGTAGTATGCATATTTGTGTATGTGTGCAGGTGCACGAGTGGGCATGTGCATGTGGAAGGCCAACGTTGATGTCATATGTCTCCCTCTGTTGCTCTCTGCCTTATTGATTGAGGCAGGGTTTCTCATGGACCCATAGCTTGCTGACTGGGCACATTAGCTAACCAGCTTGCCGTAGGATTACCTGTGACTGGGCCCTGTGTATTGGGATTATAGGTATCTTTGATGCTTATCTGGCTGTAAAGTGGGTTCTGGGACCCTGAGCTCCAGTCCTCATACTTGCAGGACAAGCTCTTGATCTGAGCCATTCCCCAGCCTCATGAGCACAATAGTGAAGTGTCATAATACTAATGCTATAACACGTAACTAAAACCTAAGTTCTAGTTTTAACACTCCTCAACTTCAATTTTCCAGAAGCAGATATTTAAAATTGATTTTAGTTTCCAAAGTGCTACATTTAAAATATAATTCTTAGTTGATTTTTTCTACTTGGGCCATTATGCAAGTATGGTAGGCAAAACTCCACTCCCATCAGTGCCCCCTTGACTCTGGAGCTATAGAATTCTGGTTCTTTTCCAGAATTAGGCACAGTTTTCTTTTTACTGTTTTCCTGGTGATGCACCAGTAATTGTTCTTTCAACTTTCCACATAGTGGTATGTGCTGCACAGCCCAGCTGCTCTGGTCCCTTCTCTGCAGTTTCAGCTACATCAGGACAGACTTGGAGATCCAGACTGACTTCTTACTGATGTGCTCTTCTCCCTGCTTGCTGTCTTCCTCCTATCTCCCTCTCCAGGGTTTCCATCTTTCTACTGCGCTCATTTTTATGTTACTGCACCTAGTTTTTAACAGGCTTCCCCTTTTCTCACTTTCAAACAGCAAATGACAATGGAGAAGGTGATTGGCATGAAAGACAAGGTCTATTCGGGAATAGGAGGAAGAAGAGGACTAGAGTTTGTGGGCGCCAGGAGGGGGAAGTGAGAAAGGACAAAATACATGATATGCTTGAATGAAAATATCAGTCTGATCTTGCGTGGTTAATATATAATAATAATTTTTTAAAAGAAAATATTAGAGCTGATCTATTCAGTAATGTACTTGTCACAGTAGCATGAGGACCCAAGTTCCATCCTCAGTACCCATGTAAGAACAGTAAGATTGGGTGGTATACACCTATGGTGCCAGCACATGGGAGGGAGAGATAGGAAGACCCACGTAGCTTGTTAGTCCCAGTCAGCAAGCTCCAGGTTCACTGGAGAGACTTTTTTAAAAAGTATCTTGAAAACCATTAAGGAAGATAACCAGTGCTGATCTCTGGCCTTGACATGTTGCCCACACACATACATGTACACACACACACACACACACACACACACACACACAAATATCATTGGTCACAGAGTAGAAAATGAAGAGGTACTGATTGCTACAGTCAGGGCACAAGATGGTGATGTGCATTTGGACTTTAGTGGTAATAGCACAGGTGGAGAAAATTTGACATCTTCAAATGATATTTAATAAGCATAAGACTTGAAGGTTGGGTGATAATGGGGAAAGAAGTGAGGGATGGGTCATTGTGATGCTACTTACAGACAGCAGAACACCAAAGGACATGAGGGAGGGAGGCGAGGAGCAGGAGTAAGAGAAAAAGGCAAAGTTGCATTTTTAGACAATGGTGATGTGATCGATTATGTGAAATTGTATTTCCTGTACATTTTCTAATTGCGCAGACTTGTGGGTTCAGTGGATGACGGCAAGTGGGTCCTGGCAGAAGCAGCATGAAAAATTGGTGTGCTCCCCTTCTTGTCAGACATATATGTTCTAAGTTAGAACATGTGGCTGAACTGTCAGTCAAAGCTTGCTATTTGTCAAGGATCAAACTTTAATACAACTGACCACCTAACTAGCTGCTCCTGTTTATTCTCTGGAATGCAAATTCACACTAAATTTATTTATTTTTTGTAGTTTTCCTTCCAAGAAGAAAAGAGATGTCTATTTAAGCAGATGGAGTTGGGAGCTGAATGGAGCTATTCCAAAATATATTAGGATAGAAAACAAGTATTAAAACTGAACAACAACAACAACAAAACCAGAGAGAAAGAACAGCTCAAGCTTACTTAATGAGCCAAACAATTTCACTAAGAAATTATTGAGAAAATACTCTTTGGAAGGACACTGAAGGATATTTTAACTTTTCTGAACACCAGGCCAAAAGGGAAGCCAGAAGACGGAAAGTGCAAACTTCTTCATTAAGGAGGGAGAGGGTCGTGAAACACAGGACTGCAGAGGGCTTATGCCTCCCTGAAAGAAACTGAATCAATGGCACCAAGTTTCATGGTCACAAGTCTTGTGACCTTACAGAATTATACCTACACATATATTTGTGCTGAGTTACAGCACGCTGTGTTTTCCATAGGGGGAGAGAGAGGATTGAGAAGGGGAATTTAGCACGGGCGGCAGAGACATGACTCATGACTGGTGCAAACAGTCTCACACAATGAGCCAATTCCCTGGTGACGCCTCATCATCCAGGAAAGATTGTACGAACACATTTCCTTCATCTTAAATCATGCGCAAACTAAATCACACGTTTACTAATAAATTCAGGATGGTTTCAGGGCTGGATAAATTTGCAAGGTGTGAGAAGCAATCCTGGAAGATGAATCTACCTCTTCTGAATCTGTGCTTCACACATTTATTTCTTGGCCATTACCACTAATTTTAGTATCATATTATTATTGAATCGTATATTCCCTCACCAATCCGTTATAACTTTCTGAAGATGATTGCCTATTAAATTAGAAAGATGAAAAATAAATTGGTATTTATTCCCCCCTTCTCCCAAGTTAATGCGAAATGGCATCTTGACCAGGATAGGCAATCTGAAGGAGAGTATTTGGACCCCCCCCCCCCCCGCCTAATGGTCTGTCTGGTGGCAGATGCCACACAGGTACTACCACACACACAGTCTCATCTGGTTGTAGGCACTGAAGTTACTTTTTTTTTCAAATTTGAAGGAACTTGGAAGTTTCCACAGAACCCTTGGATAAATTTTTGGAGTACTGAAAATTTTGATTGTGCTAAAAATGTCAATCAAGCATAGTGGTGCATGCCTATAGTCACACCTTTTCGAGTCTAAGGCCAGATGATTTCCTTGAGTTCTAGGCCAGCCTGGCTTTCATTGTGAGTACCAGGTAAGTCAGGGATACAGAACAAAATCTTGTTGAAGAACAGAAAAGCTCCATTGCTCTTATCAGAGGGGGAAAGACACAACATCTTCTTTCTTACTAATTCTTTCATGACAAAGACAAGAACAAGGGGAGCTGCATTATAGCATGGTGAACTCTCCACATGGGAGGGTTACCAGAAGATGTCCTGCAAGCTAATCTCAAACATCAGAACACTCAACGGTCATCAGCTCTGAATTATTGGATTGCTAAGGAGGATTAATGCTTTGTTACTGTGGTATGCTATAGATGGTCTAACTGATGAAGACAGAAGTTTGCTTTAATGATCCGTTTATTTACTTGTGAGAGGACTTTGGTGACATCCTATTTCACAGGCAATGCTGTTCTGGTGTAACTGGTTTATCTTTATAAGAGTCAAGGAGCTGTTTAAAGGTCATGACATCGATAGCCAAGTAAAAAGGTTTTGAGTTAGGTCCTGATACTAAGAAATTCCGTGATGCTGACAGGTGTCAACGAATCATAACTTAAGACAAGAACAGTAGTAACACTGAGTTACTATGCCACACAATCACAGGGAGGAAAACAGTCAACAAATCCCGTGTATGTGTTTTGTAGATAGTGTCAGAAAAGTGTTTGCTTGTTTTCTTTTCTTCTTATGGGCTCAGCATTTTATGTGAATCATACTTGCAATGGTGAACCATTTCTGCAGTTGAGTGCTCTGTGAAGTTCATTTGGGAATGAAGATTTTGATCTTTTATATTTAATGTGAATTTAATTTGATCTTTTATATTTAATGTGAAAGTAGCAAGAAAGCTACTTGCAAGGGGAGGAAGAGAACTAACTTCTCAATTCTTATGGAGTGCAGCAAATTCTGGCTCTTCAGGCGAGATATAGTTTGGTAACACTTGTATTAGTTTTAGGATAACAGTTTTAATGCTTCCCCGAGAGATGGAAAAATTTATGTTGGACACACTTGTGGCTTCAATCGCAGGCTGCAAAAGACTCTCTGGGGTCTGTGCAAGGCCATGTGAAGCCTCGGAAGACAGCCAGTGCGTCCTCCCCTCTTGTAATCCCTCTGCTTCCCTTGCGGGGATTTTCAAAAACTCTGAGGAAAGAGGCCATAATTCTGTCAACACCACACACTGCAGGAGTAGGCTTGGGTCTTGATCCCTGGAAGCTGTGCAGTGGAGCTTGAGTTACAATGCTGCAAGAGACCATGTGGCCCTGGGTAGGGTAGGGCTTTGTGCCACAAGGGTCATTGTCCCTAAGAGCTGCCAGAGGCAACCAGCTCCCTGGTGTTGCTTTAATGATGTTCTGTGAATACCTCAGTTCTCCAGGGAAGAAGGGAAGCAGTCTTTACTAAAGCCATGAGCGCCAGCAGAAAATGTATTCAGCTCTCCCACAGCTTGTAGAATATGAGATGGTATGAGGTTTTGATTTTATTGTAAATCTCTTACAATGTGGCCTGAGTGAGTCCTAAAGTCTGGATGTGACATGATCAGAGGACATGTGTGTAACAGGAACATTTCCTGGTGACTCGAGTCGAATGCTCACACAGTTTACCTTAGCACTGGGGCCTGGAGGCCAATCTCGTTCTACGGCCAGAAACTGTACTGGGAGCTCCAGCAGATCAGTGGATGGAAGAAAGCGAGGCCAAGAGTTTGTTTCCATGGTAATCTCCTTGTAGGGTGGCCTGCAAGGAGAGAGGCTACAGTTGTGTTTGGTGACTCTCAACATTTAGCCTTCTCTGTTTCTGTCTCTAACAAACTCAACATAACTACACCCTCTTAAGTACAAAGAAATGACAGTACACCATTGCCGCTGGCCTTCAGTTGCTGAATTCTCCTCTGGTGTTTGTCCCGTCAAGAATCTGGTGTACTACAAAAATTGAGTTGACACCGGTCCTCAAGCAGTGAAAACAGGGTCCTCTGATCCCAGTGCCTTCGTGATGACGATGGTTTGTTTCTCAGTTCGTTTTTGGTGTACCATATTAAAACCCTGTGATTTGTCAATGATATCCAGGTTACATATTAAAAGAAGATCATGGGTATAATCGCTTAAAGCCGAGTTCGGGTTTACTTAATGCTATTTATTTATTTGAGGGGAGGGTAAAAATGAGCTGCTACTTTGTTTTTATGAAAAAACAAAGCTTTCTTTCTCCTCTTTGTAGCTTATTAGAGCATCATTCTCTATTTTTTTCATTGTTCGAATCTGGGTGGCTTTCTTCCTTTCTCACGTTTATTTCTGCCTTTCTTTTCATCCCAGTTAGATGGCCGTCAGTTGAGTAAAAGACTTAGTATATTCTTAAGAATCCCCCATTTGTCTATGTTGGTTAACTAGTGTCTCCTTCAGAGACAAATCATCCTTACAAAAGACAAACACTGCATCCAACTTGAATACACTCAGCAAACATTTTCTCCTAATTTTTTTCAGCCCAATCCTCCAGATGAAACAATGCATGATGAAACCTTACTCTAACTCCTTGAGAATTTATGCGAAAGGATGAGAGAGAAAACAATGAAAACAGGAACATTCATAATATAACTATAAATGTTTTGAATGCTTGCTATGAGCCAGACATTCTGCTTAATGTTTTGTATGCAGGACTTTATTTAAAGTTCATTAACTTTGCATGTAATGCCATCTTATGTTAAAGATAATTAAGACTAAGCAAGAACTAATCATATTAAGTTAAGGGGAAAGACAGACCTTGAACTTAGGGCTGCTTCTTGTCTTTGAGGTCTGTATGGTTGTTGGCCTTCCCCTACCTCTTCTATGCAAGTGAAAACATGTGCAACTTACTAAAGTTTGGAAATAAAAGACATGATGCTCATTGAAAGTGTAGACATGGAATAGAAGAAAATGTGGTATTTATATGCCTTTGGCAGTATCAGTCAGAAATGTTGAGGTTAGAAAACAGTCATACAGATCCCTGTATGCTTTCAGTGTTCTCAAAGCTGAGCCTGGGCCAAAGAGATAAATATGAGTTCAGAGTCCCAGGGGCACATTTAGTTTTTTTACACTAGTCCATCCCCCATTCAATCTTTCCCTCCTAATGTTTCTACTAAGTGTGAGGAATTAACTTGCAGTTCTAGAGATTCATGCCTCAGAGGGTTTAGTCCTGGAGGTACTGAAGCTACAATTTGGTAGCTTTGATTGGGCTGATGCTCCGTGGATGAACATAAAGTCCTCCTCTGACACTTCCCAGATCCAGTAGCTACACTGGAATTGTGCTGTGAATGCCACTTTTTCCCTAGTTCATTAGACTCTGGGTTGTTCTATCATCTGTCCTTAGGACAGTGGCCTCACCTCT
Organism: Myodes glareolus; assembly: GCF_982192425.1. Lineage (NCBI taxonomy): Eukaryota > Metazoa > Chordata > Mammalia > Rodentia > Cricetidae > Myodes > Myodes glareolus. Next base: position 43,851,852 of record NC_142032.1, read on the forward strand.
TTGACAGGAACATATAGTCATTCTTAAAAAAAAATCTGACTGTCAGATGTCATAAAACCAGGATACATTTGTTTTCTGAACACTCCACCTTTTTCTCCCCAGCACAAACAGATATAATTATAACTAATCTCAGCTCTCTCTGTGGTATCTGGATAAAACTGGCTCAGTGAGAGAGCCAATGGTTGTTGGGACTTCCTAGGCTAGTGACTTCCCACAGTGCTTTGTGAGGTATCAACACTTGATTAATACTTGCAACATATCACACACTGAGTTGGGGAATATTTTTTATCACCTCCTTAATTACTTAGACCATACAGAGCCATCATTAGAAACTTCAGATTCAGAGACCTTAAGAATCTCATTCAAGGTCATACAATAGGTGGCAGATCTGAAATCAGAACCTCCACTTTCATGACATGAAGCCAGTTCTTTACTTAACTGAGTAGGCATCAGCATTGCTCTCTGGCAGGTTTCAATGCTAAAACTCTGGGCATAAAATAATATGTGAGGTCTCATTGTAACTCGGGAATACATACATAGACAGGTAAACTCAGGTACAGCAGTATGTCAATATCAGAATGGACTTATAAATGCTTCAGGGTGTCTGCTGATGGTTAGAAATAGAGCATGTAGCAGAAAAGCACATTTTTTTGAAGAAAAAGAAAAACCACCAGAATCAAACCAGAAAAATGGCTGGGCCTTTCAATTTAAAATAACCCAAAGAATTGTTATTATTATTGCTACTCACGGCAGGCTATTACTAAAGCTTGTCATTTATTTTTGGAGGTGTTCGTGTGGGGCCCAGGATGGGTCAGCACTAGGAAACTTGATAATAATCAGCGAGGCAGATGATCTGTAGGCTGGCGGCAGAGGCACTCTGTACGCAGATGGTGCCCTGCCAGGAACTGTTAGAAGAGCTGTCTCCTATCTCCATTGCTTTCTCTTTCTGAAAACAGCCTGACTAGTCAGGGGCAAGAATCGTATTTGTGGGTTTGTGGAACATCATTTATAACCGTACATAAAAGCAATTGCTGAATTCCATTTTAAATGCGAGGCTAGACGAGTTCTTTCTTCAAAGGTAAACTGTTCAGTTAAGAAGTAATGGGTGTGTCACCTTGCTGAGATTCATGGAGGATAAAGTCTAAAAGCCTAGGGATCCTAGGCTTGGCCATGTACTCTCTTGAAGTTAGGTGACTTTAGCAATGTAGAAAAACATTCTATCCCACTTCTCTGGGGTCACAACAATCCCTGCCTTTAGACTTAATAACCATGAAGCCATTGTCAAGTCTTATTGGATGGTGCTATGTGCTTGTCAGAAGAAAGCAAATCCTGTGATGTGCAGGGCCATGTTGAAGATCCTTTTGCACACAAGTTGTGGTAGAAGCTTTGGAGGGATCCTCAGCAAGCCCAAGCTCTTTATGAAACTTTGAGATAATTCTGTCCAATAAAACCGCTTGATGTAAAATCACGAATGCCAGGTTTTGTTAATAAAAATACATAACAGTCACATGACCAGTTGCATCATCTGGGATGCTTTATTGGATAGAGGGGAGCTAGAGAATTCTCCAGTAGAAAGTAAACTTCTTAACTTTCATAGTTGGACAGAAGCCATTTGCTTTCCATTCACGCTGTCTGTTGCTGTGTGTGTTTGGTGGGCATCCTCTTCTGGCAGCTCTTTCTCGAGAAGCCTGGGGTTTGGGTGTCTAGCCTTCTGCCCTTGTAGCTCATTGGAACTGGAAATGTGTTGGCCTCTTTTCCATCCATGGATAAAGGGAAGGTTGCGATCTTGAGGGAAACTTTCAAGATCAGACTCAAACATGGCAGCATCTTTCCCATCTGTTACAGAAGTTGGAACGTGGTTGCATATCCAACCTAAAGTTGGGAGAGACAGAAAAAGATGAAACAGCAAGTAACTGTATTAAACATTTGTTTGTTTGTGTTTTGAGGGCTGGGGTCAATGTAGGGGTAGAAGTTGATGGGAGATCTTTGGTTTGGATTGGTGAAGTATGCTAGTCAGAAAAATGGCAAGGTTAAGCCAAGCAATACTACAGAAGTCACCTCGAGCACAAAAATCTAAAATCGGACTAGCAATGTTAGAATTGGCTAACTAGATTTCTAAATTTAAAAAAAAATGAATAAATAACCCACCCCAAACAAAACTGAAGAAGCATAGTTTTTTTCATTTTGTTTAACAGAGTTGATAAAATAAGAAATAAGACAATGCCATAGTTGCATAGCTGTTGTGCATCTTTGGTGGTGTGTGGGTAGGGGGCTTTCAGCAACAGAATGTTATGGCATGTTTATACCATCTAGGTCTTTTGATTTTTATGTGTAAATGTGAATGTGAGACAAAATATTTATATTAGCAATTATTCTGTATGTCAATTGTTTGGTACCAAGAATCCATGTCCCATCTCTTTATTTTAGTGATAGCACATAACATGAGTTTGGCCTCCTGCTCTATGTGTATAATACAGCAGTGTCGGCAGAGTGTGTCAGCAGTCAGTCATTCTTTTGAAGATGATCATGATGAAGATTGTTAACATATCTTGGCTATTGTGACCAATACTGAAATGGACACGAAGTGCAAATATTGTCTTAAGATCCATTTTCAATTGTTTCTTATTAGTGCTCAGTAGTATTCTTTGAACATATACTTGCTCTACATCCAACCTAAAACTTCTGTTCGGTGAAGGAAACAATTAGCAGAGAAACAGGTAACCTATGGAAAATATTTGTGAGCAATTAATCTGATAAGGCATTATCAATATTGTATTTCAATAACAAAATGATTGGCCTACTTGGAAAATGGCCAATGGACTTGGAAAGTCATTTTTCCAAATAAAGGCACATAACAGCCAACAGGTACATGAAAAGACATTCAACATTGCTAATTATCAGGGAAAAACAAACCAAAACCCCAATAAATTTTATCTGATAGTTATGACCACTATGAACAAAACCCAAACACTAGAGAATAGCAGGCATTGACAATGAGGCAGAAGGACCTGAACACTGCTGCTCTGTCTGTGGGAGTGTGAAGTGGGGCAATCACAGTGGCAATTCTGCATTTATTTCTCTTATTAATTACAACACTTCCAAAATTTTTGAAAACAGTATGTGTCTCCCTTCCTGAGCCCTGCTTTTTGTGTGATACTTGACTCTTGGACTTTATACTTGTGATTGGTGTAGCATTGCAATATCATCTAAGCCAGTTACTGTGATGTGCTTGGAAAGACTAATACCATAGAGGTCTGGAGGTCTGTACAGAGAGACAGGAAGTGACATGGCTAGGAGGGGAGAGAAAGTGATAAGGCAGGAGGAGACAGAAGTTCAGTCTCTTTTTGGCTATGAAGTTGAGTAGGTAATGTGGCTGTGGCTTTGCTCCTTTGTCTCTGATCTCTCTGCATTCTCACCTAGGTCTGACGCTGGACTTTTATTATTAAGACCTATTAGAGCTCATGCTCCATATTGGCACCCAACGTGCAGCTTAAAGTCATTCCCACGCCTCGAGCTGCCTAGTAAACTTCAGAAGCTTCATGGATGATCCATCTAATTTTCTGCATTCTCAAGCCCCCATCTCTTCTTCTATTGACTCTCTGCCTTAATTATTTTATACCCTCTTTTTTTTTGCAGTCCCAAAGTCCATCTTGCCCTCATTTCTCCCAGTTAAACTATCACATCAACCCACTCACAAAAATCTATGCCCCTGTGTTCTTCCCTCCTTCTTTTATGATCCACATCTGCTGGATCATATCTCTTCTTGAGTAGTCATGGGCATCATGTTAACACTCTTCTCTTACTACTGTATGCAGGCAAATTTTCCTTCTCCCCTGCACCATTAACATCAGTATAGATAAGGACTGAAATATTTCCAATGATAAACACTTTATTTAATGTGCAAATATCTACTTCTTTTTCCACAAACCTACTAAGATGGGGGCCTGTCTGCAGCATCTACTTATACTTTTCTGCATAGAGACTGACTTTTGTTATTCAACAAAAATTTGAATTTTAAATATTTAATTAAGAATTTCACGCATGAATGCTGTATTAGCATAATTTCTACCTTATCTCTACCCATTCTCACTCCTCCTCAGTTCCCCCACTCCCTTTCAAATTATTGACTTCTTAATTATGCATGCTCATACACACACACATACACACCATATGATGGGTCCATGTAGTGTTTCTCTTATGTATTATGTTTGGACTTTACTACCTGGGACAGGATAACCTATCAGGGAAATTGTTCCTAGAAAAGATTAGTTCTCATTCTTTCTGTACCCATTAATGGCCTATAATTTTTCATCTAGGGCTAAGCCTTGTTAGACTTCCCCTATCTGCACTACCATGACACTGGTGTTATCATTATGTGGATTTTATTTAGGTCACCATATTGCTAAGATATCATAGAGGCAGCTTCCTTTTCATTTCTAGAAGACGCTGTCTTTGCGGCACACATCATGTTCCTCTGGCTCTTAGAATCTTTCTTCTTCCTCTTTGTCAGTGTTCCCTTACATTTAGGTATAGAAATTATATTATAGATGCATCAGTTGGCATTGGGCACTCCACTCTCAGCTGTCCTCTGCTTTTTGACCAGTTGTAGGTTTCTATAATCGTCTGTCTGCTACAAAGAGAATTTTCTTTGATGAAGGTTGAGAACTCAACTTACCCATGAGTGTAAATATAACTATTTAGAATGCAGTTTGGCAGTACAGCTGTGTAGGAAAGTAGCAGCAGCATATTCCAGGTCCCATGGCCTCCCCAAGTAGTCATCTATATTTACAGTGCTATGCAATATGGTCTTGCACTCTGTAAAGAATTGTCACTTTTACTGGTTTAATAAAATGCTGATTGGTCAATATCCAGGCGGTAAGTATAGGCAGGATGACCAGAACAGAAGGATTCTGGGAAGAGGAAAGGCTCAGTCTGCAGTTGTCACCCAGACACAGAGGAAGCAAGATGTGACTGTCTCACTGATAAAAGGTACCAAGCCACGTGGATAACACAGACAAGAATTATGGGTCACTGTAAGATATAAGAGTTAATAAGAAAGCCTGAGCTCATAGGCCAACCAGTTTATAATTAATGTAGGCCTCTGTGTCTTTCTATGGGACTGAATGACTGCAGGACAGGGTGGGACAGAAACCTCTGTCAACATTTACAGTACAAGTATTATTTCCCTGCTGACAGGGTCTGAAGCCAAATTGGATGGTTGCTAATTACCCCCAAGGGAAAAAATGCTCTGTTGGTCATTGATGTGGTTCATGGGATTTGTAGCTGGGTAGAATTATTGGTTGCTTTTCACCTTTGGCAACTTTATAGGACCTTCTGATACTCTGAGGGCTTGTCCTCAAGAAAGAGGCTTCCAGGTCACTTCCAGTTTGATTCTTCCAAATTCTATGTCTGACATATGTGGCATGTCCAGCAGTAGGGGATTACCATCAGGTTCTTGGAAGAAACCAGGGGCAATGGCAACAGCTTGTATTGTTACGTGTGTCTGTTGGACTCACCAGAGTAACAACTCAAAGTGAAAATCTTCATGTCTGGCACTGGGATTTTTGTAGGAAGGTTTGGTTTATAGCTCTTGCAGGAAGTGTTATCACCTCATACCATAATATGACATATAACTCATATAAGAAACACACCTCATACATACACCAAAAAACACACTTACACACACTCAAACATTATATATCTATTTTAAGTAAACATAAAATAATGTTTCACTATGACTTTTTCAAACACCCTTAATGTAATTTGTCCTTTCTTCTTCTCAGTATTGCCCCCTCTCACCTTCACCAGTTAAAGTTTCCAATTTTCCATCATTTCCTTCTTGATAGCAAGTGTCCTATTGTTACCAACTCTCAGGTTCCTTCCCCTCCCCACATCTATGATACTTCTTTATTTTTCTGGTTTCTATAGCTATGCTAGATTATATACTCACACCTAAAGATTCAGAACTAGGATCCATAAGGAAATGAGAACAAGAGGCATTTGTCTTTCTGGCTCTGAGTTACTTCAATCATTTTAAGATGTTTTCTTTCCACCCACTTATCCATTAATTTCATGATTTTGCTTTTCTTTATAGATGGATAGTATTCAATTATATTTTATACCACATTTTCATTTCTGTTCTTCAGTTGAAGGACATTTAGATCATTTCCACTTACTAAGATACTGTGAATAGAGTGGCAATAGGCATGGTTAAGCAATATTAGTGGAGCAGGATATTGCATTTGGGGTTATTCCACACGTGATTATTCGAATAAGAATGGCCTCGTAGATTTGAATGCTAGTTCACCAGGGAGGTATGGCCTTGTTGTAGATTTCACTGGGGTTGGGCTTTGTTGTCAAAAAAGTTCAAGCCAGACCCAGTGTCTCTCTGGTTGCAGATAAGAATGCAGAACTCTCAGATACTCTCCATCACCATGTCTCCCTGCATGATGCCATGCTTTCTACCATGATGACAATGGCCTAAACCTCTGAACTGTAAACAAGTCCAATTAAATGCTTTCTATTATTAGAATTGCCAAACTCATGGTGGTTCTTCATAGCAATACAGCATTGCCTAAAACATCAAGAAACGGTATGACTCGTCATATGGTAGGTTTGGTTTTAGATGTTAAGAATTGTCCACACTACTTTCCATAGTGATAGCACAGGTTTGCATTCCCACCACCAGTGAATGAAAGTTCCCCATTCTCCACATCTTTGCCAGATTTGGCTGTCAATTGTTTTCTTAATCTTGGTCATTCTGACTTGTAGTTGGGAGGCCACTAGTTAGTTCCCAGCTGCTCAGTCCTGAAATAATCACACAGAAACTGTATTAATTAAATCACTGCTTGTCTAATTACTTAAGCATATTGCTAGCTAGCTCTTACATCTAGATTAACCTACCTCCCTTGGATTCTGCCTTCTTTCTCTCAGTGTTGCAAGGAGCCGCTTGTGCATCCCAGCTGTCCAGAACTGAAATAATCACTCAGAGACTGTATTAATTAAATCACTGCTTGGCCCATTAACTCTAACTTCTTATTGGCTAACTCATATGTTAATCTAACCCAATTCTATTAATTTGCATATTGTCACGTGACAGTGGCTTACCAGCAAAGATTCTAACTGGCGTCTGTCTCAGGCTTAGGATCCATGGTGTCTCTCTGACTCTTTCCTTCTCCCAGCATTCAATTCTGTCCTTCCTGCCTACCTAATCTCCATCCTATCAACAGGCCAAGGCAGTTTCTTTATTCATCAATCAAGAAAAGCAACACACAGAGGGGACTCCCAGATCATCCCAGCATTCAGTTGAGTTTTCTCTGCCTAGTTCTGTTCTACCCTGTCAGGCCAAGCCAGTTTCTTTATTAACCAATGGTATTCACGGCATACAGAGGGGAATCCCACATCACCGACTGGAGTAAGATAAAATATTAAAGAAATTTTAACTTATATTTCCCTAATTGCTAAGCTGTTGAAAACTTTTAAAGATAGCTCTTATTATTTTTTCTTTTGAGAAATCTCTGTTCAAATCTATAGCCCAGTTTTTGATTGAATCATTTGTTTTCTTGATTATTTCTTATTTGTGTTCTTTGTGTATTCTTGATATTAATCTTCCTATAACATCATTGGATTTTTTTTTGATTTTTCAAGACAGAGTTTTTCTGTGTAGTTCTGGCTGTCCTAAACCTCACTCTATAGACCAGAGTAGTCCTCAAACTCAGAGATCTGCCTTCCCCCACCGCCTGAGTAGTAGAATTAAAGGGGTGCACTAGTGGGTCATCATTGAAATTTTGATAGATAATGTGTTGAATCTATAGATAAGCATTGTGTGGCACTATTCCTGGGGAGATGTGAACAAAAGTCTAGTCACTCAGGCAGTGAACTGTAGTAGGAGGCTGCTTGTTCATTTTCCCGGCCTCCCAGACACCTAAAATAACCATAAAGAAACTCTATTAATTAAATCACTGCTTGGTCCATTAGCTCTAGCTTCTTATTGGCTAGCACTTACATCTTAATTTAACTATTTCTAGTAATTTGTGTATCATCATGAGGCTGTGGCTTACACGGGGCTACATGGCTTTTCACTGACTCTACCTTCTTTCTCCCAGCATTCAGTTTAGCTTTCCCTGCCTAGCTCTGCTCTACCCTATCACAAGCCCAACACAGCTTTTTTATTAATCAATGGTATTCACAGCATACAGAGGGGAATCCCATATCAGTGAACTGATGACCAAAGTATGGATGCCACCAAAGTCCAACTTGATGAACTTTACTGGGGTTACTAAGAAGAACATGGGTGAAGGATTATGTATTATTCAAAGACATTCAAAATCATTCGAAGACAGCTACATCACTAAAAGTCCACCAAATGTATGGGTAATAGATCGTGGAAGGTGGAAACCTGGAGCACACTGAACAAACAACCTTCATGCAGCTCTATGTCTGAGAGTGTCCTTTACAGATATGTCAGTTGGTTTGCGTTTCTTACAGGTAGATCAGCTGGTCTCTACCTTTGCAGAAAACTTGAATGATCTCTATCTTTTCTAGGGGACTCAGTTGGTCTATGCCCCTTTTGGGCAACCCAGCTTGTTTGAGAGTCACTCTCAGCAGTCCTTGCTGCTTATGTATCCTTGAGGAGAGAGAGGCCTAGTGAATCTGGTCTGTTTCAGGGATTTCCTGAAGTTACTGAGTTTTTATTTTCTGAACTTAACTAGCTTCCTTTGCCGGATGGAATGTTTCACTTTCCCTGAGAGCAGTCTCTTGTTTTACTTCAGTTTTAACATTCTGTCTTTAAAAAAGAAATTCACTTATTTTTACTTTATGTGTATGAGTGCTTTGTCTATATATATATGTGTGTGTGTGTGTGTGTGTGTGTGTGTGTGTGTGTGTGTGTATCACATGCATATATTAACTTTGGAGGCCAGAAGATGGTATCAAATGCCCTGGGACCTGGAGTTACAGACAATTGTGAGCCCCTAAATGAGTGCTGGGAATTGAACCAGGGTCTACTGGAATACCAGTCTGAATTCTTAACTGCTGAACAATGTGTCAAACTCTTTAACATCCTATCTTAAAATATTTTACATTTTATTTCTTCTTTAACACCCTGTGTCTTAATGAGCTTCTCTCTAAATGGAAGTTTTTAATCTCAGAGGAAACTACTTCACAACAACCAGTCTTGGTGATCTAATCATATTTACACTACTATTATGGCCAGTCTGTGGACATTGATAGCCTTTCCATCACGTAGTACCATCCTCTATTTCCTGTAGCATTTTCATTGTAGTGGTCTTCCATCTCCTTGGCTAGGTTTATTCTTAGCAAATTTTTGAAGCTACTGTGAATGGAGTATCTTTTCCTAATTTCTTTCTCTGAAATTTCAGAGTTGGTGCAGAAAAACTACTCATTTTTATCTGTTGATTTTATATATTTTTAATTTACTGAAAGTATTTTTATTTTATCAGGTCTAAGAGTTTTCTGATAGAGTTTGTAGGGTTTTGTTAGAGTATGTCCTGTACAAGTAAGGATAGTTTGACATATTTTTCAGAAGTTAATGCCAGGAGATGTTCACCTCAGCACCTTGCCTTTCCCTGAGCAAGCCACAAAGAACTGTGCCAAGTAAGCTGCAGAACTTGGCACAGTGTCTTTGTGGGTTCAGAGAAGACAAGTACCGGCCGACAAGCCTTCCGTATCCCTTCAGCGCCAGTCACAGAAAGCCCTACACACAGAAAGTAATTCAGAAACCACAGAGACAAAGCTGTTTGGGCCGCTGACTGGCTGGGGACCTCTTGCAGAAAGTGGATTCCAGCCACAGAACATCTCATCTGGAAGGACACACTGACTTAACTTCTTCGAACCGCTGTTTGGCCTTGGCGTCCACAGCCTTCTCTGCTTGTGCCTTCTCTCCCTGCACTCATATCCAACCTCTTGCTGCCTTTCCACAGCATCGATCCCCTCTCTCTCTGAATTTCCTGGTGGCCACCACTGAGACAACTTGTTTGATAGTTTCAGCTGCCCAAAGCAAGTGTGAGTATGCACAGCATAACTGGGCACCAGGAGGATTCCCACCTAGCTTTTTTCTTTATATATTTCTCTTATAGGGATAGAATCTATTATTTTATGTTATTCTTTTCTAATCTACCATCTAACCAAAACTCCAGAAGATGTTTTCTTTTAGGAAATTGCAATAAGATCTTTGTTTCCCTTTGATTTTGATTTTTAAAAGGATACTGTTGGATGTAAGCAAGTCTGCAGCTATTTAATCCGTAGTGCATGATAACAGTAACACCATACTGGTTTTGAGCCCAGCCTTCTAGGAGGACTACAAACTTCCACCCTGGTGTCTTGGAATTCAAAGCCATCAGATAAAAAGTACAAATATCTTGATGAGTAGACGATGTGTAGAGGCTCCGAGATGAAGGCATATAGATAGATCTCAGGCAGTCAAGTTTACCCATCAAACCTCTTCCTGTTTAGATAGCAAGTTTATGAGTGAAATCTGCCTGGGTTGAACAAATCAATCCATATTTTCAGCATGGTCTAATTGATAATTCTAGTTGATATCATATCAACAAAAAAAAAATGGTCAACTGAGATCTTGAATTAATGCTACCCAAAGCCTTGCGATCAAGTAATGGCATTTATTTTAAGTTTTTCTCTTTGACAGTACCTTATTACTTTATAATATGCGATGAACAGGCTAGCTGACAAGACTGTTCGGATGATAAACATTACTTGTTTATGGACCTGAACAAAATAAAAGCTGATAATTGTGACGCGCTTCCTGACCAGCAGGAAAGGACGATCACAAAATCAAGAATCCTTCTCAATCACAATTTATTAGAGCTCCTTGCTTGAAAGGGGGAATGGGGAACAGGGATGACGAGAGAGAGAGAGAAATCCAAAGACAGCCGCTTTTCTAGGGTGAGAGGCTCGAATGCTGATTGGTTGATGCCATTCTACTAGGACCCAAGGCCACGGGACAGGTCAGGAGACCGAGTCTCTTGAGATGCAAAACAAGGCTCGAGCACACCCGCCCAAGGCGGCAACATCAAAGGATATGTATACCTCCAGGCTGAAGGACTGCTGGCACTATCTGGCCAAGGCGACACCCAGGCGGCTCCCTACAGCTCCTCCTTTTATTGTCTTTAAGAGCAATAAGGCAAAACTATTTTCCAATCTAGTCCCCACCTCATGATGTGTGGACTGATTAAAGAAAAGAAAAGCAAGACACACCCTTCCCGTGCAATGGGACAACTACTTCCCTGGGAGTGCTAGGGCTGTGTCTGCACACCCTCCGCCTATGCATACCTTCCTCTGTGCCGTGGGACTATCTGGTCCCTAGAGGGTGCAAAGGCTATGCATGGCTAATTGCCTATGAGCTCTTTTGAGGCTGAGAGCCAAACCTGGGGTGAGGATACACATTCCAAGGCTGCCAAGGCTTGTGCCACAAAGACCTTGTCCCTCCTCACTTGGGCTAGCAGGTAGCACACCAATCAAAGACATACAGCACTTCCACCTAGACACAGCATGCCAAGGATATCTCTGCTCCCACCCATCCCCAAGGAGGGAGAAAGGCAGAATAGAGTCAGTCAGAAAATTGTTAAGAGATAAGAGGTTGCACAGGGTGCTGCTCAAGGTGATAACGTGAAACAGTTGCTCTTGACACCGCCCAGGGTGTCATCTCTGCTGTCTCCGCACGAATCTTCCACAGCAGGACACTCAGCATCCACTGGATCATCTTTCTTCTTTATTTCTCTTGTCAGTCTCGTTGGCACCCAGATTGGATCTTCACGATTTTGAGGGAAAATGCAAATTGCTCCCCTGGATCTGGTAATTACCTGATCCGGTCCACACCATTTATTAATCAATACATCCTTCCACATGACCAAATCTCGCTCTGTAGAGCTTTCAAACAGGGCATGCCTGTCTGCTGCTGTTTTTCCAGCAATATTTTGAATTAAAAAATTAAGTGTAAAGAGTGCAAGAGAAATCCTTTCTCTGGGGGAAGCTGCTACAGCTATTCCCCCTTTTTGCTTTCGCAAAATTTTTTTTAAATTTTTATTTGCTCTTTTTATGATATCCTGGCTTTGAGGATTGTATGGTAGGCCAGTGGTATGTTTAACTTGTAATTGCTTGTAAAAGGCTTTAAAGCCCTGTGAGGCATATGCTGGGCCATTGTCGGTTTTTAAACGACTTGGCTTTCCCCAAGCTGTCCAGGCCTCTAAGCAATGTATTTTTACATGAGTTACCTTTTCCCCTGCCAGTGGGGTGGCATGAATTATTTTAGAGCATGTGTCCACCGACACATGAACATACTTTTGTCTGTCAAACTCCGAGATGTGAGTTACATCCATTTGCCAGAGTGAGTTTGGCTTTAACCCCCTGGGATTTACCCCAATATGTGGGGGATGTAACATGGTCACGCAGGAGGGACAGGCTTTTACTATCCTCCTGGCATTTTTCCTAGAGATCTTAAACTTTAAGCAAAGTGTATTTGCTGGAACATGATAAAGCTGATGGAAATCTCTAGCTAGCTGGAGTGAATCTGTAGCCACAAGGGCGAGTGTTCGAGTAGCACCATCAGCTTGAGCATTGGCCTCTGCCATAGGTCCTGGCAAGAGAGAATGGGCTCGAATATGAGCAACATAAAAGGGATTTTCTCTTTTAAAAATATGTTTTTGTATTTGTAAAAGAATATTAGACACTACTTGAGCTGCGAATTGAGGCTGCAACCTCAAGAGAGGCCACAGCATTGACCACATATTGTGAATCTGAAATTAAATTAAATGGCTCAAGAAATCTCTGAAACACCTCCAAAACCACCAAGCACTCAGTGACTTGGGGGGAATCAGGCCGAAATTGAAAGACCACAGGTTTAGCATTTCCTGCCACCAGAGCCCCTTTTTCGGTCTTTGAGCCATCTGTATAGATAGTTAAGGCTCCTTCTAATGGGTGGGGTGAGGTAATCCTGGGAAAATACACCAAATTTTTTTCCACAAAATTTATTAAGGGGTGCCTTGGCACATGATTGTCAATAACATTAGGGAATGCACAAAGCAGGATAGCCCAGCCATCTACTGTGGCTGTCAAAACTTTTACCTGTTCCCTCGTATAGGGAATTATCAACTTGTCAGGCATTCTCTCAAAGTGGGCTAAGCAAAGCTTTATTCCCATTAATGCTTGGCCAGCCACCAATTTTGGATAATATTGAACAGATCTTGCTCCTATGGAATTTCCATGCATCCACCAGAGGGGTCCATCTTGCCATAACACTCCAGTGGGATAATTTTTTGTTTTGAGAATGCATAGCAAAATTGGTAAGGATGGATTCACTCGCTGTAATTGAGCTGTAGTAATAGCAGATTCTACCCTCTTAAGGGTCTGCATTGCAGCCGGGGTCATGGCTCTAGGTGAACAGATATCAGGATTGTCTTTTAAGATGGAAAACAAAGGCAAGAGCTCAGATCGAGGTATATTTAAATATCCTCTAATCCAATTTATATCTCCCAGCAACTGTTGGAAATCATTAAGAGTTTTAAGGTGATGGGTGCGAATAAGCACTTTCTGAGGCCTGATGTTTTCAGGGGTGATTATAGTCCCCAAAAATTTCACCATGGAAGATGTTTGTACTTTATTTGAGGCTATGTGGAGTCCTTGCTCCTCCAAAAGGGATGTAACCTTTTGGAAAACTTCCTTCAGGGTCTCCTGATGTGGGGCAGATAATAATAAATCATCCATGTAGTGAACAATTTTTACCGTAGGAAATTGTCTCCTAACAGGACTCAATGTTGTATCTACATATAACTGACATATGAGGGCGCTATTGGCCATTCCCTGAGGCAAAGTTTTCCATTGAAACCGAGCATTGGGTTGCTCATTGTTAACAGATGGAAGAGTAAATGCAAACCTTTCCCGGTCCTGAGGGCACACGGGAATTGAAAAGAAACAGTCCTTGATGTCCAAGGAAATTACAGGCCAATTCTTTGGTATTGCTGAAAGCAATGGAAGACCCTGCTGGGCTGGGCCCATGACCTGCATCTGAGCATTGACTGCCCTAAGGTCATGCAGTAACCTCCAACCTCCAGAAGCCTTTTTAATCACAAAAATAGGCGTATTCCAACGCGATACAGAATGTTCTAAATGTCCTAGTTTTAACTGTTTTTGTACTAATTGTCTTGTAGCTTTTAGCTTTTTCAAGGAAAGGGGCCACTGAGGGACCCATACCGGCTTATCTACTAGCCAAGGGATGGGCATTGTCTTTTGTGTGGAAGCTACAGCTTCAGTGGCCCCTATGAAAAACCCAAGCCTTTTCTATCTAACTTGGAGACAGTCTCAATAGGATTCTGTCTACCTTGGAGACATTTACCAAGTCCCTTATTGGGAACATAGCCCTGACGTGTCATCATTTGCTTACTGGTATCAGAATAATCATTTGTAAGTCTCAATCTCATTTGAGACTGCACATCCCTGCCCCATAGGTTGATGGGCAAATCAACCACAAAAGGCTGAAAAGTCCCTTTCTGATCTTCTGTTTTTCAGACTAACTCCTTAGCACTTATATGCGGTGTTTGTGCATACCCCAGCCCTTGAAGGGACTGGGAGGCCTGTTGTAAGGGCCAGCGTTTTGGCCATGCCTGGGATCTGATGATACTTTTATCTGCTCCAGTATCCACCAGGCCTGAAAAAATCTTTCCTTTTATTTCTAAATTTAAGATTGGTCGCTGATCAAGCTCCAAGGATAAACAAGCCAAATCTACTCCCATGGGAGGAAGGCTTTTGTCCTTTAAGACAAGCCCCTCTGCTGGAAGCTTATTACGCCCTGAAGGCAGAACTAAGAGTTGAGCTATTCTGTCTCCTGGGGCGATGGAAACTACCCCGTATGGAGAATGGCAAAGAATTTTAATGCAGCCTTCATAAGCAGGGTCTATGACTCCAGGATGGACTATCAGGCCTTTCACAATTGAGGATGAATGTCCCAAGACTATGCCAACAGTATCTTTTTCTAATGGCCCAAACACGTCAGTTTCTATGACCTGAACTCCCATATCCTGAGTTAATAGCAGTTTGGAGGTGGCACAGAGGTCCAGCCCTCCGGAGCCTTTGGCTGCCCTTCTTGTTGGGACGATGGAGTCATCTCGGGGACTGCCATCGTGTTCTGAATTGCCCCAAATATTTTTGGGCCCTGGGTGTATGGGCCCCTCAATCCGTTTTTTGACAATGACTGAATAGGCATAGGAATAAGTTGTCCATTTATATCCCTAACTGATCTGCACTCATTAGCCCAATGTTTCCCTTTCTTGCATCTGGGACAAATGTCTGGCTGCCTCTGCGATGTTGCAGCTGAGAGCCCTGAAGAATCTGAGGCATTATGACTATTGGGACATTGTTTTTTGAAATGCCCCAACTGTCCACATTTTCCCTTATCTCCTCTGACACCTCTGGCAGCAGCAAGCACAGCAGCCGCCAGCCCTGCATTGGTTAGAGGCCCCCCAACTTCACGGCAGGCTTTGATCCAGGCTTCTAATCCCTTTCCCTTTACTGGACCTATTGCTCTTTGACATTCCTTGGTGCTCTGCTCAAATATTATTTGCTGGACAAAAGGCAATGAAATATCTAAATTCCCAAACATTCTTTCAGCTGCCTCTGTCATCCTAGCCACATAATCAGAGAATGGCTCTGCAGCACCTTGAATAATCTTGGTTAAGTTGCCAGCTGTTTCACCTTTATTAGGGAGTGATTTCCATGTTCTATAATGAATCTCACTAACCTGCCTATAAACCTCCCAAGGATAATGATTCTGATTTCCAGCAAATGCCCCCTGTCCAAGAAGCATATCAGCCGTCCACTCTGGGTGGCCACTTTGTATGTTAATGCGCTCTTGGGTCTGAGCCTTGTCCTGGACTATAGATTTAAAATCCAGGAACTGCCCTGCTGGAAGAGCTGCTCTTGCAATCTCCTGCCAGTCTGTAGGAGTCAGCGCTACTGTAACAATCCTTCTCAATAATGCGATTGTATAACTGGCATTTGCTCCATAATTTCTCGCAGCTTCAACCAAATCCTTCAGCTGTCTGTATGGGATTGGTTCATACCACCTATTGTAATTCTGTGGCTCCTCAAAAACAGGAAAGGCAGCAGCCAGTTGCGACCAAGTTTGCCTTCCTATGAAGCTGTGACCTTCTGTAGCTACCTGCTGGTACATGGGTGGAGGGGCGGATGGGGGGAGGGCAGCAGGAACTGGCGCCTCGTCTCTTCTGCCCTTTGTAGTAAACACATCAACATCGCCCCACCTCCGGCTACCTTGCTGCTCTTTCTCGGATTTAGCAGCCGTTCCCTCTAGTTGTTCTTCCTCCTCTGATAAATCTAAATCTACAAATTCTTTCACTACTAAAGCTATGGGGCTTCTCTTCCCCTTTTCTCCTTTTTTTATTTCCGGATCCTTATCTTTTAATTTTTCCTTTTTCTTTCTAGGCCTACACTCTTGTTCCTCCTTCTGATCTGATTCTGAAAAGCTGTCCTGATGTTTCTGTAATGCCTTGCGACCCTGTTTTAATATCTCTATATTACGTTCTTCCTTCAAGCAGTTCCGCACCATCCTCCAAAAAGGAAGTGTGCCTCTCCCAATATTTCCTTCTGCTTGTTCCAAATCCCTGCCTAGCTTATTCCAAGATGGTAAAGTTAGGTCACCTGAAGCTGCAAACCAAGGTGAGACATCAACAATGTCTTTTACAATGTTAGCGACAGTGCTAGAAGAGATCTTTAAATCACGCTGTCGCAAAAGTGCCTGGATTGAGCGATAAATCTCCCTGGGGTTCGAGCTGGCTCCATAAGAATTGCCCATGGTGCGCACTTACCCCCTGGGCTAAAGAAAAAAACCTCCTTTTTACTTACAAGGAAGTCCTTTTAGAAAAATGCCGCTTGATCTACTGCGGACTTAGTTTTACTTCTGACTAGAGCTGCAGTCACAGCAGCAGCAAAGGCACTCACCACCTGGTTAATCACAGCGCAACCCAAAGCAACATAGAAGAAGGAATGCAAACATTACCACTCTGGACCAGCCTTAGCAATCAGCATACATCTGGAGGATTTCCTGACGTCAGTCACAGCTCTTTTGTGTTGAGTTCTGAATTCTGCTCCCTCCTTGGCTTGTTCAAATCCGGCATCCCGGGTTTCGGCACCAAAATGTGACGCGCTTCCTGACCAGCAGGAAAGGACGATCACAAAATCAAGAATCCTTCTCAATCACAATTTATTAGAGCTCCTTGCTTGAAAGGGGGAATGGGGAACAGGGATGACGAGAGAGAGAGAGAAATCCAAAGACAGCCGCTTTTCTAGGGTGAGAGGCTCGAATGCTGATTGGTTGATGCCATTCTACTAGGACCCAAGGCCACAGGACAGGTCAGGAGACCGAGTCTCTTGAGATGCAAAACAAGGCTCGAGCACACCCGCCCAAGGCGGCAACATCAAAGGATATGTATACCTCCAGGCTGAAGGACTGCTGGCACTATCTGGCCAAGGCGACACCCAGGCGGCTCCCTACAGATAATGATATCCATCTATCTATACAAGAAACAGCTGCCATAATGAAACTGTCTTAGATAAAAACCTTCACAAGGAAAAGAAACATAACAACGAAATGAAGAGAGAAAATATTACTGACGGATTCGAACAAGAGTTTGTTGTTTCTTTTGTAAGAAATCTTGTGTTCCTACATGGCATGAATTAAAACCTCAACGTGAAAATTTCTATATATGATGACTAATTGGATCATCTGTAGATTCTGTAGTTGAGAGAAGCGGAACAGTTTATTCTCAGATGGGAGGCTGGAAAACATGGTGTGCAGTGTGTGACAGCGGTGTTCCCATCAAATGTGACACTGATTGATGGATTCACCAACTTCAGCTGACAATTTGCTGCTGCTAAATGATATACTAGATCCTGGGAGAAGAGGATGAGGGCAAACATGGAATGATCCTACACCATTGAAAACTGTGCATAAGCATAAATATTATAAGAGCAGTTATTAAAACTCATATAGTTAGCTTTGTCTCTGGAAAGCTGAACTCTAAGCTCCTTTAGAATGTCCTGAAACTATCTTATCTCTGTCTTATACACTTGACTGATAATTAAATCAGCTTTATTTCCAGAATGGGCTTTATTAGAGTCCATCAATTTAGCAGATCCTGTTACCTCCCAATAGGTGTTCTGTGATTTACAGAAATAAATGAGAAGCTTCAGGCCATTTCTGAGAGAGCCAACTGCCAAGCCTTAACAAACTGCTGCAAGAACTTCCATGGGAAAAAGAGCAAAGAGAGACTTGTCTCCAATAGAGCATTTGGCATATTGCGATTCAGGTGTATTTGGGAGCAGCAAGTTCACTGCCTTATTAGTCATAAAAGCACACATAAAGAATAGCTTATGATTCCTGGGCATCCTGATCAGTCTGTCGTCTTAGCTTTTGTTTCCTATGGCAAAATCGATGCGGTAAACAATATAAAAGGAGAGAGTTTGCGTTCATGGTTTCAAAGGGTCTGGTGGTGGCTTCTTGGCTTGGTCAGGTTGGGCTTGTGGTGTGGTAGAGCACCATGGCAGAGAGGGAGCAGTGGAGCAAGGCTGCTCACACAGTGGAACCAGAGGGAAAGAAGCAGCATCCACGGTCCCTTTTTCTTTACCCTCCCAAACTTCAAGAGATTACTGTTGAAAATAGATTTCTAAGATGAGGTACAGATAATGTAGAGAAAGGCACATGCATGTCCCCAAGCAGGATGAGCCAAGCACACTTCTAACCACAACAGCCCTATGGACTTCTTGTCTTTCCCACTGCTGAGATATGAATAAAGGAGGTTTTGTTATAGCAGACAGCTATTACTTCTTTCCACCAGGATTCTGTAAACCTATGACCTTCCTGTGTGCTTTCTGCGTGGGCATTTCCCTGAGTTCAGATAAATATTGGCGTGAATCTGTCTTCTTAGGCCCATTGACATCGTTCTTGTTCCCTCCCCTGTGGTAACTGTAGCAACTCAACTATTATCCCGTGGTTTCTTTCTTCTATTTTCTCTCTGATTACCAACAAGAATTCCAAGATTTCAAGGGCTCAGCCAGATGTGTGCGGGGCTGTGTCGAGGCTCCCCTAGTGCCATCGCCGGCGGTGCAGCTGCCGTAAATCAGCTTGCTTGTGTCTCTTGTTTTAGACATAGAAATCTGGTTACAGCTAGCTGGGTTTCGCTAGATTGTAGAAAATGCCTTCAGAAGGGCTGCAGGGAACAGGAAATTTATATATTGGCTGAACTTTTTAAGTGGCAGTCCACGGGGGTAATTTACATTAAAGGAAACCCAGCACGAGGCTGCCTTGGGATTTATAGGCACTTTTGTTAGAAATGAAAATATCATACTTCTAACCAAAATGGATTGAATGGTTCAATGCACACAGAGTTCTTTTCATCTGTAAACAGTTTGAAAAATCCAGCAAGTAAGAAATGAAACACTGATTTAGTGTAAAATTG
Organism: Myodes glareolus; assembly: GCF_982192425.1. NCBI lineage: Eukaryota > Metazoa > Chordata > Mammalia > Rodentia > Cricetidae > Myodes > Myodes glareolus. The sequence continues at coordinate 43,871,351 of NC_142032.1, forward strand.
AAACCTCTCAGATAAATTTAATACTCTTTTAGGTATCAAAGGTTTTTGTGTTCACAATACAAGCTGCGGCCTACAGTCTCAACAACACACAGTCTTCCAGACATGGCTAGTTGAAATGCCTGTGCTTGAGAAGTTTACCATCCACAAGAAATGGGCAAAGAGTCTTTGGCAGGCAAATGAAGAAGACATGGTTCAGAGCATGGATTTTAAGAAAGTCAACTTGGGCTCACATTGCAAAGTGAACCCTGTATTTCCTGGTACTTGGTCCTCACAGAGCTCCAACCATAAGAATGTCTGAAGACCTCTGGGTGCTGAGACTGACCATTGGGAGGAAATGCCACGCACAGAAGCAATGCAGAAACTGGAACGGAGCAGGCATTAAGGTGGAAATAGTACTGTCTGGAAGTTAGCCTTGCGAACAACTCCAGGTTATCTATATGATAGTACAAGTGCATTACTGTGGGGGTCTTTGTAAACCATAGAGACAATGACAGAAATTGCTAGCAATTGCCTAATTATCAAATCTTTTATTAAATTTTAATTTCCCTTATTGCCTCTCTTCCCAATTAGAAATTTAAATTTTATAGAATTCACCATGAAAGTAACAAAAATTAGCTTAAGTTTTGACTAGTAGGTGTTTTTCTAAAATCTTTGTACATACTCATTTATTTTATTCATATATATATGTATATACACACACACACACACACACACACATATATATATATACACACACAAGGTATGTATGTCTGTGTATTAATGTGTTACTGTGGAATTTTAGCAATTCATATTTTTAATTTAACCAAAAATGAGAATTGTAGATAACCAATTATAAATTACCAGCTGAGCCAAGTCCCACGAATCCTCTTTGTTCAGTAGCCACCTTTCCTGGGTAAGTCACATCTCCCATTTGTTGCTCTTTTTCCAACCCACAGTGATCTGCGAATCTACAAGTTAACTTTTGGATCATGACCTACAAACCTTAGTTCCCCAGACACCGTCACAGGGTGAGTCATTTCCTCTTTTCCTCATCTTCACATCCCCTCATTGTGCCCCAACTCCTATGCCGATAGCCACATTCACACCCCAAAAGCCTAGCTCCAGATTGGTTGTTTTTGATCTACTTTCTACAAGAACCAGTTTTGACTCTCCCATCCTTGTCTCTGCCTGCTGCCATCTTTACAGCCCTCAGGCTTTGTCCCAGGCCTAGGGTTTAGGAGCCATCTTTCCCTGGTCTAATTAAACTGTGGATTGAGCAGTTTTCCAGCTCAGGTCACACAGCTGCTGTACTGACCCAATCTGAGAAAGTCCAGATTATCACATCAGACACTCAACCAAAGAAAGAAGTCCACATGCCAAGGTCATATCACAGAAACAAAAACAACGTGAATGGCCAAGACAGCATGGCTCTCATAAAACCCACTAGTTCAATATCAAAGTGTTCTCTAATGAGAACTAAGTAGATGAATACCAGGACACAGAGTTTAAAAGAACAGTTATAAACCTTATCAAAGAATTAAAGAAATTTAAAGAAGACGTGAATGAACACTTTATTAAACTTGAAAAGAATAACCATAAATATTCAAGAGATGATAAAGAAGATGCAAATACATGGTTGAATGAAATGACAAAGATAATTCAGAATTTGAAAACAGAGCTCAATAAAGAGATCAAAATATAGAAAAAAAACAAAATATGAAATTAAGACAGGATAGAAAGTAAAGAAAAACACTTAGTGTTCTGGTTTGAAGACTCAGGGGGAAGCCTTACAAGCAGAACAAACTAAGCAGAAGATAGAATATCAGGGCTGGAAGATTAAGTAGAGGATAGAGACAAAATATGTTGTGGGATTTCCCTCTGTATGCTGTGATTGCTATTAATGAATAAAGAACTGCTTTGGGCCTATAGCAGAACTGTAGAGGAATAGAGGTAAGTGGAGGAAACTAAACTGAATGGTGGAATAAAAAAGGAGGAGTCAGAGAGAAACCATGGAGTTAGCTAATAAAAAGCTAGAACTAATGGGCCAAACAGTGATTTAATTAGTACAGTTTCTGTGTGATGGTTTCAGGGCTAAGCAGCTGGGAACCAACAAGCGACTTGCTGCTACATAAGTAATCAAAGAACATGGAAAAGTGTTAAAAGAACAGGAAAAAGGTACACTAATAGGATTAAAGACACAGATTAGCACAAACCCAATAATTGTAGGTGACTTTAATATCCCATCATTCCTCTAGTAGATCTGAACAAAAATTAAACAGACAAACTAGAGAAATGAATGTCATCTTACAGCAAATTGGCCTAACAGATATCTACAGGTTACTCCACCCAGATGCCAAAGATTATGCATTCTATTCAGCAGGATATGGAAGCTTCTCTGAAACAAATGGCATCCTGGGACGCAAAACAAACCATCGCAAATGCAGAAAAACTGAAATGATTCCATGTTCAGTTTGAACATTATTCAACAAAGCTTAAGATTGACAGCAAACAAAACTCCGGTAAGTGTATAAATCTAGGGAGATGAAACAACTCTGTGAATGATGAATGGTTCAAAGGAGATATAAAGAAAGAAATGAAAATATTCCTGGAATGAAATGAGATGACATGAAAATGAAAACGAAACAAAGCCTCTGGGACACATTAAAAGCAGAGGGAAGTTTACAGCCTTAAGTCCCTGCATTAAAAGATCAGAAAGAGGACAAATAAATGGTTTCATGATGAAACTCAAGAATTTGGAAAAACAAGAACAATCCAAACCAAAACCCAGTATACAGCAAGAATAATAAAAATCAAAGGGCAAATTAATGAAATACTAACAAAGAGCGCATGTCAAAGAATCAATAAATCTAAGAGCTGGTCTTTGAGAGGATAAACAAGATTGACAGATCCTTGGCCCAACTAACTAAAAGAAATAGAGAGAATCCAAATTAACAGAATCAGAAATGAATATGGAAACATTACAACAGACACCAAAATTTAAGAATATTTTAAGGGATACTTTAAAAACTTGCACTCAATTAAGTTGGAAAATGTAAAAGAAGTAGATGATTTCTTGATTCATCCAAACTGTCAAAATTGAACCAAGAAGAGACAAACAACCTAAACATAACAAAATAGGAGATTAAAACATTAATTAAAATTCTTCCAACTAAAAAAGTACAGATACAGATGAACTCATAGAATTCTACATTACTTTCAAAGAAGATATAACCAACACTGCTTAAACTCTTAAAAAATAAAAGAATAAAATAGCAAGACAGCATCTTCAATAAAAGGTGCTGGGCAAACTGGATGCTCACACAGAGAGAATAAAATTAGCTCTGTGTCTGTCACCTTTCACAAAAATTAGGTCAAATTGGACCAAAGACCTTAATTTAAAATCAAAACCACTTAAACTGCTAGAAGAAAATACAGTGAGTTCCGTATAAGATATAGGTGTAGGGGAGGACTTTGAACAGGACTCCATTTGTCCAGGGATTAAAACCAATAATAGACAGCTGGATCCTCATACAACTAAAAAGTGTACATACAGCTAAGGAAACAATTAACTTAATGAAGAGCAGACGCACAGGACAGGACAGAATCTTTGCCAGCTATCCATCTGACAGAAGATTATCGATAATATAAAAAGAACTCAAAAAACGAATGATCCAATTTTAGAAATTGGGCTAGGAACTTAAACAAAGAGTTCTCAATAGAACAAATAAAATTAAAAAAAAACCTCAAAGTGTTAATCAGCTTCGGAAATTAGGGAAATAAAAACTAAAACAATTTGAAATTTCATCTTTTCCTAACCAGAATAGTTAAGATAACAAAACAACTCACTATATGCTGGTGAAGTTGTGGGTTAAGGGGAACCCTCATTCTCTGTTTTGGGGGATACAATTGGTACAGCAACTTTTGAAATCAGCATGGAGAATCCTCAAAAGACTAAAATAACTAGACTAAATAAACTAGACTCAAATAACTAAGTCTAAAATAAACATACCATGTGATCCAGATGTCTCATGCTTGGCATATGCACAAATGATTCACCATTTAACTCTAGAGGGGGAACATTTCCTGGAGTCCCACCCTTAGACAAATAGCTATAGTCATCTGGAAGAGGTAGAATTGACTTTTCCCAGGATAGTGCCACCTAAGTGGCTCTGCAGTACTGAGTGGTCAGCCCTGAAATCATATATGCAGAAACAACAAACTAAACTCAGTAGGTTCTGCAAAAGTTTTTGTACACATATATGTATAAAAATGTATATAAAATAATAAAAAGAGGTTATCAATTTGACAGTGGGAGGTATGGGAGCAGCTAGGGGAAAGAAAAGAAAAGTGGCAAGTGATGTAATTATATATTAACTAAAATGTACTAAAAATAAATAAACCTTAAAATAAGCTAACCAGTGCATAAATAAAGTTCTTGATGATGACATGATTTGGCATTACCAGAGGACTTATAGGCTCCTTGGCGCCTTTATGAAGAGAACCTGTATTGCCCTTGCACATAATTCTCAAATGGAAAATATGAGGCCTGAGAATATGAATTAATGAGATTCAGTGCATAGATGTCAGCACCTTCAATGGAGGACATCTTTACTGGGAACAAAGACAAGTCCTTTGGAGCCAGGACTAGAGGACACCTTACTGAATGTTGGTCATTTTCCCCCTTCTCTTCCATCATCATATTTTTCTTTCTCCAAGACAAATTCTTCACATGTAGGCCAGGCTGGCTTCAAAATCGAGATCCTCCTGCCTCAGTTTTGCAAGGATTGGGATCACAAGTATATGCTACTATGTCCAGTTTCGGTAGCATTCTACTCGAAGGGAAGCTTCCCTCAGGTTTATAAACTGCATCTGAGACAATAATGCCTTCTTCTGTCCCTCTTTCCATCTCCAGAAAACCTGTAAAAACCTTAACAGTTATGAAGATTTTCCATTTTATTTTGAAAGGCAACTCAGTTGGAAGTGCAAGTTCTAATTCATGCTCTTCTCTTCTGCTTGCTTTTATGATGGAAGCTGTTTTAGGTTCACCTTGTTGGCTAGAGTGCTCTCAGGCCTTTGCTCACGTGATCCCCCATTACTGAGTTCTGTCATTTGTGCAGTAGCTATAAAATTCTTTCCTTGAAAAGTTAATGAAGCTGAACATCAATTTCTTTGATAAATTAAAATTATTTAGATAGTATTCATAAGGCATTATGCTATAAAGAAATCTTTATTTTTTCTAATAGCCAGCACTAAGTAGTTCAAGAAATAAAATTATCTCACCAGTCCTTCATCTTGTAAGTAAACAGCATTCATACTTCAATCTAAAAAATCAGTTCTTCAAAAAGGCTCGAAAAGCCGTTGACAATGACACTGGGACTTGCTTCCTCTGCATGTACTGGATTTTGGCGCTCCAGTCTGTTTGGACTCTCACCTTCCCTGGACCTGGAGGGAGGGGGGAGGAACTCAGGCTTCCCACAGGGCAGGAAACCCTGACTGCTCTGGGGGATGGAGAGGGAGGGGGGAGAGGGAGTGGGGGGAGTGGGAGGGTGGTGGGAGGAGGGGCTGAAATGGAAACTTTTATAATTTAATAATAAAAAAATAAAAAAAAACTGAAAAAAAAATAAAAAAAATAAAAAATCAGTTCTGTGGGTATTTCATATTATAAATCAATGTATTTTGCCACCAATTTAGCTTATTTATTATTTTTAACCAAGCAGGGGTAGTTACTTGTTAACCCAAATCTATTTTCTCTTCTAGCTGTAGGAAGCAGTATAAATTGGAGAATGTCATCAGTGGCTCTCATGATTCAACTCTTCCTTATTCTTCCTGCTGTCTGGAATACAGTTATGACATCTGTAGTTCCTAGCCCTAATCCTAACCCTGTCTCCAAACATGAGGAAACTTTAAAGACAGACACTAGAGCTGAAGGCTAATGGGAGATAAGATGAGATGACATGGATTCTTGATTTAAAAAAAAAACCTCTTTTTTATTGATTTTTATTGAGCTCTACATTTTTCTTTGCTTCCCTGCCTGCCTCTCCTCTCCCCTTCAACCCTTCCCCAAAGTCCCCAGGCTCCAAATTTACTCAGGAGATCATGTCTTTTTCTACTTCCTATGTAGATTAGATCTATGTATGTCTCTCTTAGTGTCTTCATTGTCTAAGTTCTCTGGGATTGTGGTTTGTGGGCTGTTTTTCTTTGCTTTATGCTTAAAAATCACTTATGAATGAATACATGTGATATTTGCTTTTCTGTGTCTGGGTTACCTCACTCAAAATGATGTTTTTTAGCTCCATCTATTTTCCTGCAAAGATGTCATTATTTTTTTCTGCTATGTAGTACTCCATTGTGTAAATGTACCACATTTTCCTTATCCATTCTTCATTCGAGGTGGTGAAAACTCTCTTTATATGAGAGGAGAATAAATTGTTATATTTCTAAACCCTCCCTTTATCACTTTTTTTGTAATAGTACATAAGAGAAATGTTTATACTTATTTTACCATATTGAACAAAGTAAGCCCAACTCAGACTAATAACATGTTTCCTCTTATATGCAAGGCCTAGAGATTATAATATATACATACACAATAGGAAGGCAGAAGGGAAAAGACAGAGACTTACAGGAAGGGGTGGGGGGCATGGAGGCCCCAAAAGGACAAAGATTAAATGATACTCAAAAGAAATCACCTTCATGAAACCCAGCACTGTTTCAGTGAATGCATGGCACTCAATACATAAACAAATGGGTCTATTATGCAGTTGTATGTCAAGCAAGGCACACTTTTTAAAAAACAATGATGAAAGAAATGAAAATGATGAGTGCTTAAAAAAATGTGTAAACAGTGGAACAGAAGTTTGATGGGACTCCATGGCCCAAGAGAACAGATGAGAAAATCCTGTTGCTTCCCTGATTTGGGCTGAATCAAGGAATAGATCCTAAAGACTCCATGATTCATCTCCTTCTGGGACAGAACCCAAAATGATTACAAATTTTCCAGAAATGATAGAAAATGTCTAGGTGTCCTTCCCCCAAGATTATTGAGAAGACATTTAGAGAAACCAGGAATTATTTATTTTTTTAAAAAAAACTGTGGTTTCAAAACCAACAACGTGGCACGACACCAAGTTTACCTCTTACCCATTTTAAAGTATGTAGTTTAGCTGTGTAAATAATATTCTTGTCATTGTGTGAGTCCCTAGAGTGTTTCATCTTGCACAGTTGATGTGATGGCCACTGACTGGCAAAGTGTCCTTCTTCCTTCCCCAGTCTGGGCCATTGTCGTTGATAGAAAGCTAACAATTCTGTTTCTTATTTGAGTGGAATGACACACTGTCTTATTTAACTTAGAAAAAATTTTTCAATCTTATCTTGTTTACTATACAGTATGAGTTCCTTCCTTTTAAAAACTATATTATATCCGATACTATACATGTATATAACAAAATATATTTATTCATTAATCTATACATGAGAACATGCATTGTCTCTCATAATTTTTCCCGAGCATCTCAAAGGTAGACTATGTGCTTTATTCTTTTAATTTTCAATATTTCTTCATTGAATTTTTTCTAGAAACAAGAATACTCTCTTGCACAACCATAGTTCTCCTATTTAGGAACTTTGACAGGAATGCCTGTTTCAGGTATAATTTCAGTCTGAATTCCTTTGCTATCTCTTGTCCCCTGTCTTTTGTGGTCCTTCTCTGCTCTTTTACAAGGAGCAATCTTTTCCTCTGCTGGGCTCGGCTTTGTCTTCTGGGACTCTGGCATGCTTTTGGGATAGAAGATTTTCGTGATTATTTGCTTCTTGTGTTTCCTCACAATTAGATCTGAGTGTGTCTCACTGCCTATCATGCTGTACATTTCTGGAGGAGTACAGCGGGTTTTTGGTGTTTTTTTTTCTCATAGTAAGATTAAAGTTGTACAGTCTTGGAACCCATACACAGTCTCTGTGAGAACATTATAGACTAAAAATACATGGGTTTCATCAAATTCCAATTTGAATAGATTTAAGACCTACTGAAAATTCTTGCCTGAGCCTCTAACTCTGGTGGGGAATGGAGGGATGTTTAACGCATGTTCCATTCACACACATGAGCTGACCTTCCGTGTCAGTATGCTTGTTATCAGTATAGACTATAATCTGTTATCATACACCTGTCCTAGATATAGACAATGTGAACCTTCACAAGGTGAACTTTTATATTTTTGCATTTCTGAAGTATATTTTTAAAAACATTGGATTTTAGAGTTATTTTACAGTAAAGTTACAAAACACAGCAAATTATTTCTGTAAGACTTGCACTTATTTTGCCCAACTATTAGTATCTTCTATGACTATAACCAATTTACAGCAACTGGAAAGCCAATATTGAGCCTGGCTATTGACTACATCCTTTGAGTCTCACGAGCTTCTGCAATTTCCCCTGTTTGTGTTCTAGGATCCTGCTCAGGGTGAGACATTATTGAATGCTATCTTGTTTTCTGGCACAAGATGATTCAGGATCCTTTTGTTACATTTCCTCTTTAATTCTGGAATTTGTCATTTCTGCAAGAAGCTCATGTTCCCTTTATAGAAAATGACATTTATGAAGAAGATATTGCTCAGTGGTAGAGCCCTTACCTAGCATGCACAAGACCCTGGGTTCCATTCTAAGCACCACAAACAAACAGAATAATGAAGAAATTTTTATTCAGATTGTTATATGGACAGTAAACAGGTCTGTGGATACTAGGTGATCAAATGTCACTGATTGCAGGCATATCAGGTTTAGAAGCTGTATATTACATATTTATGGAGAGACAGACATGCATAGATATTCACACAGATACCTGCAGATTTAGTCCAACCCCTTGCCTACCTCCCATCAACACCTCCGTGTCCTTCAGTCATGATGACCAGCACTTCCTGCTGTTTGTTCCATTTTATAATACACATAAATTAGTTTTACAATTTCTAGATCAATAACACACACACACACACACACACACACACACACACACACACACTACAAAAGAAATGCAGCTCTGTTTATGTGACCCTCTCTTCTTAGTCAGAAGGTAGAGAGTCAATAGGTTCTTTAATTAGCTCTTTCCTCCCTTCAGTGTATTTATGATAGTAATTTGAATTAAAAGTCTATTTGCAGGTTATTGCTTACATGTAGCTTTAGTGATTTTTTTTCTTTTACCTTAACTCTGTAATTGATAAATCAGTTAATTTTTTACTTTACAGAACATGGGTTGTCTTGTTTTCTCAGGAAAAAATGAGATAATAGATGTTTTAGATTTTTATGGACCACACATTCTCTTGTTATGACTCAGCTTTAGGGTTTGACACGAAAGTACTTATAGATTGTACCTAAATAAACCAGAGTAACTGAATTACAATAAGCTTCTATTTACAAAAAATAGGTAATGGGCTGTGTTATGTCTACAAAAGCAAATGTTTTAAGTAAGGTGGTTTTAGAAAAATGTTGCCCTTTGTTCTACCTCCTTTACACAGTGACTTTATTGTATTTTCCAGAGATGACCACACCTTCCATCCCATCGCTCTTTTGCATGGTGCATTACTAATCCTTCAGCATAAATGTCCTTAAATTCGGGTTTCCTCTGTGACTTTAAAACCAACATAATGTATTAAAAGTGGCCTTGACAGTTTAGGTCTTTAATTTTCTGTTCCTTAAAATACTCATTCTGAGAGGAACAGTTACAGGCAAACCTTGAGACCTCCTAATTCTGAAGAAGCCCATTTACAAGAAGAGTCAACATCTCTAGTCATTCACTGCTCTATTCACATGCCCCAGATAGCAGACATGACTCACTCCCTCACAGATACCAGGCATAGTTCCTAACATGAGCTGTCCTAGCTTTCTGGCCTTTCAAACAACACCAGATGAGGTTGTAGATGCTACATAGAACAAACAAATCTTTAACCACTGTGATCCTGAAAATTCTTGACCCTATCATATGTAACATTCTTATTTCTCCCCTAATTTGTGTAATTGGAGATTGCACTTACGTTTCCCAGCTGCCCAGGCCCAAATAATCAAACAGAAGCTATATTAATTATGACACTGTTGGGCTAATAGCTTGGGCATATTTCTAGATAGCTCTTTCATCTTAAATTAACCCATTTATATTAATCTATATATCACCACGAGGCTATGGCCTACCGGTAAGGTTTAGTCATCTTTCTCCTTAAGCAGCTACATGACATCTGCCTGACTCTGCCTTCTATCTCCCTGCATTCAGTTTGGTTTTCCTGCCTAGCTCTATTCTGCCCTGCCATATGTCAAAGTAGTCTCTTTTTTAACCAATGGTAGTAAAACATATTCACAGCATACAGAGGGGAATCCCACATCAAATCTGGGTGTGTCTCTCTGAAGAGGGTGGATTATGGATGTCTTGGAAATATTAAAAACTTACTCCCAAGCTTCATCCATTAGTAAGTAGCTGAATCCTCAAACTCAAACCTTTAAAAGATGGAACCTCTTAGGAGGTTATAAGTCATGTAAGAATGTCCTTCTAAAGGAATTGTGGAAACTTGGTCTTCCCCGGTCATAGCTTTGTCTTTTTTCATCAGATAAACAAACTTTCTCTGCCACATTGCTGCAGGTTCCACACTGTAGGTAATCTTTATGAAGTTATCATTTATTTAACATAGTGTCTGAGATGATTATCATCTAAAATGGTTATTAAAAAATCCTCTTTTCTCATCTATTCATATGATTTATGGAATATATGTTTTTAGTATATTCCAAATGATTCATAAAATACAAATATTATACTAATTCATGGGGTACTACATTACATTTCAATACATGTATAAAACATATACTATTTAAATCATATTAAATATATTTACCTCCTTTATTTCTATGTGGTAGAAATGGTTGATGAAGTCAACTTACCACAGAGACACTTGATGATCTTACATACTGAATTAATAGTCACAGCATTTAAATTATGGTACCAACATAGTTGCCCAGCAACAGAGAAATAGATAAAGAAGTGTGATAAATAAAAATGACAGACTTTTCTTTTAGCCATAAAGAATAATGAAGTTATATTGTTTTCAGAACAATTTATATAACTAATAATAAAATTAAATTAATTATATTAAGGGAATTAAGCCAGATTCAGATAGAAACATGCTATATGCTTTCTCTCATTTGTGGTTCATATATTTTATATAGCTACATAAAATAATATATATGTGTATGTATATATATATGCATATATGACATGAGAGCAGATGTTCTAAGGAAATGAAAAAGACTAATTGGAGGGAGAGATGAAAAAAATGAGAAGAGGAAGGTATAGAAAAAATATGCTCAATATGCAATATGTACTTACAGGGAAAGTCCTCATGTAAAACAGTACCATGTATAATGAATATACATGATGAAAAAATTAAATTTATATTCTTTTTTAAAATTATGTATATGTACATATTTTAAGAAGCTGCTCAGTAGGTTTCCATCTGACTGCTTAAAAATCTATCAATCTTGTATACACCTGGAAACTTCACCTATTATTGTGCATGCTGCCGTAGGAGTAATCATCAATATTACCCAGTTCAACCTTAAGGACTACATTAAAAGCTGGGCTGGCAAGACATGGCCACTGGTGCAATAGTGGCATCCAGCATTGTCATGATGGTTGAGTGAATGCTATATGTTTTACTCTTATGAGGATTGGCAGACTTTAGGATTAACTGAATCCATGTGGCAAATAAGGGCAAAGGTGTTTTTGAAACATTACCAGCTTTGAAACCTGGAACATGGTCAAAATCAAGAAATTAACAAATCAGAATGATGCTAAGAAAGTTCATCATTTCAGGCCAAATGAAATGAGGCTTGAGGACATAGCTCATGGTTTAGTGTCTGAATGATGTTTTAATTTGGATCTTTATGATACTCCAAAGACCTGTGTATTAGTCCCTAGGGTGTTACAGTTAGAAAGATGTACCTCGTGGGAACTGTGTGGGTTGTTGAGGACACACCCTCAGTGGGTATTCAGTCTCTTCCATTTCCTGAGTTTTACTTGCTGGCCATGAAGGAAGTAGTTTCAATCCCCTAGGCATTCCCACCATGCTGTAGCTTCATACCATATTCCCAAAAGAACAATGGAAATCAATTAACTATGGGCCAAAACTTTAAAAGACAGGAGCCTAACTAAGTCCTGGGTAAGTAAGTTGATAATCTCAGGTTTTTAATATATGTGTACATGCTTGTGTGTGTGTGTGTGTGTGTGTGTGTGTGTGTGTGTGTGTGTGTGTGCGCGCGCGCGTGTGCTCACGCAATTGCGCACTTGTGCATGTGTATGCTTATACATACCACATGGGAGATCTAGAAATAGATACTAAGTCCCTCTTAATGACTCTTTATTATTTTATTTTATTTCATTTTATTTTATTTTATTTTTGAGGTAGGTGGCCACAGCACCTCTTATAAAGGAAAGCATTTAATCAGTTAACTGTTTACAGTTTCAGGGACTTAGTCCATTGTCATCATGGCAGGGGAGCACGGTTGGTACACAGGCAGACATGGTGCTTGAGAAGTAGCTGAGAGTTCTACATCTGAATCTGCAGCCAGCAGGAAGAGACTAATACTGAGCCTGACTTTGACCTTTTGAACCTCAAAGCCCTCCCTCAGTGACATACTTCTTCCTACAAGGCCATACTTCCCAGTCACTTCAGGGAATAGTAGTCTGCTCCCTAATGAAAAGTGTTCAAGTATTGTTCACTCTGGGGTGCGGCACTTAAACCACCACAGTAAGGTATCCACTGAGCTTGGAATTTGGGTAGGCAGGCTAACCATCAAGCCCTCTGTTATTGGATTGTATATGCAAGCTACCACTCCAGGCTTTGCTTATTTCATTATTTTTTCTTTTTCACTTTACATAGGTCCTAGGAATTGAACTCAGGTCTCATGCTTTCATGGAAAGCGCTTTACCGGCTACTTCATCCCTGTAGCTGCTCTTTCAGGCATTTGTTAGAGGGAGAGAAGCTGATATCAAGCACTACTAAGATGTGAATGAGGATGAAGTTGCTCATGGAATGCAATTAGTATGGTGCATAATTCTCTTACATTTTAGATTTTCTTATAGTATTGATGCTAAAATAAAAAAAATTCAAGATTTTTATTCTCCACGTTGCTTAAAGGAAATATCGAGTTCACACAACTCACAACTTAATAAAAAGAAATAATCTCTTGGAATTTTTATTGCAGCCCCATATTTCAACTCACTGGATATTTTAATAAGTTTAATATATACTTCATTTCAAGGTTTCTAACTGATAATATCACTTAAATATCACGTAGAAATGATTATTTAGATGATCACTTTTAATCAAAAATCTTACAATTACTTCTATAGTAACAAGTTAATAGTGGTAATGGCGGCCCTAAAATAATAGCAGGAGTAAATTTAAGCTTCCCAGTCAATCCCTAAAAGCAAGAAAAGGTCACAATGAAAATTTATACAGAAATTTAAGGTAAAAGGTAACAACAAATGAATAAAAACTTTCCTAACACCTAACGCTCCTCTAAGCAGTGGGCATAGCTTAGTTGACAAGATATAATCAAATTATCCAATAAGGTTGCTTGTTTGTCCTGGCTGCCCAGAACCAAAATAACCACATAGAAACTATATTATTTAAATCACTGCTTGGCCCATTAGCTCTGACTTCTTATTGGCTAACTCTTATATCTTAATTTAACCCATCTCCATTAATCTGTGCATCACCAAGAGGTCGTGGCCTACCAGCAAAATTTCAGCATGTCTGTCTCCAGCAGAGACTCCATGGCATCTTTTTGACTTTGCCTCCTTACTGCCAGCATTTAGTTAAGTTTTCCCAGCCTAACTCTGTTCCCCTACAGCTCTGCTATAGGACCAAAGCAGTTTCTTTAATAACAAATGATATTCATGCACACAGAGGGGAATCCTACATCACCTCCCCTTTTTTGTTTAAATAAAAAAGGAAGGTTTTAACTTTAACATAGTAAAATTACATATAACAAAACAGGTATCAAGTAAAAATTATAGCTACAATATTTATATCTACTTTTTCTTTTATCATAACTAAGGAAAACTATAACTGTCAATTTTTCAACTCCATCAAAGACTCCAGAAGGCTATGATATTACCTAAGCAAACAAGAAGTGCATTGTAAACAATTTCCAAAACTCTAGAATTAACAGAGATATCTCACTGCCTGGGCAGTCACCCAAAGTTCTGTACCATTGGGACATCCATCTTTAGCCTACAGGCCCATAATATCTAGCAGACTTTTCCATAGAGTAGGAAATTTCAAAGACAGTTCTGACTAGATTGGCAGTTTGTCCATCACTTTCTTCTGTGCCCTGCAGAATGTCCAGCAAACTCTTTTATGAAGCAGAAATCCTGAAGGACTGTCTCATCTTTTTCATTAGCAGTCATTTCTCTGTGGGTCCTGCATGTCCAGTTAAGCAGTCCAGGCAAGATCAGTTTCTTGCCCAAATGGCTAACCAACTACATAAGGAGCCTCTACAATGACCATCTTCCTCTTGAAGTAATTGGTGCTTCCAGGAGCAGATGTGTCTCATTGTCATGAAAAGTTATAAGTTATTGAAACATTTTAAATGCCATATTCTATAGTCTTTGAAAGGTTTGAAGAAAACCTATCTATCTGAAATACATCTCTGTACATCTAGAAAATCTAATATGACTACAAGCTTAACTACTACAAATGATTATCTATTACATTACATTTTTAAATGAGCTGCTCAAACACAATACCTTAATTAAGAGCAGAAATATACATACACAATATAACAAAATGGACCTTAAATTTGTATCAATAAACCAACCAACAAGCAGTCTCCCCAACAATATAAAGTAAGGCTCTATTATAAGAAGGGAGAAACCTACAGAATAACCACAGATTGTGAGAGCAAATACATTCAGGAATATTTACAGAATGCCTTGTAAGTAGGGAGTGAGACAGAAAGGCAAACAACTCATAATCAATGCTGTGTAAGATTCTGTAACAGAACTGAAGGGATGGATAGCCCCCGACCCCATGGGATGGAAATGAAGGCTTCAGAGAAGCAGTGACATTTGAAAGAAAAGAGAATAAATGGGTTTTCTTGGGTCCCTCAAGCTTATATAAAGACTTTCAGAAAAAGGAAACACTTGAGGGTGTTCCTTTGAAATAGAAAGACGTATTTGAAAACCAATTTTCTCTGCAACACACGTCCAAATTAGATGGAGCTTTCCTTTTTCTGTAAGACAGGCTGATCTGATGCACTCCATGTGTAAGCAAAGGCACCCAGGCAGTGTTGATAGCTCACGCCTAATCAGTTCATCTCCACCATTCCACAGAGCTCTACTCCCACCAATGAAGCTGTGCACTTACCTAAGTCAATTCCGTTGGTGCTCAAACTCTATATGACAGTTGTACTTACCAAATTAGGTAATTTGAAAAAACACTGTGCCAGTTGTACTTACGTAGTTAGCACTTTATTTAAATATTGTATAAGTCAATGAAATGTGAGGGAAAATGCTTATGAACACATGCGTGCAGATTTGGTGCCTCTAAGTTCAGAAAGATCCTAATTTTAAAATGTTTTCACAATCTTTTATTGCTGTATCCTTGTAATTCAATACTTCATTTTGTAACTGGCCTTGCGGAAGTATAATTAATGGGTGTTAGTTACTTTCCTATTGCCATGACTAAACATCATGATGAAGGCGACTTATAAAAGAAAGCCCATTTCACTCCCATGACCAATCATGAATTATGGTAACTATGAACAATTAGCCTGGGAAAGCATGTGTATGTTTTTGTTGGTGAGTGAAACAAATGGCTAAGAAATCTTTGGAACTTCAATGGTGAAGTCTGGCAGCTTCACTAACCTATGCATAGAGGGGTATGAATTTACAGGGAAGATTGATGCTGTGTCCATGTAGCAAAATCATACTCGTTGGTTCACTCCTGGGCCCTATAAACTCCCCAACTATGGATTCTTGGCCTGGTTTCCAGTTCATTTCCTCCTGTGGAGCAGCTTTAATCCAGCCTGAAATTAACTGGTCACTCCCACAGCATTCGTGCTGCTATTGCATCCCTGGGCATACTTTGCCATGCTGGCCATCACTGCAGTTTGTGGAGTTCACATCTGCACAGGCATTCTAATCATTGTTTCCCCTCCAGTCGGCATAGCCCACCACTGTCAGAGCTAGCCAGCAAGCAGGAAGCCTATTCCCCACCAACAGCTTTTTTTCTAGTTTCCTGGATTCTACAGGTAGCCCCAAAATAAATACACAAATGTAAAGATGTGGCACTAAGATTTACATATGATTGAAAACAATTGTCTTTCTGGGTCTGGTCTACCTCACCTCTACCCATTCATGTACTGATTTCCTAAGTTTGTTTTTCTTTACAGCTGAATTCTCTTGTATAGAGACACCATATTGTCCTTGTCTATTCATCAGCCAGCAGATATGAAGTCTGTTTCCATGTCTTAGCTGTGGTGAACAGAGGAAACCTCATCAGAGAAGACTTATCACGCAGTAGATTGTTAGCACAGATGCTCACAATGGGTTGAGAGGCAGAGAATAAGTGACTGTGGAGGGTTCAGTCACAAAACGAACCAGCAGTATCACCCTCACCCCCAAAACTCATGGACCATCACAGAAGAGGAGGCAGGAAGACGGTAAAAACCAGAGACTAGGGAGGACCATATTGTAATAATCCCTTCTAGACATGACAAGACATCTGTATTCTTGAACTTGTAGTAGCTGTGACTGTCTGCATAAAATTAAGCCAGTCAGAATCCTAGCATGGAGTGAGAGGGGTTCATGAGCCCCTTCCACTGAGAAGCCATGAATAGTTGATAGCTTCTGTGGAGAGAGAGTCAGTTTTCTGTAAGAGTTGACCTACTTCTGATGGGTCAGACTTCTGATGCTCTATTGGATGCCCTACATCCAGAAAGAAATAGGTAGCACATTTTGAGTCAATAAGTTGCTAAATTAAAAAAAGAAACAAACATGAAGTTAAGGGATGAAGGAGGTGGGGTGGACCTGGGAGGCATTAAAGGGAAGAATTTGAAGTAGGTATGATCAAAATACATTGTGTAAAGTTCTCAAAGAATTAATAAACATATTTATTAAAGAGTTGAGGGCCTAAAAGCAGGAGAACTGGTCCCGCTCCTTGCTATAGGCTGCCTTGGGTGAGCTAGCAGAGGAGTGCTGGAGAGGTCATTCAGGTAGTGAGGGAAAACTAGCGAGCTGGCCAACTCAGCTACTACCCTGGCCCAGAACTAGGGCTCTGAGTTGGTCCACCTGAACATCCACCGAATCTATGAACTGTTGGAGTATGTGAAGGGGACAAACTTACAGTTCCAAAACAGCAGGATCTTCACGACACAGGACAACAACAGTATATCCTAGAGACGTTCCAGTGAGAGACCATTATCGGTAGTGTAGCAGAAGCCAGAGGCCTGAAGCCAGACCAATGACTCATGGAAAATAAAGAAGAACAGATTAAAAGGTAAAGTGTATGTCTCAATGGGCCACACAGCAACTTACACAGTATTCCCCATTGTTTTTTTGTTTTATTTTGTTTTATTCAGTTTTTTTTTGTTTGTTTGGTTGGTTTTTAGTTCTTTCAAATCTGGTTTTGTTTTGGGAGGAGGTTGGAAGGGCAGAGGAGGGATGCAAGAGGACAGAGAGATAAGCAAGATTAGAATGCATGGTGTGAAATTCATGAAGAATCAATAAAGGTAAAAGGAAATAATTAATAAAAAGACAAGAGTAGACAGGGAAATTATGTAAAAGCTTTACAGAACTGATAAAGATCTTATATACTAGAAAGAGAAATACACAGAAACCATACTTGTTTTCGTTTGTTAATATATTAGCACCTTATGTTTTCCTCCTTTTATTAACAATGTTTGGACAGTTGCCTTTGATGTGCAAATGATGCTACCAGAGTGTTTGAGGACAGGGCTGGAGTCATGCACATCTGCACTCTAAGTCTCATTCCCAAAAAAGATTCTTAGCCTGGTTTACAGATTTGTTGCTGCCTTATGGGCATCTTTCACATCTTATCTTTAAATTTATATTGTGACTAAGTCTTTTGTGACCAGGGAGCACGTCAGGAAAGGAGAGACATTACATGCAATGTGTCTTCCATAATACCTAGTCATTTCCTTCTTGTAGTGAGACCCATGAAAATAAAACTGGTGGACTAGAAGTGGGTACAAAGAAAGTGTAGTATGTCCATGACAGGCTAAGAGGGGACACTGAAAGACCTAGACACCACGTATTGCTGCCCATTGAATCAGAGCTTGTTTTGAATGAACAAGACCAATGTCATTTTTAGAAACACCTACAACAGAACTGAATTGTAATCAGAATGATGACTTCTCACTCACAAAGATCATATTTTGTTGTATATGTTAAGGAGATATATATACATACATAAATACATACATACATACATATGTGTATTAGGACACACATATAATGTTATATATTATATAACACATATAATATGCTTATATAGACAGAGCCCTTGGCCTCTGGTTATTACAGTCTTCCTGCCTCCTCTTCTGTATGCACACATACATATGCTTATGTATATATGCGTACATACATATACACATACATGTTTATGTATATATCTTCTAACACATATATATGCTAATTTGTACATATGAAACTTATGGTTATAGAGAAAAATTAAGGATGATCACAAGCTAATGTTGAGGTGATATTATTACCCTGGTTATATACGATACTCCTGATGGAATTGTAAAGAATCTCATGGGTGAAATCAGAGGAGAAAGACCGAGAAAGCTTGCAGCAGGAACAGGTATAGACTGACTGTGAAGGGTCCTCCAAGAGTTGGAAAGGAAAATGACATCCTTCCCTGGAAACCCCAGAAAAGAGACAGATCCCAAATACGTTGACTGGAAGACTCATTTTAGACCTCTGACGTCTGGAACTGCAAGCAAGCAAGTCTGCATTATTTTAAGGCAATGAGTTTGGGTTACTCTTGTACAATAGTCATAAAATACAACCTTAACTCTTAGCGTTGTTTCTTCCTCAGTTACCTTCCTCTATTAGCTCATCACTTATACTGACAGTGATGAAAGAAAGAGGGGAGAAAACCTGGAGTCCTTTCATTGTACTTCTTTTTCACCAACAAACCCAGGAGGTGTTCATAGGACACAGCTTACAAAGCAGTAAGATAAAAGCAGGGAAGTGGCTGGGGGTGTGGTTTAGGAGTGGAGCATGCCCAGAACCCTAGCTTTCACCCACAGCATTCCAAAACAGTAAACAATAACAACAGCATGTTTCTGCTGTTCTGGATAGAATGGAGGGCAGATGCTGCATACGCTGTAGCTTGTGTAACTTTGATGATTCTGCATATAGACAACGGCTCTTATGTTTCCATTCAAAGATGAAATTGAAAATCATAAAAATGACAAGTTGGGCATGTTCATTTACACTTATAATTTTAGCTCTTGGAGTGCTGATGCCAGGATAACACTATACGATCATAATGAGTATCATAATGAGTTTCAGACCAGCATGGGTCACAGAGTGAAGTCCCTTTCTCAACTACCCCTATGATATGCGTTCAGCAAATACTATTCTAGGACTTAAAATCATTTACATAGAATAGGAGGTAGAAAATTAAAGAAACTAGAGGTGAGTGCTCACAGAAGAAAAGAAAGCCTCCACATAGAGTGTCACTAGCAGAATGTTCCCTTGCTGTTGAAGGAGGCTGTTAGTTTGTTTCCCGGCCACCCGGCAGCTCAGACCCAAAATAATCACACAGAAACTATATTATTTAAAACACTGCTTGGCCCATTAGCTCTAGTTTCTTATTGGCTAGCACTTATATCTTCATTTAACTCATTTCTAGTAATCTGTGTATCACCACGTGGCTGTGGCTTACTGGGTAAAGTTCAGGTGTCTGTCTCCCATGGGGCTACATGGTTTCTCCATGATTCTGCCTTCTTCCTCTCTGCATTCAGATTAGTTTTCCCCTGCTTAGTTCTATTCTACCCTATCAGGAGCTCAAGACAGTTTCTTTATTAACCAATGGTATTCACAGCACACAGAGGGGAATCCCACATCACCTTGCCTTGGGGACAGGGGTCTTCACAGTTTGAATTTACACTTGTGTCTCCTATTATGGAGTGACCTTGACTCAGGAGCCAGCCGCAGAACTCCTGTTAGTACAAATATATTTTTTGAAAACTCTAATAAAGAGAAAAACCCCTAGAACCAGACAGAGGTAAGTTTCATCTTTGTAACTTGGATGTGCCTACCAGGCATTTTAACCCTGCAGGAAACACACAGGCCCCTACATGCTTCCCTGAGATGGCACTGAGAGTTGGATAGGTTTGTTTCTATCCTCAGACCCAGGGTAGTAGCACCTATGGGGAGGGCTTGACAAGGAAATCTTACCTATCAGAAACTTTGTGGCCTCCTAAGACCCCCTCAGTCTAGGCATCTCATGTGTATCCCTCTCTCTCAAGTCCCTAGAGCCCTGTTAAACACAGCCATTTCCACTTCCTCATTGGCAGCCTTCCGTCTGACCTCAATGACAGCCTCTTGGAGCAGGCGTCTGACTCCTCACCTCAAGTGAGCATGAAGTGGGACTTGAACCCATCTTGATACCAGAAACCCAGAGGTCTCCAGAAATGAAGGAAAATGTAGGATTTTCAACTCCTTGGTGCCTCCCCTTAGGCTATTAGGACAGCAGCAACTAACCAGGTAAATATTCTGTGACAAATGGGGATGTCCTAAAGCAATTTGAGATAGACTTTTTTTTTAAATGTCCACAGAAACAACCCCTTCCTTATACTTCACCCAAATGAAGAATGGTCATGCTCCCCAAACTGCAGATATCTGACCCACGTCCTGTCTAAATGACTTACGGCTCTCCTCTTCCACCTTTACATGAGTTGCTGGTATCAAAAACAGATCATGATGTTGTGGGATGCTGGCACCTCTGCTCTGAAATCTTGAGCTCAGACTGAGTTGTTGCTACCGAAAGTGAGTTCCTTCAAGCTTGGGATTCCAGAGTGGAGGCCCCAGCATCCCACAGTATCACCAGGCTTCCACAGCCAGCATCTTTACCCACTGAATTATCTCATCAGCCCCTCTCTGGACTTCGTTTATCTCCAAGGCACCCACAAAAGAGGACTCTAGCAGCTTCCACTGCCTGCTTGCAGAGCTGAGAGAGAGGCCTCTGGCAAGAACATAGACAGGAACCCTTGCAGGAAATTGGAAAGAAGTTGGAGTGGGACATGGACATGTGAAGAGCTACCAAATCCAGGGGAAGACTGCATTAAGTGTGCTGAGCCGTCGGTGTCTGATGCTGTATGAACAGAAGAGGGTCAACCCAATAGGACTATCCTGCTGCTGGAATGATATATACATCTGTCGTTTTTATGGTTATTGCCAACATTCCTTTATGTTGAGTCATAGCAATTTGTATTCATGCCAGAAATACGCAAGTACCTAGAGCTCCCCACAGACTTGCTAGCAGAATGCATCATTAAATATTTTAGACTTTCTCAATGTCAATCTTCTCAGCTCTCCACTGCTCTGACACATATGCATACTGATCAGTAAAGACTTCTAAGACTAGACTGTTAACCTAAGGAAAATGTGGTGTCTTGCTTCATCAGGACAAAAGAGTTTACTTGTCTGGTGTCTACCGCTTGGAGGCAAGGGAATTAATAACTTGACATAGTGAAATTATCCTCAGTTCTGACCATTGTGGACCATTGTGGCCTACAAATCTAGGGAGAAATAAACCGCCATCTGGTGTGGGAACCATAGGAAGCACCAGCTGTGCATCACCGAGGAAGCCACCACTGGCACTCTGTCCTGCGCCACCTTCCAGTGGCTTGCACCATAAATGTCTTTCGAGCAACGAGCCATACATTTCCAGGCCAGGTTAATCAATGTCATTAGAGAAGGCCACCCAGTGTCATGATTTAAAGGAAGGAGAGACAACCAGAAGTCATCCACGCATTTCCAGACTGTGAGTATAATTTGCATCTGTAATTTTATACAACCGCTCCCAGATGGAGTATAAAGAGATTTCTGTTTTTGTTTCTCTTGTCATAGATCATGCTTTTGGCTAAATTAGCCTTGCAGAAAGTCTTCTTGACTATTCTGGTCAACATTATATTGGTTTACAAATGTGTAGGAAACCGATGGCATTTTACAAAGCACACTCTTCACTTAATTACCTTCCACTTCCCTCTGCATCCCACTACTCTGAATTAAAGAATTTGGTAATTTAGGATTAAATTAAGCAACTTCCTACAACATCCTTAGTATCAAGTTTCCCCAGGAGCTCTTGCCCTTTAAAATGATGACAGAAGTTAATCTATTTTGAGTCGCTATGTATCATGCTCACCACTTCTGTTTATTGTCCCAGCAACTTTATGAGACTGGGGTTGAGCACTGCTATTATCTTGCTTTGAGATGGGAAACTGAGGTTAGCTTATGGATGTGGGTAAATCTTGGTCCAGAGACTGGAACTGGGGGGTGATGGTGGTGGGGAGACAGACCGAGACAGATAGACAAACAAACAGACTGACACATACACACACATACCATACACACACACACACACACACACACACACACAGAGAGAGGGGGGGGATACAGGAAAAGACAGATGCAGACACAGACAAACAGAGAGACAGAGACAGAGAAAAAACATATATACATATATATATGAATAAATATATATGTTCATATCAGATACAGAAGGACAGAGAATATATCTATCTGTATCTCTATATCTATAGTCATGTCAAGCAACTGTTAACTTTCAAACTTCATTTAGCTGACTCAGGGCTTTCCCTCACACTCAGAAGTTTTCAGGGCTTTTAAAGACACTCAAACAAATATACTGTTGAAAACTTTACTTTTAATCTTACAACCATAAAATATTTTTATTACTTTTCTGTATCTTTTCCCAGTCTCTAAACACACACACACATTTTATGTTGCTGGAATTATAACAATCATAGTAACTTTTTAGTCTGTTTTTTTCAATTAATAGTATATCATAAATACTTTCCCTGCTGTTACATAGTATTCATAATTATTTTTAATGACTTTATAATATTCTATGCAGTTAACCTACCAAATTGATTTAACTACCTTCCATTGTTAGATTCATACACTCATTTAAATTCTGCAGTCATAAGTGATATATCCATAAATATTTTAAAGCTTATAGCTTTATGTTACAACTTGAAATGCTTCCATAGGATAAATTTCTGGGTTGAATAAAAATGTGTGTATGTCAGTACCAATTACTGCTGCCATGGCAATGAATGAGCATGCCATTTCCCCTGCCACAATCTCACCAGCAGCAGAAAACATCTAGTTTTAAATAGATGGATTAATGCAGTAGCCCATAATGTTATCTGAGTGTATATTTATTGGTTTTTTATTCTGCTAATATGTGGAAGTACAATTCGTAGAAATACAATGAGTAAATAATAAATTGCTAATTCTTCCTCCTCACCATTCAAGCTTTCCTCTGCTTGGAACCTAAACACCTAACATAGGTCTTAAAAGTCCTGAGTTTGATGTGAAAGAAATGTGCTGCCATCGTATTTAGTGAGTCCTAACTCAGGTTTCTGATTAGGTTCCTGTCTTCGCCCGTGTTCTATTGCTGTGAAGAGACACCATCACCATGGTAACTTGTATAATAGAAAGAATTTAACTGGGACTTGTTTACAGCTTCCAAGGTTTAGTCCATTGTTGTCCTGGTGGGGAGCATGGCAGCACACAGGCAGACATGATGCTGGAGGAAAAGTTGAGAGTTCTACATCCAGATCAGCAGGAAGAGAAGAGACACTGGGCTTGTCTGGGGCTTCTGACACTTCAAAGCCCACTCCCAGGGGCACAAAAGACTTTCCTTGGAAAAGGCCACACCTCCTAATTCTTTCAAATAGCTCTGCTCCCTAGTGACTAAGCATTTAAATATTTGAACCTGTGGGGGCCATTCTTGTGTAAACCACCACAGTTCCAAACAGGAAATAGTTTTCTTATATTCCGGTTACATTTTTATGACCGGGATGACCTGGTGCTCTATTAAAGACCTACGTGCTTTCCTTATCAGGATCTCAAAATGCATTGCAAGATACCCTCTGTAAAAGGAAGCAGGCAGTTGGTAAGAACATGAGAACACATGCAAGCATCATCCCATATTGGCCCCAAAGTGACGTTTATACCTTCCTCCATAAAAAGCTGTCACTTTTTTTGTTTTTGGATTGTGCTACGGGAGGACAGAATGAAAAACATCCCACCCTTTAAGACTGTCCCTGTAAATAGGCTGTTTTTGCTGAGAGTGAGGATTTTTTCAAACAGCTCCAATAACTTATTCATCTCACCCCCTTGGCAAATACAAACATTAGGTTTTCTAAACAAGTCTGCCTCACTAAAATGTCACATGGGGCAAGTAGACACTGATTCATCAAGGCAAAATGTCTCCGTGTGTAATCCTAGACTAGAAATTATTGCAAAAGTTTGTCATTTTATACAGCACATACATACCATTTCTCAAATTCCCTTGTCAAGGATACTAATGGACACATACAGTCTCACTCAGGGGCCACATTATCTGAGCATAGATGGACAAACAAAATGTGTCAGTAGCATCAGATAAAAACATCTCCAGAGCAGTTATTTTGACATGAAGTGCCATAGCCTTGGTAATTCCCAAGTAAAGTGTAAGACCCACAGAGCGGTCTCAGGAACCTGAGTGCTTTGAGAGCTCTTGAGTTCCATAAATCATAGCCTCAAACTTCCATAGTCATTTTACATTTTGAAAATTATATGCAGGCTAGGATCAGCAGTGAGTTTTTCCCTCTACAAATTCTTGTGTTTGAAGGTTGTAGTTTTTAGAATAGAGTTAGCCCAGAATAGCTGGTACATCAATAAAAGGTTACATTATTGAAGGTTTGCTTTATTGCTACTGAACACAATGCATTTATGATCTACTTTTATTTTCTCTGAGGAAAGTCTCAGAGCAACATGGGAATCTTTGCATTAAGAAAGTTTACTTCAATGCACCAAAAGCACGTGGCCAGGACAGTCACCCCACAAAGGAGTGGGACCCCTACAATACACCAAGATGATAAGATTAATATCCTTCTACAGATAGAATTGGGGGTCTGTTAGCACTAAGACAGCTATCAGTTAGTGGGCAGTAGATTCCCACTGTTGCTCTCAGCCTTATTGTACCATGAAAATGAGGAGGGACTTGAAATGAAAGGCCGAGTTTGGGACTGACCACCCCAACTGTTTTCTATGTTTGCCATGTCATTTCTTGATCTGAAGCAAATCAGTTATCAAAAATGTCATTCTATTTTTTTTGAGCATAGCTATGAACCCTTCGAAGTCTTTCTCCTATCTGCCACATACGCTGGGTACCTTGAGGTAGCTAGAGACAGGAAACTGTGTGACTGTGCTTTTCATGGCTGAAGACAGATGGCCAAATTCATACTATTGCCAGTGACAATACTTATAAGTAAATTTCTAGAGATGAAGTGGTATAAAATTTTTGGATTTTATTTTTAAAGATCATTGCTGGCTTTTAAATCTGTAAATTTGTGCAGGAAGAGCATTCTAGGGACAGAATAGAGAGTCCCATTCTAGGTGGCTCAGAAGTTCTGAGAGGCTGTAACACAAGCATGAGGGATGCAGTTCAAATTCCTTCACCATGTACTTCTGGTCATATTTGTGAGAGAACCAGTAACCCCACCACTGTGGGGACAGAGACAAAAGATTGCTTTCCTTTACAAACTGCCAGCTCAGGTTCAGTGACAGACCCTTCCTCAAGGAAATAGTGTGACAAATGGCAGAACAGGACCCCCTGTGTCTTCTTCTGCTGAGTGCTCCCGGGCATGTGTACTCATATACATACATACACGCATGCATACATACATACATACCACATATACACATAGAAATAATAAATAAGTAAATAAATCAGAAAAGGAAGGTGGAAGGGCATACTTTTGATATTGTACCTAAAGAAGAGAATTGAACATAATCTAGAGTCTTTTAGATCCAAGGTAAGACATTTAGTTCTTAAATTGCCAATGAGGTCATTATAAAGTGATCTCTTAGACATTAGTTTTTCTTTGCCTTTATTTATCGACTTCAATTCACCATAGGATGAAAAAACCATTTTTATGTATATGGAAAGAAACATCAGAAAGTTCAGGCAACCATCCAAGATATTTTTATTCATAATTATTTGCATAAAATATACCACAAGGGTCATTAAAATGGCAGTAATTCATGATCTATGATCAAAGCTCCAAACACAAGCTCTCACCAGTTTTCAGTGAGTTTCTTGTCTTCTTCACACGGCTAGGGAGGTGAAGGACCAAGGTGCATCATTAGAGAAAACCTATGGAGGCAATTAGTAGGAGGAGAGGAGAAAATGTTCATGGAGAAGAAAGGCACTGTAATATTTAACAACTAGCAGCAAATTCTGGTAATAAGATGCTAATTAAAGTTTTAAGGGTCTGCTTTGTCCTATAGTATTGCACAACTTGTTCTGTCCAGGCAAAACAAAGGGACCAAGTCAGGTAATTATATGGATAATATAAAGCTCTCCCTTTGCCTCTGTTGTCTTCTTTTAGGGGAAAAAAATGAAGAAGCTGCTTTTGAAGCTTTTCTTTGCATGTGTGTGATATGCATATGCAGATATATATGTAGAGGTATGTAAACATACACACATGCACATGCATAGGACATATCTTTCAGTGATAATGATTGTGGGCACGGATAAGATTCATGAATACTAGCTATCCATAGCTACAGTGAGGCTGAAACCAACTGGTTCTCTCATGGTTAAGTCGTTCCAGAGAGTCCCATGCCAAGAGCAAAGCATTTTTTTTTCTAAAACAGAAGGTGGTGTCTCTGTCGATGTGTTTTCAGAAATCCTGGAGGTTCCGTTTTTTCCGACTACCACACCAATGGAAATACTTCTTATAAAGCCCAGAAGTAGACCAGACGCTGAAGATGAACCACAGCTCAGAGGAAATAGAAGTGAGACACCAAGCAAGGCTCCACAGCAGAAGCTGGGGTAACATTTTAAGGCTCAGGGAGTACAGGGAAATTCCTAGCAAGAGACGTTTTAGGGGGTAAGAAGAACGAAAGCAAGTTGGCCATTTTTGCAGAGACTCCTCATTCAGGAGTAAAATGCAATATTGCACAAGATGCATCTTTAGGCCAGATTTCTGAAGCTGGATTTGGACAAGATATCTCCCCTCTGTGAGGTGAGTATGCATTAAGACCTTTCTATACTAGCAGATCTCAAAAGACGGTAAGACACAAAATCACGTTGTTGAATTTACTGATCTAGGAAAGTCATATGTTTTCTCCACAGAAGATTTAGGGTAGAGGCTCAGCTGTTCTGAGATTTTTAATTATAGTGAAAATTCAATGTTGCCGCCAGTTTTTGAGCCAAAAGAAATTGGAGACAAATCTGATGCAGTAAAGAAAGAAAGCTCTCCCAAGAAAGATATATGACTTGACCTGTTAGAGATCAGTTATAAGTCTTTCCATTCTGACATTTCTGTTTTCTTCGGATTTAAATGTTTATTAAATTCCGACTTTAACATACTGTTCATCTAATTAATACTCACATTCTAATGTGAGTTCCAACACATTAAAAACTACTATTACTATTTCCTATGGAGCCACCATATTCAAGATGAAAGAAACTTTGGAATTTTTCAATTACCTGAGAAAGACTGCATTTTCTCATTTTAAAAGTGACTTTATTATAATATGATCCTTACATCTTTACATGATTTACAATTGTTATTTTGATTCTATCAAATTGAAATAGAAACTCAACAAACAATTTCAGAACTTATTTTTAATCAATGCTGTCTATACAACAGGTCAGGTACCATTTACCAGAACACCACATATACTTGTAAGTGAATTAGAAATGCTTCACTTGTGAAATATATAAATAGTTGTTAAAGACCTGCTTGATTAAAAGATTCGTGAATATCATCCTTTGCATTTTCCAATTACTTTGAATAGATACATATTAGCAAAGTTGACAGCCCCCCTAAGTTCTTTGTTTAAACTTTTAGAGGCCTGGTCCCATAACCCCATAACTCACAGCTCTAGAAATATGCTAAGAAAGTAAAAAAAAAAACTGCTTATTTCTTACAAAAGAGAGAAGAAGAAGAAGAAGAAGAAGAAGAAGAAGAAGAAGAAGAAGAAGAGTGTGTGTGTGTGTATGTGTGTGTTTGTGTACCCATATATTGCATAGGTGGATGTATTTTTGTGTGCATACAGATACCATTTTATTATTATTTCCATGCTTTTTAATTGTGTGGGATAAATTTATGTTTCATTAACTATCACCCTGTGTGATCTTCCACATTATATGTGATTGGTTGTAATCACTGAATAGTAAGCAAAAAGGCATGCTCAAAATGCCAAGTAAACCTTTCCTACAGGCTTCTACTTGGTAGAGCATTTGCGGTTAGATAAAAAGGCACAATGGCATAACAGAGTTGGGAAATGAGTATCAAGGAGATCAGTGATGACCAACAGGGGAAGGCGGCTAGTATTTGTCATTCACTTGTCAGCATCTAGACTCACCTAGGAGACAAGTGTCTGGGCATATCTGCAAAAATGTATCTAAATTAGTTTAATTGAGGTGGAAATATCCACTTTAACTATGAGGGGTACCATTCCATTGACTCGGGGCCTGAACCAAATGAAAAGGAGAAAGAGAGCCTAGAACCATCGTTCATTATTCCCTGCCTCCTGATGGCAGGTGCGATGTGCCTGGTTGCCTCAAGGGCCTGCTGCCATGACTTTCCCACCATGAGGAACCATCCTCTCAAACTGGGAGACAAGAACCCCTTCCTTCTTTAAGTTGCTTTGGTTATGCATTTTGTCATGGTAAAAAAAAATGAATAGTAAACAACGCACAGGGTGATGTCATTGTCAAAATCCATGATTTGTAAGCTTTGTGGAAATTTCAGGGTCACAGAAACTAGTATTTGGTACTTTACACTTCAAAGTTATGATTTGATTAAGCTGAATGGGCAAAGATTCTCTATACCTTTCTCTGTCAACTCAGAACACGGAAATATGCTACCAGATAGTGTGGTAGACTTGAAAGATTCAAATTAAATGAAATATTCATGAGAAATTTTCAGTTGCTTTAACTTTTAGGACCCAGTCTAAACAGTAGACTTTAGCTCAGAAGGTGATAGTACATGCCTGCAACTTTGTGAACGTGAAGTGTAACACGGATGAGGGGCTATAGAACAGGCGGTGTCATGGGAGGGGAAGGTAGCCATAATAGTAGACAAACAACTGGTGAAATCCAAAAGCGGTGAGCATGAGATTCTAAAAGAAATAATGAGTCCCAGCATGAGACACTAGCCAAACTGGTAGGAAAGTTTCCCATGAAGACTGCATGTAAAATAGAAAAGGGGGCGACACGGTGGCTTAATGGTTAGAGCTCTTACTGCTTTTGGAGAGAACTGCAGTTCAGTTCCCAGCACTCATACTAGGCAATCTGCAGCCTCTTGTAAGTCCAGCTCCAGGGGTTCTGATGTCCTGTTCCTGTCTCTGTAGGAGCCCCCACACAAGAGCATACTCACACAGAGACACATATACACACACGAGAGCATACTCACACAGAGGCACATATACACCCACAAGAGCATACACACAGAGAGACACATATACACACACGAGAGCATACTCACAGGCACACATAAACACACAAATGAGTAGACATAGAATAAAATCAACAGAGTGTATATGTGTTTTGAAGGGTGCTCTATGGAAAGAGAAGTTGGTACTCTGCAAAGATAGAGTTTCGAGGCAGGAGATCTCTGTTTCCTAAAACAGGTAGGCACTGGAGAAGGGACTCTTAACTTACTAGCTTGCTCACGGATGCTCACTGAAGGGGATCATCTGAGGGAAGAGTTTACTGTCAAGTAGTTCAGCTGGAGAACAGGATGCTTCTTACTTTATATCTCTAGGCCTCAAAAGCCTCTCTTACTTACTGGACAAGCAAGTGACCACTCCAAGTATCCATGTGAATCTAAGAAACGAGTGTGACTTCAACTCAGGTGAGTGAACATGTATCTACTTGTCACAGAGGGAAGTCAAGGGCAAATTTGTCAGGGCTACTACAAATGGAACTCTGCTAAGAGGAGAGAGACTAGCTGTGTGTGAATACTTGCGAAGGGTGACTGGAGTCCGTTGGTGCCCGGGAGCTTGGCCCGCCAGCATGGACTGCTTTGGGCACTCCCAGAATGCTTGAGAAACTGGGTGAAAAGCAGTCACAGTTTAGAAATGTCCATGCCAGACCCTTGTCTTGTGTGAAGGGGCGTGCAAAAGGAGGAGTCTATCCATTCTGTTAGCAGGAACAGCATGAGGTCAGCCCCTGCTCTTACTAACCCTCCCCATTGGCAGGTATCCACTTGGGGGAAAAAAAAACCCACTGGCAGAAATCCTAATGGGAAAGGCAAGGAAGGGTCTTAGCCTGCAAAAAGGCCTTTCTAGTCTAAACTGTTTGGACTTCAGAGATAACTGGCAGCCCCCACATTCTCCAGCAGATAGCAAAAGACAGGTGGGGGAGAAATATATCATCTTCATTTCCTTTTCTTCTGCAAGGAACAGTGACTTTAATTGTTTTGAAGTACTTTAGTTCCTTTCTCATCTAATCTTATTGGGGGTTTAGTTGAGGTCTCTAGGATTTTTATAAAAAGCTGTATTTAAATATTTGTATTTTTAAAAAAATAGTTACTTCTATTTCCTATTCTCTACATAGTTAAAAGATTAAGAAAAAGCTAGATACTAAGAAGACACCAATAAAAAAAGAGTTTCATTCTAACAGATGCAAAATTGGAAAGGAAAAACATAAAAAATATGAAAAATCAAATAATTAAATAATATGATTAAAAAGTTCATAATCCATCAGAGAATGAACCCATACATACCTCAATTCAAAAGTCTAATTTTTAAAATGCCAATGACCTCAAAGAGGATTATAAAATAAATAAACCATGGGAGATACTTTAAAACCTCCATGAAGAAGTCAGGAATGGGTGAAAAATTCAATATCAAAATGAATTTCTGGAAGAAAAAGAAATGTATGAAAAATTCAATAAAGCCAGTAAAAAAACACAATAGAAAACATCTCCAATATATTAAATCAGGAAGACAGAATATTATATATTTAAGCAAGCCCAAAAATATTAATTTAGACATCAACAAAAAACTAAAAGTAATCATAAGTACAACTTCAAGGACTCAGAGAGGATCAAGAAATGAAATCTAAGGACCCATGAGATGAAAAGAAGATGAAGTACAAACTAAAGACTCAGAAAACATAGTCAATGAAATTTACAACTCTGAGGCAAGATACTAGCATCCAAGTACAGGAGGTATTTAAATTTCAAATAGACATGACCACAAAAGAGCCCATGCACACAAATAGTTTAAATCCTAAGAATGCATAGCAAAGATATGACATTTAAAGAAATAGAAACACCAGTCTATTTAGAAAAGCAAGCTTAATGAGCTTATGTCAAATGTATCAGCTGAAATCCTAAAAGCTGGGAAATCATGGAATAGTATTTTTCAAGACATGTAAGTAAACAACTGCCAACAAGACTCTTGTTGATGTGGGAGAATTGTCTGTATTCTATCAATCATATTTTAATAAAATGCTGATTGGCCAGGCAGGCAGTATAGGCGGGAAAACCAGACAGGAAGTAGAGGTGATGCAATGAGAACAGGAGAATTTTGAGAAGCAGGGAGGTTCCTCTGCCACTCCTGCGCAGATCACTGAAGAAGCAACATGTAAGCTGCCCCCGCTTTAAAAGGTACTGAGCCATTATGGCTAACATAGATAATAATGGATTAATATAAGTTACAAGGACTAATAAGAAGCCTGACCTAATGGGCCAATCAGTTTATAATCTTATGGAGTCTTGTGTGTGATTTTATTTGGGACTTGCCGACTTGTTGGGGTGCCGGGCTGGACAGAAACCCCAATAAGCCGGCCATCACGTTACATCTTGTTTCTAACAAAGTCATTTGAAATTAAAGAAAAAATAAACACTTTCTTATATGAGCATAAACTAAAGTAATCCATGCTCACTAAGCCAGGATGGAAGAAGATAGAGGTATCTTAAGGACAGAGGAAGAAGAAAAACAGTCACAAACAAGAGCCCATAGGAGAGACAAATGTCATGAAGAATAAATGAATAAGCAAGAATAAGAAAGGACTGGATAGGTTTAAATCAATAAACAATCAGAATCCTGGGAAGAATAAAAGAAGAAAAAATGCGCCAAAGAAACCAGGAAATAAACTAACAAAATTACAGTAAGTAGCAAACACCTCTCAATTATAACCCTAAGCAAAAATGGTTTTAGCTCCAATTGAAAACTGCAGTCTGGTTGATTGCCTATAAAAAAATAACATAAACTGAAATTAAAAGGATGGAAGTAATATACCAAGCAAATGGTATACAGAAGCCAATAAGAGTAGCTATATTACTATATTACAATGCAGATATCAAGGTCACTACATATTAATAAACAAAATAATCTATCAATAAAATATAATTCTTGTAAATGTATATGGATGAGACACTGGTGTACTGACGTTTTAAAGCGAATGCCACTGTACATGAATGGACAGATAAATCCAGCTATCACAGCAATGGATGACTTCAGTCATGCACCCTCAGCAGTGTCTATGTCATCCAGACAAGAATGTCAACAGAGAAACCTCAGAGTTAAATTGCACAATAGTTCATATGGACTTAACAAACATCTGTAAAAACATCCCATGAAACAGCTTTAGAATATCAATTCATCCTCATCAGTTCATGGAACTTTATATAAAGTATATGACAGTTTAGACCATAAAGCAACTTTTAACAAATATCAAAAACCTAAATAAACTCAAATATTATCATTTCATTAATAAAATTATAAATCAATAGAAGGGGAAATTATACAGATCTCAGAAGATGAATGATGCTCTGTCAAATGACGATTGTCATTGAATAGTTGGGGGCAGAATATAAAAAATTCTAAGAATAGAATAAAAATGAAAAAATAGCTTGTTTGAACTGTAAATGCAGTATTGAGGGGTAAATGTACTGGTATTAGTACTTAGAGCAAAAATCTACTGAGGTATAAAATAAATAATCTAATGATGCACCAAAAGTTCTTCCAATAATAAGAAAAATCATGGATAAGATTAGCATATAAATAGAAATAATAAAAATCAGCACAGACAATAACAAAATGAACAAGGCAAAGAATCAAAGAATTAGAGATGATTCTTTACAGAAATAAAAAAGCCTGGCAAACCCTTGGGAAAACTAATAATGAAAAAGATATAAGACCCATTAATAATATTAGATATATAAAGGAACTTAATAATAAATATTTTTGAGAAGTTATATTGAATTGAATTGAAAGATTAAGAAAAAATTGATAAGTTTCTAGATAAATATGTATTATCAAAGTTAAACTCAAAACATGTAAGCAATATAAAGAGATATATTGTAAACAGAGACTTGCTTTCATTCCTAGCTGCCCAGACCCAAATAATCACACAGAAATTATATTAATTAAAACACTGTTTGGCCAATGGCTTAGGCACGTGTTAACTAGCTTTTATATCTTATATTAACCCATTTATTTTAATCTGTGTATCACCACAAAACTGTGGCCCACTGGTAAGGTTCCGGTGTCTCTCTCCTTTGGCAACTGCATACATGGCATCTGCCAGACTCTACCTACTTTCTCCCTGCACTCAGTTTAGTCTTTCTGCCTAGCTCTATTCTGCCCTGCCATAGGCCAAAGCAGGTGCTTATTAACCAACGGCAATAAAACATATTCACAGCATACAAAGAGAAATCCCCCATCAATATATAATGAGAAATGAGATGGAAAGAATAGTAAAAAAGAGTCTCCAAAAAGAAAAGCTGGCACTGGATGAAGTGCTTGCTGAAACCTCCCAGATATTTATGAAAACATGCCAGTTCTTCTTAAACTGTTGCATAATAAAAACAGGTATGGAATGCTACTAGAAATCCAATATTACCCAGGTACCAAGACCACTCAAGGTTGTGCAAAAAATGAACACAACTGGCCAATTTTCTTTGAACATAGATGCAAAATCCTCAATAAAATAGTTTCCAGCTGATTTTGTATACCATAATCAAATTGATTAATTTAAGGAAAGCAAGAAAGGTTAAGCTATGCAAATCAGTAAGTGTAACAGCACATAAATATATTTAAGAACAAAAATACATATGTCTTAAGGTTTTGTTGCTCTGAAAATACACCATAACCACTGCAACTCTTATAAAGGAAAACCTTTAATTGGGGCTGGCTTACAACTTCAAAGGTTTAGTCCATTACCATCATGGCAAGCAGCATGGCAGCATTCAGGAAGACACACAGTGCCGGAGAAGGAGATGAGAGATCTATATCTTGATCCACAGGCAACAGTAGGAGACTGTCATACTAGGCCTAGTTTGAGCATAGAAGACCTCAAAGACCTCCTCTACAGTGATACATTTCCTCCAATAGGGTCACATCTGCTTCAACAAGACCACGCCTACTAGCAGTATCACATGAGTCTATCAGAGTCATTTCTGTTCAAACCACCATATCATGATTTTCTCAAAAGATGCCAAAACAAAAAACTTTGATAAAACCCAACATGGTTCTCAAAATGAGTTTCCTGACCAGCAGCATTAGCTGGCAGCTTGCTATCAGGCAAACTCCAGCGTGCCATCCAGACTTGGCATATCAGCAACTGGGTTAGCAATTAGCAGCCTGTGTTTAATTGAACCCTTCTAGTGAAGATAAAAACAGAACTTTGAGAACACTGATCAAGAACTTTGTCCCTCAAAACCAATGGGCGAGCAGAGAGCCTTGAGGCTCTCCCTTCAATGCGTTCTTGGATGGTGCCAATTCTGCTCATCCGTGCACCGCTTTCTCTAGAGAAAGGCTTTTAATCCTTGTCGCACTTGATGTGTGCTATTTGGAGAGTTATAACTTGTGGTAAACATTGACATTGCTTTTTTTTTCTTAAAAACAGTACATGTAACTTCTTTCTCCAAGCATCTGTTTAAATCTGCATCTATTGTGTGATTTGCTGTGGAGGGCTGCTATTATTCACTTGCCTGTCAGTATTCTCTACTGATCTGTCGACTTGTTGAAAGGAGGAGGTACCTCTGCTTGTATAGTGGCCCACAGTGCCTGGCACATAGAACCCTCTTGAGAATGCATAACAAAGCAAGATCCTACAGCTACCTACACATAGCCTGTCAGCATGAGATATATTGAAAGAAACCTCTCTGTCATTTATTTGCTTGTTTTGTTTTTTGGCAAGCTTCTGAGAGTTGTCTGTCTGTATGATGTACTGGGGCAATGCATGACATGAGGGCTCTCCGATCACAGCCAAAGTAAGATTGGTGGGACTGTGTCTTGCAGAAAATGGAAGTAAAATTAATCTGACTTTCTTTTTTTTTTCTTTTTTTTTTGGTTTGACTGCTGGCAAGCCATGACTAAGGGTTGTTTAAGAGCTTTCTTGTGTCAGAGATTTTCAGTCCTCACAAGGAATCTATGCTTTGACACATGCAGACTTCAGCACTGTGCTTAGATAGTTGAGTTTCTTTGGGCTCACAAATGGAGCTGGATTGCTTTGCTGCTTGTGTTCAGAATAATATGGCCAATATAGCGGACTATTTCTTTTTTCTGTTACCCCAAATAAATCCTTTAATGAGTAAATATGTGTACTTAGCCTGTGAAAATGGCCAACATCATGCTTCAAGAAAAGAACTTTCTCGGCGGGGTCATTGTTCCACTATGCTGGTCTCTGTCGTCAGAGGAATCACTTGGAATAATAGAAAATCGGTATAATCAAGGTAATATCAGGAAAAGGTTAAGGATGTCCAGTAATATCCTACCTAAGTGATCTTATCTCTAGACCCAGAGAGAACCTTGAGAGATTGCACCACCTGTCTAAGCAGAAAGCAAGTTTCATGAATTTAGCAGAGAATGTAGAAATAAATAAATCTAAGTGGCCCAAGCCTAATTATCCTGATTCCAAGATTAAGTAAGCACTTGAAATTCTATTCCTGCAAATGCAGGTTCTATTTTTTCTAGTTACAGGTTTCAATAGTGCCCAGTAAAGAGCTCCACAATGAAGAACAGGGCCCAAAGCATTATTTTCTATGACCAGGGTGAGCTTGCCTTTCTCATCTGTGCCTCAGAAGGTAGTCGGCCACACTGCATGCTTATTAGTAGTTTAACTATGATATAGTCCATCACAAAACATTTTCTCTACAACTTCTGAGTCAATTTCACTTGCGATCATGGGAGCTAGCCTGTTGAAATGATTTCCAGCAAAGTCTGACTTTAAATTAAGTCTAGCTTTTACAGATCCTGCAGCAGTAGGAAATCTATTGTTCCTTGCAGACTTCCAGGGCTATAAATTGCCCCCTGGAATGTGCTGCGCTCTGGGCCGCTGTCCAGAGCAGTGGGGGAAAGGGTAATTACCTTGTTTCACTGTCGTTCTCTCTCCTACCAAAGCATTTGGCTTTCCTCTTTAAATTTTAAAATGGAAATCTGTGTTAATATGAAAGAGCAATCATTTCATCAGACTTGATCGCACCCATCAAGGGATATTTTGCTCCTGGGGAATTATCAGGGTATAAACCTGAAAAAATGCATTCAAAACCTTGACTTGTGCCTTTTTCCAGTCTTTCGTCTGAGAGCATCCAGGTGACAACATGGGGAA
Source organism: Myodes glareolus (assembly GCF_982192425.1). Classification (NCBI taxonomy): domain Eukaryota; kingdom Metazoa; phylum Chordata; class Mammalia; order Rodentia; family Cricetidae; genus Myodes; species Myodes glareolus. Next base: position 43,908,215 of record NC_142032.1, read on the forward strand.
ACTATATAAACAGTTTTATTTCTATCTCAGAGAATGAAAACTTACCCAGTTATAAAAAAAGATTGCTATCTATGGAGCCCGTCTAAGCCACATGAGGTCATGAGGTTCTACAACAAGAAAGTCATTTAAGGTTTAGGCCTTAAAAAGTGAGATTTTGCAGAGACTGGTAGAGAACATATTCTCTTTCAAAACAGGCCAAATTATATTGCTAATTTCTTGTATGCCAAATGCACCCAGGTACCCAGACCTAGGAGGTACCTAGGCCATTCTGGAAGACAACATCCGTTCACCCATTTCCTAAGTCCTATTAAATAAGCAACTGGAGAAATCTCATGTTGTGGTACAATCACACTGTCAGCATTCAGATTTCATACCGAAGCAGTCTTTCCAGATCAAAGTACTTTTCCAGAACGTGTCCACTCGCTAGGAAAACCCGAGGAAAACTCAACAGCTGCTTCTGCTTGGGCAGGCCGGATGATTTATTCTGATGTAACAAACAATGGAATCTAAATGAGGTATGAGAAGAAAGAAAAAGGAAGGGAAGAAAATTTGGCAACTCTGCCTATCCGGGGGCCTCCTCTCCGTGTTAATGTGAGAAAAGGAAATGGTATTTTTATTTTCATTAAAATGCAGAAAGCATCAAAGTCAGAAAATAGATCATCTCTCCTCCTGCCTAGAAGCAAGCAGGAGCAGAGGAGTGTTTGCATTCTGCCGGGTGTCGCTAGGGGCTTCTCTGACACAGTTCCATTGCACGGCATAGCAACCCGAGAAGAGACACAAGGGCCAGCTGCTCACTGCCCATGAAGGACAAACACCCCGCTGCTTCCGCGGTGCGCTTCATTCATTCACACAGTGACTCCGCGTGTCTATACACGTCTGTGGAGAAGGGCGTTTGTTAGTTTTAGGAATGAAAAGACGAGCACGCTGTAACATTGTCAGTTTGACGGAAGGGACAGATGGGCAAGAAACTGTAACAAAGTGCTTTAAGTCTCATATGTAAGACTTTTAAGAATGTGTTCAAGCAGGACTTCGGATGTTGTCGAGGGGACCTGACATCGAGGTTGATATTTGTAGAGGGAATCGGCCAGGTAACACCTTGAAGTGATTTGATTATATCTCCATTCACTCCAATTGATGATTGACTTCCTGACTACTAAGAACGTTAATTGCTTTGTAAATGTGTTATAATTCATTCCTACGGGAGGACGATTGCTGTGTGGCTGGGGGGCTGACCCCTCTTCTCTTCTTATTCCTCAATCTTCTCTTCCTGTATTTCTCCTCCTATTCATTCTCTCTACCTGGCAGTCCCACATCTCTTTTCTCCTGCCTTGCTACTGGCCAGTCAGCTCTTTATTAGACCAATCAGGTATTTTAGATAGGCAAAGAATTACAGCTTCACAGAGGTAAGCAAATGCAACGTGAAAGAATGCAGCACACTTTTGCAACATTAAATAATGTTCCACAGCATAAACAAATGTTACACTTCTCCAACTAATATTCCTCAATAGTCACAGGAAACTCATGGATGGTGAAGCCATAAGGAATCCAGGGAGACTTCTGAAAGGATATTTGTGTTTAATTTGCTCATGATTATTGATGTGACCTTAAAGGAAACATACCGCACACTAAAGCTGAGCCCTTTGCTCTGACCTACCATTTATATTTTGGAGGTTTAGTTTCCACAAACCTATTGACAGCCTGTAAGAATGCTGAGTTCTTCTCTGCAAAGTCTCAGACTTTGCTGCCTGTGTGTTTGATGTGGGGAAAACAGATTCAGAGCATATTTGAAAAGCCCTGCTCTGGACTGCTCTAGGATGTTAGAACACCTCTATCACCCACATGAAACCAAACTGCTACTTTCTCCAAACTCCCCTTCTGGGCTTTCTTATAAGTTTATAATTATATAATTTGCAATTTTTAGTAATTGCCAATACTTGTGATTTCTTATAATGACTGGTCTATTTTTATTTCTCTGTAGCTGTTAAAGACTACAGTGTTGTTTCTAGAAGTTTCTCTTTAGGATATGATTTCATTCCTGATACCTTAGGAAGTGTGACAATCCAAGTGTTTTTAGTAAAACAGGCTTAAAATAAGTCAGAACTTGTCTGAAAGGCCATGCCCCATCCAGAGACTAGCAGAAGAGTCAGGCTCACCATGATGTGGAAAGATGCAGAGGATATTCCAGCCAACAATGTCTCTTGTGTCCTGAGGGCACTGAAACTTCCACCTTGGATGGACATAAAAAATTGAGTGTCTTTAGAACTCAGCTTCACAGGTGAGGTCTGTTTAACCAAACAGAATTACTTCCAGGCAATGATGGAGACAGATGTAACGGGAGAGAAGGTTTGACCTAGACAAACGCTCCTGCTTCTTTCCCACCCAGCCAACTCATGCCCACAGTTGCTATATTCACAGTGACACATTAAAGATAAATAAATAACGCCTAGATAAATAAATTTAGAGATAAATAAATAATAATGCCTAGTGCCCCCGGCCAACCCATGAGCATTTCCAGATCACAAGTCTCAATTTGGCTTATGCTGGAATTTCTGTACTCTTAACCAAAAGCAATTTATAGCAAGGATTTCTTCTCCAAGCAGCACTTAAACTGATTAGAATTCAATTTCTCCATCTCGGTCTCTCTCTTCTCCCCCCACCGCCTCTCGTTTCCTCCCTTCTCCCTTTGCTATAGCTCTGTGGTTGTTTGTTTTATAGATTAGGCTTGGTTTTAAAGTACCTGTAAATCTTTCCCTTAAGTAAAGGACAGATTGCTGATCTGTATGCAAATGATATACTTGCCTACCTTAAAAATTTAAGATTGACTTTGGATTGACCCCATGCTTTATCCCTCAGTAGAGATCTATGAAAGGATATTTATAATACCTGTGGACGTAGTGTACGATACCAGTGGGAATTTTCTTCAGCAGCATATGAACAGCAGAAACATGGGCAGACCGAAACTGATTTACATAGCTGGCTCTCACTGTAGCAGCATACAGTTCTTCCCTTTCCCATACCTTAAAACACTGTAATTTGCTGTAAAAATAAAGAATATGGACTGAAAAAATACACACATATAATATATATCAGTTGAGTCCCTTGAACTGTATAATACAAATTTGTTTATCTTGATTTCTATAAAAAAGTTACTTTTGAGGAAAGATTAAGCAATTTTTATAATTTTTTCCTACTGCTGAAAAGTCACAAAATATCATTCACGTTGGAAGCTCTTGTGCTTCAAAATAGATACCACAGGACATGGCAGTTTTCACTAGGGGAGATTTTCCTTGTTTTACAGCTTGGGACTCTTCAATTTGCCTTAAAAATTAGAATAGACAGAGAAAAACATTGACTTGGGAAGAAATATAGATTGTTTTTTTATGACTTTTTCAGAATCAAATTTTATCAGCATTACTGAAAATAAGATCAGTTCACTTTAAAATGCCAGAAGAGTGCACAGGATAAATTTGAACAAGAATAGCATACCATTTTTATCATACAATAAGCATTTCTCATTCCAAACTTCAGGACCATACGCTTTCAGAGGAACATTTAAAAGTACCTTTTATTTCAATGGTAGCATGCTAACTAGTCGATGTTCTAAAAAAGACTGTGGAAATACTCTACTTCACAAAGCAAACTAATGGAGGATGTGTCATCACATCTGGAGGACACCTGATAAGTCTTTTTACCAAAACTTTCCTTTTTACTTGCCTAAACCATAGCTCATAACGCTAACCACTAACACTAATCCTAACCCTAGCACTAACTCTAAACATAATGCTAATCCTAACCCTAGTCCTATAGCCCTACCACTAAACCTAACCGCTTAATTTAACCCTAGCAGTAGCTGTATCTATCTCCTAACCTTAACCCTAAACCTAGTCCTAACCCTTAAACTGAACCATAAACCCCAACGCTAACCCTAGACCTAACCCTGGCCCTGGCCATAACCCTATCTCCTAATCCTAACGCTAACACCTAAATCTAACCCTCACCCTAACCCCAATATAACCCTTGGCTCACAGTGAAGCTACAAAAAGTGCTGGGCCTATGTGTCCCAACAAAACTGTGTGGTAGAGAAAGAGATGAAGAACACTGGTCTCCCTTCTTTGTCCCTGTCTCCCTTTGAAGACATCTCTCTACAACCCATCCCTCATTCAGGGCTCACATGCTCTTTGTTGTCCTTTCGTTTACTGAGAAGCCCCATAGTAATCTCATTTACTGACTATTCAGTTGACAGAAACTTCTGAATAAGTGTATGCAATGGAACAAATGGGTGAATGAATCATTTACTTCTCATTGTATGGTGAGTGAACAAAAGACTTACCGAGAATAAGTGGGTCATGCAGTGTCTTAGTTACTCTTCCTATTGGTGTGATCAGACGTCAGAAAAAGGGAGTTTATCTGGGACTTAAACTGTCAGGAGGTGAGACTATTACCATCACGGTGGAGAGTATGGCAGCAACCAGAAGGGCACAACTCTGGAGAAGTAGCTGAGGATGAGAGCATATATCTTGATCCAGAAGCATAAGGTGTGCACAGTGGGGAGGGGAGCAGGAGGGAGGCAGGTCAGCTAACAGGGAATATTTTGGGCTTTTGAAACCTCAAAGTCTGTCCCCCAATGACAAATCTCTTCCAAGAAAGCCACACCTCCTAATCCTTCCCAAGCAGTTCCATTAACTGGGGACCAAGTATACAAAAGTATACTCTTGAGGGCATTCTCATTCAAATCACCACATATGGTATGAATAGATCCTTTAATAACTAAACTAATTATTATTGAGTCTAACTGTTGTACCTCCTGTATGGGGCAAATAGGGATCATTGTGGTTAAAAAGAGCTGGCATTTGTTCTTGGAGAAGGAAATGGAGAAGTGTCATGACAGGGGTAGAATCTTTAGCTAGAAATCAGACGATGTAAACTTGTGCAGCTGCTATAGTAATCTCTATTAATACCCCCATCAAAGTAAAACCTTAAAAAGCAGCTATTATGTGAACCAGTTAAAACACCTCTAGGCATATGCCTAGAAGTAGCTAAGTCAACAACCAGAGACATACCTACATATCCATGTTTGCGGCAGCACTATCAATAATAGCCAAAATATGGAACCAGTCTGGATTCCAATTAACAGACAAGAGGATCAATAAGATGTGATATAAGACTGGGGAGGTGGTGAAAGTACTTGCTGCACAAGTGTGAGGACCTGAGTTCAGATCCCAACAACCCACATAGCACTGTATTCAGTGACTTGCAACTGTAATCCCAGGATGACTACAGAGGGATAAGAGACAGAGTGAGGAGAAATCTCTAGACTCTCAGGAGCCTGACCTACACAGCGGTGAGAAACAAGAGACCCTATCTCAAAGTGGAAGGTGAAGACTGAAACTTGGTGTTGTCCTCTGACCCCCATATGTTTGCTAAGATCTGGGCACCTGCACTGACACACAGTAACACGTATGCATGCTTACATCATACACAAAAAAATATCCAAAATGTGATACACACACACACACACACACAAGTTTTATTCAACTTTAAAGAATAATTTTATGCCAATTACAGGAAAAATTAGGTGAACTGGAGATCACCATGTTAAGCAGTAAGGCTAGACTCTAAAATATATTGTATGCTCTTCCTTATAAGGGCTTAAAGGGAAAAGGAGGGAGAACAAAATATGATAATAGCAGAAAAATTAAAACATCTCTTAAAATATGTAGAATCTAAAGAAAGCACAAACATTATGTTTCTTTTCATATATTGTTTCTCTTCATATATGTATATACATATATGCTATGAAAGCCTAAAGGAGTCTATTAACTGTAGTGGGAAGAGGGGGAACTGTACACCAGTGGAAATGGGGATGACAGTGGATGATGGGGGCATAAATATGAGAAAATAACAATCATATACATACATAAAATATCATAAAGAAATCCATTATTTTGTATATTTACTAAAAATAGGTAGATTTGTTTTGTTTTAATCAAATTCTCCCAAGACCTTCCTGCATGTGTTGATCTGATGCTGTTATTGAGGGAATGAACCACTTATATTAGTACAAGAAAATGGTGTGTTCTACAACAATCGGGAAAAGTGTGGGTGCCCATGAAGATAAGTGAAGATGAAGGAGAAAACTCTGCAGTCTGGGCTGGAACATTCAGGCCCTCTTCTGTGTGGGAGGAGACTTTAGCATGTAGACCTGAGACATTTCCTGCCTCCTCTGTTGCCAAAGTATTCTTAAAACTGTTTCCTGGAGGCTGAAGTTCCTCTCGGTTCCAGGTTAGTTAATCCGACCAAAGCTGCCTCATTTTCTGTCTTTTCACTTCTAAAACAGTCGTTAAAAGGAACTATGGCAGTCCTTCTGTGGAAAGGAAAAGTTTGGAACACTTTCAGTTGTGCCGCACTGAGTAAGGAAGGGCACTTCTTCATATTTGCTATAGGAAATCGTTGGATTATCAAACACCCTGAAGGACCCCACATTTTGTTTGTTTCCAATTGAGAGAGGTGGCCATTGATGCATTATCTTTCCATCAGGAACTAAATTCTGATGTTGTGTTTAATCTCTGTTAAAAGGTTTTCTGACTTCATTATTCAGGTGTAGAAAAGCAATGGTGCTTACCAAGGCCTCCAGGTCCCTCCTAACAAAGAGCTTCCTGACCTGTGTGTGCATGGATAGTTCAAGCTGAAAGGGGTTCTGCTGCTGTCACTGAACTCTGGTCACTTAGTTTCTGAGAACGAAGCAAGCTGCCTCGACATCCAGGACCTAGTCAGGCGCTGAATGCCGAGCCTCAGTGCTGGCTGACGCTAGCTGGCTCAAACAGTGACTCCGCTAGACTAGAGAACAGCTAGCTGGCTGTTCTCTCGCTAGACTTGAACAATCACATGGAACCAGTGCCAGACAAGAGCACACTCACCCCAAAACAGCCCAACGTCAGCTTCATAGGTGTGTCAAAGCACAGAGAAGAAAATGTATGTACAACACACTAGGTTCCAAATATTAACATTCTGTTTTCTTGACTAATAAGAGAAGTCGTTGACACTTTTCCCATTACAGCTGTCTCTCTTCTCTACTTAGCCTGGTCTATAAAATGAGCCATTGGGATGGCCAATTGAGTTCTCTTGCTAACAGGCTTCCATCCAGAGAGAGCAGACTTCCTTCAGCCTCCCCTCAAGTTACCATGTGTTCTTTCTGCTCCGTTTATCTTGGAACACCCATATCATCTCTGTCTCCTCCTTTGCTAATGTGCTCTCAAATGGGCACAGCCTCCTTTGACTGCAGGATTTGCCACCTCACTGTTTCTACCATCAGGTCATCCTACTTTCTATAAGATACTTTAGGATTCTGGTCAGTATCTTCCATAGTTTGTACTCACACACATATCAGATGCATGGCTTTATATCCCAACTCTTGAGTTCACCATGACAAAAGGGGAAAATATATCTTATTAATGAAAGGGCCAGGCATCTACGTCTACTTCAAAAGAGTAGATGATGAGGGCAGACATTGTCATTAAAAATTGTCTTTCTCCAACTCTCATTCTTTTCCATACTATGTTAATGAAGTTCTTGAAGCAAACTCACCATGTTGGATAAAGAAACGGTGCTGCTTTGGTTGATCAAACTGGATTACATGGCTTACTATTGTACCAGTCAGTATGGAACAGGACCTTGGGCAATGGAAGCAAGTGGACTGAAAGCCATAGCATGTCTGAATCCTGCTGAAGGGTTTTCAAACAGCAGTAACTGAAGGTTGGGCCAGGAGTAATTGTTGCATATGACCCAAAACATTGTACTTCATGAGTCTGACTCATGCTACTGCTTACTTGGAAGAACTGCTAGAAAGTGGGGATATTTTAGTGGCACCTGATATGTGATGCCCCTCTGTATGCTATGAAAATGCTTTATTACCATTGGTTAGTACAGAAGCAACTTTGGTCTATGACAGGACAGAATACAGCTAGGCAAAAAAAGCCAACCTGAATATGGGGAGAAAGAAGGCAGAGTTGGGAAAGATGCCAACAGCCGCCAAAGAAGCAAGATGTGATGTAATGACATGGCCACATGACAATGCATAGATTAATAGAAATGGGCTCATTTAAGTTGTAAGAGCTAGTTAATAATAAGTCTGAGCTAATAGGCCAAACAGTTTGCAACTAATATTAAGCCTCTGGGTGGTTATTCAGGAACTGGTGGGTGGGAGAAAACCCACCAGTTACAGGTGTCAAGATCTTGCCCAGAAAATTCCAATATAAGTTCAGAGGGTTTTCACAGTGAAGGGTCTGTGGAATTAAAAAAAATATATAATTTCAGAAATATAACTATGGAAGAACAGTTTTTCCCCCACTGAGAAATGAGCGCACACAACGTGTATTGCAGCAGAGCATGGAAATTGGTTTTCCTGTGATGAGATGGCTGTTCAATGGCTCTGCACAACTTCCCTCCCAGTCATCCTTGGATCTCAGGTAAATGAGTTATCCTCTGGGTACATTTTCTTCAATGCTTTGAAGCTATGGGATTCCCAGTGATAGCATCTCATAGCAATAACTCTTGTGTAATATTTACCATAGCTTCCATCTTATTGTTTGTGTAGTTGCTTGCTTCTGTACTGTTGGTTCCATGAGGCTAGGCTTGCCTAACGTGGTGTTGTATTTTCATATATTGACATGAATAGGACAATGCTTTGATCAATACACACACAAGCATAAACTTTGCACCAGAGCTTTTAAATGCCTCAATATGTGTCTGAGAAGTGTATTGTGCTTCTGTCTCTTGAAGGGATGGAAGGGTAGCCAGCCATCCAGAAGCAGCACAGGGAGTGAAGGCTATGGTTCACAGAGGCACAGCTGCCTCTAGCCATGTCTTCTGGAAAACTCTCAGAGAATTGCTATTTCTGTTCTTAGTGAGGTCCTGATGCCTCAGGAGACACAGTGCAGTTTGCATGTTCCCTGTCAGGTCAGCCAAGCAAGACCTAAATGGTACTTGCTGACTGGCAAGGCTCTTCACGTGCTTCTCACATGATCCAAGGAAAAGCAAAGTTCCTAATGCTTTTCTCTGGTAAGGTGGCTCTTTGTGATAACAAATTCAGGAATTTGTGACTGTGAACTTCAAAGCATCATTGGAAAGCACCAGGCTTTAAATTTTGGTCTCTTCCAGGATATTTTAAAAATACACAGTAAAAAATTATGAGCAAAACAATGTATACAGAAATAAAGTATTTTATTATTAAATGAAGCAAAATTATTGTCAAATTGAGCAAATAAACCAACTTTTAATCACTCTCAATGTTGTGTTTGTTTCATGCTTTTCGGGGTGTAGCGGCTTGACTGAGAGTATAGGTTTGAGTGTTTGGTCCACAGCTGGTGGAACTGTTCGGGAAGGATTAGCAGACGTGTTCTTGTTGGAGATGCTGTGTCACACTTGGGAGTAGGCTTTGAGATTTCAAAAGCCTACATTGTTTCCAACTAGCACTCTTTCTGCCTGTTGGTTGTTGTCTTAAGACATAAACTTTCAGCTACTGCTCCAACACCATACCTGCCTGGCTGCAGTCATGTCCCTGCCCTGTGATGGTCATGATCTCTAGCCCTCTGAAATTATAAGCTCCAAATGCATTCTTTGTTTTGTAGGTTGCCGTGGTTGTAGTGCCTTCTGACAGCAAAAGAAAAGTAACTAAGACTCATGGGAGTTGTTCTTCATACAGAGCTGGTCGTCTTAACTATTTGTGATGGCACTGAAGATTTCCCAAGACATCAGCTCAGTTCATACATCTGTCTGTGAAACTTAGGACAAATGACCATCTTTATTCCTTCCCAGGCATCTGTGGTAGACACAAGAAAATTAGGCTCAACAATGAGTCTCTGTTCATAGGGAACCATTTTCCCAGCTGACACAGTTATTAGAATTTGGGGCTTTCAGGGTCTGGGACCTAACCTGTGGCTATGAGGGTATCTGTAGGCCCTGGTATTATCCCAGCCAGGGCTGCTGCAGAGAGCTATGTCTGTATCCATGGCACTGTACCAGCTAGACTCTAAGTTGATGTCCATTGATTCTGTTACCAAGGGTCATATATATGGCCGGAGTCTGCTTAGCTGCCTGAGACCATGCTGGTGTCTGAGGACCATGCTGCTGCTGGGGTCATACCAGTCTGGGTGGTCAGTGCTGCCACATGGGCAATGGAGGTGTCCAAGCTGCAGCCACTGCCTAGGGTTGTGTCTGAGTCTGGGGCCCTGCAGAGGCTGATCTGATGTCCATGCCTGTTAGCACCGAGGGCTCTACAGATGCCCAGAGTCTGGTCAGCTACCTGAGACTATGTAGTTGCCTGAGGGTGATGCTGCTACTGGGGCCTTACTGATTCATACTGACCTGAGTGACCTGTACTGCCACCACAGCCATGGTGACATCTATCCCTGAGCTGCTGCTGAGGGCTCTGTCTGAGATGTTAATTGTTAGCATGGCAGGGGGTTATCACTGGAACCATGCTGTGCTGAGCCAGCCCTGCCATTCACTGGTCCTGAGATGGTTGGCCCTGTCTCCTACTGGATACTGCAGGACAGCTGGCCCAGACCCTCAGGGAAGAGTTGACCTCCACACTTGGGAAAGATGGCCCCATTCCTCACCACAGGTGTATACCTCTCCTGGCCAGCACCATGGGAAGAGAAGGTGAGCCTGCTAAGAGGGTATAAGAGCAGGAGAGTTGACCCCATCTCTGTGTGACCCATTCATCTGCTGTGTGCCATAGGTGACAGAAAGATGTCCTCCCCCATCACTCATTGCCACCTGTTGATGTAGGAGGGTCTTCTTTCTATGTGTTGCTTTCATTGGTTAATTAATAAAGAAACTGCTTGGCCTGATAGGTCAGAACATAGGTGGGTGGAGTAGACAGAACAGAATGCTGGGAGAAAGAAAGCAGAGTCAGGCAGATGCCATGATTCCTCTTCCTGAAACGGACGCTGGCTAGACTCATGCCGGTAAGCCAAGACCTCGTGATGGCATACAGATTATTAGATATGGGTTAGTCAAGATGTGAGAATTAGCCAATAAGAGGCTAGAACTAATGGGCCAGGCAGTGTTTAAATGAATACAGTTTCCGTGTAATTATTTTGGGTGTAAACTAGCCGGGGAGCTGGGATCCCAGAAGGGAACACAGCCTTTGTTCCTTTTGCAACAACCTGTGACAGGTGAGAGAGCTGGCCCTGTGGTAGCAACAGTAGGAGAGCTAGTCCTGACCCTCACCATCGGTAACACACAAGGGAGTGGACTCTACACTCCATCTGGACAGCACACTAGAGCTGACCCTGTTGTTGGGGATGTAGGTGAGCCAGCCCTGGGGGTATGAAAGCAACAAAGCTCCCCCACATCTGCCTTACAGTCGCATTGGTCAGGGAAAGATGCCCTCCGCCCTCTACCCCTTGCTACCTGTAGCAGTCAAAAGAGCTGGTCTGGGGGTCATGAGAGTGAGAGAGCTAGTCCATGTCTTCAGTTCATGACACAGAAGAGCGGGCCTGGCACCTTATCTGGACAGCATGCTAGAGCTGACCCTGTTTCTGGGTGAGAGCAGGATAGCTGAGCCTGCCCCTCCCCCATAGGCCCCCCCCCCCCTCCAGCAATCAGGAGAGAGGGTGCTGCACCTCACCTGGGCAAAATAGTAAAACTGACCCTGATGTTGTGAGTGCAGGTGACCCAAACTGAGGATCTGAGAGCAGGAGAACTGCCTTGCTTCTTGCTGCAGGATGCTCTGGGTGAGGTAGCCGAGGCAGTGCTGAGGAGCTTGCCCGAGAGCTTGCCCATGACATGGGAAATGACAATGATGGAAAGCTGGCAGGCTGACCAAACCACCCACCACCAGGCCCAGAGCCATGGCTGAGCTGGCCCATCATAACTCCCACCGAAACTAGTACCGTTGGAGCAGATAAAGGGGACGAACCCACAAATTCAAAACAGCAGGATCTCCACAACACAGGACAACAACAACATAGCCAAGAGGAGCCCCAGTAAGAGCCAACGTCAGTGGCAGAGCAGAAGCCAGAGGCCTCAATCAGACCAATGACTCATGGCAATGAACACTTGTAAGTAAAGACGAATGGACTAAAGGGTAAATTATGTGACTCAATGGGCCACACTGCAGCTTCCACGACAAGAGTCTTTTTTGTTTGTTTGTTTGTTTTGTTTTGTTTCTTTGTTTGATTTTTCTTTTAAATTTGGTTTTGATTTGGAAGGCAGGTTGCAAGGGCAGAGGGCAGATTCAAGGAAATGGGGAGAGAAGTGGGTTAGAAATGCATAATGTGAAATCCATAAAGAACCAATAAAAGTTTAAAAAAAAAGAATTTGGGGCTCCATGTGATGGTCTTTTATCAACTACTAGCTATTTTTAAAATTCAACAGAAAATATGGGAGGGATATAACAAGTATAAAATAGGCAACAGATTTTATTACTGATTAGTATTTTAAAACTCCATACCCACTCTCCCAAAGGTAAGTCCCATTATTAGCTGTCTAATGCAAAGTGTTCAGCCTTAAAGCTACACACACAGAAACAAGAAAAACAGACACAGCAGGTTGTATTTGTATGAATATAAATATATATTTGTGCATACATATGCATACACACATGTTTAAATGAAACAAATATAATGAAAGAGAAAGAGAGAAAGAGGCTGTCAGCTTGAGAGCGGGGGTGTTGGGGGAGATACAGAAAGGGTAGCTGGGAGGAACTGGGAGGAGGAAAGGGTGGATGTAATAAAGTGTATTTCCTTTCACTCTGGAGCATCGCATCCCATTACCCTAAGAATTTAGGTCAAAAGTAACAGGCTAACTGAAGATCTGTAACGTACTGCCCTCTTGCAGCAAATGTCAAATCATGGGAATGCTAGATGTGACTGGGTAAAAATATTTTACAGACAAAGTGTACCATGGGGCGGAAATCAGATTTCCTTGGACAATTGGTGGGAGAACAGATCTGTGAGGTAGCTGTGTTACCATAGTTGTGAGATTAGAAAGGAAACACACACACACACACACACACACACACACACACACACACACACCTCACAAAACAGCCTCCAACTTATCCAGCAGTGGGAGACTCTAAAACTTGATTACTGCAAAGGTAGGCTGGCATATTAATTAAAAATAAGACTGACATTTGAAGCATATTTCAGATTTCATGGCAAATTTCATCATTCTAAATATAGTTTCAGATTAATTATGACACATTTGGTGCTAAGCTATTTTAGAATTCAAAACATTTCCATCTTGGAACGGTTGCAGCAAATTAAGGTACTTGATCAAAGCTGCAGAGAAAGGGGGCTGGCTTAGTATCCTGCATCTCCTCATAACCTGCCTTTAGTTTTTCTTTCCTCACAGGTTAAGTCAGGAGAATTATGCGAGGTGATGGCATTTCAAGTGCAAATGGGATTTGACATTTTGGGTGTAAATAAGAGTGGCTCATTTTCTTGTGGTGTAAGACACTGATTGTCAGTGGTTAAAGTAAAGTGAAAACCACAGGAATGGGAGAGCTTGGATCCTCACACTCACAACAAGGAGTTACATATGGAGTTACCGCGACCAGCACTGTGTTATTCTTTCCAGTTAATTGTCTTCTTTCAGGGATTGATAATGGGACTTTTTTCAAATGATTATTACACAAATACTCCTTTTAAATATGACCAGGAGCTGGGAATATGCCATTCCTTGACAATTGGATGGCAAACAGACCTAGTCCTTGGAAGTACAGGTAAAGTAAGAAGCTGGGTTATTGGGGTTTTTTTTTTTTCATGTTTTGTTTTAAAAATTGATTCATTGCCATACTGAACAAAACATATGGGATACCTATTAATTCTTCTCCTAATGTTAAGCTGTAGACAAGTGGTGAGAGGGTGGGCCAGGAGGAAGGGACTGACTGAGAAAGGACTGTGTCTTTTGGGGGACGCATAAATCGTGTCCATGAAGGACACAGACGGTAGTTCAGGCTTACCCAGCTTGGTGGTTACAGAGCTAGCCCTGATAGCAAAAGCAGACATTAGGTGTGTCATTTTTACTATCCATGTTTCATTTTCTTTATTTGTAAAACCTACTTATTGGTGAGATCACCCTGAGTTCCTTCTGTTGCTAATATTCAAGGACTGGTAATGTCAATCAGCACACTGAAAAATCCAAATTCCCAGTTTCTGCTGCTTGAAAAGAGAGTGCTCACTTAAACTCTCTAGGCCTCAGTTTCTCTTCTCTGTAGGAATTAGTTAACTTAATACAAAATTCACTGAATTTCTGTCTGGAGAGGTTCATGGAGCAAGGGTGCACAAGGTTTCTGCTGTCATGGAGCAAAGTGTCCGTCTATTTACACTTTCATTTTCCTCTATTCCAAAAAGTATTTACCAAACACTAGTCGTTGACAGTCAGTGTTATAGGTGCTGAGGATACATCAGGACATATTTCTGGAGCCTGTGAAATGACTCAGTGGGTGAAGGTACCTGCCACCAAGCCAGGTGACCTGGGTTAGATCCTAGGTGTTAAGAGTATAGGGTTTACATTATTCTACACCATCAATTAAATAATTAAAAGACAGGGATAGAATTTAAGCTAAAACAAAAAGAAAAAATTATTTTCACGTGGAACAGAGTTCTGGGGCAAGGAGGAACCCCAGAGATGGGATCTATGGACTCTGAGTGGGGTTAGGTTTTCTTGAGTTCAAGTACCCACTCCCAGTGACTTTCTTCTTTATCTCTGTCAGTCCCCTGTAGTTCTTAGGTCTTTTCTGACACTGAGATTACACCACTCTTCCTTTCCATGTTTGGCTACCTACCTTCTTATAAGGCCCTTATCTCAGGGCAGGAGTTTAGAAACAACTCCTGGCTGGCTGATTAGAATTTGCCACCAATCATGGTAATTCCTTGGCTTCCTGATTGTTAGTATGGTAACAGGAAAGAGAAATTTGCAGCCGAAAAGAGGAAATGGAAACATCTCTTCTCTTTCCCTTTCTCTCTTTCCTCGAGAATCATGTGGTAGCAGGGATCAATTTTTGAAGTCTGTTCCCTGATTATGTGTGCTATGACATAGTGTCAAACATGTATGTATGTATATATATATATATATATATATATACACATATACATACACACACATGCACACATTCACTATACACACATACACAAAGAGAAAGATATCACACACAGACACACACACACAAAGAGAGACACCACACACACACACACACACACACACACACCACACACACACACACACACACACACACACACACAAACACATGCCTTTCTGGAGTGGAAATAAGCAAGCAAAAACACCAAGTAAAAAGACAGCAAACAGTACTAAGTATTAAGAATGAATCAGAAAAAAAGGGGGAGGAGTTTTGTCCTTTATAAAGATCTTATGAAAAACATTCTTATAAAAATGACATTTACACTGAATCTTAAAGCACAAAAAGAAATTGATCATGCAGAGTAGAAGAGCCCAAGTGTATGCAAATAAGAGAAATCAGTATGGCTGTTAGTAACAGGAGAAGACCACGGAGAAATATTCCAGAGCCAGGCAGACATACAAGGTCCTCAAGGATTTGACTGTGCCGAGTTCAGAAGATCCTGAGGTTTCCTGGTAGAAGCAGTAATGACTGGATCTGAGTCACACTTGGAGAATCTTTTTGGCTCTTTGAAGGAGTACTGATTGGAGGGACAGGAGTGAAGTGAAAAAAGCAAACAGCCAACAGCTTGTTGCAATAATGAAGATAACAATTCCCAGTGTCCTGAACTCTAAAGGGTGTCCAAGCAGGCCAAGGGGGAAGTTGTAGTTGACTGGGGACATTCTGATTTTAAAATAACCAAATTGGCCAAGGAATTCTCTCTTGCGACATATTCCTAGTGTTTCAGTTTGAATTTTCAACCTTGTAAAAAATCGTAGGTTGAATTCTCAACCCATAGTCCCTTACCATGTGATGGTATTTGGAGGCGGGTTTTATGAAGAAACAATTATGTGTGGTCACAGGGCAGACCCTATCCAAATATGGCATAGATTGACCTTAATATTGCTTGAAAAATTAGGGCACAGACATGCACAGGGGGATGACCTTCAGAAAACACAAATAAAGGAAATTTTCAATCCAGAAAGCGTGTCCTCAAATCAAGGCCAACACCTTGTCAGATTCAGAGCCTCCCAAGTTGTGGGAAAATAAACTACCTCTTAAGGAATCCAATATGTTTGCTTTGTTAAGGCAGTCTTAGTAAAAAAAAAAAATACACATTGTGTATAGAGATTCAAGAAAAAAAAAAGATAAAACCTAGGCTGACCCCAGTGCTGAGGACATACAGTCGGAGGGAGGGATCTTGGATATGTTCTAATTGAGACGGTAAAGCAGCCAACTCCTCAGTTTGCTTTGTGCATCTGAGTCTCGAGGGGGAAAACACTTAGCTGGAGAAAAGTAAATATGATGTCATCATCCAAGGCTAAAGGAGTAGACAGAGTCACTAGGGAGAGAACAGACAGAAACAGCAGTTTAATTCTGAGCTCACAGGAACTATCTCAAATAATCAAAGTAAACTAACAAGACTCTCCGAAGGAATAAAAGACACCAGGATATTCAAAGGCACCAAAGGAGAAGGCTTGAGAGCAGGGGATTCAAAGGATGAGAGGGATTCCAGAAACACCTCTATGCCATGGTGCTTTCTGCTAGTGATTTTGAACAACTGACTATTGTTTGAAATTTTATAGGGGAGAGACATCCCCAGAAACAATAGGTATGCAATGGAGACAAGGAAGTAAAAACAAGGCCTTTGCAAAATTTGACTAAGAACAGAGGGGGGAGAATGAGACCGCACAAAGAAGGTTCACTTGTAATTTTCTTTTCTTTTCTTTTTCTTTCTGGTTTTTTTTTTTTTTTTTGAGTGTGGTGTTTGAGAGACGGGTAAAGAGGAGGGAAGTGAGAGAGACAGGGCAGGGGCAGAGAACTGCTCACCTCTTAGGAAGAACAGCAGGAAGAAGAGCCTCACTTGTAACTTCTTAAAGATAGGAGGTGTCATGCAACAGCATCTGTTGATGTCAACCAGGGCAACAGAGGGGAGACAGTAACTGATGTGTTAGAGCATACAGTGGGGGAACCAAGAGAGAAGCTGAGGACGGTTGCAACCCAGAGCCCAGAAGACAGTATCTTACAGCAGGCTGCTCCACCATAGGGACCGCTTGGTAAAATCGGTGCAAGAGCACTCTGGCCGTCCTTTGTTTCCTAGAGCAGGAGAGAAATGCTAATGCAAAGCCTTCTTCTACTGGCAGAGAAGCAAGAAGCCAAGACCGAGAAAAAGCTGGTCAAGAAAAGCCTTGTTAAATTTATATTCCTAAAAGCTCACTACTTCATCCAAATAACTACCCACCCCCAACCCCCTTGCTGGTCACATTGCCATCATTCACCAGTTGAGTCTATGAGTGGCCTTATGTAAAGATTGAATTAAAATAAACTTATGTGGTTTTTTTTCTCCTGTTGATTGTCTAAATAGTTAAGGCATAAGGCCGAGTCTTTAAAGACAAAGCAGAGAGGAGAAAGGTAATGTTCTGCCTCCTCTATACCAATAAAGGGAGCACTGACCATGGAGATAGTCCTGGAGAGCTTTTCCTCAATGGTATTGGTCTACCGTAGAAGAGACTGAAGTTAGAGGGCTGATTTCTAGAATTGCAGACCAAATATGGAGTCGCTAATTTTTTCAGATCTAATTATCAATGGCTAGAGAATGTAAATCAATGCTGATCTTAAAGAGGAGACAGTACTGACAATAGACCTACTGTAGAGTTAACTTAGAGCAAAGATGCTTGCGAGAAATTGCAAAGAATCTTCTTCCTTTGATGTTCTATTCTTACACACACACACACACACACACACACACACACACACTCATGCATGCACTCATGCATGTACACACAAACACAAAACCATCTCTCTTCTGAGTAAAAATTGTAACAAGTCTACAAAACAAACTTGCCAATGCCTAATAAAAATTGCTATACTTAGCTTTTCCAAAAGTTTCCTCTGGGGATTTTCCCCAGGAGAAACAACATGGAAAGAAGAAAGAGATGCGCATACCAAGATTCCTAGCTGCAGCACTATCTGTGTAAACGAAACGTAAGAAACAACATAAATGCCTTAGCAGCAGACTAATTGAGTAAATCGTGGAATATTCACAAAGTGTTTTAGACACAGTTTGAACAGATTGAGGGAACAGCGAGGAAGACCTTTCTGATTTTCTTCTGTTACTATAACAAAGTCATGAGATAGGCCATTTTGGCCATTTTTCAAGGCAGAAAGACTTCAGAAGTTTCAGTCCACTGTGTCTTGGCCATGTTGCACTGGCCTGTGACAACACAGTGCATTGCTTCTGGGCCTTTGTATAGCAGAGAGGAGACTCGTTTAGCTTTGGCCAGAAAACAAAGAAGAGAAGAGGAGAAACTTCAGGTGTCCCAATATTTTCTTTGAGGACACATCCCTAATGAACTAACATTTTCCCACTCTGCCTTACCTTCTAAAGGTTCTGCTACCTCTGGATATTGTTAAAGGCTGTGAAGGAACCTAGGCTTCAGAACATTGAACTTTGACTGACACCTCATTGTAACGTGAGGGCCGGCTTGTTGGGGTTTCTGTCCTGCCCGGTACCCCACAACCGGCAAACCCCAAAGAAAATCACACACAAGACTCCATAAGATTATAAACTGATTGGCCCATTAGGTCAGGCTTCTTATTAATCCTTGTAACTTATATTAATCCATTATCATTATCTATGTTAGCCATAATGGCTCAGTACCTTTTCCAGGGTGACAGCTTACATGTTTCCTCTCGGGTGGTCTGGGCAGAACTGGCAGAGGAGCCTCCTTGCTTCCCAGAATTCTCCTGTTCTCATTGCATCACCTCTACTTCCTGTCTGGTTTTCCCGCCTATACTGCCTGCCTGGCCAATCAGCATTTTATTAAAATATGATTGACAGAATACAGACAATTCTCCCGCACCACTTCATATTCAAAGCATAGCACCTTGAAACTGAGAGCCAGCAGTGTCAGATAAACATAACCACGAAACAGGCTCATAAGTATAGCTACACCAACCTGAAATTAGGTCAATTTCTCTTTCCTGGATGAGTGTCTCAGTCACTTATCTTGTTGCTGTTGTGTAATATCCTGAAAAGAAAGCAACTTGGTTAGGAAGGGTTAACTTTGGATGACAGTTCTAGGGTCCAGTCAGTCATGCTAGGGAAACCATGGTGGTCGTCTTGATGTATCTTCAGGAAGGAAGCATGGGAAAGTGAATACTTGTCCATATCTCATTTTCCCTTTTTCATACGGTTCAGGACCTCATCAGGTTAGAACTCATCAATCACGCTAGTGAACTTGTTAAGTGTGGGTGTGAGTGAGTCTCTCACTATCAGCCATCTGATAGGCTGCAGCAGGAGTTGAATACCATGTCAGTTAAGAAGTATCCTTACTCACAGTGTTCTGTGTGGCAGGCCTGTGCAAGAACAAGGGATTAAACATCCTGATAGGCATGTTCAAATTTTCCTCCAAGATGGTTAGTTAATTTAAGCTCTTAAAATATGTCTATTCTTCAATTGGGTTGTTTATAACAATCCATATCAATTTTTGTTCATCTTCTATGTTTAAGTAGCTCTTTGTTCTCAATAAGTGTACCAATAGGCATTTATTCCATTTTCTATAATTTTTCCTTGATTTTACCTGTATTATTTATGTATATTAAAAGATTTTAGACACTTAAAATTATCAATTCTTTCCTCTATGGCTCCTAGGAGAGAAGGCGATTTATTTGTATGAAGATACTGAAGGGCAGGGAGTTTTTACTGTGTCTTAGAGGATGCAGATTAGTCTGGCATGTAGTTGCAGAAAGCCAATGCTTGATTTGGGACCCTGTGTTTGCTGCTGTTTCCATGAACATTGGCTGGTATCTTCCTCCTGATTACTGTTTATTTATTGCCCCTCACACTTAGATTGTTTCTCTTCTCCCAATCTACTTATATGAAAACATCGAAGGTGAAACTGAAACAGACCACATTTATAAACTTGACTTATAAACCAGGAAAGTAAATACGCAAAGAGGCATATGTATGCCATAATAAAGGCAAGAAGAGTTCAAAAGAGAGCTTACTTTCAGCCGAGAAGACTAGGAAACACACTGGGCAAAGAGAAACATTTAGAGTCAATTTCTAATTCTAGATAGATTTTGGTTGTACAAAAAGGCCAGAGGTCCAACTGCACAAAGACAAAACAAAGGACAATATGAGAAAGAAGTCTCCAGAAGCTAGCTTGGTTTGAAAAGAAGTTAAACACATACGAGCACACCCACATTTGGGAGTTTGGGGTCCGACTTTCACTATTCTTTCAGCTTTCTTCAGTGTTTAGCCAGACCATAAGAGGAAATGCAGACATTAAAGAGTGTTAGCAGAGCGAAAGAGGATGGTAGCATGTCAGCCCTGGTGTGGCTGTCTTCTCTTCTGATTCCTCCCTCTCTAATACAATAGCCAGTGCCCCAAGTCTGTCCCTCTGTTTCTTAACGTGTACACAGTATATCCTGATCCAGTGAGCAACTTGACAAAGTCCAATATGTCACTTATTGCCTTATTTCACTTAAAGTTCATGGAGTCACTTAAGACAATGTAAGTAACTCCTAGTGCCCTCTCTTAGGTGGCATGTGGCCTTCTGGGCCTACAGCCAGGGAGTGCCATAGCTCTTCTGCCTCTCATCTTGAGGAAGCCTAAAAGAGTAGTCTTTGGAAATACTTCCACTCATTAAAGTGACATATACTTCTCTTAATCTAGAAGACCAATGTGCTCCCTCTTCCTGAGCACTGGCCACAGCTGGTCTGTGTGACAGTCCCCTTCCTTATCCCAAAATCAACTGTATCACTTGGCATTCTGACCTGAGGGGTAGGAACTGTGCGGGGAGTAATAGGATTTAAACTCCAATTCTTTTTAGCTTTTGGCTACGGTTAGTGAATGGAGATAAATATAACACTTTCGCTATTTTTATATAGCCCTGATTTGATGTAGCGTTAGATTTGAAACATCTAAAATTCCTCCAGAGATGATAAATTAAACAATCAGTAGAAGGTGCAGAAAGCCTACCTTTGGCTAAGGATTGTGTCTCTGTTTTTCTCCTGGACAGTATTTGGGGGAAATTATCTTCATGAGGTTTTTATTGCCACTGATTGCTTGGACCTCTTCCTTGAGCATTTGTCAACAAATTGCTCCAATAAAAGGACTTGCAATAAATCCCCAGTGTCCTGTGGATTCATTGCCTTGTAGGTGTGAGCCTTCTTGGAGATATTGCAGCCTGGTGGTTCAATGACTTTGTAATTTAAACTCTAACTGTTGAGGGAACTGAACAGACTCGTTCTTAAAGTAATTCTGAACAGACAAGAGTTTCCTGGCTCTTTGTTTCTCTCCTATATCTGTTCTGATAAAAGTGTCCTCAAACTGGGGAGAGATAACCAAGTCTGAGAGTTGTCTCCAATCAGCAATTACTGAAATAACTATGTTTATTGTTGTTGGAAAAGAAAAATCCTAGAAGATACATGCTAAAAGCATCCAAATATTGGAGGGAAATATCATTTTAGAGGAACCAGACTGATA
The DNA here is from genome assembly GCF_982192425.1 of Myodes glareolus. Lineage (NCBI taxonomy): Eukaryota > Metazoa > Chordata > Mammalia > Rodentia > Cricetidae > Myodes > Myodes glareolus. The sequence goes on from NC_142032.1 coordinate 43,929,835, forward strand.
TTTCTAGTAGAACTGAAGCAGAGAAGTTAGAAGGGGAGATTTTTAAAAAAACATTTTATTACTTCTTTGTGGATTTCATATCATGCATAACAATTTCACCCATCTCCCCATCTCTTCATAGCTTCCTTCTGCCCTTGCATCTTCCCCCACAAAATAAAATAAAATCTAAAAGAAAAACAAAAAACAAAAACAAATAAACAATGTCTTGGTGTGAAAGCTGTGGCATGGCCCAGTGAGTCGCACTACGCTCTAGTCCACACATCTTTACTTCTAAGTGTTCATTGCGATGAATCATTGGTCCGATTCGAGGTCACTGGCTTCTGCTACATCCTGGGTACTGGGCCGTCATTGCAACTCCTCTTAGATGTCTTATTGCTGCCCTGTGCCATGGAGATCCTGCAGTTTTGGATCTACAGGTCTGGCCCAGAAGGGGAGGTTTTAACTTAATTTAAAATGAGCCTTGTATCCCTAGTCAACCATAAGCAGGTTTCCCAGCATTAAAAAGATCCAAGTTGAGGCTGTGTAAAAACATCCTGAGGTGGTAATTTTTAATCTCAGGAGTGAAAGCTGAAGGATCTGAGAAGCAGAGCGGCAGCCACTAGAGAGTTCTTACCTCTACTAATGCTCAGACTGTAGGGGCGATCCTGTCCTCAGACTACCTCCTCAGTCTGAATCCTCAGACTGACTGCCCGAGACTGCACTTCTCCTCAGACTGAATTGAGCTCTTGTTTCCTCCTGCCCTATTTCCTCTCTCTTCCCAGTCGTATCACTCCTACCTCCACCTGTCTAGGGCTGGGAATAAAGGCACGTAATCTCTATTTCTCTGTGTGAGCTCTGTTTCTCTTTTGGACTGGATCAATTTCATGTAGCCTAGGGTAGCCTTGAACTAACAGTGATCTGTCTGTCCCCTGAGCCCTAAGATTAAAGGTGTGTGCCACCAATGCCTGGCCTCTGATGGCTTAGCTCTGCACTCTGGTCTTCAGGCAAGCTTTATTTATTAAAACACAAATGAAATATCACTACAATTGTCGATCCTATCTTGGTGAGTTTAAAGTCTTGTACCTAATTCTCTTTCTATTCTATTTTGTATTACCAACTCAAAGCTATCTTCTTGATCTCAAAACATTTTCTTAGAAAAATAATTTAAACTTTTATATCTCTCAACCTTTGATGCTTTATACCTCTTTTGTGAGTTTCTTTTCTGAATTTGATAACAAGGAAAACTGTAACTATAACTATCTCATCTTCAACTTCATCAGAAACTTGAGAAGGATATAATACAACCTAATTAGACAGGAATTGCAGAGCAAATAACTTTCAAAACTATAGAAATAACAGAAGTAGCTAGCTTTCTGGATAATCACCCAAGACCTCTCTGTAACACTGGCATGTCCGTCTTCAGCCTACAGGTCTGAAATATCTGACTTACATTTTTGTGAAGCAGGAACTTTGAAAGACAGTCTTACCTTGTCTTGGTAAAGTTCAGCAATTGCTTTCTTTTGTATTCTGCTTGTCCAGGTTGGACAGTATACTGTCAGCAAGGGCAGTTTCTTGTCCAGTGGCTAACTTTGCCATAGGAAAACAAGTTCCAAATAGAGGTTCCTTATTTCTCATCATCTTTTTAAAATGTAAATTGGTGATACCAGGAGCAGACATATCTCACTTTCATGAAAAGCTATATGTTATTAAAATATCTTAAATGCCATAATCTATAGGTCTCTTAATAGTTTGAAGACCACCTATCTATCTAAAATATATCTCCGTTAAATTTTAAAAGCATAACTAACATAACTATAAGTTTATTTATAATAGATAACTACTAAACTTTATTTCTTAATTATACATTATACTTTTAAATGAGCTGCATAGGTCATTTAAACAAGAAGGGAATATATATACTATTATATATATTATATATATTACATATATATGTAGTATAACAAAAATAACCTTAAGTTTGTATCTTAAATATGCAAAAATACCTTAAACAAGAATAGGAACATATATAGATATGTTCTAACAAAAATAATCTTAAATTTGTATAAATATACAAAAGTCCATACCAATGTAAAATATTTGAGATTAATAGTTGTTTTTTTAGTTTAAAATAGATTCAGTAATCTCCCCTTTGATCCTCTTCTTTCCATATCCTCCCTCTATTTTTTTCTTTTCAGAAAGAAATCCTGAAATCCACCTCCCTTGCTTAATTTTCTTCCTTATCATGACCAGTAACAATTTACAACCAACCCCCATGACAAATATTCACAACCCACTGAATGACCAAAAACCACCAATACCACCTCTTGGGAATGTGGGTATCATATTCTTAAACTTACTTTCTGTTGTCTGGGGTTGATAGCATTTTTACGGGATCCTGAGACATTTGCAATAATGATCAAGTCCTAGGAGAGCTAGCTGTAATTTTTTTGTTTAATCTCTATGCAATGGGACAGTGTAGAGATTATCTGCAGTCTTGGCTGTATAGTCTATGAGGCTGGATCATCTTAGATAACCACTTTGAAATTGTTCTGAGCAGTACATAGTCCAAAGCTGATCTTTGGGTAGCATTTTTCAGCTTTATTGTGTTAGCATCCAGCTGGAACTGGCATTGTAGGGCCCCATTGTCTTTTTGGAGACTTCAGAGGTCACTGTCACAGTTCATTACATAAAACTTATACATTTTAAATGTCCTATGCAGTAGATCTCAGAGAGGTTGAAAGACCACAATCTATTAAGTATATCAGTAGTACACAAACTTAATTCCTAGTTACCTGATTAGGTCTCAAGTACATAATCATGTACAAGAAGATATATGAAGTCTATTTCTAGTATAGTTAGTACTGTATCTGACCATTAATATCATGACAGATAATTTATATGTAATTACATAAGTAATATATAGTAGTTTTATAAATTTAGAGATAATATTTAAACCTTAGTGATAATATAATAGAACCTTAATTTTGGTTTTCTTCTGTACCATATCAGGTGACTTCTGACATGAGACAGAGATTTTGGAATTTTTTTTAATAAGAATTCTTAAGCTTAGAGAAAGAGAGAGCCGTGCATCAACTCCAAAACCAGCTTTGATTTTTAATGGTATTAGAACCACAAAAAACCATTTGTCTTTTATGTTTGTGAGAAGTAGGAGAAACAATTATTTGGGAAGATTTATAATGTTATCCTATTGTAAAAGTGTTATACCATTAGGCCAAATTTAGCCCTTTCCTTGGGACATTTTTTTCTGAGTGATTTGTCCTTCTTATTCAGATGTCTCATTTGTCCAGTGGTCTTCAGATTTCATAGTTGGATGCTTTTATTCTCTTGTAAATATAAAAACAAAACCCTTCCCCAATCCTAACTTAGGGAAGTCCAATTACACCTTTGTTAAGACAAAATGTTTTTAAGCAACAGAAAATCTATTATCTTTTAATGATGAAAATTATTTTATTATTTTTTAACTGATCAAATGAAAGGCATTTATTAGTCTCATCAGAGCAGTTACTTTGGATTGAATTTCCACGTGGCTTGATGAACTACTACCTCTCCTAACTTAGAGGTTCTTCCTGTCTGAATGTAATCTTTATCAATCTTGATGGCATCTACCATGTTTCTTCTCCTGTGGAAAAAAAAAGCAAAACTTCATTCTCAACATAAAACTTAGCCTTGTTTTCATTTTGAGGTCAACACATCTTTAAAATATATAGACTGATTTAATTCAACAGTTTTTTTTTTACTATCAAATGTCTCTCTGCAGCCATTGTTCCTCGTTCATCAGCATTTAAAAGATTTAAAGTTAATAAATCACTATGTGTCTATCTCTTGGAGTCTTTATTACTTTTTCTGTTTAATAAGCATATCTTTTAAAGCATGATTATATCTTTCTATAATTGTTTGTCCTGTGGGATTGTCTGGTATACCTGTAATATGCTTCATGTTGAAATATGCAAAAAACCTGTTCCATTTTTACTAGAGACATATGCTGGAGCATTTCCTGTCTTAATTTAAACAGGTATCCCCCAAATAGCCACAACTTCTAATAACTGTCTGATTACAGAATTAGCCTTTTCGTTAATCAAAGCAGTTGCCCATTGAAATCCTGAATATGCATCTGTGGTATTGTGTGCATATTTTACTTTTCCAAGCTCTGCAAAATGAAACACATCCATTTATCAAAGTTCATTTCTTTAAGTGACTTTTTGGTTACAACCTGCAGGTGATAGAGTTTGATTATATAAAGAACAAGTGAAAAAGCAGTCATTTAAATCAATCACTATAAGAGATTATTTCTTAGCTTGTAGACAGAAGTTTCTGTCCCACCCAATCCCACAGCCATTCAGTCCCAAAGAAACATACAGAAGCTCATATTAATTATAAACTGGCCTATTAGCTCAAACTTATTAACTAGCTCTTACAACTTAAATTAATGCATAATTCTTGTTTATGTTTAGCTACATAGCTTGGTACCTTTTCTCAGAGAAGCATTCTCATCTTGCTTCCTCTGTGTCTGGTTGATGACTATGTAACTGCCTTCCTCTTCCAAGAATTCTCCTAATCTGCTTGTTCCACCTATAATTCCTCTCTGGTTACTGGCCAATCAATGTTTTATTAAAACAATATGAGTGACAAATCTTTACATTGCAGAAAAGCATTATCCCACAGCATTCTGTAATAAAGAAGACAAGGGAATTCCAGGCTATAAAGAACAAATTAACTGAATCACCCTATTTATGGCTCTTAAATCTGCTAACATTCTTCCTTTTTTCAGTTTTCTTTTTAATAAAAAATATAGACGATTTCCAAGGACTGATCAATTCTTCAATATGTTGAATATTTAACTGTTCCTGTGCCAGTTAAATATAATTATAATATATTATAATGCCTGTAATTTTTCTGATGACAAAGGTCATGGTCTCAACCAGATAGGCTTGTCAATTAACCATTTTAAGGCAGGACAGTTGATACCTTTGAAAGTTCAGCAGCTGTTATACCCTACTTACATACAACCTAAACAGTCAGTGACCATCCTTGATAATTCCCTTTAATACTTTTCACTAAATCATATGTTAATTTTCAGTTTATTTCTAATAGTGCCAGAATGTTAATTTGGCTTTTTTTCATTGCTGCAATAAATTCATTGCTACATTAGCCACATACAGTTTTAATTTCCTATCTGTCTTTCTGGCCCTATACACTCAACCCATTTTGCACTTTTTTTTCCCCTGAGCTAAGGCACCAATCTTTAGAAGCTGAACATTTATCTCCTGAAGAGGTTAATCTGAATGTCTAGATTTTAATTAAAGTATTGTTACATCTGCACCTATGTCTACTAAACCATCAAATTTAACACCCCTTATTTGTAATTTTAGCTTTGTTTGGTCTTTGATCATTTATAGAAGTTTGCCGAATACTTCTATAGTGTCGTCTGAAAATTCTGTTTTTATATACTAGTATTCTGTCCTCATTCAGAGCAGTGTGGTGTGTTAGCAGCAGGCAGTAAGTCTTTTCATTACTCTCTGTGTGGGGGGTGGTTCCTCCAGTGTTGACAGAGAACTTAATTTGGCAATGAATCCTGTGAGAGGCCCGCTAAAACATTTCCAAATGGCAAAGGGTTGCCTTACCTGTCCCTTGTCGATCTGCATTCATCTGTCCAATGCTGGCCTTTGCGACATCTTCTCCATACTTCATAAGGCTGGTAACTTCTGTTTGGATCACCCCCTAGAAAAAAACATTTTTTCTAGGAGCAACTTACCTACAATACCTTTTCAGATGACCTAGATTACCACAATTGAAACAAAATCTGACCTTTTGATTTTTCTTAAGTTTTAGAAATCAAATATCATAAGTGTGAGATTCAATATCAGCTGTATTTTTGATCCTTTCATCAATAGGGGATGATCTTGCTTCAAAAGCCTAATCACCCCTTTGCATTCTGAATTAGCCTTTTCAAAAGCCAAAGATTCAATTAATAATTGTCTATCATCTGAATCTGATATCACTCTATTTACAACTGAGGTCAATCTTCATAAAAATAATCAGTGAAAGCTTCTTTTCGGCCTTAAATTATTTTAGTAAATGGCTCAGTCCTCTACTGATTCCTCAGCCCTGTTCCAAGCACCCAAAGCTGCTATACAGCATAGAATCAAGATTTTATCATCAAATATAGACTGATTTTGCTAATCAACATACTAGCCCTCACTAACGCTGACCTTAAGAAATCTCATGACCTCTAGCACTACTTCATTGTTCTATGACCCTAGCTTCCTCTCTCCATCATGATCCCCATTGTAACTAAGGACTAACACCCAATACTGGTGTAACTAAATCTTCCCACTTTTTAAAAATAATTTTGTTCTTAGTGGCCCATGAATTTAATATCCATTTCAAAAAAGGTGAATGCATACTGTATGAAACTGCTACTTCCTTAAGTTTCTTCAAATCTAGCATTTCTACATTATTTCAGTTAACTTCTGAATAGCCTTGGGAGTGCCTGTCATCTGGTGATTATCCTTGTAAGGTAACTGGATAAATTAAAGTTGGTGTTATAATAGCTTTATGCCTTCAATTTCATAATGCAATGGTGTGGTAGGTTCTGCTCTAAATTCCTTTTATGTCTGAGAATTATTCTTACTCACATTAGTAGATCTTTCTAAAGCTTGTATCTTATAGTAGTAAGTCTTTCTAAAACGTACATCTTATCAGTCAAATTGTCATTTATGGCACAGTTCTCAAACCACATTTTTAAGGATAACATATTAATTATTAAACGGATAGTAATTACATTTGACATTATATCAATCCCAGTGGTTTATCCCCTCATTTAAATTTTTTGTTTTCAAACAATCTACAGTAACACCATACATAGTCCTAACACCCTGCATTGTGTTGTTCCCCATTCCTAACATGTGAAAGATTTTTTCTACCAGAGGACTTCCAGGTATCTCATCAAATCCACTGATTTCCCAGTAGTGCAGCAGCAAACTCAAGTCCCTAGCAAATTTCCAAGTGGGAGATTGTGTTCTAGAGTCCTGGAAAGTGGCATCTACCTACTGTGGGCTTGAAGAAGTCCAGAGGGCAACTGGGACACAGCTAACTGGTATAACTTCTCTGCCTGTGTGGGTGTGCCATGTGTTGAAGTATCAAATATTGTTTTAACTTAATCCCATTGAAGCCAAAAATTGCAATACCACAGTTACTGGCCTGCTTCCTCAGCAGCAATCTGGCCACTCAGGCCACAGCCTGGCAGGAATTCTGTTCTCTCAGGCAACAGCCCTATTGCTTCACCTAAAGGCAGGTTTAACTAAACCTCTATCCTTCTATTTATGAATAAGACTCCAGATTCAAAGGCTGGGGTAAAAACCTGCTAGCTCAGAGAAGATGAGTTGTAGTTAGCTAACCTTCCCTCCGTGATGGTGTCCTTGAAAGACTGGAGATATTGCTTCGCCAAACTAGAAAGAGCTGTACTTCTCCAAACTACACTGCACTAGTTCCTGTGTCTCTATCTCTCCCGGACGCCCTCTTAAACTCTGTGATTGCTTTCTGTCAGCTAGCTGCTAAAGCAGCCTTCTGATCCAAGGTTAATTTTATTTTACACAAATGCAAACTTGGGGTTCACAGTGCGGGCGAATATCTTCCAACATTGATTATGAATTTGTTTAGGCAAAATTTTTCTCTGCTGTTTTCATTCAACACTTTTGATATGCTTAAATATTACCAGAGATAAATCACAATAGCACGTGTGGGCCCAGGTTGAGTGTGACAAAATACCAAGGTTTATAGAAGTTTAGAATACTGATAAGAGTGGCTTTTTGTCTTATTTTTTTTAAGGAAGAAAGATATTTTTTTTCTTATAGTTCAGCCCAATGTGGTGGGAGAATCACAGCAGAGTCTTTCACATCATGGTAGGTCAGGAATCAGAGAAGGAGGAATGAGAAGTTTCCTGAAGAAATGATGTTTACATCAAGGATTCTGACATGCAATTTAACTAAGGAGAGAAACAGAGAAAGAAACACACTATACTGAGTCTTAGCATGAAAGGATGAATAGATAAGAGGTTATGTTGAGGCCAAGTAGGAGTAGTTAGAAGTCATTGGTAAACAGACATTGTTACAGGCAATTGATTATAATTTGGATATAGGAGCATTTTAAACAATATTAAGGTCCACAGCAATATGAAGTGAATGTAAGCTTCCTATATTGGGGATCAAAGTAGCAGTTATTGGGAAAGGTGACTCCAAGCAAGCAAGAATTGAAAGCTTTTTTCACTGTCCCTCCGACTTGGGAGGATTTGAACTAGGTGTGGGGATTTTGTCTCAGTGAACTGTTGTGTGATTTTACTTTGCTAGCTGGTGTGTGGGTGTCTCTAGGCCAGTGAACTATGCAGGAAATAATGAGCCACTGGGATGTCAGTAAATACTGAGAAAGAAGAAAAATAATAATGAAAAGTAAACATTGCCAGGTGTGGTGGCATGTGCCCTTAAAACAAGTATGCAGGCAGCAGAGCCAGGTAGATCTCTGTGGATTCCAGGCCATCTAGGACAACAAAGAGATACTCTGCCTCAAGCCCCCCCCCCCACACACATACACCATCACCACCACCACCACCACCACCACCACCACCACCACCACCACCACAACAACAACAACAACAAAACCCAAATAGATCCCTGAAATTCACATAAACTTGGTGATTGAGATGGGAGGATGAATTAAGCAAAGAATCAGGGACAGCATCGTAGATGTGAAGGAGACATCTGCTTGGGCTCAACCTAGGCAATGCTATTTCTTTGTGACTCTGATAAAAAAAAAAAAAAGCCAAACCAAGCCTGGCCTGAAGATAGTAGTTACTAGAAGAAATATGTGAATACACATGGTCTTTTGTCTTTGAAGATGACCTTATTATAGTTCAGATTCTAGGTTGGTAATAGCAGCCAGAAAGAAGAATCTCTTTCTATTTTCCTTCCCTAGTGGTAGCTGATTAGCCTGCTTAGTCCTTGGAAAATAGAATTGCAATGCTTTGCAAGTCCAGAAATAACATTTGTCCAAGGCCCATCAGGTGAGAACTGAAAGCCAAATAAACATATTTATCCTAGGCTTACAGAAAGCTGGCACATCTGAGGCTGGTGAGCCACACACATTTCAGGAGGATTCTTCTTGGGAAGAAAACAAATGAGACAGATTAAGCAATGTTGTGTTTTGACCCAAGCAAAAAAACAGTGCTTCAGATAACCTGTCTATCACACTTGTCTAGATACTTTTCTTGTTAAAGGATACAGAATGCCTGGAGCCAATCAAGAATTACCCCCCATCTCCTATCAAGACCATGCTCAGGCACCTAGAATCCTGTAATTGCTGTTCAAATGGTCTTGATCCTATTTTCAGAGCCTAGGTGTGTCTTTTTCTTTCCCATCCTCCTGAGAACACAATAGATTCACAGTAGGTTGAATTGGAACCAGGTGGCAGCTCTGGGGGGCGATGACTGGGGATTATCCAGAAATATCCTAATTTACATGGTGTGTTAACCAATGCCTTAGAACTTCCCATTTTGGTTCCTATTCCTTTCCCGGTGGCTGTCCCTTTCTTTCTCAGGTGACTTGAGACATTTAGCTATATAGTGCGTCTGTCTTTCCAGTAAAAAATTGATACTTGTTTTCAAACTGGGTTTATCTCCCTTGAGCTTTATCATTTCAATTTATTAGGGCTTTCTACATACAAAAATAAAACATGATGGAGAAATTTTGACTGTGTGAAAATCAAAAGATCTACCACTGGTGACCTAAATGAAATTTACTGTGAAAAAGTTAATACGACTTGTACAAAGAAGACTTGAAAAGAATGTCCATTGATGCATTAAAACACACGCCTTTCTTATGGATGACTTGAAGCCAAGGTTACAAGAAGGACAGGAATCAGAGTGGTTCTGTGTGTTGTCTGGTGGAAACTTGGTGAGTCTCTTTCAAACTCTCATAGGTAGGCAGCAACTCTGTCTTTTCTTATACTTTTGAAAACATGATTTTGGATTCAGATTCACAGGGAAGCATGAGATTGCCCTGCCGAGCTCAAAAGCTCACTGGACAGGAGACCTTGACAAAGGGGCGAGTTTGTCTCTGGAATATACACATTTCTGTTATGAGAACCCAAGGGAAGGGACTTGTGAAATGAAACCTTCAGGCGTTCTTTATGATTTTTTTCCACATCACCCTGTCATTGCTATTCAGTTATGCACATAGCAAGCTTTAAAAAGTACAGTGTTTTCTGGATATGGAAGTCAAGACCTTTACGAACATAGAAAATTATTGTAGAGTTTCAGACTAACTGATTTTGAATATAGAGTGTTGAGTTGGCCTTGTTTCCCTAGACTTTGCTGACCTTGGAGCTTCTGACAAGGCCCATGCTGCTTAAACAGCAGTGAAAACTGACCCTTGCCCTAAGCCCTCCTGACTTGAAGCCAGTTTCTTGGAATAAATAACAGTTTTCAGGCGGATGAAGCGAATGTTGATTTTGCATTCCAAGCACAGGACAGGGCTCAGTGTAAAAACTTACAACGCCTGGCCATTTCCGTGGTTCCTACTTGTTTATTTCCCTCTACCACGTATCAAGTTCATTGTCTACTTTATCTCTGCTCCTCCCTGAAGCCCTCAAAGGTAGTCCCTGCTAGCTTGCAGGGACACAGAAGTTGAGGGTTAGCAAATGTTAGCCACTCGACTGGGATCCCAGTAGGGCTGAGTTGGGATTCAGATCTGCTTGCCACCTTGTCTCTTTGCATGTTCCATGCAGCTGCTCTTTGGTTTCCGCTCAGCAGATCTGCTCGGGCCTCCATCTACATCTCTCTTTTAGTGTGTGCAAACATCTACCTCCATATACCTGAAACACCCTGACAGCAAAGGTTTTGATTTATTATATATATCCCATCACTGTGCTTCATGCAAAACTGATGTTCCTTTTCTCTTGGCACTGTATTCTTTCTCTGTACACACACTGTCTCACATGTTTGTACACATGCATACACATTCATACTGACATATGGTGATCTAGAGTTGTCTTAGATTTCTTAGACAGTCTTGAATCTTTGGGCTTTGTTCTCTATTATTTGAGAAAAGATCTCCCTAATCTCAGCAATGCAGGCCCCGACCTCTCAAGCACCAGAAACATAAGCTTAAACCAACATGCCATACAGAGTTCTTTTTCAAGGAAACTTTCCTTATTGTGTGTAGGTTCCTCCCATAGTTCTACATATAATCTCTTCTGCCCTTTTATTCTTTCTTCAAAATTGTTTTTATTGAGTTATATATTTTTCTCTACTCTCATCCCTTCCTCTCCCCTCCCATCCTATCCTCTCCCATGGTCCCCATGTTCCAATTTACTCAGGATATCTTGTCTTTTTCTACTTTCCCCACATACATTAGATCCATGTCTTTCTCTCCAAGGGTCCTCTTTGTTGTCTAGGTTCTCTGGTGTTGTGAATTGTAGTCTGCTTTTTTTTTTTTTTTTTGCTTTACATCTAAAAGCCACTTATGAGTGAGTACATATGGTATTTGTCTTTCTGGATCTCCATCCATTTGCCTGCAAATTTCAAGATGTCATTATTTTTTTCTGATGTGTGGTACTCCATTGTCTAAATATAAATGTACCACACTTTCCTAATTCATTCGTCAGGTGAGGGGCATTTAGGTTGTGTCCAGGTTCTGGCTATGACAAACAAGCTTAATTGTGATGACTATAGTCCTATACTAGGACTATAAAGGAATCAGTGTGCTCCCAGAAGGGAGTAGTTTTACCACCTTACTGAACACAAATAGCAGCTCTCGGCAATTTGGAGGGGCATCAGCAGGGCAGATGTAGTATTGGGTAGATCAGAGCTACCACCCCTTCCTATTCAGTAGTGGACCCACAGCCCAGGAGCATATTCCTGTGTGGCCTCTTCTTTCAGTTGTTTTTCTCTGACTCCACCTCCTTTCTTCCAGCATTCAGTTTAGTTTTCTCTACCTAGCTCTACTCTACCCTATCACAGGCCCAAAACAGCTTCTTTATTAACCAATGGTAGTCACAGCATGCAGAGGGGAATCCCACATCGTATGGGGTTTTTGTCCTTTTCCATGGGGAGACTAAGAAGACAAAATAGAACAGTCAGTCATAGGGCAGTGAGTATCTGTCTTATCTTTAGGGGTTAAAGGATCGGGTAATGACCCATCTACCATTGTCCTCTATAGCCTTTTCCTGCTAACTGTAGTAGATCCATAGCACAATACCTTCACTGCTAGCGGGGTAGTGAGAACCACAGGGCTTGGAACCTTTAAGTTTGGCTCTAGGGTCCAGGATGGGATCTTTTTTACCCATACGAGGTCACCAGGCTGGACTTGCGAGCAAGTTCAATCAGAAACAAGGGCTTGGTCTGTCAGACTGTCTGATGAGTACTTGTGCAGCTTGTTGAAGATCCTGTAAGGACTTGATAAGGGAATGGTTAATAATCTCTGTCTTAGGAACATTGCCTAGCTTATGGAGGAGAGAGGTAGGCCTTTCAAACATAATTTTAAATCGGGTGAAACCTTGTCAATGTGGAGTGCCCTTGAACCTTAGGAAAGAAAATGGTAGGACATTGGCCCAAGTTTTATTAGCCTCAAGGACGTATTTTGTTAAAAGTTTCCTTCAAAGTCCTACTTATCTTTCTGCCCATCTTGAGCATTGTAGCCTTTAGGCACAGTGCAGTTTCAAATCAATATTTAGGACCTTTGCCAGATTTTGGGAAACTTTGGCTGTAAAAGCAGGACCATTGTCAGATCACAAGGAGAGAGGCAATCCAAACCTAGGAGTCTACTCTTGGAAGAAACTTTTGGTGACCACTGAGGTTGTCTCCATTTCAGGAGGATAGACTTGCACCCAGGCAGAGGAGGTATATATGAAAACTAACAAAAACTTATATCCAAGAACTGTGGGTTTAATTCCTGTCAAATCTTCTTCTCAATGTTCTTCTCTGTCAAATCTTCTTCTCAATGTTCTCTGAAATGCTTTCTTACGAGCAGATTCTTTCAAGAGCATTTCCTCCCCCTTTAGAGCTCACTTGTGCACCTGTGGTACATCTGGACACATGTCTTTGACAAGATTGTCTAGTTGAGGGATGTAATATCTGGGCCTGAGTAACTAGCTTTTTTGGATGTCCCCAGACGGGTGAACTTGTGGAGTTTGATAACCATCTGTTCTCCAATAGCAGTGGGGGTACAGGTTTTCCATGTGGCAAGAACCACTGTCCATTTACCTCCTGCTTGGCATCTTCCATTTTGCCCAGTTGGGCACTGGAACTATTGAGATTCAGAGAGGGTAACCAAGACCTGGAGAGGTCCCATTGGTTCTAGGACTACCTCTTGAGACAGGCAGATAGTAAAGGTAACCAAGTGTAGGCTACCACACAGACTTAAACCTGGGGGTCTGGTGACATTTCACATGGATCCCAGACGCAGGAATTAGGGTCATGTCCAGCCTTTTTAAAGCATCCTATTCATAGAGTCATAAACAGACTTACAGATTTTCAGACTTACAAATTCAGACGCAACAGATTCAGGTGACTTTCTGTAATTTTCTGTTTTAGTGTGCAGGAATAGGAGCCTCTGTAGTAGCAGGGATGGAGATGCGAGAAGTTCCTTTGGCCCTGAAAAGTCTCAGGTACATGCTTTCTAGAAAATGTCCCTTTTCTGTACTATCACCCTAGAGGGTATCTTAAACCTTGCATCCCTTTGTCTTTTACACACAAAAACTACATTCTGGTTGTCATGTTTCAGTCAGTAAGGATCGGCATTTAAGAAAAATTGCTTTCTCTATTCAGCTGTCAATGATGGGGGCCACATTTGATTTTATAAGTTTCTCCCTGTTTTTAGTTTAGTTTAGTTTTGGTTTTTAGCCCACGGATTTTATTTCTGTTAGTCGATAAAAAATGTAAGAATGAAATGTTAATAAATTTCAGTTTAGTTCTGTAATGTCAAGAATTTAAGAATTAAAAAAATAGATTTGTTTAAAGAAAAAAGAAGCAGAATTACAGAAAACAGTTATTACATTTAGGAATTTTCCTGGATGTGGACTAAGTCTTTGAAGGATTAGATCTTTGTCCCCATTTTGGAAGTGACTGGGGGCCTATGTACTAGGTTTTAAGGGCAGAATGGGACCTTTAGCATGGAATCAGTTGTGCTAAGTAAGGCCTGGAGTCCTTTTACAAGATGTACCCCCTTTAAGCTAATCTCCTCAACTTAACTTACAGGCTAATAATTGTTTGAACAAAGCTATGGTAAGAACATTCAGCTCTGATTTCATTCCCCATGACCATTGGTGTCTCAGTAAACAGCACACATATTTGGTGTGCTGAATAAACACATTTTAGGAAGGTCCTACTACTTTCTCACCCTCTCAGTAAAAACACATGACCATGAAAAATAACACCTGTTAGTGCCTCAGCCTCCCTCCCCCATGTATCCCCTGGGACCCTACTACTTTTTACTATCTTCAGTTGGCAACTGAGTGAATCAGAGAGCACTCTACTATGTTTTTATAAGTTCCTTTCCAAATACTCATTCCCCCACAATTCTCAGTCCTTATGCACAGCATGGAAGCAGTCATATTCTGGTATGACCTTTTCATGGATTGTTCGTAGACCTGTCTTATGAAAAGGGATGCATGGAGGCTCAAATCAATAATCCCAGCCCTAGGCAGGAGGATTTCCACAAATTCAAGACTTTGACTACATAGTAAATTCTGGGTCACTTTGGGATACGTTTTGAGAACTCATTGAGGTCACTCAGCTCTTAGCTTCCAAGTGAAATTGTAAAATAATAGACAATAGCCCATGTAGCTCTCCTTTATGTCTACATTCCTCTTTGCGCTTGAAAGGGGTCTTTTATACATTTTCCCACTTTTCTCTTTGTTCCTTATACTCACTTTCTTTCATCATTTCTCATCTGTCAATTTTCTATCACATTTAGATGAAAAACTAGACATTATATTAAGAAATTGAAATAGGCAAATGTAGCCATGTAATCTTCCTTCCTTTGTTCTGGAGGAGTCTCCTCTCAGCTAGAGTTGACATGGCTGAATTTCTGAGCTTATCAAATTGGAGAGAATGAAAATTTGAACTTTGTTTTGGAGAAGAAACAGAAGCAGCACAGGAAAGGGTGGCTGGGCCTTGGGACTAAATCTAAAATCACTAAAATCTAGAGGGGGCAACAATTTAAATACGGAATTTTAAGGCTACTCTGCAATCCAAATAGGATGTGTAGCTTTCAATATTTTAGTTTACATCTAAATTAACATCATTATACCCTGGTATCAAAAACCTATATGAACCTATTTTCTGTTATTTTGCTTTAAGAACAAATAAGAACCCCTCTAACTGGAACTAAAAGGAAAATCTGTTTCACATATAGACATACTCAGATTTGGTTATTTAATTGAGAATTCAAGGACACCACCCAGAACCCAGATTCTTCCACAACCTGCCTTTCTGTGGGTGTCAGCTCACTCAGCCTCTTGCTGTCAATGAGAGAATTATTATCAGGCCAGGCACAAGCTCAGTTTTCAATTTTGAGGGAAAGAAGTGATTTCTTCCCCTTCCTTGCTTTTGGCCATGTAGTGATCATGCACTGGGTGCATCTGTCATGTGAGCTCCCTCAGAACACCCCCAAAAGGTTTGGAGTCACTGATTTGGGAACCAAAGCTCCAAAAATGTTCTTTCTGAAATGGGAAGGGCAATTAAAACCAGTTTGAGATTCCATCCCATGAGTCCCAATGGCAATTACTAAGAAAACAAGGGGTGGAGCCGGAGAGATGGTTCAGTCATTATGAACCTTTGTGGATCTTATAGAGGACCGAGGTTCAACCTTTAGCACCACCCGGCAGCTCAAAACTATCTGTAACTGGAGTTCCAGGGGATCCAATGCTCTCTTCTGACCTCTGCAGGTACCAGGCACGATACACAGAAATGTATGCACTCATACACGTAAATATATAAACACCCATATATATATAAAATAAAATAAGTAAATTTAAAAATATGAAAGAAAGCATAGGCCAAAACTGCAGTGAGAATGTGACGAAAAAGGAACATTGATTCGCTGCTGATATCCCTGTGAACTGCTACAGCCACTGTGGAAACCAGCGTGAAGGCTTCTTAAAATAATAAAGAAATAAAGCCCTAAAAGTGGAACCATATGATGCACTCTACCACTTCAGAGTATGTACACAGAAAACACCATAGAGATATTTGCCCATCCACAATTATTGCTGCTTTACTCCCAAAAACTGGAAAATGGAATCAGACTAGATGTCCACCAACTGATGAATGGGTAAGAAAACTTTGGTACATATACATGAAAGAACCCAAAGAGGACCTAAAAGACCTTTCCTCTTTTTAGTCTGATTACCTCAGTTTCTTTTTTATATAGTGGGAAAAAAATGAACACTCTTATTTTTGAGGGTATCTCCTCAAATTACTTCCTAAAACTTGTGGTGGGAAGTAAGAATTCTTTATCCTCTGCCTCTTTAAGAACCTTCTATTGTGTCTGCGTGCAGACTGATGGATTGGCAGAATGGTCCATGCAGGACTTTCACAGCATCATCTAGTTTTCTGCAGGCAGCTGTGGATGAACCAGTGGAGACCGCTGTTGTTGCTGGTATCATTTCTACTCATTTGGCTGAGTCTTGAGGGACCAATTCAGTCAGAGATCCATGTTCTTTGTTCTAGAAACTTGGCTTGTTTTCTGAAATTTCTCCTTCCATCTTCTCTAATTTGTCTTTTGAGAACTTCCATCAGTTAGAGACTGGATCCTCTAGGTGAATTCTCAGTGTAATTCTTTTCTATTATATTTTAAATACTCTTATTTCTTTGTTCTATATCGCTAGTAGTCTCCACCATTTTATCTTCCAAATACAGCTACTAACATCTGACAGCTAAGGTCTCCTTTCCCCCAAATCAAAGGTGTTTAATAATCATGCTGTCTCTTTAACTATGAACTCTGAATTTAAGCCTTCTGGGTAGCAAATCCTATCTTTAGGAGTAGAGCTCTCCCATCACCTCATTCGTAGAACAAATGTTAACAAGCTAAAACAGAACTCAGATGAATCATCCATAAAGTTTACTATAATGTTAAGAAATAATAAAGAAAATACTAAGATTAGAAACAAATACATTTTATTTCCTTTCATCCAGAGAAATGCAATGAGACAGTCATCCATTAGGCAGATACAATATTATTCTTTTTTTGCTCTAGAATTCATACTTCTTTAAGATTGTTTCTGATTTAATTCCTTTCTTGTAAAACTATACCTTTCTCTAGCAGTTTTGAAAACTCACCTCTTCATATGCTTCCAGGACCATTTTTTATGACAATTTTTGTTTTGTTTGAGACAGTCTCACTACGTATCCCTGGCTGGTCTGGAACTCACTATGTAGACCAGACTGGCCTTGAACACATAGAGATTCACCTACCTTTTCTTCCCAGGGTTGGAACTAAAGTGTGCACCACCATGTCAAGCTCCTTCATTGTCTGGTAGAAAAATGTCTTTATGTATTGCTTTGCCATCATTTCAAAGGTTCTACAAGAGAACACAATAAATATATGTACTCAGTACAAGAACTGAATTGCCCAGGGCAATAACTGAACAGTAAACACATTTGGATTTTAATATGTGTGCTGTCTTTTTCCCATTTCATTTACTAGTTGATGGGCCATCTATTCCCCAAAAGAGAATTTCTAATTTTCACGAATTATTAATTAAAGTGTTATGATATCAAGTGCCCCACAGTTAGCAATTTCGGTCTGGGAAATACACGTTGATTAAGTCAATGTAGAGCTGACTTCGTATATTTCTCTTTACAGTGGTAATAGTGACTCCAACAGACAATGCACAGCCTGTCAACTGTGACTAACCCAGGCTGCATCCAGCATGATATAGTGTTAAGAGACTAGATAAGGGGAAAGCAGGTAAAATTAATTTTCAGATCTGGTGACATCTTAATCAGTGTTCTATTGCTTTAAAAAGACGTCACAAACATAACAACTCTTAAATAAGAAACTATTTAACTGGGGCTTGCTTACAGTTTCAGAGGTTTAGTCCATTATCATCATGGTGGTTGAGAGTTACATGCTGATCTATAGGCGGGTAGAGACTCTGAACTTGGCATGGATTTTTGAAACCTCAAAGCCCACGCCTAATGACACACTTTCTCCCCCAAGGCCTCAAGGCCTCTTAACCCTTTCAAACTGTGCCACACCCCAGTGACTAAGCATTTAAATCTGTGAGGCTATGAAGGCCATTCTCATTAAAACACCACAGATGAGAAATGGGAACTTGAGGATTTACTCCAGTAAAGTCACAAAAGAAAAGCAAAACTGGTGGGAAATGCCTTTATGTGTTGTAAGAGTAGTATAACTTCTTAGCTGAACATCATAAAATAATAATAAACAAATAAAGATTCTGACATTATAATGGACTAGGAGTTATTTTGAGTAAGATTGGGCTGGTTGATGATCGTCTTCACAAGGTAGCTTTCAATCTTTGTAAATGAAACATGGCTCATAGCAAAAATGGAACTTGTACCTGTACTTGGAAACAGGAGATACATTTTACAAAGGTATTTTGCTTAAAATGTGGGATACACTCTTATGCATTCTCTTCTTGCATCTGTTTCACACATGTATTAAAGTAATGCAACCTCCATGAGATGGAAACCGGACCTTGATCGCCATGTCTGAGTGATCAAGAACCTGAGATTAGATACCACAGGTACCTACAGTAAAACCAAACACCACTGTTCTAAAAACAAAACAACAAACAAAGCCAGAACAGCAATAAAATGACTCCTAGTGACATTCTACTATCTTCATAGAGCAGTGCCTTGTTCAACCATCATCAGAGAAGCTTTCTTTGGCAGAAGATGGGAACAAATACAGAAATCCCCAGTCAGACAACATGCAGAGAGTGTGAGACTGTGGAACACTCAGCCTGAAATAGTACATCTCCACCAACTCCCTTGTATCAGGCAGAACTAATGAAACTGTATGGAATAGGAGACAGAAAGAGTACCAGAGGGGATGGAGAATGCCAAGAAAACAGGGCCCTCTAAATCAAAACGATCAAAACTTGTATGAACTCACACAGTATGAACTCACATGGACTAAAGCAGCTTGCACAAGACCCACATGAGATTTCATGTGAGGTGGCCCTCTGTATGTTATGAATGTGTTTTATTACATTGGCTAATAAAGAAGCTGCTTTGGCCTATGTCAAGACAGAATATAGGTAGGCCAAAAAGTCAAACTGAATACAAAGAGAAAGAAGGCAGAGTCAAAGCAGATGCCAGCAGCCACCAGAGAAGCAAGATGTGAGGGAACAAGTCACAAACCTCGAGGTAAACTGTAGACTAATAGAAATGGGTTCATTTAAGTTGTAACAGCTATCCAGTAAGGTGATGTATGCTGTAAATATGTCTTATTGCCATTGGTTAATAAAAAAGGCTGCTTTCAACCAATAGCTGAACAGAATAAAGCCAGGTGGGAAACTCAAACAAAGATGTAGAGAGAGAGAGCATACACAGAATCAGGAAGAAGCCATGGAGCCCACTGGAGACAGGTGCCGGATACTGGGCAGAACTTTACCTGGTAATCCAAAGCCACATGGTATACACAGATGAATGGAAATGGGTTAATTTAAAATATAAGAACTTGCTAGCAATAAGCTTAAGTGACTGGCCAAGCAGTGATTTAAGTAATATAGTTTTGTGTAATTATTTTCAGTCAGGGCAGTCAGGAAACAAACTAGCAGTCTCCCCCAACAATTTGCCAAACAGTTTGCTATTGATATTAGGCCTCAGACTGATTATTTGGGAACTGGCAGGTGGGACAGAAACCTCCAGTTACAGTTTCTACCAGGTCCTTTGTGTACATAGTATGGCTTCCAATTTAGTGTTTTTGTGAGATTTATGAGTGCATAAATGAGTGAGTCTCTGTTTCCTGTGCCTTCTCTTGGACTTGGTTCCTTTTATGTTTGTTTGTTTGTTTTGTCAAATTCTATTGTGTTCATTTTCTTGTTTTATTTTATTTAATTATTAACCCTTAGAAGCCTGCTTGTTTTCTAATGAGAGGCAGAAAGAGAGTGGATCTGGATGGGAGGGGAGGTGGGAAGGAAGCAGAGGAGCAAAGGGATGAAAAAACATAACCAGGATATTTTATGTGAGAAAAAAATCTATTTTCAATTAAAGGAAAAAAATATCTAATGAAAAAAAACAAGGCATAACAATGAAGCATAAGAATTCCCACTCACTAGTGATCAGTGATCTCCAGCCTAAAACACCTCTCCAATGCACTTTGAGAAATGGCACTTTTGTGTTAAAATTTTGCTTCTAAAAACTCCTGAATTAAAGAACATATATTTACCTCATCTCTGCTTAGGAGACAGCAAGCCATTCACACTCCACTAAGTAACTAGAATCCTTTTGGTGCCTCCTACTCTAGCTGTAGGCACAGTGCTTAGGATGAAATTGTCTGGAATGATACAGAATGGTAGTAACTAGGAAGAGGGGGTAAGAGAAATCATCCAGAGACTTAAAGTCCTCATAAGTCAACTTTTTAATTGATGCAAACCTTTTGTTCTAAGATGATAGAAAAGAGGGGTGAAATGGGAGTGGAAGATACTAGACATTGGGAAGGGTCCAGACTTAGGAGAATGGATGATGTAAGTGGAAAGACTGTTGTTGGATCCTCTTCACACATGAATGTCCCAATAGGGTGATGGATTATCTGTGTGCTCTGCCCGTCCTGCACCCAATAGCTATCCTCGTTTGCCCTTCTTTCTCTAAGAAGACAAGTATGTGGAGTTAAACAAGACATCAACTTCCTAAGAAAGTTCAGCTGGGGTTGACTCCGGTCTAGGAAGGTAATGAGAGAACAGATAGGTCATTAGGGCACAAGCCAAGCAACACAAGTCAGAACACAATAGACACGGTCTGAGGGAAGACTGTTGCCAACAAGAAGGATTTTTGAAAAGCAACAAGAAAGTAGAAATTTCTAAACTGTCGTGGTGACAACATGTTTTAGAAGAATTTTTATAGTAACTTTTAAATGCTAAAAACAAAATAAGAAAATACGGGACTCGCAATGTTAGCATTTTCAAATTCAACTACAAACAGAAGAATAGACAATATTTACTTTTCTGCAATGTTATTTGGTTGATTGCAAGATCAGAAAGTTTAGTATTCTGAAATTTTGTAAACTCAAGAACTGTCAGTAGAGGATTCATTGAGAGAACCAAAATTAGAAGAAAGAATTGAACAAAATTCTTTTGAAACCTACTTGAGGGCTGACGGAAGTAGTCACAGACAGGTGCCCAGATCATATACAAGCTCGTTAAGCTTTTTGACATCAAAATCAATCAATATCTCCTCCGTGAGAGAGACTTGGGTGGAAACCAACATACCTCAAAGTTAATATCCAGTCAGACTTGAGGACCACTTATCTATATCCTTACTTTTCACAGTGTGGTCCAAAATTGAATAGCACTAGTATTGTCTGGGATGATAGTTAAAATATCACATAACTTCAAGACCTTTTTAGACCCACTGAATCAGACTTGAAATTTAGGTGATTCCTGTACATACTAAACTCGAGAATTGTGGATTGAGAGAATACATAAGCTATTAAATTCTAAAGCTCACAACTTTTTAAATGATCCCTTATTCTGTGACTTTTGCTATAGCAAAAAAGTTCATACGAATGCACCCACCTTGACCCATGACCTCTGACTTCACCAACCATTCTGACTTAATGCATCATTCCTCAGAATAATAGCCCAGTTCCATTCTTGATCCTGCTTGTGAATGTCCTTGACTCTGCCCTAGGAGAGCTGAACCTTAACAGCACCATACCTAGTATCTAGTGTCCTTAGATAACCAAATGTTGGAAATCTTTGTCTATTTATTCTTAGGTTAAGCATCAACAATTACCCTTAAATACTGGTCCTTATTTTTTTTAGGTCTCCCCCAACTTGGAGTTTATAATGCTACATTTCATTAGAGCCCAGTGACTATGTGACATTTGGCTTTCTATGAAGAACCAATTCTTTGCTTAAGAAGTTCATAGGGTTCTGGATGTACTGGCTGGGAGTGCTAAATGATGCTGCATGCTCTAACTTTTCTAATTATCCAACTAGTCCATGACTTCATAAGTTCTTTTCCCCACCAGGCTACTGGAATTGACTTTTATTATTATTATTATTGTCCTTATTTATTTATTTATTTATTTATTTATTTATTTATTTATAAGAATTCCACTTCCTCCCCTCCTCCCAATACCCTCCCGCTCCCCCCACTCCCTCTCCTCCTCCCTCTCCAGTCCCAAGAGCAGTCAGGGTTTCCTGCCCAGTGGGAAGTCCAAGTTCCTCTCCCCTCCCTCCAGGTCCAGGAAGGTAAGCATCCAAACAGACCAGGATCCCAAAAAGCCAGACATGCAGATGAAACAAGACCCAGTGCCATTGCCAATGGCTTCTCAGTCAGCCCCCATGTCAGCCACATTCAGAGAATCCGGTTTGATCACATGCTCGTTCAGTCCCAGTCCAGCTGGCCTTGGTGAGCTCTCATTCGATCAGTCCCTTGTGTCAGTGGGTGAACGCACACTTCGTGGTCCTGGCTTACTTGTTCATGTTCTCCCTCCTTTTGCTCTTCATTTGGACCTTGGGGGCTCAGTCCAGTGCTCCAATGTGGGTCTCCTTCTCTCTCTCCATCCATCGTCGGATGAAGGTTCCCTCTGGTTCTGCCTTACTTGCTCACGTTCTCCCTCCCGCTGCTTCTCATTTGGACCTAGGGAGTTAAGTCCAGTGTTCCAATATGTGTCTCTGTCACTATCTCCATCCTCGGCCAGATGAAGGTTCTGTGCTGACATGCAAAATATTCATCAGTATGGTTATGGGCAAAGGTCAGTTCAGGCACCCTCTCCGCTGCTGCCCAGGGAACAATCTGGGGACCTCTCCTTGGGCCTGGGAACTCCTCCAGAATCAAGTCTCTTGCAAACCCTAAAATGGTTCCCTTAGTTGAGATATAAACTTCCCTGCTCCCATAACCATCCTTCCTCCCTCCCCCTTCCCATTCCCCCAATCCTGCCCCTCTCCCCTCTCCCTAACCATCTCCCCTTACTTCCACCTCCCCACCCCCCATGCACCCAAGTTTGCCTGGCAATCTTGTCTACTTCTAATATCCAGGAAGATAACTATATGATTTTCTTCAGGTTCACCTTCTTATTTAGCTTCTCTAGCATCACGAATTATAGACTCAAAGACCTTTAACTATGGCTAGAATCCACTTATGAGTGAATACATACCATATTCCTCTTTTTGGGTCTGGCTTACCTCACTCAGTAAAGCGTTTTCTATTTCCATCCATTTGCATGCAAAATTCAAGATGTCATTGTTTTTTACCGCTGAATAAAACTCTAATGTGTATATGTTCCACACCTTTTTTTAACCATCTTCTATTGAGGGGCACCTAGGTTGTTTCCATGTTCTGGCTATTACAAATAGTGCAGCTATGAACATAGTTGAACAAATACTTTTGTAGTATGATAGGGCATCTCTTGGGTATATTCCCAAGAGTGGAATTGCTGGGTCCTGAGGGAGGTTGACTCCCAGTTTCCTGAGAAACCGCCACACTGATTTCCACAGTGGCTGCACAAGTTTGCATTCCCACCAACAATGGATGAGTGTTCCCCTCACTCCAAATCCTCTCCAGCATAGGCTATCATTGGTGGTTTTGAGTTTAGCTATTCTGACCGGTGTAAGATGGCATTTCCCTGATTGCTAAGAAGGTTGAGCATGACCTTAAGTGTCTTTTGGCCATACGAAGTTCATCTGTTGTGAATTCTCTGTTCAGTTCAGTACCCCATTTTTTAATTGGGTTAATTAGAGTTTTAGTGTCTAGTTTCTTGAGTTCTTTGTATATTTTGAAGATCAGACCTTTGTCTGATGAGGGGTTGATGAAGATTTTCTACCAGTCAGAAGGTAGCCTTTTTGTCTTACTGACAGTGTCCTTTGCTTTACAGAAGCTTCTCAGTTTCAGTAGGTAACATTTATTCATTGTTTCTCTTATTGTCTGTGCTTCTGAGGTTCTACTTAGGAAGTGGTGTCCTGTGCCTATGTCTTATAGACTACTTCTCACTTTCTCTTCTATCAGGTTCAAAGTGGACAGATTAATGTTGATGTCTTTAATCCATTTCGACTTGAGTTTTGTGCATGGTGAAAGATATGGATCTACTTACATTCTTCTACAGGTTGACATCCAGTTATGCCAGGACCATTTGTTAAAGATGCTTTCTTTCTTCCATTGTATACCTTTAGCTCCCTTGTCGAAAATTAGGTGTTCGTAGGTTTGTGGGTTAATATCTGGGTCTTCTATTCGATTTCATAGGTCGACTTCTTTGTTCTTATGCCAAAACCAAGCTGTTTTCAATACTGTAGCTCTGTAATAGAGTTTGAAGTCAGGGATGGTAATGCCTCCAGAAGTTCCTTTATTGTATAAGATTGTTTTGGCTATCCTGGGTTTTTTGTTTTGCCATATAAACTTGATTATTGTTCTCTCAAGGTCTGTGAAGAAGTTTGATGGGATTTTGATGGGTATTGCATTGAATCTATAGATTGCTTTTGGTAAAATTGCCATTTTTACTCTGTTGATCCTCCCAATCCAAGAGCAGGGGAGATCTTTCCATTTTCTGGTATCCTCCTCAATTTCTTTCTTCAAAGACTTAAAGTTCTTGTCAAATAGGTCTTTCACTGCCTTGGTTAGAGTTACCCCAAGATATTTTATGCTATTTGTGGCTATCATGAAAGGTGATGTTTCTCTGATTTCCCTCTCTGCTTCTTTATCTTTTGTGTATAGAAGGGTAACCGATTTTTTGGAGTTGATCTTGTATCCTGCCACATTACTAAAGGTGTTTATCAGCTGTAGGAGTTCTTTGGTAGAGTTTTTGGGGTCACTTATGTACACTATCATATCGTCTGCAAATAACGAAAGTTTAACTTCATCCTTTCCAATTTGAATCCCCTTGATCCCCTTATGTTGTCTTATTGGTATTGGTAGAACTTCAAGCACTATATTGAAGAGGTATGGAGAGTGGACAGCCTTGTCGTGTTCCTGATTTTACTGGAAAGGCTTTGAGTTTCTCTCCATTCAATTTGATGTTAGCTGTCAGCTTGCTGTATATTGCTTTTATTATATTTAGGTATGATCCTTGTATCCCCAGTCTCTCCAACACTTTTATCATAAATGGGTGTTGAATTTTGTCAAATGCTTTTTCAGCATCCAATGAAATGATTGTATGGTTTTTTTTCTTCAGTTTATTTATATGATAGATTACATTGATAGATTTGTGTGTGTTGAACCAGCCTGCATCTCTGGGATGAAGCCTACTTGATCATAATGGATAATTTTTCTAATGTGTTCTTGGATTCGGTTTGCCAGTATTTTATTGAGAATTTTCGCGTCGATGTTTATGAGTGAGATTGGCCTGTAATTCTCTTTCTTGGTTGTGTCTTTGTGTGGTTTTGGTATCAGAGTAACTGTAGTTTCATAAAAGGAGTTTGGCAATGACTCTTCTCTTTCTATATTGTGGAATACATTAAGGAATATAGGTATATGCTCTTCCTGGAAATTTTGGTAGAATTCTGCATTGAAACCATCTGGTCCTGGGCTTTTTTTGGTAGGGAGATTTTTGATAACAGCTTCTAATTCTTCGTGACTAACAGGTCTATTTAGATTGTTCACCTGTTCTTGGTTCAACTTTGGTATAGGGTACTTATCTAAAAAAAAGTCCGTTTCTTTTACATTTTCCAATTTTGTGGCATACAGGCTTTTGTAGGAAGATCTAATGATTCTCTGAATTTCCTCTGTGTCTGTGGTTATGTCCCCCTTTTCATTTCTGATCTTACTAATTTGCATGTTCTCTCTCTGCCGTTTGATTAGTTTGGATAGGGGTTTGTCAATCTTGTTGATTTTCTCCAAGAACCACCTTTTAGTTTCATTGATTCTTTGGATTGTTTTCTTTGTTTCTATTTTGTTGATTTCAGCCCTCAGTTTGATTATTTCCAGTCTTCTGCTCCTCCTGGATGAATCAGCTTCTTTTTTTCTAGAGCTTTCAAGTGTGCTGTTAAGTCTCCAATGTGTGCTTTATCCATTTTCTTTAATTGGGCACTTAGTGCTATGAACTTTCCTCTTAGCACTGCTTTCATAGCGTTCTATAGGTTTGAGTATGTTGTGCCTTTATTTTCATTAAATTCAAGGAAGACTTTAATTTCTTTCTTTATTTCTTCCTTGACCCAGGGGTGATTTAGTAGTTGACTGTTCAGCTTCCATGAGTTTGTTGGCTTCCTGGGGGTAGCATTGTTGTTGAATTCCAACTTTAATCCATGGTGATCAGACAAGACACAGGTGGTTACTAATATTTTTTTTGTATCTGTGAAAGTTTGCTTTGTTACCGAGTATATGGTCCATTTTCGAGATGGTTCCATGAGCTGCAGAGAAGAAGGTATATTATTTCCTATTTGGGTGGAATGTTCTATAGATGTCTGTTAAGTCCATTTGATTCAATACCTCCAATAATTCTCTTATTTCTCTGTTAGATTTCTGTCTGATTGACCTGTCCATTGGTGAGAGAGGAATGTTGAAGTCTCCTACTATTAGTGTGTGTGGTTTGATTACTGCCTTGAGTTCTAGAAGAGTTTCTTTTACATATGTGGGTGCCTTTATATTAGGGGCATAGATATTCGGGATTGAGACTTCTTCCTGATGAATTGTTCCTGTTATGAGTATGAAATGTCCATCTCCATCTCTTCTGATTGATTTTAGTTTGAAGTTGATTTTGTTAGATATTAGAATGGCCACACCCGCTTGTTTCTTAGGTCCATTTGCTTGGAAAACCTTTTCCCAATCCTTTACTCTGAGTAGGTGTCTGTCTTTGAGGTTGAGGTGTGTTTCTTGTAAACAGCAGAATGTTGGATCCTGTTTTCGTCTCCAATCTCTAAGTCTGTGCCTTTTTATAGGTGAATTGAGTCCATTGATATTAAGTGATATTAATGACCAGTGGTTTTTGACTCCGGTCATTTTTTTTTCCTGGGTAGTAGAGTGTATGTGTTTTCCTTCTTTGAGTTGTGCTTGTGAAGGGTCGCTAGATGTCTGAGTTATTGTAGGCAGTGTTAGGAAAGTTGGGTTCCTTGGGTTGTGATTTTCCTTCTAATATTCTCTGTAAGGCTGGATTTTTAGCTACGTATTGTTTAAATTTGTTTTTATCCTGGAATATTTTGTTTTCTCCATTGATAGTGAACAATAGCTTGGCTGTGTATAGTAGTCTGGGCTTGCATCCATGGTCTCTTAGTTTCTGCAGTACCTCTATCCAGAACCTTCTGGCTTTTATGGTTTCCATAGAGAAGTCTGGTGTAAGTCTGATAGGTTTACCTTTATAAGTTACTTGACCTTTTTCCTTTGCAGCTCTTAATATTCTTTCTTTAATCTGAATACTTTGTGTTTTGATTATTATATGGCGAGGGGATTTTTTTTTTGATCCAGTCTTTTCGGTGTTCTGTATGCTTCTTGAACCTTCATAGGAATATCGTTCTTTAGGTTGGGAAAGTTTTCTTCTATAATTTTGTTGAATATATTTTCTGGACCTTTGATCTGCAATTCTTCTCCTTCTTCTACCCCTATTATTCTTAAATTTGGTTTTTTTTATTATGTTCCAGATTTCCTGAATGTTTTGTGATAAGAATTTTTTGGATTTGCTGTTTTCTTTGATCAGAGCATTTATTTTCTCTATAGTGTCTTCATAATCTGAGATTCGTTCTTCTATCTCTTGTATTCTATTGGTTATGCTTGTTCCTGAAGTCTCTGTTTGTTTACCTAGATTTTCCATATCCAGCCGGCCCTTAGTTTGTGTTTTCTTCATTGTCTCCATTTCAGTTTTCAATTCTTGAACTGATTCCATTACCTGTTTGATTGTTTTTTCTTGGCTTCCCAGGGTATCGTTTACGAATTTACTCATTTCTTCAAACTTTTTGTTATAATTCTCTTCCATTTCTTTACTCATTTCTTCAATCTTTTTGTTATATTTCTCTTCTATTTCTTTAAGTGAGTTATTCATACCCTGTTTAAGAGACTCTATTGCTTTCATAATGACACTGTTTTCCACTTCTTCCAGAATAGGGTGTTCAAGTCCTTCTGTCGTAAGATCGTTGGGATCTGGTGTTTTCATGTTGTTTTTCAGGTTGTTGGAGGAATTCTTGCTTGGTACCTGCCCATCTCTTCCTTCAGATGCTCTCCAATGCCTCTTTCCTCCGCTGGGTCTTCTGCTACAGGATCAGTGCACCTTGCTGGCCAGGAATCTCCTTGCCTGCAGTCCTACCTTGCTGCAGGCAGGCTATTAAAACAAAGGAACTCCCTCCTGCCCATTTGCACTCACCGCCCCGACCTGGCAGCGCCCACACAGGCTGGGTTTGAGGGTTTTATGCCCCAAAAAAGGGAGAGAGGAAGGGAAGGAGTTCCTGGCTGAAAGCGGGGATGGGGTAGGAGGAGAGAGGGTTTAGCTGGGGGAAGCCGCCCCTTCGGAATGCCCAGGGAGATAAGGATGGTGGGAAAATTGTGTGTTCCCTTATGGGCTTGTGTGGTGGGTCAGGAGCACACTTACCCCTCCATTGTATAATTCTGCTACAGGATCAGTGCCACTTGCTGGTCAGAAATCTCCCTGCCTGCAGTCTTACCTTGCTGCAGGCAGGCTATTAAAACAAAGGAACTCCCTCCTTCCCGTTTGCACTCACCACCCCGTCCCCGCAGCGCCCACACAGGCTGGGTTGGAGGATTTTATGCCTGGAGTTGACTTTTGTCTGTTAAAAAGACTTCTAGAGCAGATTCCTCATCCATTCTACTGAGATGATCCCCACAACAGCAATCTTTTATTCCCTGGATCTGAAACCAGCATTCAGAAAGTTCCCACTCTGGTCTTCCTTCTTGCCTACAGTAGGAAGCTTCATGTCCTATGTCCATGTGAGCTCTAACATTATCCACGGGGTATAGATTCATCATGTGATCATAACAGGACCAAATGGCTTGTGAGAAAATCTTGAAGCTCTCAATGCATAGGGACAACCAAATATATATATAAGAAACCTTGACCAAACTATAGAGATTTTCCCACTATATTATTTATTTTTCTGTTTATGACAACTTATTCCTATTCCTACAATACTTAGATAAACATATTCTGAGGTCCTGAGGTAAATGTACTCCCAAGCATAGAGGTGAAATTCCTATAAGATGGCTGCAACTCATCTTACCTGGATGGTCATAGATTGGATTTAGGGTTATAAACAACTCTGGCTCACTATGGAATGCATTTCTTGAAAGGAGGATGGAAAATTCCCTAAAAAAAAATAGGTAAATATCCCAATGGAACACAGGTCACTGGACCAAGACATGTAGTTGCCTTAAAATCAGGAACTTTTGAATTGAACAGCTGTAACCCATTTGGGCAGTTGTGCAAAACAGAAAGTTGGCAGACCGGACACTGTTTTCAGACATTCAAACATTAAACATAAGATGTTTGGGGCCAAAGCTTGTGATTAAGAAATCAAATATTTTCTTTCCCCTTTCCAACCTGTTCTCAAAATGTGGAAAGTTATGTGATTTTTCTTCTCTGAATCTCTATTTGTGGTTATTGGGAATTGACTGTCTCCTCAGCCAGACTAGATGAAGCCGCTGGAGATTGATTTGATTCAATTCAGCACAATCCAATCCAATCCAATCCAATCCAATCCAATCCAATCCAATCCAATCCAACTCAGCCTCATCCACCTTTCTTTGAGAGAGACTTATATAAAAATAAAAAGCTTCAGTGCATTGGGACTGACATACCTGTTGGCTGCAGTTCTTGTTATCAAATATCTTGACTTTTGTATAATATACTGCTTTTTGTTTCCACCATGGTCTTATGGATCTGATTTCTAGCCTTTACTGAGAATTGGCTTCTTCTTTTTCTATATATCTGAGCTAATGTACACTATGGATTGATCTAGTCTCTTTGGGTGGGTCCCGATTCTAACCATCCTTTTTGCATCCTAGCTTTTGTGGGAACTCTTCTCCTGGATTCCTCTCTACGCTATGCTTTACTTCATTCTTTTATGTCTCATTTTCTTCTCCCACAGCTTGGCCTTACATGGTCCAGTCCTCTCCAAACGTTTCCCTTTACATATACTTGCTGAGATATGCATGAACATCTGGTATCAACTTTTTGTTCTCCTTTCAGTTCCTCATGAAATATGGGGAGATGAGAGAGAAAGAGAACAATATTAACGAGAATAGCATCAGAGAAGTGACGTTGTGCCTAGAAAATAATAAGAACCGACTTTGGCTCCATTTGAATAGTGGGGTGTCTGGATTCTAACCCATTTCTTTCTGGTCTATCTGCACTCAACCACAGTTCTAAATGGCCTAGCAACAGCAGGTTGGTGGAGGGCATGAGTGGGGAATGTCTAGTGACAACTGACTGTTGTTACCCCCCGCTGTGAGGAGCAAAAGGTGAAGCCAAAAGGTCTGTTAAACAGATAAATATCCAATATGGCTTTAGTGGCATCTAAAGTCCTAAAATGCAACAAGTCTTTCTCTGTCCTACCAGCTCCCAAATATGACACAGAGACTTCTTACTAATTATAAAAGTTCCAGCCTATAGCTTAGGCTTCTTCCTAACTAGCTCTTATAACTTAAATTAACCATTTATATTAATCTATGTTCAGATGAGTGGCTTGTGCTCCTGCACATGCTGCTTGCTCTGTGTCTCCTGGCTTCTTCTGCACACCTCAATCCTCTCTTCCTCTTCCTTTCTCTCTGCCTGTCTCTCCTGCCTAGCTATTGGCCATTCTGCTTTTTATTACACCACTCACAGCAACACATCTTCACACAGTGTACAAACATTCCACAACTCTGAGGTACAGTGAATCATCAGTGTTTGTGGATTCCATTTCAACAGATTCGAAGAACTGCAATCAGAAAATATTTATTTTTAAGTTATACCTGTACTAAATATGTAAGACTATTTCCTTGTCATTCTCTGATGTCATACTGGACATTCTGTAGCTGCGATAAAACACCATGACCAAAAGCAACTCAGAGAGGAAAGAATGTTCTTAGCTTACATGTCTAGATCATAGTCCATGATGAAGGACAATCAGGGTAGAAACTCAAGGCAGGAAACTGAAGGCAAGAACTGAAACAGAGACCATGTTGCTTACTGACTTGCTCTCGATGGCTTTCTGATATCACCCAGGACCATCTGCCCAGGGGTGGCACCACCCACAGTGGGTTGGGCCATCCCCAATCAGTCATTAATCAAGAAACACCTCCACAAATTTGCCTACAAGCCAATCTAATGGGGGGGATGTCTTCTTAACTGAGGTTCCTTCTTCCTCTAGATAAGCTAGATGACTCTATGTCAAGTTGACTAAGCAACACATTTAACAGTGTACACAGCTGCTATTTACAAAGCACTTACAATGTAATGGGTATCATGGTTACCCAGAAACACTGTGTATACCAGGGGATATGTGAAAGTATGTGCCAATGATACACTTTTTATGTAAGGTTTTGAGCATCCACAGATTTGACTCTTCACAGATATTTCAGATAACAAGGGCACATGTATTATTGCCTTGTCAGTGATAAAGAGCCACTTTCCGTATCTCCCATCAACCTTCTTTGGCATGCTGCTCTGACCACCACTACTGGTTTCTGTCAACCTTCCCCTACTAAAAGTCTGAAATTCTGATGAATGAGTTCTGGACTTGACACCATGTTAAGTGCTATAAAAGATACTCCTCACTGATCAATATTAACATAGTAGAATAGTGCTTAGAGTCCCTTGGAAACCCAAAGTAAAGGAAATAGCATCTTATGATCATCTTAGGAAACACTATTCTTGTGACATGGCTTTCAAATAAAATTTTCCATTTTTGTTGTTGTTGTTTAGTTTTTTGACTTTTGTTTTTGTTGTTGTTGATTGTTTGTTTGACTTTCTGAGATGGGTCTTTCAGTCTTTGAAAACAAATCCCTAAAGCACAATTTCCTAAACTCATTGTGGTCTAATGAGAGACAGGTGACCATTGCTGAGCCTACCTCTAAAACATATATGTCCTTTCCTCTCTGACCCCATTTCCAACAAATAACACAGATCTTTTTCCTCAGCCTTTCTTCCCCTAGTTCATTCCATTCGCCTGGCTCCAAAACCAGCAGGCATTCACTGGTAACACATCAGCTAAGGAGAGCAGGAAAACAGGTAAGCTAACTGAAAATCCTCATTCCTCACCCTACACTCCAAATCCGATCCCCCAGTCACATCCCCAATGCTACAACAGAACACCAGCTGCAGCCTTCCTTCTCCCCTTCCCACATCTCCTAGGGACCCACAGGCAATCTCCCAACCTCCCTCTCCCCACCCACTTGGTCACTTATCCCAGCCCCTAACTTCCGCAGGTACCTGCTGTTAGCTCCCAGGCCACACCTGCTATAAAACCAGGCAGACTGCCAGAAGGCCTTTCCTTCTCTCTCGGTTTTCCCAGATGCAATGCCCAAGTCTCATCCCCAGTGCTGCAGCAGAAGACCAGCTGCAGCCTTCCTTTGCCCTGGCCACATCACTTGTGGATCACAGCATCCTTCTACTCATGACCTATTTCCCTCAACTTGGTCATCTTATCCCAGCTCTCAACCCCAGCAGGCACCCTCTGCTAAACCAAGGGTCCCTCCTTCGAGAGCAACTAATTTGTAAGCTGAAGGCAGACCCACACTGCTACTGATCCTGCACTCCATTTCACCCAGTCTCGCCCTGCTCTCAGTTGCAGGAAAACTGAGGCACTATCTGTTTCCTTTGGACTCTACACCAAGTGAATGGCAAAGACTTCCCACAACCTTCCTCTCCACAACTCATCCCAGTATCCCAGCCTGCAACACCAGCAGGCATTCCCTGTGAACACACCAGCTGAGCAGGTCTGGAGAACAGGCAACATCCAGCTATCATATTCTCTGAAAATCCAGAGCAGAAAGAGAAAACAAGGGACCAAAGACCCTCTGAACAGAGCGAAGCCTAGAAGTCAGCACCTTGGCTTTTAATTATCCCAATTCATACGCTTAGACACCGGTGTGAAAACAATCAACAGCAGCCAGGACAATATGTCTCTGCTAGAGCCTATTCTACCACAGCAAACTCTATGAGTACTCAACATAGCAAAAGCACAAGAGTAAGACCTGCAAATGAAGATGATAGGGGTCTGTAGCATGAATTGTAATTGATCTCAATAATAAAAACCCAGAGTCATGACATAGGGCTTAGTGATGAGAGATCAGAGAAGCAGAACAGCCAACCACTAGAGAGTTGTTACCTCTACTAGTGCTCAGGCCAAAGGAGTGGTCCTGTCTCTACAGATCCTCGTACCAAATGCTGTCTCTCTGAAACCTCAGACCGCATCTCAGACTTAATCCTCAGACTGCATATAATCTCCTTTCTCCTCCTGCCTTATATTCCTCTCTCTGCCCAGCTGTATCTCTTCTGTCTCCACCTCCCTAGGGCTGGGATTAAAGGTTTGTGATCCCAAGTGCTGGGATCATCTTTGTGAAAGCTCTTGTTTCTCATTTACACAGATTCAATCTCGTGAAGACCAGGGTGGCCTTGAACTCATAAAGATCTATCTGCCCTGTCTCCTGAGTGCTGAGATTAAAGATGTGTGCCATCACTGTCTGGCCTCTATGGATAACTAATGACTTAACTCTGCACTCTGATCTTCAGGCAAGTTTTATTTGTTAGATCACAAACAAAATATCACTACAAAAATCCTTAAGAGGAAATAAATAAGATCCTTAAAGAAATTTAATAAAACACAGACAAACAGTAGAGAGAAATGAATAAAACAGTTCAAGACCTGAAAATGGAAATAGAACCAATAAAAATAATGAATGGAGGAAATTGTGGAAATGAATTTAGGAATTTGAACAGGAACTACAGAGGCAAACTTCACCAACAGAATCCAAAGATGGAAGACAAAATCTCGGGCATTGAAGATATGGTAAAAGAAATAGATACATGGATCAAAGAAAATGTTAAATCTAAAAAATTCCTTACATAAAACATTCAGGAAATCTGGGACAGTAATAACAGTATACAAAGACCAAACATATGAATAATAGGAGTAGAGGAAGGAGAATTTTAACTCAAAGTACCAGGAAATATTTTCAACAAAAATCATAGAAGAGTGTCTTCTTTCTTTCTTTTATGTTTTTAACAACATATTGAATTTAAAAAAGAATATTAAAAGCTGCAAGGGAAAAAGACAAAGAAACATATAAAGGCAGACTTACTTGAATTGCACCTGACTTCTCAATGGAACGCTAAAAGCCACAAGGGCCTGGACAGAAAAGTCACAGATACCAACATGGGCTAATACCCCCAGCAAAATTTTCAATCACCAGAAATGGAAAAAACAAGATATTTCATAATAAAGTAAAATTTAAATAATATCTACTCATAAATCCAGGTCTACAGAACATACTAGAAGGAAAACAACCCAAAGAGGTTAGCCTTACCTATGAAGATGCAGGAAATAAATAATCTCAAACCAGAAAAATCAAGAGAATAGAAACACACACACACACCACCACCACCACCACCACCAACAACAACAACAACAAAAACAAACAACAACAAAAACAAATAACAAAATAACAGGAATCAACTATCATTGGTGATTGATAAAGCTCAATGTCAGTGGTCTCAATTCCCCAATAAAAAGTCACAGACTAACAGAATGGATGCATTGACAGGGTCCATTCTCCTGCTACATCCAAGAAACACACTTTACCATCAAGGATAGATATTTCCTCGGGGTAAAAGCTTGGAAAAGGGTATTCCATGCAAATGGACTTCAGAAACAAGTAGTGTAGATATTTTAATATCTAACAAAATAGAATTCAAACCAAAACTAATCAAAAGAGATGGGAAAGATACTCTATACTCATCAAAAGATAAATCCCCCAAGATGGCATTCAGTTATTAACATGCCCCAAACACAAGGATACTCACTTTTGTGAGAAAGAAAAACACTACTATAGCTTAAATCACATACTGATGTTCACACAGTGATATTGAGAGAATTCAATAACCTACTCTCACCACTGGGCAGGTCATTCAGACAAAAACTAGACAGAGAAATACTGGAGCCAACAGATGTGATAAACCAACCAGACCTAACAAATATTTATAGAATATTTCACCCAAACACAAAAGAATGTACCTTCATCTCAGCATCTCATAGAAACTTCTCCAAATCTGATCACATACTCATATATAAAGCAAGTCTCTAAAAATGCAAGAAAATTGAAATAACTCCCTGAACCAACAACAGACTAAAGCTAGATAGCAACAGACACAACAGAAGGCTTATAATTCATGGAAACCAAACAACTCTCTACTGAATGAAAAATGAGTCAAGACAGAATAAGAAAGAAATTAAAGACTTTCTAGAATTCAATTAAAATGTATATACAGCATACCCAAATTTATGGCACACAATGAAAGTGGTGCTAAGAGAAAAGTTCATAGCACTAAGTGCCTACATAAAATAAATGGAAAGATCTCATACTAGCAATTTAGCAGCATACCTAAACATTCTAGAATAAAAAGAAGTAAGCACACCCAAGAGGAATAGAGGGAAATAAATAATTAAACTAAAGTTTGAAATCAGTAAAATAGAAAAAAAAAGAGAACAATTCAAAGAATCAATGAAACAGAGAGTTGGTTCTATGAGAAAATCAACAAGATAGAAAAACTCTTATTTAATAGAGAAAGAATATACAAATTAACAAAATCATAAATGAAAATGGGAGCATAACAGACACCAAGGAAATCCAGATAATCCTAAGGACATACTTTTAAAACCTGTACTTCACCAAATTGGAAAATCTAAAAGAAACAGAAATTCTCTTTGATAGAAATCATTTAACCAAGTTCTTCAGATAAACAATTTAAATAGGCCTAGAACCTCTAGTGAAACAGAAGCAGTCATTAAAAGTATCCCCCCCAAAAGACTAAGGTCATATGGTTTTAGCACAGAACTCGACCAGACTTTCAAAGAAGAGTTAATGCTAATATTCTTCAAATTATTCCACAAAATATAAACAGAAGAAACATTGTCCAGTACATTTTATTAGACCATGGTTACTCTGATTCCTAAACCATATAAAGACTCAACAAAGAAAGAAAATACAGACCAATTTCCCTTATGAATATAGATGAGAAAATACTCAATAAAATACTTGCAAATTGAATCCAAGAGCACATCAAAAAGATCATCCTCTATGATCAAGTAGATTTCATTCCAGATATGCAGGGGTGGTCCAATATTTAAATAACAGTATATACAATCCATAATATAAACAAACTAAAATAAAACCCTACATAGTCATTTCATTAAATGCAGAAAAGACCTTTAATAAAATACAACACCTCTTCATTATAAATGTCTCAGAGATTTTAGGGATAAACTAGATATACCTAAAAATAATAAAAGAAGTTTACAACAAACCAATAGCCAACATCAAATTAAATGGAGAGAAACTCAAAACAATTTCACTAAACAAGAGGCAAGACAGTGTTGTCCACTTTCTCCATATCTGTTCAATATAATGCTCAAAGTTTTAGGTAGAGCAACTGAGACAGCTGAAGGTGTTTAAGTGGATACAAATTGGGAAGAAAGAAGTCAAAGTACCATTATTTACAAATGATGATAGTATACATAAGTGACCTTAAAAATTCCACCAGGGAGCTCCTACAGTTGATAAATACTTTCAGCAAACTAGCTGAATAAGAAAATTAACTCACAAAAACTCAGTAGCCTTCCTATATACAAATGACAAACGGACTGGAAAGTAAAGCAGTGAATCAATATCTTTCACAACAGCCTCAGATCATATAAAATACCTTTGAGTGACTAACCTAGCAGGTCAAAGACTTGTGTTATAAAAAACTTCAAGTCTTTGAAGAAAGAAATTGAAGAAAATATCAGAAGTTGAAAAGATCTCCCGTGCTCATGGTTCAGTAGGATTAACATAGTAAAAGGGTCATCTGACCAGAAGCAATTGACAGATTCAATGCAATCCCTATCAATTCCAACACAATTGAAAGGACAGTTCCCAACTTCACGTGGAAAAACAAAACAAAGCAAAAACAACAACAACAACAACAAACCAGAATAGCTAAGACAACACTTAACAATGAAGGAACTGCTGGAGTCTCATCATTTCCAAATTCAAGCTGTACTACCAGGCTATTGTAGTAAATGTCACATGGTATTGGCATAAACCTGAGCATGTTCATCAGTGGAATGAAGTTGAAGACACAGATATAAATTCACATACATATGATTTTTGATTTAAGAAATGAGCCAGAAATACTTACTGGAAAAGATAGCATTTTCAACAAATGGTTCTGGTGTAGAAGAGGTCTGCATGTAGAAGAATGCAAATAGATCCATACTCATCACCCTACACAAAACTCAAGTTGTGATTAAAAAACTCAACATATAATCAAATAAACTAAAGCTGATAGAAGAGAAAATGAGGGTTAGCCTTGAAGGCATTGGCACACGAGATGACTTTCAAAACAGAACATTGACAGCACAGACACTAAGATCAACAATAAATGGTACATCATGAAACTGAAAACTTCTGTAAGGCAAAGAACTCTGTTAATTGAACAAAATGGCAGTTTACAGATTATGCATGAAATTTTTACCAACTCCACATCTAATAGATGAATAATATCCAAAATATATAAAGAACTCAAGAAACAATCCAATTTTAAAAATGGGGTGCAGATCAAAGCAGAAAATCTCAGGAGAGCAAACTCAAGTTGCTGAGAAAAACTTCAAGAAATGTTAAATATCCTTAGTCATCAATGAAATGCAAATCAAAAATGACCTTGAAATTCTATCTTTATACCAGAATGGCTAAGATCAATAAAACAAGGGACAATTCATGCTGGTGAGGATGTGGAGCAAGGGGAACACTCCTCTACTGCTGGTGGGAGTAAAAATCTTCCATAGCTATTCTGGAAATCAATATGGTATTTTCTTAGAAAACTGGGATTTCATCTACCTCAAAACATAACTATACCATTCTTGGGCATATACCCAAAGGATGTATCATAATACTACAAGTACACTTGTTCAACCATGTCCATCAAAGCTTTCACAATAGCCAGAAACTGGAAATAACCTAGATGGCCTTCAACAGAAAAATAGATCAAGAAAATGTGGTATATTTATAATGAAGTTTTACTAAGATATTTTTAAAAATAATATCATAAAATTTGCTGACAAATGGATGAAACAAGAACAAAATTATCCTGAATGAGGTAATCAGACCCAGAAAGGTAAATTTGGCACATATTTGCTTGTAAGTAGATAATAGTTGTTACATAAATGATAACTAAGCTACAGT
This sequence comes from Myodes glareolus, assembly GCF_982192425.1. Taxonomy (NCBI): domain Eukaryota; kingdom Metazoa; phylum Chordata; class Mammalia; order Rodentia; family Cricetidae; genus Myodes; species Myodes glareolus. The sequence goes on from NC_142032.1 coordinate 43,968,371, forward strand.
TCATAGACCTAGAGAGGTTAGGTAAAGAGGAGGAGACTAGGGGAGATGAATGTATTTTCCTAGGAGAGGTAAATAGAATAGATTTTATGGTCTGATTGGGAGTGGGTGGGGCCAGAATCAGGAAGATCAGGTTGGTGAAGAAATGGGGTAGAGAAGAGAATGCCAAGAGAAACAGTTGGACTTCGAGGGCTTGGGGGGTTGATATGGAAACCGAGTGTAGTGGAAAATCCTGGGATATGTGAAGGTGATTCCAATGGGGATACTTATCAATGGGGAATACAGAGTCTCAACAGGCCATTTCCTGTGAGCATGCAAGATTTTCAGTGGGAGGACTGGGTTGCCTTAAGTTGTTGGCCAAGTGAGTCCCATGGAAATTCCCAAAACAACCTAGGCTGTAGCTAAGATAGTAACTTGTTCTCCATAAAGCCACAGTGGTGTCCCTTTGTCATAGGCAGCATCCATAAAACTCATTCAAAAAGGAGAAGTAGAACTGGTACTTATATGGAGCCTTCACCCCTACATTCTAGTTCCTTATGTGCTGGAAGGTGTGCAAGCTAACAAAAGAGAAACACGGGCACCAACCCAGTCACAAAACCAGTAACCCACAATCTGTCCTGCATGAAAAATATTCCAGGGCAAAGATAGCACAGAAGTGGTAGGAGTAGCTGCCCAATATCTGATTTGACTTAAGGCCTACTCTTTAGTATCTGGAACCCATGCCTGATACTACTTGGATGATGAAGAACCAGAGACTAGATAAGGCCAGAGACTTAGAAACTAAACACTACTGGTCTGAAAAAATATTTATCAATAAAATGACTCTTAATGATATTCTACTATTTTCATAGATCAGGGAATAGAGGTAGGTAGGGAAAACTAAACTGAATGCTGGGAGAAAGGAGGCAGAGTCAGAGAGAAGCCATGGAGCCACTGCCAGAGACAGACATACTGAAACCTTGACAGTAGGCCATGAGCCTCATGGTAAAATATAAAATAATGGAGATGGGTTAATTCTAGATGTAAGAGCTAGTGAGCAATATGCTTAAGAAATTGGCCAAGCAGTGATTCAATTAATACTGTTTCTGTGTGGTTATTTAGAGAGTCTGGGCGACCGGGAAATGAACAAGACACACGCCAGGTCCTCTGTGTATATATTATAGGAATTAGCTCAGTATTTTTAAGGGACTCCAGAGTGTGAGAATGAGTGAATATCTGAGTCTTGTGCCTGCTTTTGGGACTCTCCTCCTGTTTAATTGCTTTATCCAACTTCAATTTGATTGATTTGCTTTATCTTATTATATTTTATTTTGTCATATTTGGTTGTTAGGTCTTAGGAGCCTATTATTTTCTAATGAGAGTCAGAAAGAGAGTGGATCCTGGGGATGGAGTAGATTGAGTGGAAACTATAACCAGGTTATATTCTATGAGAAAAGAATCTATTTAATAAAAGAAAAAATGAGGAAAAAATATTTGTGCTGGCATTTGAGTGTATGCTCACTGTGATTGATACTTCAACTAAAATCTGGAAAGAGGCAGCAGTTTCTGAGGGAACAATTATTAAAGAAAGGCTGAGCAAGGATTCTGAGCAGACCAATATAGTATCTGCTAGTGATGTCATCAACACCCTCCTCCTCACATTACTGTCCACTACCATAACCATCATTATTTCTCTCAGGGAAAACAGACAACCAACTTCCATTGACTCTCAGGTGGGTTTCCGGCCACAAGGACATTTAACAGTAGAGGGAGAGCTAAGAAGTTCCTTAAAGGTAGCTTGCCTGGTTTATATGAGGCTGTAGTTTCAATCCCCAGTAACACCATATATAGATGGTACTTTCTTACTGGAGGTGAAAACAACTCTTCCATAACTTACCATGGGCATTATCAGCCATTTAAAAATAATTTTAAAGCTCCATAGGAAAATGTTTTAGACATGCACAGAAGTCAGGGACCAAATACCCTGACAAATGGCCTTCTTACCTCAAAGATATTTGCACCCTATATAACACAACTATATGAGAATGCAAATAAAGTAATTTCACACTAACTCAGAATTGAGTATAATAAGAGGGGTTTTTTTAACCTTTTTGTCTTTTGTCTGAATAAGAGAATTCCAAACCCAATACAAAACTATACGCACTAGGAACAGATATCAAGTATAAAATTAGGATTACAACCAGCATAAACAATATTAAGCAAGGAATGTATACTAAGTGTTTCAATAATTATTTTATCCTAGGAGTCTAAGTCTTGCATTAGAAATGGTTTGGCTAAATGATGAGAGGAAAATAACTATGACTATCTGGTCTTCAACCCCATCAAAGACCTCAGAAGGGAGATAATATTACTTGAGTAGACAGGAAGTACACACAAGCAGCTTCCAAAATGCGCAAAAAATGTAAGTGACAACTGGTTACCTGGGCAATCACCCAAAGTCTCATTTGCAGTGTTGGAGTAACCAACTTTGGCTAAGGCCTAGAGTAACTGACAGACCATTTTCAGAGGCAGGAAAATTTTAAAACTGTTTTGCCCTGTTTTGGCATGGTTCTTCTTGTATCCTGCTTGTCCAGTCCAGACACTGTATTTTGTCAGTGGTCAAGGCATGGGCAATTCCTTGCCTGAAGGCCAGTTTTGCCAAGAAGAAAACACTCTGCTTGGAGCATCTTCAGTGCTCCTTGCACATTTTCTCAGGAATAATTGGTGCTCCTTGGTGCTACCAGAAGCAATCCTGTCTCACATCAACAGAACCCCAAGTTATTTATATGCCATATTCTACAGTTCTTTAAAGTGGTTAAAGATTACCTATCTATGTGGAATACAATCTCTATGCATTTAAGGAACCTAGTTAGTCTAACTATAATTATGACAACTACGGATGACTATTAGTCTATAATAGTTAATACCTGTATAGCTTAAAGACTAAGACTTTATATTAGAATATTAAACAATCTTTAAACAACTGTGCAACAAATAAGGACAATGACGCAAATGTAAACATTATATAAGTATAGTGATCCGAGATAGAAATGTATAGTGCAATATGATAAATATATCCTCAAATTGTATCAATATAAAAATATCTTAAACAGAGGTAGAAACATACATGCATACAATATGACTTAATAACTTTGCATAGATGTACAAATATTGTAAGCACAAATAAGAACATATTCAATATAACAAATTATAATTATATGTAATATAATTATATTATATATACACAAATTATATATAATATAAATTGAATTTGTATCAGTATACAGGAATCTATACCAATGCAAATTGTCTATTAATACTAGCTCACAAGTATTCACTATATTACTCACTATTATTATTAGTGTGAGTAAGCTCACACTAATTCACCTATTATCCCATCTAATTTCTTTTTTTTAATGTGAGATCCCTGAGCCTACAAAACTTCTCCCCCAATGCCCAATCCTATACCATTTATAATTAACCCCAATTGATGTCCTTAACCCTGAGGAAAAACTTTGTTGGGAAAAGGGCTGTCATCTTCTAGACTTACTTCCAGCTGTCATGGGGGCAATGGTACCCAAGGTCACACCTAACCTGGTCTGGCCTCTCAAAGGCCATTGGCTGAAAGAGGTTCCCCACCTCAACTACACCCTCTTTGTACTCACTTAATGTATATGTAACATGCATGTGTGTGTGATACAATTCTTTTACCAAGAACATAAAGGAATCATCCTTTAATAGTTTATTTTCTATAAATCACATCTTTGTAAATAAGGTACCAACTAGGACATGTGTTACTTGGTTAATGTCTCTTCGTGTACATTAGAAAGCATGCATTTTTCTGGTATCTTCTTCAATTTCTTCAAATATTTAAAGTTCTTGTCATACAGGTCTTCAACTTGTTTGGTTAGAGTTACTGCAAAATATTTATTTTATGTTAATTTGTGGCTATTGTAAAGGGTAACATTTCTCTGATTTCTTTCTCAGCCAATTTATCATCTGTATAAAGGAGGGCTACTATCTTTTTTTAAGTTGATCTTGTATCCTGCTAAATTACTAAAGGTGTTTATAAGGTTTAGAAGTTCCTTGGTTGAATTTTAGGGTTACTTATGTAATATATCATATCATCAGCAAATAGTTATAGTTTGACTTCTTCTTTTCCAATTTGTATCCTCTTGATCTTTTTTTTTGTTTCCTTTTTTTTCCCGATAGACTTGTTTATTCAAGTATCCGAAAACACACTTTCCACTTCCTGCCCTCCTCCCAATACCCTCCCGATCCCCCCACTCCCCCCACTCCCTCTACTCCTCCCTCACCATTCCCCAGAGAAGTCAGGGTTTCCTGCCCTGTGGGAAATCCAAGTTCCACCCCCTCCCTCCAGGTCCAGGAAGGTGAGCATCCAGACAGGCCAGGATCCCAAAAAGCCAGTCCATGCAGACGAAACAAGACCCAGTGCCATTGTCAATGGCTTCTCAGTTTTCATTTGGACCTTGGGGTCTCAGTTAGCCCCCATGTCAACCACATTCAGAAAGTCTGGTTTGATCTCATGCTCGTTCAGTCCCAGTCCAGCTGGCCTTGGTGAGCTCTAATTCGATCAGACCCCTTGTATCAGTGGGTGAACGCACCCTTCGCGGTCCTGACTTCCAGTGCTCCAATGTGGGTCTCCGTCTCTATCTCCATCCATCGTCAGATGAAGGCCCCCTCTGACTTTGCTTTCCTTGTTCACGATCTCCCTCCCTCTGCTCCTCATTTGGACCTAGGGAGTTAAGTCTAGTGTTCCAATATGTATCTCTGTCTCTATCTCCATCCATCACCTGATGAAGGTTCTGTGGTGATATGCAAAATATTCATCAGTATGGTTATGGGCCAAGGCCAGATCAGGCACCTTCTCCTCTGCTGCCCAGAGTGCAATCTGGGGACCTCTCCTTGGGCCTGGGAACCCCTCCAGAATCAAGTCTCTTGCATACCCTAAAATGGCTCCCTTAGTTGAGATATAAACTTCCCTGCTCCCATAACCATCCTTCCTCCCTCCCCCCCTCCAATTTCACCAAGCCATCCCCAATCCTCCCCCTCTCCCCTCTCCCTAACCATCTCCCCGTACTTCCACATCCCCCCGCCCCTGCACCCAAGTTTCCCTGGCAATCTTGCCTACTTCTAATATCCAGGAGGATAGCTATATGATTTTCTTCAGGTTCACCTTCTTATTCAGCTTCTCTAGGATCACAAATTATAGACTCAAAGACCTTTAACTATGACTAAAATCCACTTATGAGTGAGTACATACCATATTCCTATTTTTGGGTCTGGGTTACCTCACTCAGTAAAGCGTTTTCTATTTCCATCCATTTGCATGCAAAATTCAAGATGTCATTGTTTTTCACCGCTGAGTAAAACTCTAATGTATATAGGTTCCACACCTTTTTTAACCATTCTTCTATTGAGGGGCACATAGGTTGTTTCCAGGTTCTGGCTATTACAAATAGTGCAGCTATGAACATAGTTGAACAAATACTTTTGTATTATGATAGGGCATCTCTTGGGTAGATTCCCAAGAGTGGAATTACTGGGTCCTGAGGGAGGTTGACTCCCAATTTCCTGAGAAACCGCCACACTGATTTCCACAGTGGCTGTACAAGTTTGCATTCCCACCAACAATGGATGAGTGTTTCCCTCACTCCACATCCTCTCCAGCATAGGCTATCATTGGTGGTTTTGATTTTAGCTATTCTGACAGGTGTAAGATGGTATCTCAAAGTGGTTACTCTAACCAAGGAAGTGAAAGACCTATTTGACAAGAACTTTAAGTCTTTGAAGAAAGAAATTGAGGAGGATACCAGAAAATGGAAAGACCTCCCCTGCTCTTGGATTGGGAGAATCAACATAAAAATGGCAATTCTACCATAAGCAATCTATAGATTCAATGCAATCCCCATCAAAATCCCATCAAACTTCTTCACAGGCCTTGAGAGAACAATAATCAAGTTTATATGGAAAAACAAAAAACCCAGGATAGCCAAAACAATCTTATACAATAAAAGAACTTCTGGAGGCATTACCATCCCTGACTTCAAACTCTATTACAGAGCTACAGTATTGAAAACAGCTTGGTATTGGCATAAGAACAGAGAAGTCGACCTATGGAATCGAATAGAAGACCCGGATATAAATCCACAAACCTATAAACACCTAATTTTTGACAAGGGAGCTAAAGGTATACAATGGAAGAAGGAAAGCATCTTTAACAAATGGTGCTGGCATAACTGGATGTCAACCTGTAGAAGAATGAAAGTAGATCCATACCTATCACCATGCACAAAACTCAAGTCCAAATGGATTAAAGACATAGACATTAATCTGTCCACTTTGAACCCAATAGAAGAGAAAGTGGGAAGTAGTCTACAAGACATAGGCACAGGAGGCCACTTCCTAAGTAGAACCCCAGTAGCACAGACAATAAGAGAAACAATGAATAAATGGGACCTACTGAAACTGAGAAGCTTCTGTAAAGCAAAGGACACTGTCAGTAAGACAAAAAGGCTACCTTCGGACTGGGAAAAGATCTTCACCAACCCCTCATCAGACAAAGGTCTGATCTCCAAACTATACAAAGAACTCAAGAAACTAGACACTAAAACTCTAATTAACCCAATTAAAAAATGGGGTACTGAACTGAACAAAGAATTCACAACAGATGAACTTCATATGGCCAAAAGGCACTTAAGGTCATGCTCAACCTCCTTAGCGATCAGGGAAATGCAGATCAAAACCTCTTGATCTTTTGTTGTCTTATTGCTCTAGCTAGAACCTCAAGAACTATATTGAATAAATATTGAGAGAGTGGACAACTTTGTTTGTTCCTGATTTCAGTGTGATTGCTTTGGATTTTTCTCCATTTAGTTTGAGTTGGCTGTTGTCTTGTTGTATATTTCTTTTATTATGTTTACATATATTCCTTGTATTCATAATTTCTCCAAGAACTTTATCATGAAGGGATGTTGTATTTTATCAAATGCATTTACAGTGTCTAATGAGATCGTGTGACTTTTTTCTTGTTTCTCTATAGAGCAGATTACATTGACAGATTTTTGTATGTTAGACAATCCTGGCATCTCTGAGATGAAGCCTACAAGATCTCCCGTGCTCTTGGGTGGGTAGAACTAACATAGTGAAAATGACAATCTTACAAGAATCAATCTACAGATCCAATGCAATCCCCAGCAAAAGTCTTCACAGACCTTGAAATAATAATACTCAATGTGATATGGAAAGCAAAAAGCCCAGGATAGTCAAAACCATCCTATACAATAGAAGAACTTCTGACCATCCTATACAATAAAAGAACTTCTGGAGACATCACAATCCCTGACTTCAAACTCTACTACAGAGCTACAGTACTGAAAACAACATAAAAACAGACAGAAAGACCAATGGGATAGAATTGAAGAGCCGGATATTAATCTACATACTTACAAACACATGATTTTTGACAAAGAAGCAAAAAAATATAAGATGGAAAAAAGAAATCATACTCAACAACTGGTACTTGCATAACTGAAGAACATGTAGAACTTATCAACATGTAGAAGAATGAAAATAGATCGACTTCTATCGCCATGAACAAAACTCAAGTCCAAAGGGATCAAAGACCCCAACACAAAACCAACCACACTGAACCTCATAGAAGAGAAAGTAGGAAGTACACTTGAACACAATGGCACAGGAGATCATTTCCTAAACAAAACCTCAGTAGCACAGACACTGAGAACAAAAATTAATAAATGGTGCCTCCTGAAACTGAGAAGCCTCTGTAAAGCAAAGGACACGGTGAACAGGACAAATTTCAGCCTATAGAATGTGAAAAGATCTTTACCAACCCCACATATCCAAAATATACAAAGAACTCAAGAAACTTGACATCAAAAGAACAAATAAATAAATTAAAAATGGGGTACAGACCTAAACAGAGAACTCTAAATGAATCTCAAATGACTGAAAGATGCTAAAGGAAATGGTCAACATCCTTAGCCAACAGAAAAATGCAAATCAAAACACCTCTGAGATTTCATCTTACACCTGTAAGAATGGAAAGGATCAAAAACACCGAACACAACTTATGCTGGAGAGGATGTGAGGTAAGGGGAACAGAACTCCATTGCTAGTGGGAGTACAAACTGGTACAGCTGCTTTGGAAATCAGTATGGAGATTTCTTAGAAAATTAGGAAATAACCTACCTCAAGACCCAGTAATACCACTTTTGGGTATATACCCAAAGGATGCTCAATCGTGCCTCAAGGATATGTGCTCAGTTACGTTAATAGCAGCATTATTTGTCATATCCAGAACCTGGAAACAACCTAAATGCTCCTTACCCGAAGAATGGATAAAGAAGATGTAGTACATTTACACAATGGAGTACTACACAGCAGAAAAATGACATATTAAAATTTGTGGGCATATGGTCTAGAAAACATCATATTGAGCAAGGTAACTCAGACTCAGAAAGAGAAATATATGTACTCACTCAAACATGGCTTTTAGACATAAAACAAAGAAAACCAGCCGACAATTCGCAATCTATGAGAACCTAGACAACAAAGAGGATCCCAAGAGAGACATACATCTACATGGGAAATAGAAAAAGACAAAATTTTCTGAGCAAATTTGGAAAGGATCATGGGAGAAGGTAAATGGGGAGGTGGAAGAAGGGAGGGGAACAGATAAAAATATATATCTCAATAAAAGCAAGAAAAAAAGCATACAGAATACATCTCTAGTTATTTGCTTTCTGCAGTATAGCTGTTGGTCTTTATTATATGAGTTCATTTAAAAAACAAGGGCAAAATAAAGTTGCTAGGATAGTGCATAGAATTTGACATAGCAACCAATCCTTCTAGTTGCTTCTAGGCTTGGGGACAATAAATGTAGGTGTTACTCAGACAGATTCACAAAGGACATTGCAGAATTCCTATGGACATATAATTTCCCATCTTATATAAACCAGCAAGTCATTGCACCTCAGATTGCTTTCTGTGATGAACTGCTAAACTCCTTGTGAAGAAATACATTTTTATTCTCCTAAATTTTGTGCATGCAGCTTTTATCATTTCATATTAGCATGCTGCTCCTCTTACCAATGTTGATTATGTTATGAAAAAATTCATATTCCATCCAACATAATTTTTTTTAATTTTTAAAAAAGGACTATTGGCAATGCGGCAAGAATTAAGGTCATGTTCAGGTGGTACTAAAGGCCACGTCCTTCAGATATTTGTACCCCACCCCACCTCCCATCCACACCTTGGAAAGGGTGAAGCCTTCCATGAGGAGGCAGGACCAAGGACCTCCCCCACTCCCCATCCCCACCCCCTGCCTTAGCCTCCTTGTTTCTAGGCTGAGCAAGGAAATCCCTCCATAGGGAATGGGATCCAAAGAGCCAGCGTTTTATGCACTAGGTATAAATACTGGTTTCATTGCTTGTGGTCCCACAAACTGCCCAAGCCACACAACTGTCACCTATATTCAGAGGGTCTAGTTCGCTCTTCTTCTGGCTTCCCAGGGGTCAGCTGGGAATCAGTGAGTTCCAACTTGTTGAGGTCAGCTGTTTCTGTGGGTTTCCCCATTGTGGTCTTGTATCTGAGATGTTAGCCCACATGCAGGCCTAGCATGAATAAGGTCCTGGGTTTGAGTTTCAGCATTTGAAAAATAATGTAATGAAATATTATGAAAGCAGACTTCTACTGACACATGACACAACACCACCAAATTAAATAGTTTATCAACAAGGAGGTGATAGTTGAACCTTTTCTAATTTTGGTTCCCAAACCGAGACAGCCTGAGTTACTAAAGGTGTGCCCTTCACAGCATTGTTTATAATTGTATTGTCCCTCAGTGTCTTACGGGATGGTCTCTCACATAAAATATAAAGAAGCTCTTTTCCTTATTTTTAGCGTCCAGAATCATAGAAGCAGCCCAGAAATTACTCCCTATAAGCAAAATTTCATTTTCTGCATCCCTCTGGATAAAACAAGCGGTGTGCAGTAATTCCCGTATATTCCTACACCACACACTTATTCCAACTACCACTGCTGGCTCTATTTCCCTGACTCACCATCAGAGCAGCTTGTAAGTCTTTTATGGGGCTAAACAGAGCCAGCCCAATTCTGTCAGTTAGGCAGCTGAAGTCACAAGTGCAGGCATCGATACGCAGGGGAAGAGTATCCAGAAGCCACCTCACGTTGTTGGCCATCTGCATGACCTGTGGGTGGCCCCGCCTGGTTGTACGTTTGGGGACGGGGTCAGGTAAACAGGTCTAGGAGAAACAGGTAGAGAATGGTCTTACTACTTAGAGTTCTTCATGAAGACTCTGACTGAAGTATTATTTTAAAAGAAGCCTTACCCTGCCCACGCCAGATCAGGGTCAGATCTGACAATAACTGTTTGCTTTGTCACTTACGCAAATAAATGAAAATTATTTCTATGTGTGCAGAAAATGTTTGCTCAGTTAGACTCTTGTCAATAAGACAGTCAAGACACCAACAAAATCAAGAAAAAGAAAATCAAGGAAAAGTAGGCAAGCAACACATTTTTTTTCGGGGTGGATAACAACGGCAACAACAATAGTGATAATTTGATATAGCAGTATATTCAGTATTTCAAATGATTAGCTGTTGTGTTTGAAAATCACTGTAGAGAGACAAATGTGATATTTAAAAATATTTTATTGTTGAAGGTTAGACGGTATCCATCTGGAGAAAAAGGAGATCAGTGATTGTAATTGAAATCATAAGCAAGCTATCCAGCGCCTTTACATCCAATTTCTCATTTTGTAACGATGTGGCTCTAATTCTGTAGATGAATTAGGTAGCATCTACGCAGTGGAAAAACATCCCAGTTGAAGAATTGTTAATTTAGTCAAATGATATTTAAAAACACAGTATAGTGCCAAATTTTTAATGGATTCATTTTTATTTTGTGGCCTCATTCCACATTGCTGATCAACTATTTCCCTGATGACCAATCATATTTGGCTCTTCCTGTGGCTAAAAATTACCTTTCATCTAGAATATCTATTTGCAGCATGCAAAGATACCATTTGACTCTGATAATTTTACTGTTCTGAGATACATCAGTGGATTAGTTTGGTGGAATGTTGAGACCATCTATGTCAATGAGAAAATGTTAAGCCAAAAAACTTTTCAAAGTTGGACCCTAAGGACAATGTGCACATTGCTTTCAAGTACATAGAAATGTTGCATTCATATTAAACAAAGACCAAAGATGAAGTGTGAGGATAGTACTGTAATATTCCTTAAGGGTATATGCATAAGGAATATGGATAAAGTTTGATTTACCATAATTTAAAAAGTACAAAAGACCCTAGAAGAAAATCTGTTAGTACAATACTTGTTTTAAGATAAAGTTTTATGCTCCAAAAACATGCATATGCAGCCAAAACAATTTATTACTAGGGTGGATTGGGCTGTACTCCTGAGGGAAAAGAGCAGAGCCCAAGATTAATATCTTAAAAATTTAGTTAGAAGCAAAACACTACAGGCCTCCAAGACATCATGCGCCGGTTTCCCCTCTGAACAATTTTTACAGACAACTTACAACCTCCCTAAATTACAGGCTGTGTAGAAAAATATGGGTTATTGTATAATAAAGAAGCCGACAGATCTTTAACTCTAACTGGACTGGTTGTTGCTGCTGTAATTTATGCATAGATACTGATTCTAATTAAGTAATAGCAGAGGTTGCCTTTGAATTTATGAAGCTATAATCAGCTCCCTTGTGCTCAATAAATGCCACAGCTACAGTCTGTGGTGTTAATTTCACACTACAGTGGGAACTAGTGCTTGTTGCCAAATATACTCATAAGTCACAGGCAATTTGGATTATTACTGTATTGTGTGCTGCATCGAGAAATGAACTAATCATGACCGCTTTCCAAAGTCATTATTGAGTGTTTGTGTATGAGAACTCTTCTGACATTGATGAGGCATAGTGTGGTAGCTGGTCTTTTCCCCAAGATGAAGCCAGATTAATATATATATATATATATATATATATATATATGTGTGCGTGTGTGTGTGTATAGAAAATAACACTATAAGAAACTCTACATACAACTCTTTAGCTATCAGACTAATGTAGTGCATGTAAATTTGAAGTTTTACTTATATACTACCTCCCATGTGTTATTCCCTGAAGGATGGTGCCTTTATGGATCTTTTAAGTATGGATATTTCATGAGTCGACATGATGAGATTTTGTTAATTCCATGAGCTTGCTAAAATTTGTGTTCAACATCTTTCTCATTTCTTGAACCTAGGTGTTGACTTAGGGACTCCCACTGAAGTTTCCTACTAGAGTTGCCTCCTCAGAATAGCATGCTTGCAATCATAAACAAACCAACTAAAGTAAACAGAGTAGCTATTGTTATATTACCTTTGACCTTTGTCTCAGAGCTTTTAGTAGTAGGGATTTGTGAAAATCCCCCTAGGACAGAATAGTATCCCATGGTTTATCTTATGCCAACTGCTACATAGACTTCTTGCTGTCAGTGCTGATTGTGTTCCAACAGCAGCCGTTGATTATAAGGGGTCTTCATGAGGAAGAAGGCAAAGTGTTTTAATTCCATGAAGAGCAGACTCTGGCAGAGGCCACAGAATTTTGTGTGGTGAGCCCACTCACATCCTGTCCTGAGGAACCCACTAGACTCTGGTACAATTGCGGCGTAATCAGAGAATCGTGTTTTCTTCTTCAAAGCAAACACAACAGGCAGATGGCTCCTTGTGTGATGTTGAACTTGACAAAATCAAGATGCCAAGAGAGATGGAAAGCAGGAAAAGAGTCACTGCCTCATTACACATCTTCCAAATAACGTGACGGAAAATATCAGTCCTTTCCTGTCTTGCCTTCCATGTTCTCCTGAGACAAGACTCTATAAACCTGAAATAGCCTCAGGCTGGAACTGAAGCCTGTTTTTTTGGTAACAGGATGAAAAAATGTATGTGGAGGATGTGTGCATGCATACATGTGCACATTCATGTGCATGGAGAGGAAGCTGAGGGTGGAGTTGGAAGTTGTTTACGCTCTGATCCCTTCTAGTAATGTTTCGGGAGCAGATAACATGATGTCAAACTGACATATAATCACGTTTGCTCCCCTAACTTTCAACGCAAAAGGCAAAGACTACTATTTTCCTACAAATAAACAAAAATCAAGAGAGCAACAGTATAGATGAGATGTCCAGGAAATGAATAGATGTGTCATATTATATAAATGTGCTGGTCAATAAAGATGCACAGCCTCACATCTTGGAAGAAAGATGGACACCTTTAACAAGTCTTGCTTAGAGTAGCTGGAGTCACAGTCTATATGTGATGGCCATAGAGCAGCACCAGATTGGTCTCTTCTCAAAAAATAAATGTTGAGCAGCATTGTTAGCTGGTAGCTTCTGCGGCCACCTCTGCCACCACCCCAACATTTATGCCAGGGCTCTAGTATTCCCAGGCACCTCTGAGAATGACTGAGCACAGGGTAACAAAGGAGCCACACGATGCCTGCAACCTCTGCTCAGGAATTCTTCAGTCGCTTATCCTCTCTTCTCTCCTTGCCGCTCACATTCTTGAAAGCCAGGCTCTCACCACCGTCAGAATGTTCTCTCTGCCTCCTTCTATTGGGTCCTTTTACCACATGTCATCTCCAGATATTGTCAATGCCCATTGGAAGCTAAGACCGTCCTCTGACTGAAAGTCAATGGTATAAAGCAAGAAAGCACCTCTGGGGACCGGAGAGAGGCCTCATCAAGTAAAGATGCTTGTCACAAGGCTGGTGACCTTCTTCTATTCCCAAGACCTACATGGTGGAAGAAAAGGACCAACACCCATAAGTGGTCTTCTGACCTCCATAGGAGTGATGTAACACACCTATACACACACACACACACACACACACACACACACAGAGAGAGAGAGAGAGAGAGAGAGAGAAAGAAAGAGAGAGAGAGAGAGAATAAATAATTAAATCCAATTAAGATGGGAAAGAACAGAAAAGCAAGCTTGTCTAGAGAGGGTCAGGTGCTGACCCTGTTAGGGGCTGTCAATGCACTCTGAGCTCTTCCAGACGAATTGCATTTTCACGCTTTTTAGATTTCTCCAGCCACCTTTGAAACTTTGTCAACAGTGCTCATTTAAGTGTTGACTCAGAATAAGGAGGGAAAGAAGCAAAGAAAGCATGTGGGGGTGGGGGTGGGACTAGGGGTGGGAGTGAGGGTGGGGATGGGGGTGGGGGTGGGAGTAGGGGTGGGGATGGGGGTGGGAGTGGGGATGGGGTGATGGTGGGGGTAGGCCTGGGAACAAACAGTGAGATAGCCTTGGAAAATGGGAGAGGGTGACCATGGGAGCCAGATTTCCACTGCTTACCCTGGCCAACCCTAGTCCACTGTTCCTCACTTGACATTATCTACCCTTTCCTTTTCCTCCTTCTCTCCTTCCCTCCTTCCCTCTCTGTTTCTCTTTCTCCATCCCTATGTCCCTTGCTTTCTGCTCTATGTGTTTATTGAAAGACTGTTCATTTATTCCACCCAAAGTGTTGAAATCGACATGGGGTTTTGGATCTTTGAAGCCCCTTCCAGGCAAGAGCTGGCTGTTCCTGTCCCTCCATCATAGTTGACAGCAGTCAGCCATCAAGTGTGATCTCAGACACTGGACCCTGCTCTAGAGCGTGAGGGCTTTAAAAAAATATTATTAAAAAGAAAGAAGGATAAAATCATTATGAATAATACCCATTCCCTAATGACAGGATAAATAAAAATGTCACAGGCCAACTGCAGGCCTCCCCATACACAGCTATTCTGAGGGTGAAGCACGGTGTTCCCAAAGCCTTTGGGCAGGCTATTGCTTTATGTTTCTCAAATAGTGTGGTAGCCTGGAGGTTTGGAAAGGCATTTATTTGCTTGCTAAAATTATTTAAGACTCAGACTAATCAGAATGACAACCACCATAGGCACAGAAAGAAAGAAAGAAAGAAAACAAAATAAAACCGAGCTTGGTCTGTGTCTAGCTCATTTTGGTCTTGAACCCTGGATTTTTCTGATTTTGGAAAACAGACTGATGTAACCTGTGCTTAGGCATGGACCACACTAGAATACCCCACCCCCATTCTCACAGTAACTGCTTCTTTAATTCTCCTAAATCTGTTCTCTAGGTAGAGGTTTGCCAAGCCTTAATTTTTTTAACTTCTAGAGTGTTTAGATATATTTCATAGTCTACATGAGAGCTAAAAATATACCTGACGATCCATCTCTGACATCTCTCTTTGCTGCAGTCACCCAAATTGGAGTTTCATGGAATCCTAAATAAAGAGATGAAAAAATTATTAAACCCAGTAGTTCCCAAAGTTCCACTAATACATCTACTGAGAGAACTTGTTAAGAATTCAGATACTGATGAGGTTTAGAAACACACAAAAAAAAAAAACCATACATATAGCTAGGTAAGTCGTGTAAGCGCCACATGATAAATCCGCTCATCTGAGGGCTACAGACCAGCGAGTTTTGCTTAGCTTCACAGACCATGCCATGTGCTACATCTCTAAGATACAAAGCACTTGCATCATCCAGGACATTTTCATGTTCCTTTGCACTCTGTGTCCTTCCCTCACCCTCATCCATAGAACTCAGCATCCACTACTTATCAACCTTTTGACTCGGTAATTTTGTCTTCTGTAGAACTTCATGAAAGCAAAACCATAGGCCAGGTGGTGGTGGTGCATGCCTTTAATCCCAGCACTAAGGAAGCAGAGGCAGGTGGATCTCTGTAAGTTCGAGGCCAGCCTGGTCTATAAGAGCTAGCTCCAGGACAGGC
Source organism: Myodes glareolus (assembly GCF_982192425.1). Lineage (NCBI taxonomy): Eukaryota > Metazoa > Chordata > Mammalia > Rodentia > Cricetidae > Myodes > Myodes glareolus. The sequence goes on from NC_142032.1 coordinate 43,984,217, forward strand.
ACTAAAGCTACAGAGAAACCCTGTCTCAAAAACAAAACAAAACAAAACAAAATAAAATATTGAGGCTTTTCTGTTCAACTCTCTTTCCTAGTATAGTGTTTATGGGGTTTCTCTACAGTTTGCCACTGGTTTAGCAAGTGCAGGTGATCTGTGCATTTCTGTGGCCACACTACTTTGTTTCAAACTCTTTGTTTCTGAAGTGAAGGGAGTAAGGTACAAAGAATGTGAATGCCTGACCTGAAGTAAAACATTGCTGAAATATTTGGAACTTATGTATCTTGGAGACATTCATTCTTTCATTAGTTTCTCTCTACCCCTCTGTGACAAGAGACAGTATTCTGAGGAAACATCAGGAAACACTTCTTATTTTCAGTTCATAACAGGTGATGCAATGTATGACAGCCCTTGAATTTTCTTCCTTGTTATGGGAGGTTATTATCAGGCATTACTTAAACTCAGAAAATTCACTAAAAGACTAATTATTAATAACAAAACAGCTCCATAATATTCTTGGCAATGGTGTATTTCCTGACTTCAGTATACATTTCTCAAAATAATATACGCAATAGCCAGCAAGTACACAATAAAACTGCAATGATTTAGCCTCTCAATCCAGAATGCCTGTTTAGAAAAAGACATACACTAACAAATGCTGGTGAAGATGAAGGAAAGAAGCAGATAAGAATGCAAATTAATAAAGTCATGGTGAAAAACAGTATGTATGATGGTTTCTCAAAAAACTAAAAAGAGAACTGCCATAGGGTCTAGCAACCCCACTAATGGATATAAATCCAAAGGAAATAAAATCAACATGCAGCACTGGCAGTTCCATCTCAGTGACAGCAACGATAATAGGAAGCAGATTGAATCTAGCTGTCCATTGATGGATAAATGAATAAAGGATCTATTATTTGTATAGATATATACAAATACAAAAGAAAGAATTCAGCATTTAGGCAAATTAAATGTAATGGAAAACATTGTGTTAAGAGATTAAGTCAAGTATGCAAACAAATGCTGGACACCCTCACATATGGAAGTTCAACAACTTACTTCATAAAAGTAGATTGTGGGATAATAGTCGGCAGATTTTGGGAGGGTATAGGAGAAGGGTAGATGAAGAAAGGGCAGTAAACAGGTACAGAATCGAGAGTAGATAGGAGAAACAACTTTTAATGTTCTGTATTACCATAGGATTTTATGGTTGACTACAGTAAAAAGAATGCTAGTTATTTCCAATACAAAGCCCAGTATATGCCTGAGGTGGTGGACACACCAGGCACCCTGATCTGGTTGTTGCATATTGTAACCAAACATTGAAGTGTTACACGTGTCCATCAAATAGACTTTTTCTTCACCTGCCTAGTTCTATGCTTTTTATGAGGAAACTGGTATCACTAATGTAGAGGCACCAGAACAATGAATCTGTCTCTTGACATTTTCTAGATCTTTGAGAATCTGCTTTTGGAGCTCATGACAGAAAAGTTTCAGGGCCATACAAACAGCTGAGCAAGAAGAAACAAGATCAGTATCATGTATCATGTGGGACAATGGAGTGTATTCTGTCAATTATATTTTAAATAATACTGATTGGCCAGTAGCCAGGCAGGGGGGCAACCAGACAGAAAGTAGAGGTGGGTCAAGGAGAATAGGAGAATTCTGGGAAGAAGGAAGTCCTAGTATACAGTCATGACTCAACCACCCAAGAAGCAAGATGTGACTGTCTCGCTGAATAAGGTACCGAGCCACATGGCTAACATAGACAAGAATAATGAGCTAATATAAGTTATAAACATTAATAAGAAGCCTGAGCTAATGGGCCAATCAGTTTAGAACTAATGTAGACCTCTGTGTGATTTCTTTGGGACTTAACAATTGCGGGAACTGGAAAGGACAAAAACCCTGACAACAAATTGGGCCCACATGGACAACTGCATCCACATAAAGCCTGAGAGAGCTTGGGAAATAATTCTAAACAAAAAAAAATAGAATTAAGCACAGATTATTGAGAACAGCATTTTCTCAGGTGGGCTTTGTTTGCAAGAGGCAAATGTGTCTCATTTAAGAGAGGCTTCCCAACTCAGCTTTAGCTGTAGAACCTTGCAGCAATTTTAAGAGGCCCTGGCACGAAACACTAAAGTGGTGTTGATGAAAAGCTGACTGCATGCTTTTTGATTTTCAGCCATAGCAGGAAAAAAGCCATGTTGTTTTAAAATGCCAGTTTTCTGGACCATCTTGCCAGTGCAAACTCTGACTCTTTCAGGCAGGAAGTCCGACTATAGAGTATTTGAGTGTGGGTTGTGAGCAGACTGCTGCAGCTTGCTTGTTGGCAGGGACTTTGAAACACCATAGAGTTGTGGCAATAAACATGACTACAGCTAGTACCACTGCCATGAGGCTAGAATCTCAAAAAGCTAATAAATGGTCTGGATCCAGCCGCCAAAGCCATGGCTTTAACTTTAGCCGTAACGCTTAGCAAATTAAAGACTTATGTGCTCAAAAAAGTGAAATATAAGAGTAAAGAGAGAGTCAAAGACAAAGAAAACCTCTAAATGTTTTACAGTGTGTTAAAAATATAAGCAGGCTAAAGGTTAAAGTCCTTAAAATAAAAAAGAAAGAGAGTAGTTGGATGGCACACACCTTTAATCCCAGCACTTGGGAGGCAGAGGCAGGCAGATCTCTGTGGGTTCAAGGACATCCTGATCTACAGGGTGAATTCCAGGATAGCCAAACATACACAGAGAAATCCTGTCTCAAAAAGTCAAAAATTAAAAATAAAAGAAATAGAAGTTAAAATAAAGCCACATAAAGATGAAAAATACACAGAGAGTCTGGATATTGTATGTTATTGTGTTCTCTTTTGGTGTGGGAGAATTGTCTGTATTCTGTCAATCATATTTTAATAAAACACTGATTGGCCAGGCACGCAGTATAGGCAGGAAAGCCAGACAGGAAGTAGAGGTGGAGCAAAGAGACTGGGAGTATTCTGGCAGGAAGCTCCCTTTGGCAGTTCTGCCCAGACCACCGGAGAGGAAAGATGTAAGCTGCCCCGCTGGAAAAGGTACTGAGTCATGTGGCTAACATATATCAGAATGATGGCTTAATATAAGCTATAAGAGTTAACAAGAAGCCTGAGCTAATGGGCCAATCAGATTTATAATTTATAGAGATCTCTGTGTGATTGATTTTTTCTGGGACTTGCTGTCTGTGGGGTACCAGGCAGGGACAGAAACCCCAACAAGCTGGCCCCTCATGTTATACTCTTTGAATTGTTTGAATGCTGAGAAAAGAGCAACAGCTGCTAAAAGATATTTGTTTATAAATGCTGCTAAATTAATCCAAGATAGATATTTTGAAAATACCTTGACTTCAAAATTGAAGTTAAAAGGTATGTTACTTTGGAGAAGTGGATTTGCTTTTGTTTCCACAGGAAATTAGAGTCTGTGGATTTATTCTGAGTTAAGAAAAATCAGGCTTGATCAAGGAAGACCACCCGAGAAACCTCCGGTAGGAACAGATGACCCAGATGTCTGAGTTCTACATCCAGAACAGATTCAAGACTGCTGCTTGAGATGATTAAGCCTCAAAGGATACTCCAGTCATAACTTGATCATAGTTCTAAATTTTCTTTAGGTTCTCCTAAGATTATCAGTGCCCCCAACAAGCTGGAAGTAGCTTGGAAAACTACACCTACATTCCCAAAATATTGGATATGGATATTTTCTTTTTCTTAGAATGTTGATTACAAGTTTTTATGGCTAATGGTCAGGAGAAAAGCTAAACAAAGGATATTCGATTTAGAGTAATTTAAAAAAAAAGGGAGGAAGTGGCATGGGACAATGGTCTGTATTCTGTCAATTATATTTTAAATAAATGCTGATTGACCAGTAGCCAGGCAAGGAGTATAGGCAGGACAGTCAGACAGGAAGTAGAGGTGAGTCAATGAGAACAGGAGAATTCTGAGAAGAAGGAAGTCCTAGTCTGCAGTCATGACCCAGCCACAGAAGAAACAAGATGTGACTGCCTCATTAAATAAGGTAGCGAGCCACATGGCTAACATAGACAAGAATAATGAGCTAATATAAGTTATAAGTGTTAATAAGAAACCTGAGCTAATGGGCCAATCAGTTTATAACTAATGTAGACCTCTGTGTGATTTCTTTTGGACTTAACAATTGCAGGAACTGGGCAGGACAAAAACTCCAACAAGACCAGTCAGCCCTAGTCAGGGGATGGTTTGGGCAGATCACATAGAGCCCAGTGCAACTCCAGAGAATCTCCAGGATATTCAAGGCTGTTTGCAGCCACCTGCTGACTGAAGATTTATGCTACTGGAGACCTATGACCTATGACCAGGTAAGAAAGCTGATCTACTGATAGGAAAATAATTTGATCGAGCTAGTTCCTTAATTAGTTACACAGCCAGTAATCAATTTGGTCAATCAGCTGTTTGCCTGTCACCATGGCACCTAGGTCCTGATCTGTCACATGCTATCAACCACCCTGGGCTATTGTCCAACTGGCTAGAAGCACATGTCCACTGCTGGTCAGGGAAGGTCTGGAAAGCCCTTGCCATCTGACCATCGCAGAATCCCTTTTAAATGACTGCTAACGATAACCTGTGAATCTGTTTCCCTTTTGTTGCTGTTTCTCTAAAAATTGGGAGTGCATCCAAGGCCATATAAATAAAATTAATTTTCCTCCAGAAGTAGAAAAAGAAGGTGAAATAGCAGTGTGCTGCCTTTAAATAAGCAGGCAGTCCCAAAGTGGACCCAGACTTTCATTTATAGACTATTTTTCTAGGCTTCAAGACTAAGAGTGGGTATGAGGACATTACTGTCCTGGTGATGAATGCCCCATCCTGGTCTTCAGGAGACCTGTGGTCTCTTGTGCCACTGGAGCTCAAGGCACGATGGATGGTTCTGTACTGACTGACTTCCTTAATCCTGCAAAGCTCCAGAGAGTCGAGGCATGAGCCTGCCAAGAAAGTAAACACTCTGGAGGTGTGAATTAGTCTTATAATTAAATTATATATTCACATATAAATTCGTACATTGCAACAAAAATATAATAACTTGGAAGAATTTCTAAATAGCACTCAAGAACATAATAAATATATTTTTCAAGTCATTAAAATAGGCGAGTTCATCAGTATTTCTCAGTCGCTTTCTTCTGCATCTCAGTGGCTGACTACTTACTCGTCTTTGCTTTGAATCCCTGTTTCTTTCTGTTCCCCCTTTTAAAAGTCTAACCAGTGGTCAAGTTTCTGCTTCAGCATCAGCTACCATGAATTCCTAGAATAGTGCACAGAGCATCATATGCCTTTCCACAGTGTATGTTCTCTTCCTTTTTTGTCAGCTCGACTGTGAAGACTCATCTTTGTCTTTCCAACATCTGGTCCCTGGCTCAGCATCCTGCTGTTTTACTGTGCTCACAGGCAGTAGAGATACTTAGTGGTACTTCAGTGCCTTCTTGTCACTGCAGACCTGCAGCCCCCTTTCCTACAACCCCAGCAACTGTAACATCTCACTTGTCCTCACTTTTCTTCTCTTAGCATCATGCTGTACCTCCATTGGCTCAATACAAGCAGCGCCTTTGACAGAGAATTCAAATGGGATGCTCATAACAATCTTCCTGCATACATTCATCATACATTCATACTCTTGACCCAAGAATGGTTATTCTCATTACCAAGTGTTTCCTCCCAACTTAGTATCTTCCACCTATGATGTACTATTTCTGCCCTTCAGAATCACTTTTGTTTCATTCTTAGTGAACCAGATTCAAAATCTATCAGGACCTCTAATTCGTTTTGCTGACTTTATGAGATCATACTTTTCTCATTCCAAAACCCACAGTTGGTCACATTAGTTCTTTTCTCATCCTCAACCTTACCTGCTTTCCTTTATCCTTTTCCAGAAAGCCTTATTCTGGGGACCATGAGTGTTTCTGGAGAAAACATCAGTCTTAGAAATAATTGTCACAATGGATGTGTAGAATTCAATGAACTGTCAATGCCATTCAAAAATTTTACTCATTCTCAAAATTAACACCTGACCTTATTTTCATGTCAGTTTTCTTTTGTAAACACAGATTATGCCAAAACCTGTGGACTTTCCTTTCCTGTGGTCTCTCCATGGTGTTATGTGAGTTGCTGATGCAGCACCTGCCTTTTGGTTTCCCTGTTATCTTCACATAGATACAATGCTCACTCACACATCTAGGACTTTCCTGGGAACTTTGGGTAAGTGGGATATTACATAATTATTAACACAGGATAGTTGACATTCCCTAGGACAAATCTTTAACCAGTGGAAGGAGGAATAAAAAGAGAAGTTCTTATTTCTCCATTGTGACCCTTGAGTCTTCTGCAGTACTTCACAGGTTCTCCACATATGGACCTCACACAACAAAAAAAGCAGTCACCACAGAAATGCCCCTTCTCAAGAAGTTCTGCTTCTGCTCCTTCTCCATCTCCTTTCTTTTTTCACCATCTCTCGTTTCCCTGGAATTATGTCACACAAACAATTATACAAACACAAGAAAGTACTAGAAATCAACTTTCTTGCCATAGGCTATTTGTAGAATAATCCAGAATAGGATATTGCCTATCTTTCAGTAAGCTTTCTCGGAAAAAATTAAAAAAGACAACTTACTTCCTTTTTTTTTTAGAGACAACAAATGCAATCAGGTATGAAAATGTTCATCTTTCTCATACCACAGATGCAAACTGAGTTATCTCTTTCCATGCTTAGTCATAGTTTGAGAGAGGAGGCTTCATTTCTTTAACCTGAGTCTATTTGGTTTCACGGTTTGGTTCCTTCTTTCTGATGGGTCATGCTTGGCAATTCTCTTCTCATTGACATCACTGGCTCTTTTTCCTATTTTCCTTACCTAGGGGTTACAGAATGTGCACAGATCTCTTATCTTATAAAAATTCTTCTCTAAAACATATTGCTCTTCTGCTCTTACCTTCCATTTACAAGTGAAGTGTCATTAACACTCTCCCCCTTGCCCTTCCGTCCTTGAACATATTGCTCATATAGCATCACTCAAGCAAAGGACGGCAATCATTTATATAGCCAATCAAGTCAAATGGCAAAAGGCTTGGATGTGTTGCCTTCTACCCACAATGCTCTTCTCTCAAATTCCACCTGTCAAACTTTTCTTCCTTAGGAGCTCATTTTAATGTCATCCTTCTTTTTAAATGCCATCTTGGATAAACCTTTCTTGATGTTGAACATCTCTTAAGAAAACTTTCATTGATAACTTTCTCTATATCAAGCACCAAATAAAAGGAGATGAAAGCAGCCTACACAGAGGCAGAGTCGGCTCTCCTCAGGTACATATTTTCAAGTAATCAAGAGACAAAAGAATATGGAAAGGCCATGTTCCTGAAAAGATAGCTTATTTACCTTTGTTGATCTCTGAGGTGTTCTCAGGGATCCACAGTAGCAAAGCTATTTCCATAAAAATATTAAAGCATCGCATGGCTTTCAACCTTGCTGGCATTTGTACTGAAGATGCAAAAGTAATACTGGATAAAATTTCTTGGTATCTTAAAATGACCCACAGCAGTAGCGTTAAACCAGTCGCTGGAGTCTTTGCCACCCACTCACAGTAAAATAAATGCCAGCTTCGCTTGAGAATGTCCTTGGTAAAGCAGTAAAAAGTAATTAATTTAAAAACTCAGTCTTTGAGTGCTCAACTTTAATAGTCTATGTGGCAAAAAGAGAAATACAGTGTGCAGAGACTGTCTCTGCTAGAGAGGAGGGAGTGTTAAGATTCAGGAAGCTAATGAAACTCAGGATTGGGAAACTCAGACTTGGGGGACTCAGAAAGTCATGAAACTCAGTAGGCCTCTCCTCAAAGTTATATTAGTAGTAAGTAATCCCTAGGGTAGGAGAAACTTTGATAGGGCTGCCTGCAAGTTGGCCAGGGCTTCCCTGGGATGTGGTTATGGGGAGCTGTGGACTGTATGGGCTCTTTATATAGCTATCCAGTCACTCATGCTCCTGTTGGCAAACCCCTACCTATGCTCCTGAGGTAGCTGCTGGAAACCCACTGAATTCCTGAACCAAATAAGGCTGTCCTGGGAGCCCAGGCTGGGATGAAGAGGCATTTGTTAATACCGCCCGGGGAAGTCACACAACAAATGGTTAAGTCACACAGCAAGTGTCTGTCTCTATAGAAAGGTGCTTCTGCAATTTTTAAAGTTGTAAACAGGATTAGCCTTCTTTTGGGGAAAAGTCAACTTTACTTTAAAAGGGAAGATTGATGAGCAAGCAAAAGTCACTTAGGTTGTCAATGATAACATTTAAGCTCTCAAGTAAAAAATTGGAATCTGGGAAGTATAACCCCTATGACAACTTGCTAATATTTGAGGCTTTAATATGAGATTGGTGGTAATATTAACAATGTTTTGATCCTATGTAATGAAATTTGTCAGTGTTTGGAAACTTGGTGGACCAAGATTTTTTTCTAATGTCCGATTCATGGACAAGAGATTCTTAAATTCAAAATAGAGCAGTAAATTTTGATGTAGGAGTGTATGAAAGTTTATTACAGTAGTTTCAGATGCCTGAACAGGTTAAACTTTAAAGAAGCCAAAACTTGGCAAATTTTGATGTATTTATTAAAGAAGGAAATCAGTAATTTATCTCAACAGGCTATTAAAGTAGATTTCTTTGTTCCAAATATGTATGTGTGTGACCAGATTTTCTTCATATACGCCAGCTAAGGCAACAGAGCCACAGCAGATTTATTGCATCAGACACGGAGCACGGCTATCTTATAGCAGACACGAAACTGATTCACAAAGTGCAAATTAGCTCTACTCTTCTCTCGAATTATTTTTTGTTTTAGAAATTATGTCCTGTTAAAAACAATTAAAAAGTAAACTAACACAGAGGCATGAAAATTAATATGGATTAGACGTATTATTCTGCCTCCTCCTTAGTAAAGGGATCAGGCAGATACTACAAACAGTTCAAAACAGAGATCAATTCTAACTTAAACAGGAGGAAGGTGGGTAAAAATGAAACGTAAATGAAGACAAATAGGTTTCTAAAATAATCTGAGCCAGTTAAGACAATTTAAATGTTTATTGGTCATCCGTAATCCACAAAATTGTGAAATGCCTCAAAGAAGAGAAAATCTAGAATTTAGCAACCCAGACAGGGTATCGCCTAGAGAATTAAAGAAGTTCCTTTGGGACCTTGTAGTGCTGTAGGTTGGATCCAGGACTTCATGCATGCTGTCTTTACTTAGCATCAGAGCTTATTCCCAACCCTGCAAATTATTTTCTTTACAAAAAAAGAATATGGAATAGGATTTGGTTTTGTTGTCTTAAGATAATGTAAATGGATACTTTAAAACTTTCTCATTTAATGGAGTTCCGGTTAAGATCCAGCGATGATGCTGTACCAGAAACCAGAGAACTTGAACCAGACCCGTGACTCATAGCAACAAACATTTAACACTAAGACTGATGGGACAGAGGAGTATTCTATCACACTATACAGTGTGATATTCAGTGTATATATTCTATACACTGAAGCATCCATTGCAACCAGCATGAATGAAGAGGTACTAGAGAAGCAGGAAACAAGGAGAAGCAAAGAAATTTTTCTGCTGTGGGTTTTGTTTGTTTTTGTTGGGGTCTTTTTGGTTTGTTTGCTTGTTTTGTATTGTTTTTTTTTTGAGGTTTCTTGATTGCTTACTTTAATTTGTGGGAGGGGGCATGGCAGGGTTGAGGGGAGGACAGGGGAACTGGGAGGTGAACATAATTGGGGTGCATGATGTGAAACTCTCAAATAGTCAATAAAGGTGTTATAAAAAATTCTCATTTCAAAATTTTCTATGACTGATACACACACACACACAAACACACACACACACGACACATAAACAGAATTCTCTATAAAGCTATAGCTTTTAGTAGTGTAAAGACATTCCATGACTAAAAGGCTTGTAACCATCGTGATAAGGATGAAAAGCCTTCTGAACAGCTATGGATGTGTGTGGTTCCTTCTGTCCACATCCATCATTTGTGGATAGCTACGGTGAGACGAAGCCTCAGTGTGTTTTCACTTTGTGTTTCTCCAATGGCACTAAGGCTGACTTTTTTTCTATGTTTATTGGCCATTTTTATTTCAGCTTTTGAGAACTACCTGCTCATTTCTTTATCCTATTTATTGATTGGAATGTTTGGTTCCTTGCTGCTCAGCATCTTGACTTATTTTGTATTCTGGATATTAACCCTCAGTAAGATGTTTAGCTGGCAAAGATTTTCTACTGCTCTTCACTTTGCCTCTTTTACTGAATTCACTGTTTTGTCTGCTGGGTGGGAGGTTTTGAATTTCATGCAATCTCATTTTTCAGTTCTGGGGTTTACTTCCTGAATAACTAGAGTTCTAGTCAGAAAGTCTTTGCCTATTCCTGTACCACATAGTGTTTTCTGACTTTATCTGCTAACAGTTTCAGAGTTTCAGTTCTTATGCTAATGCTTTTGATTGATTTGGAGCCCAGTGAGAGTTAAAGATAAGAGTTCCAGTCTTCCACATGTGAATATTCTATTTTCCCAGTAACATGTGTTAAACAAACTGCCTTCTCTCCAAGATGTGCTTGTGATATCTTTGTCAAAAGCCAGAGGACTGTAGCTGTGTTATTTTATAGCCAGGTTGTTCGTTCTATCCCACTAGTCTATGCATCCTTTTGTGTAAGTGCCGGTACCATGCTGCTTCATTGCTATGGCCCTATAATGTAACTTGCACTCAGTTATGGTGGTCTACCCAGCATTATTCTCTTTGCTAGGCATTGTTTTGATCATATGTGGATTTTTCATGCTTCCAAGTGGATTTAATATCTTTTTCCCATTTCTGAAGAGTGGCATTGAAATTTCATGAAAATAACATTGAACATGTGTGTTGCTTTGGGTAGTAGAGTATTTTTACAATATTAATTCTTCCAGTCCCTCAGTGTGGGAGATTTTTCCCTCATATATTCGCATCTTCAGTTTCTTTTTCCAGTGTTTAAAAATGCTTACTATAAGGATCTTTCACTTATTCCTTGTTAGTTTTTTGAGTAGGAGGGCCTTCTGTCTATGTGTTACTGTCATTGGTCAAATAAAGAAACTGCCTTGGCCTTTTGATAGGACAGCAGCTTAGATAGGTGGAACAGACAGAACAGAATGCTGGGAGAAAAAAGGGCAGAGTCAGAGAGCCACCCATCATGAAGCTGCCAGGTCAGACATGCTGAATCTTTCCCGGTAAGCCACGACCTCGTGGTGACATACAGATTATTAGAAATGGGTTGAATCAAGATGTGAGAGTTAGCCAGTAAGAGGCTAGAACTAATGGGCCAGGCAGTGTTTAAAATGAATACAGTTTCCATGTAATTATTTTGAGTAAAGCTAGCCAGGAGCCGGGGGGCAGGAAGCGGCCCACTGCTCCTTATTACAACAAGCTTTTATCTCTGTTGCTTCTTTTTGTGAATGATATTGTTTTTGCATTTTTCTCAGTGAGTTTGTTATTGGCATATAAGAAGATTACTAATTCTATGATTACTGACTCTGTTATGTTTTGGTAGGTTGGTTCTGTATTCTGTCTCTTTGCTGAAAGTGCTTATTAGCTTTAAGAGTTCTCTGGTAATATCTCTAGGTTCTCTTATCTGTAGAATCAAGTTATGTGAAAATAAAGATACTTTGACTTCTTTTCCTATTTGTATCCTTGATTTCCTTCCCTAGTCTATTTATTCCAGCTAGGATGTCCAGCACTATATTGAACAAGAGTGGACAAGCTGGGAACTTTTATCTTGTTCTTGAATTTAGTAGAATTTTTTTCATATTTAGTAACTAAATATGAAATACATTGACTAAAGACTTGTCACATAGGCTTTATTGCATTTAGATATATTCCTTCTATTCTTAGTCTATCCAGGACTTTTATATGAAAGGATGTTGGATTTTGTATAGAATTTTTCTGTATTGAGATTATCATGTGATTTCTCTCTTTGAATCCATTTATGTAATACACTTATTGATTTGCATATGTTGAACCATCCCTGCATCTTGGGAATGAAACCAGCTAGATTTCAGTGCAAATCTTTGATGTGATCTTGGATTTGGTTTGCATGTATTTTATTAAGAGTTTTTGCATATATGTCACCACAAAGAGAGGACTAGATAAAGAAAGTGTTTCATAGATAAATAATTGTACAGTGGAATCTCTTAAGCCATAAAGAACAAAGGTATATCATTTGCAGAAAAGTGGATACAACTGGAGACAATCACTTTAAGTGAATTAAGCCAGTCTCAGAAAGATAAATATTGTGTGTTCTATCTCATTTGTCTTTTTTATATTTTACATAAATACGTAGGATTCTATATGTATATTTGGAGTAAAAGCATTTTTTTTACAATTTTTTATTTGGAGTAAAAGTATTAATTGAAGCGAATATGCCCAGGAGAGCAAGGAACAGAAGGAAGGAGTGAGAAAGAAGAGGGCAGAGGATGCTCAATGTGCACAGTATAGTTATGTGCTTTCTATACTTATGTCCTTCTGTGTGTGATGTAGTGAGCATGCTCAATGTGCATGGTATGCTTACCTGAATATGCCCTTCTGTGATGTGCTGTAGTACCACATGAAATAATTAGAAACAATGAAGTATTTTTAAATCAAGAAATTAATTAACCCCCGTGACTATTTGGTTGCTAGGTTTGAACTGGATCAAGGGTCAATTTACCCCACTTTCTCTCTAACTTTTCCAGGAGAGACCTGGGCACTCTTTAACACTGTGTAGCTCTCTCCAGCACTAGCGTGGTGTCATAACTAACCCATTTGAACTACAGTAAACTGTCCAAAGCCACTATGGTTTGTGAGTCTAAGAAGGATGCTGGCTAAAATGATTGCTGCTCTGGTCATTTCTCGCTAGTATAACTTTTTCCTCCTCCTCACCATCCAAATCCCTTTCCTTGCACCTCAGAATCGTAACAATTTATTTTCTCTTTTTTGATTCCATGTCTGCTGGAATCGAACTCTCTCAACGTGCAGCTTCATCTAGCAGCAGGTGCTCATTCTCACACACCTCCAAGTCAGTAGGTAATGAGGGCACACTTCCTTACCCCCATTACTGCTTTTAACCCATATTCCTCCCTCCCGAAGAAAACATGTCGCTTTGGAACCATGTTCCTCCACCCTTTACCCCAGCATTACCACCTGCCCCTTATCTGCTCTAAGTTCCACAATCACGCCCTCTCTAGTTGTAGCCACACGTCATTCTTATGCTCCTGATCTCTTTCTCCCCACATCATTCCTTCAGATTCTTTGTGGTCTTCACTTCTTTCCTCCTTCTATTGCCACTCCCCACCATGTCCTGTTTCTGTGTTTGTGGGGCAGGCTTTTTAGTCCCTCTTCCAACCATCCGTGTCTTTTTCTGTCGCCACTGCCTGGCAAACTGATTTTCTGAAGTGACGTGGGAGAGAACCAGCTACTAGATGGATCGATTAGCCCTTTGCCCTTCTACCCAAGTCAGAGGATCTGTCAGGTCCGCTATGAACCGTCCCCAGTTTCCCCTGCCCAGGCATACATAGTTTGGGTCCTAGGGCATGCGCGCATGCTCCAGCTCCCCGCGCGGCAGGCGAGGCCAGCCTGTAGTGTGCCCTTGGTAGAGATCAACTGAATTTTTTACAACCCCAGTTGATTGCCTTTTCTTCTCTCTGTCTCAGAACTGTGAGTGCTACACATCACTCCAATGCCACCACAAATGCATTTTCTCTGATTCCATCAGTTTTCAAAGATTAATTTATGCATCTTACAGTCAATTCTTTCCATTTTTTCATACCAATTAAACCCTTCCTTCTACTAACTTCCTGGGTGTATCAGAATGCCCTTATCTTCCTCCCACCGGGCAGTGAGAGAATGCTGTCACATGTGATCTCCGTTTTCTGCCATGGTTACCCACAGCTCCATCGCACGCACCTCTGGTTTCTTCTCTTTGATCACTAAGTGTCCTTTCCAAGGATAATCTCTATTCCTTCGAGGAGTATAGGAACTTGTTTGAAAGATGCAGCTTGCCTGTAGTGACCCCAGAGGGAAGGCTCAGGCAATCAATACCTCAATCTCACTTGTCTTCTGTCTTTTCCTGTCTCTTGCTAGTGCTTCTCACTGATCGAAAATAATTAAAAGCCAGATGACATGAGAGGCCATGGATAGAAACAATCTCTCAAGAACAGCACCAAGGGAAAAGGGGAAGAGCGGCTTCAGAAAGCCAAAAGGAAATGCCTAGCACATCACTGGGCTTTGAAGGTGGGAACTGAGAAGGCTCTCTCAGCATTTTACAGTTCAGTGAAATTCACTCCCCTGTGCACACTTAGATTCTAACTAGTTAGCGTATAGGTCAGGAGTGAAGAAGTCTCAGCATCCTTCCCACAGCGTACAACAGAGAAGAAACACCACCCTGACTTGACTTGTTTTGCCTATTGTCCACATGACTGTCTACTAATAGGCATTCTGCAGTTGTGTGATACAGCTCCCTATCCATAGTCAATTCCCAGTCGATAGGGACCCCCTACTTCTACACATGAAGGGTGTGTAGGACTTCACCATGTTTGAGAAGGTTCAAGCAGCTGATGAGCCAATGGTTGCTTACCCAAGGGCTCTTTCTGGTATTGTCTGGCCTCGATCACCTGTAAGAGGGAAATAGATTGCAATGTCTGATGGATGATAGCCTCAAAGAGAAATGAGATAAATATGTCTGCCACATTTCCTATGCAATTAGTTTAGCGTCTCTTAACTTCCTTGCTCTTGGTAGCACACAGTAGTCCGAATCACTGTAGCACGGGATTATTTTGCTATTAAGCATATTTGCTTCTCTGTCAAAGCAATGTTAATCCGTATCAGTCACTGTTTATGAGAAGTGAAACCAGGAGTTTTTCCTTAGTGATGAGCTTCATTACAGATAAATATGCACGAGTGAGACTGAGGCCATAAAGGCGTATTGTAGTTGATGGAGACAGTGATGCTCTCCTGATTAGAAGTGAGGTTGCACGAGGTAGGTCTGGGCCAGAGTCTGTGAGTTTGGACTACAAGAAGATCCATTTCAGTCAGGTCTAACCTGATGATGGGGACCAAAGTGACTCACAGCTAACGTGAACTGAGCCTCTCAGAAGACTTCCCTGCGGCGCCTGGTTTTTTTAGCAAACGATTCACCAAAGGCTCCTAGGCCACTGCAAGCTGAGCCTCTGCCTGCTATTTTAAAACCAGCCATTTATCACCACCACCGCTTTATTAAAAATGTACCCTCTGCTCGTAGGAAAACAAATATGAAAATCTGGCTGCTGAAGATTATCAGAAGCATTTGTTTTTGAAGTTGGCAGCACAGGCTATGCATGCTACTCTGGGATGGATCTTTGCTGCAGATCCCTATTTTTCTGAATGAGGCATTCTAGCATCCACAAGAAACAATGAAATATTCAATGTGCTATGAAAAATTTAAAGTATTGTGAAAGGGCTAAAGAAAGGAAACTGTGCACCATGGTTGGAAACCACCGTGGGGATCCTCTCTGAAGTCACAGAAGAAAAACTTGTGGGACCAGGGCCCTCTGGTCACCCCATCTGTGCTCAGCTACCTCACAGAGCCAGCCATGTCACATTAGGTGACTGAACTAGCTAGTCAACCTCCAAGTTAAGACAAGAGATGGAGGATTTTTGAGACAACTATCCAAGTCTGGTCAGGATCTTATTATCAAACTCGTTGCCCAAGGACAGCTAGCGAAGGAGTTAGCCAGCTTAGCTCGTTAGCTGCTTACAGTGAGAATTGGCTTAAAATTAGACAGACCCTGGGGAAATTCCAGCTCAACCATTCATTTGTTGTGTAGTTGGAAATGCCTTTTCGCCACTGAAATCTATTTTAATTCACACCAATTAAAATATCTGTGTGTCCTCTAGCAGCCTAGGGGACTGACTGTGACTATTAATGTAAAAAGCAGGCATTTATCATAATAACAGAAGCAGGTACTTAAGTTGCACTTATGCCATGCCTGCACTTAGGATTACTTTGTGCTAATTCATTTAATCTAGAGATAGCATACATAAAAGTTTCTATATTCATCATCAATTTACAAATTTAAAAAAATCCTGAGGTTTTTTTTTTTTTTAAATCTCAGCAAAGTCAAATAGCTTGTCACATACAGGTTGTGCTTGTGGTGGTCCTGGATCGTAATCTCTAGACATGCACAAGTTTCACAAAGATTAATGTTAATTTTTTTCTTATCTACAACAACAGTTTGGTTTTATTTCCACAGAAAAGTCAGGGGGAGATTATTATTATTATTATTAATTTTGTGAGGATATGGCCCTCTGGGATTTTGAGGGCACATCTGACAGTTCTGGAATTATTTTTGACACAGATTGTCTTCCTTTCGCTGTCTCAGAAATCCCATCCACTATAGACAGAAAGTATTTAGCTTACGCTCCTCACATCCTAACAGAAGCCAGTCGATTTCATTATACTGATGTACAGTGGACACACAACGGGGCGTTGAGATGTCTCAGACCTTCCTCAGGTTGTCCAGATTTGTGTAGCAGTTTTTGAGCTGAGGATTCACACAGACTGAAGATACAATCTCTGTCGTCAGCAAGCTGAGGCACCAGTGGCCATCCACAGTAAGTTCTGAGACACACCTGAAGCACTGCCACTTTTGTAAGTGACAACGAATGGAACAGTGTTGGGCCAGGACTTTTCCGTGTTTGTGGTCTTGAATGGATAAGAGTTATCAATAAACATGTGAGTGACCGAGTGAATGAACTGAAAGCTACATACAAAAATAACTTTGTGAGTAAATCAAACTTGAAATTCTTGGAGAAATCTATCATTTTACAAACCTAAGGCAATGAAATTTTTTTCTGTGATTTGATGTGTTCTGGCTTATTTATTTCATGTATTTATTATGATGAAGTTTCCTTTTTCAATTGGTTATGTTGTTTGACAATTCTGATTACAGAGCGGTCTCTCTCTCTCTCTCTCTCTCTCTCTCTCTCTCTCTCTCTCTCTCCTTTCTTTAACCTCCCTACAGTTCCTATCAGTCCTCTTTCCTGGTTATTGACTTCTTGTTTTCTTCTGTGACACATTGACTTTAGCCAGGGCCATCTGTGTGACCATTAGATTGAAACTATCCATTGGTGCCTGGTGGGTAGTGAGTACACAACAGAAGACAATGATTTCCTCTCTCCCTGAATCTATCAGTGACAAATAGTTCAGCAGTAAAAGCTAGGGGCCCCTGAGCCCTTCCTCAATCTATGCCTATTGGCAGGTCTCTTCATATAAAGACCTCGCCAGGTGTCTGAAGCTGCTGTGAGTCCATCATTTCAATGGCTGTATCTTTCCCCCAAAGATGATGACATTTTGCAGTCCTTCTCCAAATCATCCACATCTTATCTTCTTTCCATTCCATTTGCCTCTGTATTCCCTAAACTTTAGAAGGTATGGTATAAATATATTGTCTGCTACTTATTCTTAGCATGAATTTCTAAATTCACTACCATTCACTGGAAAATGTAGCTTCTCTGGTTAAGGCTAAAAGTAACAGTTGTCTGTGGATGTAAACATGAGTACTTAGAAGGCAGCTTGAAACTGTCAATCTCACTGAACAATGGTGTTTAGTCCCATCCCCACCCCCATCCAGGGTTATGATCTCTTTTGTCATTGATTTTTCTAAACCAGGCTTGTAGTTATATGCCTGGATTCCTGTCTGGGGAAGGGTCCAATTAGAGAATATTTGCTAATGTCCATGACAGAGTGCCTCTATTGTACAAGCAAGCATATCTTGCCTAGATTTGTCTCTTAGATTGTAAGATTCAGAGCTAGATATGAACCTGGGTACATTTTTCCCCCTTGTAACCTTTATTGCACTTCCTGATACCATAAAAGGTATCAGACAAGGGTGGAGCTTTTGACTCTGTTCCAGCTTCATTTCTCTACATCCTGCCCCCAAAAGCTGTGATGTCTTCTGTCAGAGGCTCTTTGTAGTAAGAAGGGTCACTTGTTGGTTCCCAGCCACCCAGCTAGCTTAGACCTGAAATAATCACACAGAAACTATATTATTTAAAAACACTGGTTGGCCCATTAGCTCTAGCTTCTTATTGGCTAACTCTTACATTTTAATTTAACCCTCTCCATTGATCTGTGTATTGTCACATGGTAGTGGCTTACCAGTTAAAATTTCAACATGCCTTATTCTGGCAGCAGCTCCGTGATATCTCTCCAACTCTGCCTTCTTCCTCCCAGCCTTTAGTCTAATTTTCCCTGCCTACCTAAACTCTTCCCTATCAACAGGCCAAGGCAGTTTCTTTATTCATTAACCAATAAAAGCCACACATACACAGACGGACCTCCCACACTACCTCTTATCTGCTTTCAGCAGGTACTCAAAAGCAATGGCATGTTTATAATGTTTGGGGAGACTTTGGGGCCTCCCTGACAAAATAAATAAATAAACAAACAAACAAACAAACAAATAAATAAATGCTTAAAAGACAATATTCTTTCCATATGGCTTTTTTGTTCCCCTTTGTTTCGGTTGACAAAACAGAAAGATCCCCTCATCTCCTTTACACTCCTGCCTCATCCCTGTGTAAACCTTTCTACTTCTACTCTCCTTCTCTGCCTCCATGTTACTTACTTGTTACTATCCCCCATTCCTTAATGCATCTCTCTCCCAGTGGTCTCTTCCTAGTTTTTTGGTGTCTATAAGTACTCCAAATTGATCACACAATATAAATTTACTTATATATGCAGGAGAATGTGGTGTTTGTCTTTCTTTGCTTGAGCCACCTCAGTAAATATAATTTTCACAGCTCCATCTGTTTATCGGTTTACCTGAAATTTCACTTTCTTCAGAGGAGAAGAAATTTTCAAGTGTATGTATGCCACATTTTTTTTGTCCATTCATCAGTTGATGAGAATCTAGGCTAATTTTATTATCTAGCTATTGTGAACATAGTAGTGAACACAGATGAGCAAGTTATCCCTGTATTAGGATATAGAGTCTTCTCAGTATGCCTAAGTGGACAAAAACTGGATAATCCTAAGCAGAAATAACAGTACTTCAGGTATTTTCATACCCATTTTCAAGTTATACTATAGAACTATAGTGATTTAAAAAAAGTGATCCTGGCACAAGAACAGAATAGAAGACCTAGGTTTAAATCCTTGCAACTATAGATCCTTGGTTTTGATAAATATGACAAAACTATACAGCATCTTCAACCAACACTTTTAGGAAAACTGGATGTCTGCACACAGAATTAAACTAGAACTTCTTGCCTCACCCTGCACAAAAATAAACTCCCATTGAATCAAAGCCCCAGCCTCTGAAACTGATGGGAGAGAATGTAGGAAGGGTGCTACAGCATACAGGCTATGTACAGGCTTCCTATGATTCTGAATGTTCAGGAAGTAAGGCCAACATTGATATATGGTGCCTCGTGAAACTAAGAGGTTTCTGTGCAGCAGGGTAAATATCTAATCAAGTAAAGAAACAGCCCACAGAATGAAAGAAAATCCTTGTCTTAGATTTCCCACAGAGGATTGCTATTTAGAATAGAAAAAGAACTTAAAAAAACATAAAGAACACAAATAACCCAATTCTAAAATTTGAGTTATAGCTCTGAAAAAAAAATTCTCAAAATAAAAAAAATAAAAAAGGCTCACAAACACTTTAAGATGCATTCAGCTTCACCGGCCATAGTGAAATGCAAATGAGAACTTCTTTGAGATTCTAGCTCACCCCAATCAGAAAGGCCATCATCAGGAAACAGACTAACAAGCAGTACTGTTGAAGATGTGGGAGAAAAAGAATCCCTATTCACATGAGAGTGCAAACTACTGACCACTTGACAAAGTGTAGCGATTCCCCAAGGACTAGAAATGATAACGTTTCTTAAATTGGGTAAAAGAGCAGTGTTGAAGCTGCACACATTCCTGGACATTAAGGAGGACAACGAGGAGGTTCTTCATATGTTCCTTTTGGTTTGTTTTCCCTGCAGCATCCACCTGTGATTTGTGGACAGTGACTCAACAGGCATTAGGCACCACCTGGAACTGACTTTCTGTTTAACATGAAAACTTGACTAAATATAAATCCCTCCATTCTGCCACTTGCCACCTCCTTTTCTACCTCCAACACCCAACTTCAACAGACTTCATAGCTGCATTCATATCAGTTTAGTGTATTGATACTACAAAACCATAGGAAGTGGAATTCCCCAAATGTCTACGTGTAACCTGTATAAGCATGTGTTAGAAGAGACAAGAGTATGATCAAATGGAATAATGATTTAATTAAATTTTTAAATGAGGTTTATCCAGAGTTCAGCCTAATAGTGGTTTTGTATCTTCCCAGTTATGGTTAATATTGCAAACAACAGATCAACTTTTTGGGGGCTATTCTCAATAGTCAACTTGACTACATCTGTAATTAACTAAAATCCAAGTGGTTGGGTATGCCTGTGAAGATTTTTTTTCTTAATTAAATCATTAAAAGTAAGAATACCAACTTTTAATCTGAATCTCTTGAGGTGGGAAGAACTACCTTTAATCATGCCTTCTTCTGGCGGCTTATGTAAAGGATGTGGGAAAAGGACATTTGCTCTCTTTTTGCCTCCTTACTTTTGCTCTTGCTAGCAAGTCCTGGCATTAGAGCATATGTCTTCAGGATTCTGATGTATACCGAGTATCAGCTGAGACATGCAGACTTGTGGACTGAACAACTACTGGATTATTGAATCTTCTATTGGTAGACAGCCATAGTTGTACGAGCTGAACCACAGCCTTTAATCTATTATCATTCTAATAAATCGTGTATTGTGTGTGTGTGTGTATGTGTGTATGTGTGTGTGTGTGTATGTGTGTATGTGTGTGTGTGTGTGTATGTGTGTGTGTGTATGTGTGTATGTGTGTGTGTGTATGTGTGTGTGTGTGTATGTGTGTATGTGTGTGTGTGTATGTGTGTGTGTATGTGTGTATGTGTGTGTGTGTGTGTTTGGAGGAGAGTTCAGTGTTTATTCTATCCATTACATTCGTCTAGAGAACCTTGACTAAGAAAACACTCAAAGCATATAGGCACAGTGGCACTTGAAGGGGGTAGATGGTGCTTTATGATTTTCAATTTATAGGAGATAGAATCGCCTTGGAGACAAATCTCTGTGCATGTCTGTAAGGTCTCCAGATTAGACTGGGGCTGCAAGACCTGCCCTAACTCCTGGACTAAATTAAAGGGAGAAAGTGAGCTGAGTTACTTCACTACTCTGTTTCCTGACTATAGAGGCAACATGACCAGTTGGTTCAGTCTCTTGGTGCTGTGCATTCCCTGAACGGTGGATCCTCAAACTGTAAGCCAAAAGAAACTCTTCTTTATGTTCTCTTTGCTATGTATATTGTGCTAACATGACAATAAACATTCAAATAAACAGATAGTTTCTACCCAACCATGTCAGTTCTTAGAAAACACTGTGTTTATCTCCCATGAACTCTGAGATGTTATATGCACTTGAAATGTCACATCTGCATACAGAAAAGAGTTGGATTCTGGTCTCGACTTCAGCAGAATGACTGCAGAACAGGAGAAATTGGAATTGGTCTGCTGTACTTGAAGCCAATCTTTAACTTTATGAATATATGCATTTTGCAGTCAATCCTTTAGAAGGAGGTGTTTAAATTTTTCCACGTGACAAATGCATTTTCTTTCCTCTGAATGTTTAATTAGCACAGGGTTCCTATTCAGCTAAGGAACAGCTGCACATCTGTGCAAAGAGAGCACTGTCACCGAAACAGAGAGGAGATTCCTGCACCCTTCTGTCAGGAATACAGCTGTTTTCTAGGTTCCCATACATTTTCCTAATACAGGTTGAACTAAAGAGGAAAATGTGCTGTCAAATTTGTAAGGCAGAAAGGATTGAGAGGATGTGGAACTTGGAAGCTTTGGGGAAGTACTTGGTCTGTATAGTAATGCAGAGAAGCTGAAGAAAAAGAACTTTTCTTTCCAACAAGTTCATGGGGACCAGGGCAGTAAGGAATAAGCTTAGACTGGTACATATGAGGTAGAGATATATCAATGCCATGCAAAGATGGTGACAGACTAGGTTTGGAAATCCTTTGCAATAAGAGAAACATTAGTACTCTAAAATGTTCAATTTGGTCATAATCTTAGTTTATGTGTACTTAAAAGCTTTATCTAAGTAGAACGATTTATATTTTTACATTAGGAAAATAAAAAATAAATTTAAAGGAAAAGAACATGCATCTTAATTAAAGATTGATAGAATGTGTGTTCATTTACAGGCTACACTGAAATGACAATAAAAGCTTTTTTCTTTTGAGTGGAAGAAGAATGATGATGAACCTGCCAGTAAATGAGAGTCCAATACATTTCCAAAAGGTAGGAAGTAGTTGGAGGTTATGGTGGTTTTTGTGTCACTGGAGGTGGGCTTTGAGGTTTAAAAAGCCAATGGGATTCCCAGTTAATTGCTCTCTCTCTCTCTCTCTCTCTCTCTCTCTCTGTCTCTCTCTCTCTCTTTGTGTGTGTGTGTGTGTGTGTGTGTGTGTGTGTGTGTCCCTGTTGGTGTGGGAAGTTCTTCTGTCTACATGTTTCTTTCATTGGTTAATGAATAAAGAAGCTGCTTTGGCTTGTGATAGGGCAGAATAGAACTAGGTGGGGGGGTAACTAAATTGAATGTTGGGAGAAAGAAGGCAGAGTTAGGGAGAAGCCATGTAGCTCCACCAGAGACAGACATGGGACGGAACTTTACCCAGTAAACCATAGTCATGTGGCAATACACAGATTAATAGACATGGGTTAATTTAAGATATAAGCATAAGCCAGAAATATGCTTAAGCTATTACCCAAACAGTATTGCAAATAATATGGTTTCTGAGTGATTATTTCATGGTCTGAGCAGCCAGGAACGAACAAGTGGCCTCCAACAACACTCTGTCTCTCTGTCTCTCTTGTCTCCTACTTGTAGATAAGGTTGTAAGGTCTCAGCTACTGCTCCAGCATCATGCCTACCCACCTGCTTCCCACCATGATGGTCATGGAAACACCCTTTAAAACTGTAAGTCCAATAAACTCTTTCTTCGACAAGTTGCCTGGTCATCCTGTCCTGTCATAACAATAGGAACTGTAACTAAGACAGAGATCTAAAGACAAATGGGTATAAAAGAGACAGTCCAGAAAAACTGTGTGAGAGTCTGCAGTGGGAAGTACACTCACAAGAACATCAGAGCTAAGAGTCCCAGGACGGAGGAAGCATGGAATGAGAGGAAAGGTCAATAGGGAACACTGTAAACACCAACTGCCCCATTTGCTGCCTTACCCCATTAGAACATGATTTCCAGAAACATTCCTAAGATATTTTTGAACAAATTGGGGAAAATAATAACTTTTTAAAAAAGTCTTTTGACTCCTCTGGGAAAGAAAGTTGTTCCTCATGATGACATTTGGTGGCATTCAACTCATCAACCATAAAACTCGTCTTTGAATTCACCCCAACCTCCTGTGCAGCCTTCCAGGTGTACTTCTCAGTCAAGAAAAAAGCAAGGGAGGGGAAAAACCCTTCCTATCCATCAGAGGAAGAAGCTCATGTACTTTCTTCATTATAGATGGAATCTCATAGGAGACACAAACACATAAGAAAAGCAGTTGTATGTATGAAAGAGAAAGACCACAAATTTCAGAGAAAATAGGCATAATTAAGGAAACAGAAGAGGACTTTCAAAATTTCTCCAGCACCTCAAAGAAATTTGAAAATACATTAAACTCACAAAACAAAATCAAATTGCTGTGAAATGGGAGCACAGAACAAGAGAGTCTACAAATGAAGAATAATTGCTTAAAGATAAAACAGGAAATCAAAAAAATACAGAAAGCTATGGTAACATGGAAAGATACATTGCGCATAGAGGTTTACTTTAAAATGCCACCCTCTAACTAATGAGGGTCCAATAGAAATGGGTCTTAATAAAAATTAGTGTGTGCAAACTTGCTAGCTTAGAAGAGCAGAGCTCCGCGGGCTGTGGGGACTAACATAGGTATGACGTGCGAAATCAATGAGCAGATGACATTATTTCCCACTGAGGTCAGTGGGAGATTGTCCCTGGATCTCTTGTGGCTTGTGCGAAATCAATGAGCAGATGACATTATTTCCCACTGAGGTCAGTGGGAGATTGTCCCTGGATCTCTTGTGGCTTAGAGTAGATTGCTTTCTTCCTTATTCCTCTGCTTATGGAGGCATCCCCCTAACCTCTGCCCTCTTCTCAGCCATGTGATCAGCTGATGCCTGTTTCTATGTCTGGGTTTCTCTTTGTTATAAGGGCAATGGATTAGAGGCCATACTCAATTTCATCATTTGCAAAGGCCTTGTTTCCAAAAATATCCACAAGTACTGGAGGCTGGGATTCCAAAAACTTTTGTGGAAAAGGCTACTAATCACAACAGGGTGAAAATTCCTTTAAAAAAGAATAGAAAAATACCCCAAGGATTAACTAGACACAAGTCATTGAACTGAAAGAGCATCTTTACATAATTTCAAAACAGGAAGATTAAATAACATCCCCAAGCTTCCAGAAAGGATGAAATGTGACTTCAAGAAAACAAGAATTAGACTGTCACAAAAATTGTCATGTTGGATGTTAGAAATCAGGGACCAGGAGCTTTGAAAGTCTAAGGGAATTTTTGACCTCTCATTCTTTCTTTTTAATTGAGGTATGACACACATGGCAATGGACACACATTGTATAATCCATACGGACCAACATGTATGCTATTTCTGTCACCCAGAGAGTGTACTCCTATACTGCCCTGCTGATCCTCAACAATGTCCTTCCGCCTAAGTTATGACTTCCATCACCTGTTCTTCTGTTCATAAACCTTAGCAACTAAATTTGATGGTATAGTATATACTCCTTATATCTTGTATGCTCACTCAGTTGTTGGGTAAGTTTATAGCGGAGAAAAGTTAGAATGAGTGTCCCATGGAGACAGAACCAGGTTTTTGTTGTTGTTGTTCGTTTGATTGTTTTTGTTTGGCTGTTTTTGTGAACAGTTGTGTTAGAGTCTATTTATTGCGATATTTCTGGCAAAGAGAACAGCATTTGGACATAACTTGCCCTTGATGCCAACTTGCTGGACGAAGCACATACTCAGTTGTACATGATAGTTACAAGAAGAAAATCTGTCACCTAATATTTGACTGAGATATCTTTGTTCACTCCTTCAGAAATGCTAGATGTGGGGTTCCTGATCTTTCCTTAATTCTAGGAAAGACATGTTCATGTCTCTCATTCCAGTCTCTGCTCACCGTGTCTTCTTTTCTTAGTTTGGCTCAGATTCATCAACTAGATTTCAATGTGGTTGTTGTGAAGAGCTGGCCTAGGAGCCACTGATTTACTTCCTCTCCTGGTTTTAATGATACGGCGAAGCGGGGCCATGTCAAGTGATCTGCATGCATCTGCTACAAGAGGAAGATCTGTCACATTTGCAGACAGAGACTTTAGACACATGATATTAGAAAGGGTTGTTCAATTAATTGTATCAAGCAGGAGGTAACATTGGGTAAAGTATTTTATTATTAGATCATGGAACTGCCACTTACAATGCTCATCACTCTAAGAGACCAGATCAGAAGCCTGGAGAAATTAGGCCATCTCTCCTATAGTTTATCTCCTGAGACAAAGAACTAACAACCCCTACGCTGAACACAAAGAAGTCTGTGTGGGAAAACAAGTCCAGTCCTCAAAAGGCCCAAGTGCCACAATATTCCTTTTTCAGGGGATTTCTCTGAAAGCCTGGTATCCTGACATTATATCTATGGGCTATCTGTCCTATTCTTTCTTTTTTTTAAAGTAAATTTTATTAAATTATAAAAGTTTCCATTTCCGCCCCCCCTCCCAATACCCTCCCACTCCCCCCACTCCCCCTCCTCCTCCCTCTTCGTCCCCCAGGGCAGTCAGGGTTTCCTGCCCTGTGGGAAGTTCCAGTTCCTTCCCCCTCCCTCCAGGTCCAGGAAGGTGAGTGTGCAAACAGACTGGATCCCCAAAATCCAGTATATGTAGAGGAAACAGGTCCCAGTGTCATAGTCAATGGCTTTTCAGAAAGACTTCGGGCCAGCCACAGTCAGAGAATCTGGCCAAATTCTGAGAATCTGGTTAGATCACGTCCTCGTTCAGTCCCAGTCCAACTGGCCTTGGTAAACTCTCATCAGATCCGTTCCCTTGTATCAGTGGGTGATAGTATCCCTCGCAGTACTGATTTCGTTTTTCATGTTCTTTCTCCTTCTGCTCCTCATTTGGACCTCGGGGGGCTCAGTTCGGTGCTCCAACGCTTTACTGAGTGAGGTAAGCCAGACCCAAAAAGAGGAACACGGTATGTATTCACTCATAAGTGGATTCTAACCATAATTTAAAGGTCTTTGAGCCTATTATTCGTGATCCTAGAGAAGCTAAATAAGAAGATGAACCTGATGAAGATTATTTAGCTATCCACCAGGAGGTAGGAAATAGACAAGAGTCCCAGGTAACCTCGGGTGCATGGGGGGGGGGTGGGAGGGTCGATGGAAGGGGAGAGGGTTAGAGAGAAGGGAGTAGGGGAGGAACGGGGAAAGCTTGGTGGCCGGGGATGGGGGGGGAGGGAGGAAGGATGAATATGGGATCAGGGAACAATATATTTCAACTAAGGGAGCCATTTTAGGGTTTACAGGAGGCTTGATTATATATGGGATCCCAGGTCCAAGGAGAGATCCCCCAGATTGCTCTTTGGACAGAGGAGAGGGTGCCTGAATCGGCCGTGGCCCATGACCATACTGATGTATATTTTGCTTATCACCATAGATCCTTCATCTGGCGAAGGACGGCGATACAGTCGGAGACCCACATTGGAGCACCGAACTGAGCCCCCCGATGTCCTATTCTTTCAATTTAAGCTATCTCACTCCATGTTCTCATGATATCTATAATGTTCTCCCATATCAGGGCCCCATCATATTGTCTCTGATGTCCCTACTGCATGCTCCCACCTTCAGGTCCAATTAGGGCCCATGGTCTGGGCTTTCAGTCCTAATAAAGCCCATTTCTAAAGGGAAATTTTGTATCAGCCTTTTTCTCAAACTTAGAGCTCTGATTTCTAACATTTATTAGTTCTGTCAAGAAATAAGGAAATGCCTTGAAAACTTCAACTTTACCATGCTCATGTCTTTAATTCTGACTTATGGTGGAAGCACTTTCTGTGTTGATTTTAGGAACTGGCTCACATGGGCAAAGCCCTGGAAAGAGTCAGGAGTAAAACCGAATGCTTAGGAGGAAAACCTCTGAGACATTCCTCTGACATTACAGAGGAAGCAAATGGGAGTTTAGAGATATTTACAGACATGGTTGAGATCCAAACATTAACAAGGCTGAAAGTAACCATCAATCCTTGCCAAGTGCCCTTTACACAGAAACCACTTCTCCCCATCTTTGGGACGTCTAGCCATGGGTGGCCAATGGTAATGACTTGATTTTATTGACCCATTTGACAAAGCATGATTTTGCCATCTACATGAAGAACCTGTGACTAAATAGTATCTTTAAGGGGAAACTAGAAGGATGTATACCAAGGGGAGGATGGTCAGGAAGCAAGAAAGTGAGGCAGGACTGCTGATGGATGACTTACCCCATGCAGAGTAGGAGGCTCCCTGGGTTTTGTTTACTCAGTGCACGTTGTGAATTCATCCCAAGGTCAGAAAATCTAGCTTAAGGTAGGAATCATTACTGATAGTCTAATATATACAAAGCATCTAATTCCATCTAGAAATTCATTTCTAAAGGTTATTTAGAATGTATCCATTTCACTATATTCACAACTTTTTCCTTTAAATCAGACTTTATTTAAGGAATAAAGGTGCTCATATGAGGCAGAAGTTTGTAGCACAGCCTGCTGCTGTTCACCATAGAATATTAGAAAGGTGACCAGGCTTGCCTAAAGGGAGGAAGAGGCTCAGTGTCAGGAAATGGGAAGGACAGACATATGTTTCAAAATACCTCATTGGCATGTCATGTCTTAGATTATATGCATGAAATATTTATTCAAGAATTACAAACATTTTTTACCTTTTAAATTTGATTGTGTGTGTGTGTGTGTGTGTGTGTGTGTGTGTGTGTGTGTGTGTGTAGATGCCATAGCATGCATGAAGAGCTCAGAGGACAATGTGTTGGAGCCATTTCTCTCCTTCTACCATACATAAGTGCTATGGGACAATGGTCTATACCCTGTAAATTGTATTTTAATAAAATGCTAATTGGCCAATAGCCAGGCAGGAAGTAGAGGTGGGTTGACCAGGCAGGAAGTAGAGGCAGGCAGCCAGAACAGGAGCATTCTGAGAAGAGGAAAAGGTCAGTCTGTAATTGTCAGCCAGACACAGAGGAAGCAAGATGTGACTGCCTTGCTGAAAAAGGCACCAAGACATGTGGTATGCAGACAATAATTATGGGGTAATATACGTTTTAAGAGTTAATAAGAAGCCTGAGCTAATAGGTCAATAAGTTCATGATTAATGTAGGCCTCTATGTGTTTATTTGGGACTAAACAGATGTGGAACCTGGTAGGACAGATTCTCTGTCAACAAATGGTGTCCAAACTGGGGCACGAACCCATGAATCTGAGATGAAGAGTCTCATGCTCTACCGATTAAGATAGCCAGGCTCAACAGGTGGACAACTGCATCCACAGAAAATCTGAGAGAAGTTGGGAAGTAAATCTAGACACAAAATAACAGCATTAAGCATGGCTTCTTGGTAGCAGCATTTTCTCGGGTAAGCTCTGGTAGAGACAAGCACATCTCATTTAAGAGAGGCTTCCTGACTCAGCTTTAGCTGTGAAACTTTGCAGCTCTTTTAAGAGGCCCTGACATGAAACACTTAAATGGTGTTTATGAATTGCCGGCAGCATGCTTCATGGTAGTGTCAGGGTCCTTGAAACTCCATAGAGTTGTGGCATAAACATGACTCCAGCTAGTACCTCCACCATGAAGCTAAGTTGTCAGGAAACTAAGGAACGGGTCTGATCCAGCCGTCAAAGCCACAGCTTTACTCCTGGCCATAGCACTTAGCAAATTAAAGACTCGTGTGGTCAGAAAAAGAGAGATATACAGTAAATATAGATTCAAAGATGAAGAAAACCTCTAAATGGTTAACAGTGTGCTAAAAAATATATGTAGGCTTGTGAGAGAAAAGAAAAAAGATAAAATCCTTAAAATAACAAAGAAAGAGAGTAGTTAGGTGTGGTGGCACATATGTTTAATCCCAGCGCTTTGGAGGGAGAGGCAGGCAGATCTCTGTGAGTTTAGGGGTATCCTGTTTTACAGAGTGAGTTCCAGGACAGCCAAAGATACATAGAGAAATCCTGTCTTGAAAAACCAGAAATTTAAAAATAAAAATAAAAGAAATAGAGTTTAAAATAAAGCCATGTAAAGATGAAAAATCACAGAGAGTCTGGATACTCTAAGTTTTTATGTTTTCTTTAAATTGTTTGATGGCTGAGGAAGGAGCAGAAGCCGCTAAAGATATTTGATTATGAATGCTGCTGCATTAATTCAACGTATATATTTTGAAAATACCTTTACTTCAAAATTAAAGTCAAAAGATATGTTACTTTGGAGAAGAGGTTTTGCTTTTGTTTCCACAGGAAATGAGATACTGTGGACTTATTCTGGGTTAAGAAAAATCAGGTTTGATCAAGGAAGACCCCTGAGAAATATCTGATAGGAGAGGATGGCCCAGATGTCTACGTTCTACACCCAGAATAGTTTCAAGACTGCTGGCTGAGATGATCAAACCTCACAAAAGAATCTAGTCAGGACTTGATCATAATTCTAAATTTTCTTTAGGTCCCCATAAGATTATCAGCATCCCCAATCAGTAGGAAGTAGCCTGGAAAACTATGTCCCCATTCCCAAAAAAAGGGTTATAGATTTTTGTCTTTGTTTAGAGTATTGATTACAAGATGTTATGGATAATGGTCTGGATAAAGCTAAACAAGGGAGATTCTATTCAGAGTTCTTGTTTTGCAAAAAAGTGGGGGAGTGTTATAGGACAATGGTCTGTACCCTGTCAATTGTATTTTAATAAAACAGTGATTGGTCAGTAGCCAGGCAGGAAGTAGAGGCAGGGAGACCAGAACAGAAGAATTCTGGAAAGAGGAAAGGTCAGTCTGAAGTCGTCAACCAGACACAGAGGAAGCAAGATGTAACTGCCTTGCCGATAAATGTTCCAAGCCACATGGCTAACACAGACAAGAATTATGGGTTAATATAAGTTATAAGAGTTAATAAGAAGCCTGAGCTAATAGACTTATAATCTTATGTGGACCTAAAGAAAATTTAAAATTTAGAATTATGATCAAGTTCTGCCTAGAGTATTTTGTGAGGTTTAATCATCTCAGTCAGCAGTCTTGAATCTGTTCTGGATATAGAATTCAGACATCTGGGCCATCTGCTCCTATTGGACATTTCTCAGGGGTCTTCCTTGATCAAACCTACTTATCTTAACCTCTGTCAACACATAGGTCCTGGGGATTAAACTCAGGTCATCAGCTTGGGCACAAGTTCCTCTATCCACTGGGCCAGCTCACTAACCCACATTTTTTTCAATTAAAAAAAATCTAAACCTGATTGAATTTTGAATGTGAGGTTTGGAGAACATAGTAAGTCATATTATTTCTGTGCTGATGCGACTATGGTGTCCTGAGATATCTCAAGGAAATTTCTGTAGTCACATCTTAAAGGGCCAGTTAATCAGGGGAGTGCAGGCTCTTGATGGCCCCTCTGCAACTTTTTGTTTTATTTTTCTTAGCTTTGAGTAGTCTGTGAGGCCCCAGACAGAAAACTGCACTTCGTTACAGGCAGACTGCTGCCCTGATAAGCTTTCTTCTTTCCCATGTTTTTTCAATAAAACCTGGCTTCATACTTCACCGTCTCCACTCCCAATTCATAGAAATGCCAAAATTTCCTTCATGTTTCCAACTATAAAGTCAACAAGGCCAGCAAAAAGAGGAAGTTGTCTGCTTCCCAGTGCTTGCCTTTTCTGTGGATTTTTAAAACATGAAGCTTTTAATAAGCCTGTTGCATGCAGTATTTCATTTCCTTTAGACGAGACGCTACCTCACGATGCCCACACGCCCTTCCCTTTACTCATGGCAGCAGTCACAACACATATAACCTACCCAGGGTGGCGTCCCACTCCACGTGAAAGTCCATGTTCGAAGAAAACAGATGTAGTAATTAGATTTTTGGTGGACTGTGTAGAAGCCTCTCTTTAGAACAGAAAAGTTGTGGATTGATGTGATACTAGCACAGGCTTCTGTCTCTGCGGTGTCTACATGGACTGGAAGGGATTTTGAGCTCTGGGACTCAGCTCCTTCTCCTTCTTGTTTCCCTTTCTTGCTTTTATTGTGTGAACTCCATGCCTCCCTCTCCAACAACAACAAATATCTCTTGTTTTTCTTGGAACATATATGAAATTTAGAGATGGGCCTCTACCTCCTTTGGATACTGGGTTTTTATTATTAGGTAGAGTGGCTAGAATATTTTGAGACAACTTTTGAAGAAGGGCAGTAAGTTGGTATTTTGCAATCTACATGAAGAGTCTGAATAGGCAAAAGCTAAAACAATAGTGCTGAGAACTACAGGGCTCACTAAAATTGCTCACTGGGGGCATCAGCACAGGAGAGAGCCTTTAATTTATTGTTCTGGTCACATCTTTCTCTGTTTGCATGGACAGGAACTGGGCTGCACACTACCTGCCTGTCTTAGGGTTTCTATTGCTGTTACCCAAAACAACTTTGGGGAGGAAGGAATTGTTATTTCAGGCCTCAACATTCAGGTCACAATTCCATCTCTGAGGGAAGTCAGGTAAGAACTCAAGACAGGAGCCTGGAATCAGAAACTGAAACAGGGGCCATGGAGGGGTACTGCTTATTAGCTTGCTCTCCATGCTTGCTCAGCCTGCTTTCTTAGCGCCAGGGCTGGCACCACCCACAATGGTCTGGGTCTTCCCCCATCAATCACTAATATGAAAATGCTCTCAAAATCATGCCTTCAGATCAATCTTATGTCAGTATTTGCAGTTTGGTTTCTTTTCGGAGAGCTCTAGTTTATGTCAGTTGTGGGGGAGGTGGGGGAGAGAGAGAGAGAGAGAGAGAGAGAGAGAGAGAGAGAGAGAGAGATTAATCAAGCTATTTTCTTACACCCAGGACCACTGGTGGGCTGTAGTTTTCCTGTCACAATCGCATGCTCCCAAATAACCAGTAGCCAAAATACTGACTTGGAGACTTAATATAAATTATAAATGCTTGGCTGATAGTGTAGTCTTGTCACTACCTAACTCTTAAATTTAAATTAACCCATATTTCTTACCTATGCTTTGCCACATGGCTCATTGTTTGTAACCTCATTTTCTACACAACCTGCTTTCTCAGTGGCTGGCTGGTGTCCCTCTGACTCTGTCCTTCCTCCCATCACTCCCATAGTTTGGTTGTTCCGACTATAACCCCAGCCTGGCTACTGGCCAATCAGTGTTTTATTAAGGCAGTTCCAGTGACAAATCTTTGCAGTGTACAATATGATTATTCTACAGCAGGGGGCAAAGAAAACTATTAATATCTGTCTAGCACTACTCCCCTCCCTATACCAGAGGAAAGAGAATTTGGAAAGTGTGGGGCCAGTTGGATGAACAAAGATACTGTAGGGGAGGTGGTTCTCATTAGGTATGGTTTAGGCCATTGGGATATATCAGCATTGGTATAAGACTTATCACTAGATAAGTCTTAATTATAGCTCTTTAAAATAAGCAGCAGAGTAGAAAGTTCAGGATATGAAGAGGCCTGATAATTATCCTAACAGGCCCTACTTCTCTTGAATGGAGGTACTTTGGCCCATGACATTTTTGTCCTTATTTCTGTGTGCCCTAAACCCCACTAAGAAGATGTGGACTGATCCTTTTCACAGGGAGAGAGGCTTTAACAACGATCTCTGTGTGCTCCAAAGTTAGTATGAGTGAGGACAGTGGCTTTAGGTCCCCCAGTTTTGGTTTGTTTTTGCTTCTTTGAGGTATAGGGATAGTAAATATGTTAAGACAGAAATGATTAGCAATGCTATAAAAATATTTGTACTGTTTTTATATGTCTTCCCTGGGTAAACCTTTCTTTCACTCTTAGTAACATCTTTAAGCAAAAGTAAAGACTTGGCTTGGACAAAGAAATACCTCCAGAGTTTCAAGACATCTGTATTTTATATAGGAGTGTGAGACTCATCTTTCTGGAAAAGGTGCAAACAGGTCTCATTCATACTTCAGTATAAAGGATAAACGTAACACACCAATCCCATTTGTTTCTCAAAAGGGGAGGAACAATAATTTTATATCAAGTACCCATATTTTACAGACTATGAATGTTATTGACTTTACAAGTTACAATTGTTTTATGGATTGCTAAAAAAATGCTGTTGATAAAATTTACATAACACTTTTCTCTCACTCAGTTTTATTTCCTACTTATTGAAAGAGCTATTTTAGACTTATTTAGGCACAGATTTTTATGATACAACACATGGGTACTTCACTAAAATGGGAAAACATGACAAATTAAATTGATAAAGATATTCTTAAAACACTCCCATATTCCAACAGTTTCATTCAAACTTTTCATCTCAGTGCAGCTGATGTTGTTTCTCCACATCTGCTACGGTGCCATGAATGCTGAGGACCGTTGCATTTCATTAAAACGTTCTACCATTACCTTCTTCAGCCAGCCATCTATCCAACTACCTGCCTCCTATGCCTGTGCATAGAGCAAGTCCTGACTGCTGCTTAGTCGACAAGAACTGTTAGACACCCTACTGCAGAAGGGGAAAGCAACCTTGTCTTAGAACTGACATTTTTTCCCTTACATCATGAGTTACACAGATCCCTCCATATTCCTCTCACAGTCTGAGGGAGGCATTTATTAATCTTTAACATTTATGTTTTGATACCCTAATCCAATTGTAAGACTCATTGGCATATCCAACAATTTGTGCATGTGCCCGGGCATGCAATACATTTATTGAAAGTCAATCTTTTCCCAGACACAATGAAAGAAACTATAATACAAATACAATTAATGTAGGATTTGGCCGTTAAAAAATTCTAGCAAAAGTGGGCAATAGATTTAAATCCACAGTGACAACAAGGCATCATCAATGAAACAATGATGGCATGTAGTGGGCATTGGCTACAAGAAGATTGTTTTTGATTAGGTGGGCTGAACAAGCAGTACAGCTGCAGTTGATGCAGGTCATAGATGGCATCTTGGGGTAGGGATCAGGTTGTTTTCCTTCACAGCAGGTCTCAGGCATTCCCAACCATATTGACTTGTGTACAGATTTGTTACAACCACGACTTCCCTCTTTGGCTGGTCTGTTATGATAGAAAATACAGAACTGCCCATTTCTTTTATAGATCTTTCAAGGCTGAAGAGCTGTATTCTTAAATAAAAGGTTGGTTTCAATAAGAGCAAACCACAGATACCAGAGGAGAGGGTGGAAACATGTGGGTGACTTACAACAGGGCCGAGCTAGGTGTGCCCTGACCTCCAAAGCAGCTCAGCCATAGCGCCAGGAATGGCAGTATTATCCCAGGAGTGTATCACATGGCTGGTACTCAAGGAATAATGTGAGCATTTCAAGGCAAGTACATCACCATGACTAGGTAGGTGCCAACATCATCTTTACAGTAAGATTCCTTCAGTAAGTTCAAGGTGAAAAACAGATTTTTCTTTATGGTTCCAATTATTTTACTAAAGGGTTTTCAACATTGTTTCGTGCTTTGGTTTTTTTTTTTTTTTCAGAAAGAACTGAGCTTTCTAGGTTCAGTTACTAGTGGTGGAGGTTGGGGAGGGCTTTGACTTGAATCTAATTTTTTTGGTTTCAAATTTCCTAAGCAGTGCACTGGTGTACAATGGTAAGATTCTTTCTCCCTCGACTTCATCAGCTTCTGCCCATAGGAAGAGAGAATTTTGTCTCGCCTTCATTCCCCAGTGTTGTTGTTTCGATATGAAATGTCTCCTGTAGCCTTGAGGATTTGAACACTCTGTACCCAGCTGGTAACATGGTTTGGGGAGGTTATGAAACTTTTAGTGTGTGGAGTCTAGTGAAAAGAGGCACTAGGGGTGGGTGTGGAGGCTTTCTAGCATGGCCCCACTCACGGTCCTCTTTCTCTGCTTCCTGTGTGCAGGTGTAACATCGTCAGTCTGCATCTTGGATGTCGTGAGTTCCCCACCATGATGAGCTAGATCCCCTCTGGAACATAAACCTAAACTCCCCTAATTTGCTTTTGTCAGCATATCTTATCCCAGGGGCAGAGGAGTGGCCAATGCAGCTAGACAGGGGAGTGGAGGAAGAGGTGTTGACAGAGGCTGTTTGTTCGTTCTTGGCCACTTAGACCCAAAATAATCACACAGAAGCTATATTATTTGCAATACTGTTTGGCCAACAGCTTAAGCGTATTGCTTGCTAGCTCTTACATCCTAAACTAACCCATATCCATTAATCTATACATCACCACGAGGTCATGACCTACCAGTAAAGTTTCAGCAGGCTCCAGTGGAGGCATCTGTCTCCTGTGGTGGCTACATGGCTTCTCTCTGACTCTGCCTACTCTCTTTCTCTCTCTCTCTCTCTCTCTCTCTCTCTCTCTCTCTCTCTCTCTCTCTCTCTCTCTCTGTCTCTCTCTCCACTCCCCCACACACATTCCAGCCTGGCTATATTCTGTTAAGCCATTGCCGAAAGCACCTTCTTTATTAACCAATAAAAGCAACACACATCCAGAAGGATTTTCCACACCCAAAAGGTATGGAAGGAAGGATGGAGGACTTGAGCTCAGTGTTCACACATCACACTTCCCTGGAGGGTGGGACTCTGCACTGCATAGAGAACAGTCGAACGGCTGCAGCCTGTCTTTGCTCTTGTTTATAATGTCAAAACCTTGCTCACAGTTTCTTCTTCCTCAGTTTTTTGTCAAGCTGCAGAACCACCAGGCAGGGCTCTTGACCCATCCTTCAGAGGCAGGCTGTTCCTCCCCATTGCTTTCCCTATCTCTCTTCACTGTTCTCCTTCATGTCACCAGACAGCCTCCTATCAGCTAGCTGCTGGGGAGAGGGGGGCTGGGCACACAAGGCAGCTAGATGGCAAGCATGGTCATAAGTGCTAAAAGGTCTTTTTCTTGGCTTCATTTTCACTTCTTTGTCAACTCTAGGTGTGTTTCAGGAGATGGGATGTGATAAAAGCTGAGACCTTCTTGAAGCATCTTATTTTTAGTTTTGCTTTAGATGTTCTTCTAGAAAAGTCCTGATTAGTAGGTGTTTTCTTGATTTAGTTCCTCTTGCAAGATAGAAGAGGCTGGAAATTAAATTTGAGTCCATAAGCACAAATTCAAACCTGATCACTTAAAACTGTTCCATTTGTGACTTATAATAGTTTTTCAATCAACTGGTCAGTTTTTAGTAAATATTTGGTTGTCAAAAATAAATAAACAATATCTTGGCACATGTGATCACTTATGCTACTGTGGCAAGAGTTATGGGTTGAACGACCGCTCTATGATTGGTTTTGAAGTCCAGTCCACAAAAGGGATTCAATGCCTTCCATGATAAATTTATTCAAAAGCCTATGGTCGAGGGAAGCATAGCACTTAGGGATAACTTAGTTTTGTCATTTATCTAAATTACATAATGCCAAACAACCTTCTAAATATGCATGTTTTTACCCATAGACAAGTCCTCAGTCAGAGAACCCTCTTTGCTATGAACTGTAATGAAGTCAGAGGATTCCATCAGCACAAGGTGCTACAAATAAGCGACTGTTGAGTGCACAGTCCTAAACTCCTCTAAGATTTGGTGGACACTGCAGAAGATGAGGAAGAAAGGCCATAAGAGTCATAAAATAGGGACAAGGGCTACAATACAGCCATTGCAAGAGCAAGCTCTCAACACTGTGAATGACTGTGTTAGGTTTTCAAAAGGATGAGCCCATCAGTGGTGCACAAGTTTGCATTCCCACCAACACTGGATGAGTGTTCCCCTCACTCCATATCCTCTCCAGCATAGGCTATCATTGGTGGTTTTGAGTTTAGTTATTCTGACAGGTGTAAGATGGTATCTCAAAGTTGTTTTGATTTGCATTTCCCTGATTGCTAAGGAGGTTGAGCATGACCTTAAGTGTCTTTTGGCCATTCGAAGTTCTTCTATTGAGAATTATCTGTTCAGTTCAGTACCCCATTTTTTAATTGGGTTAATTAGAGATTTAGTGTCTAGTTTCTTGAGTTCTTTGTATAGTTTGGAGATCAGACCTTTGTCTGATGAGGGGTTGGTGAAGATCTTCTCCCAGTCAGAAGGTAGCCTTTTTGTCTTACTGACAGTGTCC
Organism: Myodes glareolus; assembly: GCF_982192425.1. Taxonomy (NCBI): domain Eukaryota; kingdom Metazoa; phylum Chordata; class Mammalia; order Rodentia; family Cricetidae; genus Myodes; species Myodes glareolus. The sequence goes on from NC_142032.1 coordinate 44,021,698, forward strand.
TTTGCTTTACAGAAGCTTCTCAGTTTCAGGAGGTCCCATTTATTCATTGATTCTCTTATTGTCTATGCTACTGGGGTTCTACCCAGGAAGTGGCCTCCTGTGCCTATATCTTGTAGACTACTTTCCACTTTCTCTTCTATCAGGTTCAATGTGGTCAGATTAATGTTGAGGTCTTTAATCCATTTGGACTTGATTTTTGTGCATGGTGATAGATATGGATCTACTTTCATTCTTCTACAGGTTGACATCCAGTTATGCCAGCACCATTTGTTAAAGATGCTTTCCTTCTTCCATTGTATACTTTTAGCTCTCTTGTCGAAAATCAGATGTTCATAGGTTTGTAGGTTAATATCCGGGTCTTCTATTCAATTCCATAGGTCGACTTCTCTGTTTTTATGCCAATACCAAGCTGTATTCAATACTGTTGCTCTGTAATAGAGTTTGAAGTCAGGGATGGTAATGCCTCCAGAAGTTCCTTTATTGTATAAGATTGTTTTGGCTATCCTGGGTTTTTTGTTTTTCCATATAAAGTTGATTGTTGATCTCTCAAGGTCTGTGAAGAATTTTGATGGGATTTTGATGGGGATTGCACTGAATCTATAGATTGCTTTTGGAAGAATTGCCATTTTTACTATGTTGATCCTCCCAATCCAAGAGCAAGGGAGATCTTTCCATTTCCTGGTATCCTCCTCAATTTCTTTCTTCAAAGACATAAAGTTCTTTTTTTTTTAGTAAATTTTATTAAATTATAAAAGTTTCCATTTCCGCCCCCCCTCCCAACACCCTCCCACTCCCCCCACTCCCCCCCTCCTTCCCCTCCGTCCCCCAGGGCAGTCAGGGTTTCCTGCCCTGTGGGAAGCTCCAGCTCCCTCCCCCTCCCTCCAGGTCCAGGAAGGCGAGCGTCCAAACAGACTGGATCCCCAAAATACAGCATATGCAGAGGAAACAGGTCCCAGTGTCATAGTCAATGGCTTTTCAGAAAGACCCCGGGCCAGCCACAGTCAGAGCATCCATAAAGTTCTTTTCAAAGAGGTCTTTCACTTCCTTGGTTAGAGTTACCCCAAGATATTTTATGCTATTTGTGGCTATCATGAAAGGTGAAGTTTCTCTGATTTCCCTCTCTGCTCCTTTATCCTTTGTGTATAGAAGGGCAACTGATTTTTTTGAAGTTGATCTTATATCCTGCCACATTACTAAAGGTGTTTATCAACTGTAGGAGTTCTTTGGTAGAGTTTTTGTGGTTGTTTATGTACACTATCATATCATCTGCAAATAACGAGAGTTTAACTTCTTTTTTTCCAATTCAAATCCCCTTGGTCCCCTTATGTTGTCTTATTGCTATTGCTAGAACTTCAAGCACTATATTGAAGAGGTATGGAGAGAGTGGACAGCCTTGTTGTGTTCCTGATTTTAGTGGAATGGCTTTGAGTTTCTCTCTATTCAATTTGATGTTAACTGTCGGCTTGCTGTAAATAGCTTTTATTATATTTAGGTATGATCCTTGTATCCCCAATCGCTCCAACACCTTTATCATAAAGGGGTGTTGAATTTTGTCGAAAGCTTTTTCAGCATCCAATGAAATGAATTAGCCAGAACCTGGAAACAACCTAGGTGCCCCTCAATAGAAGAGTAGTTAAAGAATTTGTGGAACATATACACATTAGAGTTTTACTCAGCGGTAAAAAAACAATAACATCTTGAACTTTGCATGCAAATGGATGGAAGTTGAAAATGCATTACTGAGTGAGGTAACCCTGACCCAAAAAGAGGAATATGGTATGTACTCACTCATAAGTGGGTTCTAGCCATAATTAAATGTCTTTGAGCCTATAATTTGTGATCCTAGAGAAGCTAAATAAGAAGGTGAACCTGAAGAAAATCATATAGTTATCCTCCTGGATATTGGAAGTAGACAAGATTGCCAGGCAAACTTGGGTGCGCAGGGGTTGCGGGATGAATGTAAGGGGAGATGGTTAGAGAGAAGAAAGAAGGGGAGGATGGGGGATAGCTTGGGGGAATGGGATGTGGGGGAGGGAGGAAGGATGGATATGGGAGTAGGGAAGTGTATATCTCAACTAAGGAAGCCATTTTAGGGTTTGCAAGAGACTTGATTCTAGAGGGGTTCCCAGAACCAAGGAGAGGTAGGGGGGAGGAACTTGAACTTCCCACAGGGCAGGAAACCCTGACTGCTCTTAGGACTGGAGAGGGAGGAGGAGAGGGAGTGGGAGGGTATTGGGAGGAGGGGAGGAAGTGGAAATTTTTATAAATAAATAAAAAAATAAATGAAGAAAAAAATCTGAAAAAAAATAATGAGCCCATCAGTAATCAGGCAAGGATGAAGAAAAATCTCGGGGGGTGGGGCAGGTTACTCCTCACTGCTCAAATATTTTCTGTGGATGGATTCAGAGAAAGGAAGAGTTTTTGCCTTCAGTTGTATACCCACTAGCAACCTCACTAGATTCTATTGGGTGGTCCCAACCCAACAGTCACACACAAAGCTTTGGCTAATAAATGGAACACAAAGCAAAACCTAAATTCCTGAATCTGGTATTGGGACAGGTAGGAACTTGAGAAAGGTGGTAGAGGTTGAAGGGGGATAACAGAAAGTGTAGGGAACTGAATGAATTATATACACATAGCATCTGTAGTGTGTGTATGTTTATGTGAAATTGTCAAAGAATTGATCTAATGTTTTACAAAAACCTGCTGCTTGCTTGTCATTACTGTGCTTCTCCATGTGCAGAGCCCTTTAGTTTTCTGTATTTCTGGTCAATTAGCCCACCTTATCCTAGAAACTGCAAATTGCCCCTTTGCCTGTGCTAATTCCTTTTGCAGGCAAAGCAGCTTCACTTCTAAAGCCTTCTGCAGTATCATGAGACATTTTCATTCAGAGGATTCCAAGATCAACAGGGCATCTTCTTGCCTTTTGACAGCGATCATTTGTTTGGAAGAACGTTTGCTAGGGTAATGTGGCATGAAAATAAAATTACAACCGTTGGAAAAGTTTGCAAGCCAAAGAAGCAGAGAAGGCAGAGTCGAAAGAAGGCAATGAGACAGGGCAGTTCTGAAGACGGCTTCTGCGACACCATTGTGAAATGCCAGATAGTGAGGCACGCCCCTTCTGGAGAACAGTTGCATCTGGTCAGAACTGCTCACACAATGGGACTTTTCTAGTTCACGACTATTATTTCTTACATTAAAGTCCTTTCTTTCACAGAGAGCATTTTTTGAGGCTCAAAAAGAAGCGAGTGTTTTTGCCTTATGACAATGTCTTTAGAAGAGGACTAAAATGTTTCTTTAATTAAAAACAATAGTTTGAGTTGACATTTTCAAGTTGAAAGGTTCCTCTAGTGATCTGAAGTGCCTACGTGAAGTTGTTTGGCCAAATTACTGTTCCCCAAAATTGACAATCATTGCAGTCTACAAGCAATAATTTTAGTTATCTGTCTAGGCAATAATATTTGATTAATTCAGCTCAATTGTGTACTTTTGACCAGTTATTTCACATAGTATATATTAAAAATCAACTAAAGGAAAAGACTCGTAGACATATAAAAAAATCTCATCTAAAATCCAGCATAACTGGTTAATGTACAGTGTAGACTAGTCCCCGCAGTGCACTGTCCTTGGGTCGCCTCATTCCTATAACTAAGCTATTGAAAAGTCTTGTGGTGGGGGAGGTCTCTCCGTGTTATAATTATTTCCTTACTTTCTTCTCAATGCTTGTTTTGCATGGGAAAGGAAGGCTGTGCTTAGCAATCCTGCCAACCAGCTGCAACCACGGTATTACTCCCTGTTACCCCAACACTTGTTTCCATTCTTCATATTTTGTTGGCTCTGGTTTTGTACCAATGACAGTATGTAGAGAAAGAATTCTATGTGCATGGAACAACTTCTGCCAGAGGCCCCTCATCATCTCTAACCTAGGGCCTTAGCAAGGAATCTGTGCCTCAGCCTCGTGTGAGGGTAGATGCCTTGCTCTTCTGCCACACATTGAAAGGTCAGCCATTTTATCACAGGAAAACAGCACAGCTCTGACTTGTACTAGTTGGGTATGCTGATTTGAGCCTATATTCTTTGAAATTTCATTTACTCGTAACTAGTAACTTATGAAAAGCCTGCAGATGCTGCTAGTTTGCAAATCATGGCAGATAGCCGCCTAAAAAGTCTATGGAATGATTGAAACTTTTCTTGTTAAACAGGGTTGGCCAATGGTAGCCAGTGGCGTATATGCCGGTATATGACTTCTGAGGCCAGATAATAAATAGCATCTAGATGACCTCTGGTTATTCAATTAGGAAGCAGTCAGGACCACGTACTAAAGGTGTTTTGGGCGCTGTCTGCAAACGTTCATGCTTAAGTAACACACGGAAGAAGTGATTGAGTGCCCAGTCTTGAAACCAGAATCCCAGCCCTAGTTAGTTCTTCAGATGCCCGCCAATCATATTTATACAGCAAGTTCACGGGGCCCTCAGCGACAGACCCTCAACTAAGCCACTCTGCAATCCCTTAGAGACTGTGAAGAAAATGGAACTGTTCTAAGTTGTCGTATCTTAGAAATAATTTATTAGGCAGTAGTAGAAAATTGATTCACAGTCCCAAATATGGTGATACTAATTTTTTAGCCAACTATTCATGTGTGAGAAAGAAAATAATGTTCTTTATTCTTCTATAATTCAATTTAATCTTGATTTTAAATTCTATTTGGTCTGATGATGGGGGAAAACACCTTAATCAATGCTGGGATGAGTCGGTAACTTCAGATTTTAAATCAGTTCGTTTAGGACGTTTTTTCTCACTCCTCATTTGCATAAGCACAGCATATATAATTAGGGAGGGGGTTGTAACTCACCTACCACCCTGATATGAGGAATGCATGCAAGTATCTGTAGCCCTTTTAATCCAACCTCAGCAGCCTCCACTAGAACAGCATAGGGAAAACGTGGCTGTGGGTATATTCCTAATAAGGGAAATAAAGACCGACTTCCAATATTTTTTCTAGGTCAGTGCTTTTCACTGTTTTATCAGCTCTAAAATTTCATTAAAATCCAGGGAAATTGTACAGGGCATAGAACAAGCCAATAAAGTCCCACTTAAAATTCTATGACTTCTTGTGGAGTTAGAAGGCCAATTTTAATTTAAATATGTGGATCCTTTGAAAGCTCTTTCCTCTGCCATACGTGATGGGCTGCCCAGGAAGGTTTATTAACACCCGAAGCTAATTCAGAGGTGGGGAAGGCAAAGGAAGCTGTTCTAACGTGAGTTGATTCTTTCAAAGGAAGGCATGTGTGGAGGAATTTACAATGAATGCCATTACTACTTAAATTTAATTTTTAGACTTTTTTTTTTTATCTTTTTGGAGTAACTGCCACTGACCTGTCCTAGAACTAGGACATAAGTGTGTTTTATAAGTGACAAAACCTGTCAGTAATAGAACTGTGGCTTGTTAGCTCCCAGGATGGGAGTTATCATGTAGCGAATCACAGTTTTAAATGGGTAAAGCACAGGACTTGGGAATAGTTTCATCTATGGCTGACATCCAAGGCAAGCCATAAAGTTTCACATCCCTTCCTACGGTGCAGCTCAGAAACAGAGAGCGCACACACCTCCACTACACTGCCTTGGAAGGCTTTCTTTTCGATTCCTAGCCTTTGTCTCATTTCAGACTAGAATTTTAATGGCTTTCATCACATCTTATGTTCAATTATATCTCCAGGTTTGGACCGTTTTGTCAAAAGTAACAGCCTGAGACACATCCCTGCTGAACAGCTCCCCTTTTATTTTTATCACAGCAAAGCAATTCACGTGTTAGCTTCTGTAATTCTCATACAAGCTGAAGGATGAAATCAATACATCGAGAGGACAATAACGAGAGAAGCCTGATCCTTTCCTTGGAGAGAAACTTTCATGGCTCATTTGTCCTACCTAGTAGTTTTCTTGCTATTAATTTTAGGGTTATTGTTACCCATTCATTCAGTTTGTAGGTGCCCCTATATTTTTCTAAAATATATACACACATACATACATGCGCACAGAGTTATTTGTCTATGATGAAGTTGTTTTATCATTTCATTTTATTTATTCTGGTGCACTTTTCGGTATGTGAAATCATGTAATAAGGGGATATCCTAACATATTACACATTGTAATGACAGCTGGAACAATAATATGTTATAGACCATGTGATAGAAAATACTGTAACTAAGATTTTAAAATAAGATGATGTCTATTGTAGGTCACACATAAAACCAGTTTAGAAAACAAATATAAATTCTGATGTCCGAGGCAGGGTGGGAAGCTGAGATGATGAGGACAGAGTGTAATCACCCTCCTCACAAGTGGCGTCGTAAATTGCGGGAAGTACCAATTACCTTGTTTCTTTGAATTTCCACCAGAGTGTTGGGGGATCTCCATGAAGTGTAATCTTGGGGTATTCTACTCAAAGTCAGGAAACTCAACTCTGAACAAGGACATCCTGTTCCCTAAAATCTAGTCTCCCCAAGGTCTCCCAGGATTGCAAAAAGATTCCTGATTTGGGCATGTTCTTATTCCTCACCGGTGTCACAGGGAGTGTCTAGAAGCAGGTAGGAGAACAACAGCTGTGCTGTGTGATAGACTCCAAGGTCACAGAAGATTCACACTTTTCTTCTGAGCCAAAGTCTTAGAGTGGAGCTTCTCAGTAGAGAATATACCCAGTCTATCCTGTTTCTTCGCTGTCCGTATCAAAAGTATTATGAATGTCTATGTACTATTTGTCTGTATGAAAATCCTATAGTCAACAAACAGTATGAGCTATAAACGATAGATAGAACCTTGAGAAATGTAGACTCATGCATTATTTACAAGCATGACACTGTCTCCAAAGCACAGAGGCAAAGAGCCTAAGAAAAAGAATGACAAAATCAGAGACAGCTGGGGCACAGACAGGCACAGCTGATTTCTCCCCGGCATTCAAAGGGTGATGTAGTGTAAGATGTTACAAGTATAATTAACCACATCACTAAATTAATGGAGAGGATAATTCAATTAATACAATACCTATTCACACCAAAAATAAATGATTTGTTAATAGTAGAAAATATCATGTATGGGGTGTTTTACTGACTTGTTCATTGTCAATTACACAAACTAGGGTTTTCATTAAGACATTCAGTACATGCATACAATACACTTCCATCATTTTCCTATTCTCTCTCTCTCCTCTTTTTACATCTTAAATAGGTCCTTTTATACTTTCTTCTTCATTTTTATTCCCTTAAATTCCACATATAAGAGAAAATATGCAATACTTCTTTTGTGAGACTAGCTGATTGCACTTAAAATGATCTCAGCTGTATCCATTTTCCTGCAAATGATATAATTCATTCTTTATAGCTGAATAAAACTCCATTGTGTATATGCCACATTTTCTTTATTCCTCCATTCCTGAGATATGTCTGGGCTGTTCCCCAAACCGTGGCTGTTATGAAGAATATACCAGTAAACATGGGCATGTTGTCAGCTCTTCTGTAACCTGACTGACATCTTTACTATTTTTAGAGTCACCTTGGCTGTCAACTTGACATACCTGAGAAGAGGGAACCTTAAGTAAGGATTTGCCTCCATCAGATTGACTTTTGGCAAGTGTAGGGACATTTTCTTGATTGCCAATTGACATAGGAGGACTCAGCCCATTGCGGGTAGCTGGACACGTTAGACCAAGCAAGCCAGTAAGCAGCATCCTTTATCAGTCTCTGCTTCATTTCCTGACTCCAGACTCTTGTTTTGAGTTCCAGCCTCAGCGTCCCTTGATAATAAACTATAACCAGTAAGATGTAATAATACTTTTCCTCCCCAAGTTGCTTTTGCTCAGTGTTTTATCACAGTAACAGAAACTAAACCAGAACAAGAATGTACCGACGAATAACACAGATGGATCAGATGGTAGGTTTATTTTAAAATGTTCAGGGAACTTCTGTACAGATTGCTACAGCAGCTTGAGTAGTTTATGTTCCTACAACAGGACCTAGGTTTTCCTTTTCTTTGCACATCTTCACCAACATTCAATGTCTTGGGATTTGTTGATGGCAACTTTTCTGGTTAAGGTAAGATGAAATCTCAATGTCCTTCCTAATTTTGCAATTACATTTTAATTGTTTTAGTTTGTATGCAAAATAATGATTTTCTTATGACATTTTATACATATATGTCATTGTACTTTGGTCAAAATCACTCCTCCATTACTCTCCCTCATCCTTCTCCCTCCTCACTGCCTTCTTCTCTATGGATCATTCCTCAATCGCTGGCCTATCTCCATTCATGTCACACGTGTTTACATACACACATGTACATGCGCAAGCTCTCACATGTACATATCACACATGTACACATACACACGTTCATGAGTATGCTGTTGCTCACCATGTCATGTGAGTACGCATACACACACATGCATGCACATGTTCTCACACACATATATACGTTAATCTAGATTCCATATATGAGAGAGAACATGCTATTTGCTTTTCAGAGTCTGGATTGCTTCTCTTAGCGAGATAATCAACAGAGGGCATTGCTTTCTTACACTCCTCGACCCTGGAAAATTAAAAATCAAAATATACCCAGTGTCTGGTGAGATCTTGTTTCCAGGTCCATAGGTGGTCCTTTCCCTGTATCCTCTCGTGGTCAAGGGTTTTGTGTCTGTCTCATTTATAAGAACACAATCTCATTCATGAGGACTCAATCCCCAAGTTCTCATAACTTCCCAAGGACTTCAGCTCCCAATATTCTACCCTTGTGAATAAGAATTCTATTTCAACATATAAATTTGGAGGGTCATATAAGCAATCAGAATACAACTGAGCTATGTAGACATAGAAGAAAAAACCTGATATATTCTCATATATTAAAGGCAAAAACTTTTCATCCTTCAAACATCAAACTATAGGAATGAAAAGCCAAGCAATAAAAAAGGTGAGAAAGTATTTTCAACCAATACAACTAATGCATAAAAAGAGAAACACATAAGAGGGGAGAAGAGCAGTTCAGCAGTTGAGAGTACTGGTTGTTCTACCCAGAGGACCCGGGTTCTAGTCCCAGCATCCATTGACAGCTCACAGCAATCTGTAACTCCAATCCTAAGGCTCTGACTTTCTCTCATAGCTCCTGGAAACACTACACACATGCCATGCACAAACATACATGCAAAATACCCATAAGCATGAAATAAAATAATTTTTGAAATTTTAAAAAAGGAAAGAAAGTCAGATAAACAGAGAGGTTAGTTAACAATTCAAGAAACTATTTACTATGAGAGGAAAGGAGCAAGCAACAGATCTACAAGGTGGCTGATTTTAAGCAGAAAAAAAATCAAAGAAAATAATATTTTTCATCTACTAAATTGGGAAAATCTGAAGAATCAAGTGCTGGCAAAAATTGAATTAACATTATATATAGATATAGATATAGATATCCATTGTCTAGAGGAATTTAAACTAATGTGAACCCTTCATCAATTTGTCATCCCTCTACCCTGAAGAAATTCATGAATGTAAGCACCCTGCCTTAAGTAAAAGAGTGTTCAGAGTGGGGGGATTAAATTACCCAAGTCTTTACATAAGGAGGAAGAAACAGAACTAGACATATTCTTACAGTGGAATGTTATGCTGTGAGATGATTCATGACTCTTAAAATCATAATGGTAAGTGGAGAAAAACGATTTCCTGACTACTACATACATTATGGATCTGTGTTTTAATCAACCAAACCAAACCTAAAGATGACTACTTTGAAAAAGGCACACATTGTACAATTCCATCTCTGCAACATTCAGTAAAAGACAAAAGTAAAGGCTCAAAAGATCCGTGACTTCCAGGGTATGGGGCACAAAGGGAAAAATACAGAGAATCTGGCCAGATTTTAGGGCAATCAAATTGCTCTGTAGATTGCTCTGGTGGTTGTGTTACAAAATCCATAGCATGTGCAAGGAGAAAGCCCTATGTAAACTCTGCACTTGGTGATAAAGTGTGTTAAAGCAGTTGCTGCCTACGGATTGTAAGGAAGCCTACGCACAGTCAGCTCAGGAGCACACAGGAAGTCCCAGTACCTTCTGATTGCTTTGCAACAAACCTAAGTCCATTCAAAAGGGAGAGCAGGAAGAGTAAGGGGAGAAGGAGGTTAAGTAAGAAGAAGGGAAGGAGTTGTTGTTTTTGAAAATAAGAGAAAATGAAGTAAGATTTCAAAGGAATACAAAGGAAGCCAATATTGGGTTCTCCTCTGCTTGCCCCGGAAGAATTTCGAAAAGTAATATCACAGTAGCACACAGTTCTTTGATAAAGGAAGACTTGGCTAGTCCAGTTGCTTCTCAAATTTAAAAGGCACTCTCATATGTGATTCTGAAAAGATTGCACTGATGAGCCTTTCTTAGGGGAAAAATATCTACTCAATATCAAAACCCATTCAACTGGAGATAAAGCAAAGAATTCAGATATTGGGAAGTCATTGTAATACAAACCAACAACAGAGGCGATTGTAGTCACAACACAGGAGGTAACTGCTCTAAACCCTGACCCTCCCCACATACAAAATTAAAGACTAAAAAGAAAAATAAACAATAATGGGTGTGATAGAAGAGGGTAGCTTTCTATTATTCTTTGTATTTTACAGGAGAGCAACCTATGTCAAAAATGAAATCACTACGAAGATGAGTTATACACCCATGCACACCCATACACGTACACACATGCACATAAAAAATACTTGAGTTTTGGTGGTTTTCATGCCGCAATTTCTTAAGAGACTTTTACAAATCAATATCTTGATGGTCGAGAAATATTTTTGTGAAAAATCAACAAGTCTCTCTTTTACTTCTTTTTTCTTTGTCTATCAAAGAAATCTAATCACTTTCCATTCATTATCCCATTTTTACAATCAGTGTTCCTCTTTCCCTTTTAATGTCTGTAATTCTCTGTGTAGCTGATCACTGGGCAAACTGGCAACACCCGCTAAAGGCTTTTGAGATTGTTTGTTGCTTTAGATCTTTCACTGATCTTTGAATTATTTATAATGTACTTCATTCCTAACATGAAAAGAAAACAAGACCCTCATAATAACTATTTTTGTTAAAGGGAGAAATAAGACGTTTGAAGGGTCTTCAATCCAGTAAATGGACTTAATGTCATCCATGGCATGACATCCTTGAGCGGAAGAATTCTATCTGCACTGTATTTATGTCCTCATGCGCTCAGGCACATGGCTGATGCTAAGTAAATGCTTCATAAGTAAAATTCCACACTAAGTTTCTATTTTTCCTTTAGACTTAAAAACAATTTGAAAGAAATCTCTAAGAAATTATCATTAATTACTTCTCTAAGATTCAGTTTGGACTGCACTGGCTGTGTCTTCAAAGAATGCCTTCAACACTAAGAACTGGAGAATTTATATGGGATCTTCTCTCAGGTAACTTCATGAATTTTTGCTAAGTCATTTGATTTATATTTTTAGAGTAACTTCAAAGTGCAGATGTATTTCTTTGTGTCTATGGTGGCCAAAAAGAGTGTCCCTAACCTGACACCGCTTACATTTCAGTAGGAGCACACCTACAAGAAGAAAATACGGGCGCCCTTTCAGATGACAGGAAAGTATGAAAAGATAACATATGTAGGAGGAGAAAATGACAAGATAGGTGGCTTCTGATATTCTCGGGAGATGGCCCTCTGGTAGCATGGCATTAGAGCTGAAGACAAGAGTGACCTTTAAGAGGAAGGTAGGTGGGTATCTTGGGGAGGAACCTACAGAAAACATGTTCACTTAGTGAAAAGTGCAGGGATCAAGCAAAGACCCTATCCTGAATAGATGAGTGGGTGGGGGCTATTTAATGAGATGAGAACAAGAGCGGGGTGAGAGGGGTAGGCATGTATGGGAAATCAAGGCATTGGTTTCAGACGTGTTTAGTGTGAGACACCCATTAGGCAACATAAGTTAAGGGCTGGATGAGCAATTCCCAGAGGAGTTTGGAGGCCAAAATCTGTGTGAAATGAAGGGTTGGGTGTATGTGGGTGCATGCTTGACTAAATTTAACAATGTATAAGTCAAATAGGATGCTTCCTGTTAGCAGAGCAGTGCAAATCTCTCCACATCAAATAGTCCATTGCTTTGAAATATAAAATATAATCTCAAAAACAGTTTTCTTTCAAAGCAACTTGTCTTTCCAATCTGTGTGCAGGAAGCAAAACTTCTGGGTTGTCTTTGTGAATAGCCGTGACAAAGAGCAAAGCAGGACTTCTCAGGGATTTTGCAGAATGGAAGTGTAGCGCTTGCCTTGCCGAACCCTGTGTTCACTGGCCCAGCTGTGCACAGCATCCCTCACAGAACTACAGGATATTTTCTTTTCAGTGAAAAGGCGCTGCGGGTTAAGAGTCATTCTGTGCCTGGGCCTGGGGCTTTGACGGGAAGTCTTGCTCCTGCAGTGGGTTTTCAATGGAGTTAAGAGGATGTTCTTCCAATTAGGAAATGGCAGCCGAGTGCAGGGCAAACTGTGCCCAGGCTCAATAGCCATTGTACCAGGAGACCACTCTGCGGCCTCTCTCCTGTGATCTCACCATTCTCAAATGCCAGAGCTTCCTGTTGATGGTCCACGAAGCCATCTCACAGCCTGGGCACAGCCTTCCTACGGCTCTGCCTCCTGCTCCTGGCCAATGCTGGGATTGTGGGATCAATGGATTTCAGTTTCACTGTGGTGCATCATGACACACTTAATTTTGAGTGAAAGCTGCTTTAAGTCTTGATCAAGAGAATGAGTATGCCTCACAAAACTGTAGGGATGTACATGGCAGAAAATTTTACCTCTGGCTGCCTCATGTCTCCTGGTGCTAAACTGACATAATCAAGAAGTTATACAATTCTCCTAATGAGGATAATTTATAAGCAAAATCTAAGCAAAAACAAGTCTCAAATTTGACTCAGATATAATTCCACTCTCATTTTTTATGACCAGAGACAAACAAAAATCTTCTTTCTATGACTTTGATTAACTCTTAAAGTATAACTTTTCATAATTCTCTTTGTTGCTGGTACCTGCACACACTCAGCTACCCATTTTGCTCCACATCATCCCATATTTCAAAACTGAAACCTTTCATTAGTTTTCAGAAAGAAAAGAGTCTTTTCAAAAATAGCTGGTGGGTTTCATCAACTTACTGAAGATTTAAAAGAAAACAAGAAGAGACCCAGTGTGTGTCCCACCGGCTTTACCCCAAAAACTGGCTTCCCTATAGATCCTGGGCATCTATCATCCCCTGGACAAACTCACCCCCAGAAATCTCATCAACATTTAAACCCCAAGAGGAGGATCTTTGTTCTTAATTGAAAAGCTAAAACCAGATGCCAAGAAATATAATTTTCCCCATCATTACATCAGACTAGAATTAAATTTCTATTTATTGAAAATCTTACTTCCATGAGAGAAAGATTTATATAAAAGTTATGTTCATGGTTTTGTGCTACATCCAAAGTTTAAAATTGTGGATTCCATGGTGTGCTCATGGGCATAGGTGTCACTTGTCAACTGGGTTGTAGACTGACTCTGCTCCTTTGTTTCCCAGAAGCCCAGACCCAAATAATCACACAGAAACTATATTAATTACAACACTGTTTGGCCTATTAGCTCAGTATTCTTATTAACTAACTCTTACATCTTAAAGTAACCAATTTCTATTTATCTCTGTATTGCCACAAGGTTTTGGCCTACCAGTAAAGTTGTGGTGGTGGTAGTGTCTCCTTTGGCAGTTAAGTGGTATCTCTCTAGCTCCGCCCACTCTCTCTCTTTATCTCTATTTGAATTTCCCTCCTGGTTTTACTCTGTTAAGCCATTGGCCAAAACATCTTTATTCATTAGCCAGCAAAGCAACACATATACAGAAGGACATCCTACATCACTGGACCAGTGGGTCTCGATCTGGGGAGGACTTTATAGAATAGCCAGATGTGTTCTCAAAACTCTTATTGGTCAGGCTCTGTTTAAATAGAAATAAAATTTTGGAGAGTGGGACTCAGTAGCATGCTTGTAGCTCCCCAGGTGATTCTTAGTTTCAGTCAAAGAAATGATCCGTTGTATTGGTTCTTTATAAATTTTCTGAACAGAAACAAGAAAAAGGAACTTAATGGGAATTTTGTATTTGTCCATATGACCTTTGGATATGAGGAAAAATTTGTGGAATCAGGGCAGACTCAGTACAAAAATATGTTGGTAAGAAATATGCATATATAATTATGGCCAAGAAGCCCTGCTGACCAGGGTGGAAATCACAGTACTTGGGTTGAAGTATTTTTATTTCCTAAACTTCAGGCTGACAAGGACTTCTTAGTGTTTCAGTACTAAGAGGAGCAACCTTGAAGAAGTGATTAAGTCATGAGATGCTACCCTTAGAATGTTATAGACTTAAGAAAGCATTTGCCACCTTTCCTCCCTCCATCCCTCCTGTAACATGAAGCACAGCACTTCCCTTGGGACAATGTGACAACAAGATACCATCTTGACAACAGAGGGGCTGAATGACTTAATCTTGGAGTACCCAGATGTTAGAACTGTTAGAAATAAGGTTATGCTATTTGCTGGTTATATAGTTTGTGGTATTTATCACTGTTTTTAGAGATAGACTAAAGTGGGGCTCTTGGCTAAAATGAAAATTACTCAGTTTTATAAACCCTGTAGGCAGGAAGGGACAGGCACAAATTTTCAGTCAAACCTTGTGACATTACAGTGAGAATTTGGCTAGGCTGGGTAATTCTCACCCTTCCCTTATTAACTTCTATCTTTTTCTTCCTTCCTCCCTCCCTTCCTTCCTTGCTTCCTTCCTTACTCTCTCTCTTTCTTTCTTTCCTTTTTTTCTTTCTTTCTTCATTACTTCCTTTCTTCCTTCTTTTCTGTCTCCCTACCTCCACCTCTCCCTTTCTCTTTCTTTCTTTCTTTCCTTCTTTCTTTCTTTCTTTCTTTCTTTCTTTCTTTCTTTCTTTCTTTTTTTCTCTCTTTTTCTGTCATCAAATTCTTCAAACCTGATGGAATCTCTTCTGCTCTCCCAAACAAATCATCATTTATGCTAACAAGTGAATAATTACTGCAACAAATACATTTATTCTACACTGCTTGGCCAATCACTTAGGCATATCACTAACTAGCTCTTATATCTTAAATTAACCCATCTCTATTAATCTGTATATCACCATGAGGTCATGGCCTACCGGCAAGGTTCTAACAGGCTCTCGTTGGCTCATTGCCGTCTTTCTCCTTCAGCAG
Organism: Myodes glareolus; assembly: GCF_982192425.1. Lineage (NCBI taxonomy): Eukaryota > Metazoa > Chordata > Mammalia > Rodentia > Cricetidae > Myodes > Myodes glareolus. Next base: position 44,036,969 of record NC_142032.1, read on the forward strand.
CTACATGGAATCTTTCTGTCTCTGCCTACTTTCTCTTCTTCTATCTGCTTGGAATTCCCGCCTTGCCCTATTCCACACTGCATTAGGCCCAAAGCATATTCTTTATTAGCCAGTGGTATTCACAGCATACAGAGTGGAATCCCACATCAGAAGTGGTGGGCCTGTATCATCTATTGATATGAATTAATGACAGCTAGAATTTATTCCCCCAATTCAAACTAACCCCATGCTACTTCCCCCAGATTCTGTGCTCATTACACAGGTGTGTGTGATAGCTACTACAGTCATCCTAGCCTCATTAGATTTGATTTTTAAGAGTACTCTGGAAGCATTTTAGATACTTTTCCTAGGTGTCATGCTGTATTCGTAAGAAACCTCTGGCACAGTCATCCACCATCAGGATCTTCTTGGAACCCTGTGTAAATCTCTACATTTTGTGACTTGCACGTTTAGATGCATGGCTTCTACAGTGCAGCCATGCTTTAGGAAACTATCCCTTGCTCTACAGTGCTACAGGCTCTCATATTGCAGCCTACACATGACTGAGATGTGCCTGCGGGATCCTGCTTTGAAGGCTGAGCATTTCATTTTCCTTTGTAATCAAGAATGCCAGCTGCCCTCAGTTGATGGGAGTAACTTCACCTAAGCTTAGATTACTATCTCAGAGACAGCCCATATCCAGTCATTGTTATAGGTGCAGCCACAAAGGCCTAGACCACCATCTCTCACTTCAGAACAACTACAAAGGACAATTTCAGCATAAGAATTTCTATGGTGTAGCTGAGGTAACCTTGACAACTATCATGCCCATTAGTTTCTCAGCCCAAACTGATCCCCTTACCATTTAGGAGGTCTCTTGAGTAAATCCACAGAGCCAGGATGAAGGTTTGGTCCCATGGTCATAAGAATAAATTGCTAAAATGAGGAGTTGGAACTAACTGCTGGACAGACATTTGAAACCTCAAAGCTCACTTCAGTGAGACACCTCCTACAACAAGATCCTGATGTTGCACCCACAGGGGACAAAGTATTTAAATATAAGAGCCAATATACACAGGAGTTTGGTCATTCTCATTCAAACCAGTACAATAAGAAGGAGTTCATTGGTCATTTATGTTTTTTAGACTATCACTGGTTTTTCTCATGCTTTCCAGAAAACTCAATATCTTATAGAAGGTGTATGTGGTAATTATGAAGCTTCAACATCTTCATCTGTTCAATCACAATCATAACAAGTATATCCTTCTATTAACTGTGAGACGCATTGAGTTCCATACATGGTCAGTCAGAATTCCATGGAATATCTCAATCACTATGCACAATGGTCTGCAAGGAACAGCAGACACACATATATATGTACTTGTGTCCTCTGTTCAACTCTTTAACTATATTTACAAAGCATAAATTCAAACATAGAAAGCTATTAAGAATTCCACAATGGAAACAGCAGAACATTAAACCAAGGCCAGAACCCTTGTGAACTTGAGGCATTGTGTGATTCTACCTATTACACGAAGCAGATGCCAGATCCACCCACGTTCAAGTCCTAGCTAAGCCTGAACATGAGTGAACCAGAGAGCAAGCCAGGAAGCAACTGTCTTCCATTGCTTCTTTAGGTTACTACTTGAGTTTCTGTCTTGACTTCCCTCAGTAGTAAACTGTGATCTGTGTAAGCCAAATAAATCCTTTCCTTTTCTAAGTTTCTTTTGGTTAGATTTTATTATAGCACCAGAAAATAAACTAGAACTCTTGGTAAAATGCAGATTCTAAGTGAGAATCAGGCCATAACCAGAATGTTTATTTTATCAATAACTCCAACCAAAAATACATAAAATATCCTTGATCAAAAGGAAAAGAAAAAATGAAAAAAACCCAAACATAAAAAAACCCTACAAAATGAAACAGTGAAATGCCACTACAAACCCCCTAAGTTAGTTAAAACACAATACTCAAACTATACCATAGAATACACAGTTTGGTAAGAATCTCAACGTGAAATTAGAATCCATGTTCTTGTAGCAGGGGTGTAAAATTGTATACTCAGGTTTCTTTTGAGGATAGTGAAAGTGTTCTGCTGTTGACTATGTTGGTCACCCCATGGGCACATTGTGCTGGTGAGTGGGAACACTGTCTGGTATTAGACCCGTGAGTACACTGTGTGGTATTAACCCCGTGAACATATGATGTTGGCTTGTGTGTATACTAACTGTTACTTTTTTGGAAAATATGAGCTATGATTGCACTGTTTATCAAAAGTTTCTATTACCCATGGAATGCTATGTTCTAAGCTCCCCATATAACATGATCTATAACTTACATCTCAGCACAATAATCCTCAATGATATGAATGCTAGCCATTCAATTATCACATGTGAAAAATGTCACTGCAGTCTTTTGAAATTGATATGATTTCGAAACAAACATCAGAAGTGAAACAGTTCTAATGACTTTCTTATTATGGTCACCACGTGAAGACAAACTTAGAAGACAGTTTTTTTTTTTTGTAGGAAATGACTTTGGAAACAACCTGCTTTCTTGGCTAAAGACTGAAGGGCAGCATCGGCACAGACTGAAACGGACTCTCGAGAAGAGAACAAGTGTCTGGAGGAGGAAGCATTCATTACCAGCTCCTCTTCAGAGGCGGTAAGATGAGCTTTCATTTCGCTAGGATGTAGCTCTCTCTATTCCTTGTTCCTGAGACACTTCTGGGCCCAATCCCAGTACATGGCATCCCTTTGCTAAGCTTGAGTGAAATCTCTCCTTTCAGCTAAGGACAGGGTGACAAGAAACAGGAATATCTGACTCTGATTTGGGGTGTATTGACGCAGAATTTCACCCTTACCCTGTAGAGCTTGCAGACAGGACGCTGGAACTGTTTAATGGTTCCTACTCTGTGTCACATGCTGTGTGCATCCGGTGGTGGGAAGTTCTGTGTACAAAGACGTGCCCACCCCCCAGAGCCTGCGTGTTCCTTCCATCATCTGCGGAAGATGGGCAGCTCTTTTACCAAAAACTGAAAAAAAACTGTTACAGTCTTTTAAAGATTTTAACATGAGGCCTGGGGAGAGAATTTAATGCTATACAAGTATGATGCCCTAACTTCAAATCTCTGGAATCCAGGTAAAGCCAGACACAGACACAGCAGCGATTCTTTATGTCCAGGGCTCCTGCAGTGAGATGGGAGGTCGAATAGAAGGATCTCCAGAAGCTTGTGGGCCAGCTCGCTTGGCATACACATCAGCAAAACAACAAGGGGTCCTGTTTCAAACAAGATGGAAAACAAGGACTGGGCTGATTAGGATTTTGATCAAGTTGACACAAGCAAGCTAGAGCCTGCTGAGAAGAGCAAATCTCAACAACAACAACAACAAAAAATTTTCCCCATCAGATTAGCCTCTAGGCAAGTTAGTGGGGCATTTTATTGGTTATAACTGATGAAGAAGGCTCCAAATCACTGTGGGCAGTGTCACCTGGGGCAGGCAGTTCTGGGTTGAACAAGATGGCAGACCAAGCAAGCCCAGAGGACCAGGCCAGTAAGCAGCATCCTTCCATCTCGTTGACAAATGCTAAAAAGACAAGATTTTTAGTAAAGACTGGAGTTCATCAGCTTTGCAGATGCTTCCACCAGAAGAGGGTTCATGTCCATCTTCACAAATCTGTCAGGTTCATTTAACTGTGGAGCCACTGATGGGAGAAAAATCTAAGGTCCTTCCTGGGGTTGCTCCCAGATGCCCACTCTAGGGCTCCTGGGAGATTCCTGGATTGGAAAGCAGTAAAGAATGAAAGTAGAAAAAGTCAACACAACAATACAGTGAGGTAGCCTGTGAATCACTGGTGCCTGCTGATGCAGTCAAGAAGGGGAAGCTCTGGGTGCCACAATGCCCAGGATATGGAACCCTAATCAGAAAATTCAACTACAGGTACCCAGAAGTACGCGTGGCTTAGCTTCGTGTGGAGGACCTTATGAATGGATTTGTTTTAGCTGAGGAGACTACTAAGTCAATGAAAAGCAGCCTACAGTCACAGACAGAGTATGACAGCAGCCACCGTTTCTCTCTGAACCATTTAACAAATCTGACCTTTGGGAGCCCTAATCAATAAGAGATGCTTATCTAGAGGGCCTTAAGTCTCTAGTATTGGGAGGTTCTTTCCTGGTAGGACCAAGTGGACTGCCTTGGAAGTTTTATGTATATATGTGTGTGTACATGTTCATGTCTGTGTGGCTGAGCGTGGAGGCCAGAAGTCAACACCAGGAGTCATTCTCAATTACTTTCCATATGCTTTTCGAGATAGGTTCTCTCACTGAACTTGGAACTCACAGATTCAGGTAGAAGGATTGCCAGCAGGGCCCAGGCATTCTCCTGTGTCTGCCTCTGGAGAACTGGAATTGCAGACATGTGTCACTATGCCTTCTTTTCAGGCACGTTCTAGAGGTCAGGTTCAAGTCTTGATGCATGCCCCTTACACCCTGAGCCTCTCCAAAAGCCTGCTTTGAAATCATTTTACCTCTCTTTGCTCAGGAAAACACACTAAAACCACTTCAATTGCAGTGAAGTTCCATATAAATTAACGGGAAAAAAAGCAGAAGTTAATGAGAAAAGGATCATATTTGATTTTACACATCTATGGAAACAAGCAGCAACAGCAACACACATGCTCCTGCGGCCATAGGAAGAGGGGTTCTCCAGGTGGCAGGCAGAGTGCAAGGGTTTCCACAGGGGACAGAGTCCAGCATATGGCTGGCTTCAGCATGCTCTGCTTTTTCTTCTCAGTTAGATTCTAAGTGTTCAAGTCATTTTCTTGATTTAGAACAAGAGAGCAATTAATAGAAAATAGAGCTTGAGTCTATAAAGATACAAAATGAGATTTTAGACCACCCTCCCTTCTTCCTGGATTCAGTACTCTTCTCTATATGACAAGGAGCTCTCAGGAAGAGTCTGAGTCATTATTTCACTGCTGTGAAGAGACACCATGACCACAACAACTCGTATTAAAGAAACCATTTAACTGGGGCTTGCTTATAGTGTCAGAGATTTAATCTGTTTCCACAATGGCAGCGAACATAGCAGCACACAGGCAGATAAGGTCCTGGAGAAGTAGTTGAGAGTTTTACATTCAGATTAGCAGAAAGATTGGCTTAGACTTTTGGAACCCCAAAGCCTGTCTCCAGTGACACACTTCCTCTAGCAAGACCACACCTACTCCAACAAGGTCACATCCTCTAATCCCTTTTAAGTAGTGCCACTCCCTATTGACCAAGCATTCAAATATATGAGCCTATAGGGGCCACCACAGGAAGCTGTAGATTCGTCTTCATCACCAAGTCTGAGAATGATGCACATGGTAGGTTCCAAGTCTATCAACTTGACTCGACCTGTTCATTTTCCAGTAACGTTTATTGTATTAGTTCATTGGAGTGTGTTGTTATATAAAAAAACAAAAACAAACAAATAAACAAAAATAACAAGCATACTACTCAAACTCTAAATTAGAATTCCTGTTTGGATCAAAACATTCATTTAAATGGTTGTAGTGACCTGGTGGTGGTGACACACGCCTTTAATCCCAGCACTCGAGAGGCAGTAGCAGGCAGACCTCTGTGAGTTCGAGTCTACAGAGTGAGTACCAGGACAGGCTCCAAAGCTACAGAGAAACCCTGTCTTGAAAAACCAAAATAATATAATATAAAATAAAATAAAATAAATGGTTGTAGTGGTTCACAAAGCCAATCCCTTTCCAAAGAGGACCCTAGTCTACTGGCGAGATAAAGATACACCAACTATTAACACAGTATTTTACAATTTATGGGATAATTATCATCTCTACTGATTTTTTCACATTTCCTTTTCTTAACTCAAAACACCAACTTGTTTGTAATTGTTCTTTCTGTCAGTTTTCCTTTCACTGTTGCAAACATCAAGGTTGGAGTTTGTTTATTTTGGGTTCTCACCTGTGACTGCCTCTATTCTAATATCCTTACTTTTACCTTTTACATATCTTTCTTGTTCCTAATTCTTGCTCTCATCACCAACTCAGTTCTGACACCACCTCCACTGTCTTACATAGCAGCTGTACCTTTCCACGAGGCATAGCTAAGCAATGGCTTTCTGTGTTTCTTGATTGCAACAAGTTTCCATGACAACATGCGAATCCATTGATAGTTTTACCTCTGTGGTGCTAAATTCTAGCATGCGTCCTCTCCTCCATTACTGTATTTCAGTCCTGTAATTTTATTTTGTGTTGATCTATAATTTTCTCTGTGAGGTTTTAAACTCAAGATGTTTGAATATATACATGAAAACCTTTTAAACATAAGACTAATTCCATGTACTTTTGGGTCATTTTGAGTCTTGACAAGTTCAGGCAGATATGCGGGAATGGACTGACTGAAATTACCCACTCTTCAGCTTTTGCAGACTCACATGATCACGTTCATATCCAAGGATAATTGATGGGTATATTGCAGTGTTCATTAAAATGATGACCTGTCTTGTCACTTAGCCTCTGTCACATAGCCAGCAACAAACCTTTAATTTCAGCGCTCTATGACTTTTCTTTAAAAGAGTTAGTGTGGCATAAAAATTTGAAAGTGTTTCTCAATCCAGAAACAAATTTTCCTTACTCTCCTTCTGAACTGTTTCTGACTCTCGGATATTGAATTTCATTGTATCTTCAATGTTTTTCCCAAATGTCCCACATGCATTTGGAGGATTTCATCGGGCCATGATGTCTTTTTAAACTGTCATATGCACACACCATTTTATTAATGCAAGTGAGATGAAATTATTTCAACAACACCACAAAATGATGCATGAAAAGCTTTGCTAGAATGAGATAAGGCCAGTCAAGGTGTTTGGTTAATAAGAGACATTCAAGTGAAGATGGCAGACTAGAATTCTGTCTTGGTGTGACCTGGTAAAGGAGAAGAATAAGAAATAATAGAGTCTGTTCCAAAGAGAGAACAAGGTTTGGAATTCACAAGGGTAAGGGAAAGGACTGAGAAAAAGACAGGCAGCTCACCAAAAAGATGAGTGCTAGCCAGACAGGACTCTAGCCATTTAGCTTCCCAACAGGAAAGAGGAAGAAGAGGCCTCATTCAAGAGGTAAGTGTGGTCACCCTACTGAACAGAGACCGGCAGGCCTTCCCTCATGACAAACCTATAGCACGTATGTGCCATAAACCCAGTTGCGGGTTTGCCTCACATGGTGGTTCCTCTGACTATAAGTCAGCAGTGTAGAGGAAGCCCATTTTGTCACTTTATGTGACCTGGAGAGCAGTGGCCTCGTGACATCTTCAGAGAGAACCTATTATTTAAAGATCTGCTACTCTGGAAACCCAGAACAGGTGTTAAGATTATGATTTGGGAGCCTGAGTCTAACCTGCCATAGCCCCGGGGTGAGACACTAGATCAGCAGATAGTTATCGAGATTGAGAAGGTTGGGATCTCAAAAGCCAAAACACAGTAGCTGCAGAAGGCTTGGCTCGGGCAGGAAAAGGTGGCTCCCATCTTGGTGGCAAAGAGCAGACCTCATCCATTGAGTCTTAGTATGAACTTTGATTGTCCTGAGCCTGATTTTGACAGATGGGCCAACCCTTGGAGCCACCTTCGAGCTCTGAAGTTACAACAGAATATTTGTTATCCACAGCTACACCCGCTCTTCTAGAATGTCTGCATTTAGTGAATTTGGGCTGTCTGAAGGCAAGTCCTCATAAGCAGATTGTCTTGTGGTGACTTCTTCCCTCCCAATACACTCGGGAGACACATACCAGCTATACTAACCACTGCAGAGGGTGATATTTGGGGAGTTTGAGCAAGTGAGAGAACTTGTCCAAACCGCATATGTCAAAGTGTGGCAGGCAAAGGATGCTGATATGCGAAGAAGGTAAGTCAGCTGAGTGTAAGCAATAAGTGAGGAACCCAGCAGGCATTCATTGGTTTCTCTTCAGCCATCTTGATTGTCGATGTAGTGTGACTAACGTCTTGGTTCCCTGCTTTGACTCCCCCCCAGTGACGGACTGTAACCTGGAATTGTAAGCTGTAAGCCCTTTCCTCCACTACATTACATTTTCTCAGGATACTTTACTTCATCCACAGAAATTAAACTAGGTTTTGGGGACTGGGGAGATGGCTTAGTGCACAAGGGCATTTGCTGCACCAGGAGATGAGTTCAGGTTCTTGAACCTACATGAAAAGACATTCGACAAAGCCGGCCTTACCCTAACACCAAAATCAGATAAGAAAACAAAAACCTATAGACCAATTTACTGATGGATACGTATGTATAAAAAATGAATATATATTTGTATAAAAGTTCTAAAACAATCTTGAAAATTCAGTTTAAGATCTTATTAAGATTATTTTTTCCTGTCTCAAAAAGACAAAACAAAAGAATATTTTTGACAATAGCAAAAAAAAAAAAAAAGAAAAGAAAAAGACAATTCGCCAGTTCCCATGGGGCTGAGGCACTGAGGGCCTTGGGCCTTGACATATCCATGTTCATGTCACTAAAACACATCCACTAGTTCATCACTGCTTCCCACACCTCCGCACGGATTTCTGCAGTGGCTTCATCAGTCTCTATGATGGCCAACAGCGTACAAGCGATGCAGGAAAAACAAGATATCTACATACGGAACGATGAAAGCAGATTCATCTCTTTAACCCTGCATAAAAATCAATTCAGAATGGATCAAAGACCTTCATTCTGTAAGACCTGCAACACTAACACTGCTAGGGAAAAGCACTTCAACGTGCAGAAGCAAGTAAGAGCTTTCTGGAAAGAACTCCAGGAGCACAGACAATAATGCCAAGAATTGACAAATGAAACTTAAAAGCTGCTTCTGAACAGCAAAGGAAATTGTAGTGAAGAGACAGCTTCCAGGGTGGGAAAAAATGCTTATCAACTCCCTGTCAGACAGGAAATTAATATCTTCCAGATATTAATTTACATAAAGAACTGTGAAAAAGGAGACACATGAAAAAAACCATTTACTCAATACATGAATTCATGAATTAGATATATCTCAAAAGAAGTATTAAAAATAGCCAATAAATGCTTGAAAATGTGTTCAACATCCTTAGCCATCAGAGAAATGAAAATTAAAACTGCCTTGAGATTGCTGCAACACAAGTCATAATGACTATATTTTAAAAAACAACAAGTATCTACAAATGTTGATCAGGATGTAAAAGGAATCCTTATACACTGCTGGCCATTATATAAGTGGATGAAGTCACTGTGTAAATCAGTGTGAGGGTGTGGGAAGCAGATGATGCACTTAGTGGTATGTATTAATGACATGAGCAGGAACATGTCAAGGTCCCCAAGGGAATTGGTGAAGCCATCCTCTGGTCCCAGTATTTAGGAATGGTTGATAAGTGTGTACAAAAACTAGAAACTGCAGCTTCCTTCTACCAGATAACTGAGACTACTTTCCTTCAGAGTCCTCCAGCTGACACTAGCGAACCTAACTTTTTGTGCTATCATTTCCAAGTTATGGCTAGTAAGTCCCTCCACCAGAGCAAGCTCAGTCTATCCGATCCCAGTATTTCTGTATGTGTATATATTGTGTCTTCAATACCTGTCATTTCTTCTTTTTCTCAGCACCCCATTTAGGTTTCTAGGACCAAGCCATACAGGAGGGACACATTATGACAGTTCTTAAAACAAATAAACAAAACCCTAAGAATGAATGTGTGATGCTGTGTACAACTAAAGGCATCTAAGTCAACATATCCATAACACAGTGTTAATTTGCACATGTATATATGTTTATCATTACACTACTCAAAAATAAAGGGAAAGACCCAGACTGGATGTCTAGTTGACAGAGAAGTAGTTAAAGAAAATGTGGCCATACATACAAGTGAAATTTATTTTTAAAGAAGGAAGAAGAGAAGAGAAGGAGGAAGAGGAGGAAAGAAAGGAAGAGAGGAAAGAAGGAGAAAAGAAAGAAAATTAAATGAAATGACTAAATATGTAGGAACATGTGTGGAAATCATTGTGGTACTAAAAAAAAAACCAGATTCAGAATTGTGTGTCTATGAGTGTGACCCTGTGAGTGTATGTGTATGTCTGTGCACGTATGTGTGTGAGCATGCATGGGTGTGTGCACATATATGTGAATATGCACATGGGCGTGTATATGTTTCTGCATATATGTATGTACACATATATGTGTGAGTGTGCACGTGTGTGTGTTGTGTGTATGTGTGTGTGTGTGTAAGTCATGAAAATAAAGAGGATACCATGAGACAGGAGAAAGATCTTAAGGGATAGGCTAATGGAAAATGGGACATGAAAGCAGCAGAAGAAGAGGGGCATCAGCAAGAAATGAGCTTCTCAGAACTTAGACCCAGATCGGTCTGTCTAATTAAAAAACTCATGTAGGTCAGTAGGACTCACTTTTTTCTTTGCATTTGTATAACTGAGAAACTCTGATTCTGTCTTGTACCCTCTTTAGTGCTTCACAACTCAGTCACATCTGTTCTCAGATGCCTCTTGGTTGAAGCCCCAGGTTCCCAGGTTTTCCTCTAATAGCCCTTAAAAAACAGAGTCTCAAGCTTTGCATGTTCACTCTTACTGAAAACTCTTAGCTCCAAATCTTCATCTGTGAATATACAGGTTGTAGACATTACAGAAACCAGGAAAATAAAACTGGACCATTACCAGGATAGGGGGTGGGGTGGGAAGCAATAAACAGGAAAATATCAGGGTACAAAAAATCTGATGAGGGAAAATGCAATGGAAGGACAGTTGAGGAGGGAGAGGGGGAGCAATTGCAGAAGAAAATAGTCAGGGGTGAAGGGGAAGAGCAGGGTGCTATGGATCTGATAAGAGAAATGGGGAAAGGGGTAAAGGTAAAATATCAATATAGGTAGCAGAAACAGCTTCAGGAAATCCTACTATTAACTCTTTGCCAAGAAAGTAACCTTATAATGCACATAATTCAGTATATAAATGCACATACATGATCTTAATGGAGTTTTTTCATCTGGGATGATGGATTTCTTTTTAAGAACCTATGACCACCTAACAAAATCTCAATACCAGACATGAGAAGCCCTCTTTTGATTTGTTAGCCAGGGCTATCTAAGAGACTCCAAAACATACAGCCTAATTCTGTTGCCCTTCATTACCTAGATGTGGAAGTTAAGTCCCTATTGCTGAAGATACCATGCACTTTAGAAACAACATACAGAGGCGTCTGAGCAGAAACTGATCTGAATGTCATGGCACCAGAAGGCACCAAGTAAACTTCCAAGGGAGAGAAGCAGCCAACAGCCCTACCCAACTATGATGCCTATGATCCACATCAATGACCAGCACGGCATTCTAACCCTACAGGCGCAATAGTGGCACATGTATTTTGGCAGTAACCAACTGCTGTCTAATTGAACTTAACACTCAACAATAGGGAAACCATGAATAGCCACTGAAAACCTAGCCAATCAGAAATCATGGTTATTGGGGGAGAATCTACAACCACTAGTTTTGTTAAGCCAGCGTAATCCCCAACAATAATCTATAAACTTTTGTCACTATACCCATAGATAAGTATAGCTATCACCCCTCATGAAGGAAACTACTATTTGCCACAGACTTGAAACCACTACGGGAAACATTAATCAAATAATATGCAGAGTTGTGAGATCTAGTACCTTGGATACATCCACAAAACAGCTCTCACACTTAAGGCTCAGGAAACATTGTCCTCCCAAGCGGGGTGGAGTAAGAGCCAGAGGATGAGGGACTTTGCTACGTGATTGTATATTCTAGTTACATCAGAAGCTATACCCATGAAGTCTCACCAACATAACCATCCAAATGTGATCTGAACAAGGAGGACACCAAAGAACATGCAAAACTGCACAGGGAAAAGTCCATGGGGCCTCAACCCACATAGAGAATTACAGACTACTGAGCGAAGCTTCCCATGAGAGAGGAAGCCTCCTCAAGGAAGAGCACACCAAATGGTTCCCCAGTAGCAAACAGCCCTGAAAGCAGACATATAAGTAACATGGGCTTACAAGCACTAAACAGGCTATATATTTGGGAATATATGTGTGTATACAAATATTTATATGAATGCAACCATTAATGAAAAGAGGCCAAGAATCTGAAAGAGAGTGGGAAGGGGTATATGGGAAGGTTTGAAGAGAGGAAAGAGAAGTGAGAAATGTCTTTAAAATGCAGTCACAGGGCTGGAGAGATAGCTCAGGAGTTAAAGAGCATTGGTTGCTCTTCTGGAGGACTTGGGTTCAATTCCCGGCACCCACAGAGCAACAACTGTCTGTGACTCCAGTTGCAAAGGTTTGAACACCATCACACAGACATACATGCAGGCAAAACACCAATGTACCAAAATAAAAATAAATCTTTTTTGCTTTTGGTTTTTCAAGACAGGATTTTTCTGAAAATAAATCACTTTTTAAGTCTCAAAAGTAAACAAAAATTTTAAAAAGGAGTCTCTTGTTGTCTTGACTTTTTCATTTTTTAAATGTTTTCTGTGAATGATTTTTGTCTTATTGCTGCTTCTGAAATCATGTAGTCACTTGGCTATGGTAGGGTTTGTGTGTCTCTTTGATCACAGTAGGGTTCCGCTTAGCACCTTGTAAAAAACACAAGAAAGAATGCTTGATTGGAGGCACTGGACTTTCAGCTGCTTCTCTTTTCCTCTGAACTGATTAGAAAGGAAAATCTAACCGAATGAGGGGACTAAGTGTGAAAAAAGAACTGTCAAAGCACTGCACCAAACCTTTTAGATGTTAGCTTGGGAATTCTGGCCGGAATCACCTGTCTTAGTTAAATATGCTACATGAAACCAGCTCCCCGAGTTGGAGAGCAGTATATGGCCAACAATATTGGAGACATGGTGGACAAGGTCTTCACTTCATGTTCCCAGGCCTGTTTCATGGAAATCCTGCTGAGCATGAAAAGGACCTACTCAACAAACAGGAACATGAACTGTGTTATAGACTCTGTTGAGAATGGCAAAAAGAAAAAAGAAAAAGGCTCATGAAATGGCAGCAGACTGGGGATTAAAAGGCAAACCAGGGCTAGGGAGGTAGATCATTGGATAAGTGGGTTGGTGCTGAAATATGAGGGTCAGCACTCAGAGCCCCAGCACCATATAAATGCTAGGTGGCCATGATAGCCTGCCTGTAATTCCGACATTTGAGAAAGAAGTAAGCTGGCTAGCTCATTTATTCAAACCAGCAAACTCTGGGTTCTAATGAAAGGTTCTGCTTCAATGTATAAAGTAGACAAAAAGTTGACAGGGATTGAGGCAGATATCTCATGTCTGTCTCTGGCAACCACATGTACACACACACACACACACACACACAGTGTGCATACATAAACATAGGAGGAAAGAACAAATCACTCTGCCTTCTGTGGGAACTGAATCTCTTTAAAAGTCTAGCTCTTTCTAGAATAAACCTAAATATAACACCTGTGAGATAGGAGATTCTATGAATTGCCATTGGAAGTTGCTGTGCTATTAGAACCAGAAAGCAAACTCCAAGTTGAAGTGTGAAGGCAATGTATGTGCTAGAGTTCATTGAGGAGATCTTAGTTCCAGGCTGAAGGGGCTAACTTCACATCTTTTATCCGTGCATGGATTTCTCATTTCTAACTTTTTGTGTTGAATATGGCGCCCAATACTCTACAGAAGGTAGGAAAGACCTGCAAAGTAATGCAACTAAGACTCATTGTTTTCTGTTTCCTACCCTTAGGGTGTAGGCAGGGCCCCTATTGGCTTTCCAAGGATAAGCCTAGAAGCGTCTTTTAAAAAGAGAAGAAAGGAGGCCATGAGGAAGCAATAAGTTGTATTGAATTATGCCCAGACTATCAAGTAAAATGAACTAGTTAGACAAGGAAGGGGAAATAAGATGGACGCATTTAAATACAATGCATAAGTATATGTATAAATATAATGTATAATTCTTAAAGTGTATCTCTTTACTTTCTAGTAATGTCACCCAGCTCCTCTGGAAGACAAAGGGGTTGCTTTAGTTAAACTATGGGAGTTCTAGTCCATGAAAAGTTAGTGGATTTTTGCTTTGTGTTACACACCACTGAGAATAAGAATAAGGAAATCTATTTGACCTTTGCAGCTACAGATCAAGAAAATGATTTGACTGCGCATCTCATCAGCAAAGACTGTCATCCTACAATGTCTCCGGCTCTCAGCTTTAATGTTTCTTTTTCTTTCTGTAGCTCTACACAAGATCCCTCATGTCATTGGAATGTTTCTTTGTGTGCCTTATTTCTAAAGGACTCCTAAGTAGAGTGCGGAGGGAAAATCAGGTTGCTGACGCTACTCCATCTGTTTTCATTCCCTCGGTTTTCCTGTGGGCTGAGCCTTTGTGTTTCGGTTCAGGTTTCTCCCTTAGAGTCTGAGCTAAATCTATTAAACTCTTTTGTGCATAAAGAGAGCTCCTGCGGGAGATTCCGCTACCAAGTGGAGAAGGACAGAAGCTTCAAGAGTTTCAGAGCAGCTTCGGAGACACAGATTGTCCTGGGAGATGTGGCATATCCTAAGAAATTTTGTCCAATGAAATTGTTCAAGGCAAAGGATTGAGCTGAAAATATACACAGTAAGTTTAAGTCTGTGACTTCAATTTACACTGTGAAAGCTTCATTGTAACCTGTTACAGTTGCTGAAGAGTTCTGAAGTACAACTTTTGAGCCCCTCAAATTGACATTTTCCATTCTTGTTTTCATATTCTTTGCCTTAGTATTCAAAAATAGTGTTTGTTTATTCTTTGCTTAAGAAGCATAGCAAAAAATTGAAATACTTTCCCAGTATTCATCACTTTCTTCAACCAATTTTTTTAAGGACCTTTTTTTTGTTGTTATTTTCTGTTGTGATTTGCTTTCTATTTAACATTGAACACTCCTGAATGGAAATCTAGGTGTTTCCAGGCTGTGCACCCATAACTCAGAGCTGGTTAAACACATCTCAGAGTCAAGAGACAACTCTGTGAGAGATGAATGGCCCAGCAGAAGGACAATTACCACTGAACAAAGGAAAGGGAACTAAAGAGGTGCTATAATGGCGGCATTAGAGATATCGAACAAGGCAAGCTGTCCTGGAGACATAGATCTTCCCTGACATTTCCCTTTGATGATTTATGATATGGTTACATTGAGTGTCCTTGTGGCCTCATATGCAGGAAACTTTGCTTTGATTTTCTTCTTTTAAAGCCTTATTTCATTCCGCAAAGCACAATCAAAGAAAACCAGAGAGGCCCCTGCTTAATGCAGCACATCATTTGAGCTCAGATCCCTATGGTGGAGGAAGCAGGGAAGAAGGGCTGGCAAATTTATCAAAAGAAACAGTGATAAACAACACTGTACCATCCTGGCTTCTGCTGGAGCGCTGTCCTTTATCCCCTCACATTATATGGTACGTGTCTTCCGGCTAGATAAGGAAGAGCAGCAGTCTGCCCCGAAATCACTTTCTCTAGAGAAGCAGAAACTTTTCTCAGTGGTCTATGAGTTGAAGATTGGGTCACACGATCTGAAAGAGTCCTCTTCTGAGCAGGTTAGGGGTCTAGGTTGTCACCACGGGGTGACACATATGGCATGCATACCATTAACAGAGCACTGGAAAGAGAAAAGAGATTCTAGGAGTCAGCACGCCATTTTTTTTTCTTCCTTAATTTTGGCATTATCAGATCTGTCATTCAAGAATGAGTCTAAGTCAGTCATCTTCAGTGTCAACACGGTGCCAGGGCAAGATGGACTCTAGTCCCAGTGTGGGACTCTCCTTAGCAGGCGATACCTTGTTAGTTAGAAGTCGGAGGCATATGGTTAGCTACATCTGGCTTCAACATTCACAAGAATGTATTCCTCTGGAGGCAAGCGGAGCTGGTTGGTTAGCAGGCTTTCAGACTGGTGACAAATCCCTCTCAGTCTGCTCCTCTTTCTGGAGGGCTCTTGAGGTATAGTGTTCCATCTTCTAAAGCTACTTACCACTACTGGGAATCTCCAGTTAAAAGAGCAGTTTTTCCTGGACTAATCTGAGGCATGCCTAATGACTTCCAGGTTGTAGTCCTATCTACGTAGAACTACATAACTGTGAGACATGATCATCTGAAGTTAGAGCATCTTATCTTTGTCTTTTAATGCATAAAAGGGCAGATGGTTAAGGATATTATAAAAGATAAAAGGACAAGAATAAAAGAGTCAAAGTGGACACCAGGGGACACAGAGAGACAGAAACCAGATCATGTTTTATAGTACATTCCTTTAGCCGTGGTCCAAAGATTTTGAGCAAAAATAGTTGGAATCTAGTCTAAGCACCAGGGCACCTTTTCTAAAATTCATTGACTTCTTCTATAATTATCCTCTCTTTAGGTCAAAAGCAATAGGGCATGTTGGATGGACATCATGCTGTCTCAATAATCAGAACAGATTAAACATTACATGCTCTGTTGTAAATTGGAGTAAACATGGAAATAATCTTTGTCTTCATCTTCTCAAGTGAATTAGCTATTTTCTCAAATAGCAATACTCAGCAGCCCTAATGAATAGACGTGGTCACTAAATCCACTAAAAACAAATAAATAAATAAAATAAAAATTAAAAAAAACTTTCTTAGAAGCAAGCAGAATGAGAACAGTCAGAATTAAAACCCCAAAGTCCTGTACTACCCATTACAAGATGTAAAAGTTTGAGCTTTCCAGTATAACACACAACATTACGAAAAGAAAAAGAAAATAATAAGAAAGAGTTACTCCCTAGCAATTCATTCTGAAGATTCTTCCTCTATAAACTCTAGCCTCAACTAGACACATTCTTGCACTCTGGACTGTAGCCTCATTTAAGAAAAAATAAAAGATAATATTCAAACAAAAGGCTAAAAAAGGACTTTTTATGACAAAAAGAATGTATTTGTTTTAACTGATGTAGAAACATCACGTCAAAATATAGTCCTCTAGTTAAACCAAATGAAGAAATAGTTTTGCCTTGAAGACCTAATGAAGCATTCTGAAAGAAATAACCACATCACATGACTTAAGAGAAAATGGCATCCTCCCTCCAGATGGTGAGTGGCAGCGTGTAATCAGGGTTCTTAGTTCACCGCCCCCATCACCGTGGGATGAAATTGTCGGTCTGAATCGTGTTTGCTTTTAATTTCTTCTTTCTTCCAAGTTCAAAGCTACAGTCAGTGGTTTAACATCCAAAGTTTGTATTTCTTTTTTTTAATGAGTTAAAGAGATGTTTTAATTTGTTTATTGACTCAGAACTAACCACTCCTATTAGTGTTCCATTTGATGCTTTAATCAGATTCTTCAGTGTCTTGGGTTAAATTCTTCTAGAGGTAGAGCAGAAGCAAGCATTTGAGGGGAAGTTGTTTATTTGGGATGTACTCCCAGGAAACATCAGGAGGGGGTAGAAAATGAAACATGGAAGTAAATAAAACCAATAATCACCATCATCGAAGCTGGAGCTGATACCAGAGCATGGGTTGCCGTTTGGGGATGAAATAAATACAGTGAGATCAAGCATTAAAAAGCATTTACAGAAAGGAGACATTGACATGATATACAAATAAAATTGTACTGCATTTTATATATACAAAACATTGTTCAGAAACAAAACACCAGTATACTTCAAAAACTGACAGGTTGTGAAAGAATATAGAGAGACTAACGCACTAACTTGCTCAGAGTGAGCAAGTTATGGTATTTGCTATTATCTGAGTTGCTACTGGGACACATTAACAAGGCATCCCTCCCAGTCTTCTGTATGAAAGGATGGAACAGATGAAAAAACACAGGTATTGGCTTCAGAATCTGAATAGGCCATCAACAACATCTTCTACTTCCTGTTTGGTTGATTGTGTGTTATTTTAAATTAGTCTAAAAATAATATCACTCCAAGCATGAGCACCAAATGACATCAGTAGGACTAAAATTCCTAGGAAAGCCTTTAAAAACTGTTTCTGTCTCCTCCTTGAATTTAGTATTTTTAACCTCTTGCTTAGAGAATCATCCACTCTTGATATGTTTATGATATCAGTAATGTTATCACATTTATAATATTATAATATATAATATTACCACAGGTTTACTCCGTATTTCTAGGACTATTTGAAGATTTTTAAAGAAAACTACAGGGGTTCCTGCTTCCTGTGTTGGCAGAAGCCCCTGCCAACACTCCCACAGAAGAACATCTGTAACTTAAACAGAATGCATTTAAGAACTCTAATTGAAGATTGTAGAAAATTAACAAGAACAGGCATGATTTCAAAGGAGTCAAAACTTAGATGATGGTATGTGTTTAATATTCCCTACTTTGAAAGAATTAGACTGAAGGAAGACCATAGATGTGACACACAACAGGACATTTGTCACCAGTGGGAAACTTGTTGACCCTTGATCTATCTTAGTTACTATTCTTTTGCTGTGATAAAGCAACATGATCAAGGAAAGTTATAAAAGAAAATACTTAACTGAGGACCTGCTGACAGTGTCAGAGAGTTAGTCCATGATCATCATGTTTGGAATGGTGGAGCTGGAGCAGCAGGTGAGAGCTCACATCGGATCTGCAAGTTTCAGGCAGAGAATAAGGGTGGGGAGAGGGGAGAGAGATGAGGGGAGATGGAGAGAAGGAGAAAAGGAGGGAGAGAGAGAGAGAGAGAGAGAGAGAGAGAGAGAGAGAGAGAGAGAGAGAGAGACTGACTCTGGACTGAGCCAGGTGTGGGCTTTTGAAACCTCAAAGCCTACCCACGGTGGCACACCTCCTTCAGCAAAGCCATACCTACTCCAATAAGGAAAACCCCTTCCTTTCTTTTTTTAATACACCTCCTAAGTCTTTCCAAACATTTCTACTAACTGGAGACCAAGCAGGCAGATTCATGTCCATGGAGGCCATTCTCATTCAAATCCCCACATGGCCTAATGAACCAGAGCATAAAGCATACAAGCACAGAGGTTAGAATGTAAGATAGAAATTCTCACACAAAAGGCACTCAAGGAAGCGGAACTCCAAGTGTTAAATGCAGAAAGACTACAGAGTAATAGTCTGTGCTAAAGGGACTATCCTAAAATTTGACCTCCCTCCCATCACAGAAAATACAAAGATTCTGGTTTAAATATAGTGGAACACACACCAAAGCCAAAGACTTGACATCATTCAAAGAAATATTATAAAATCTAGATTCTCTAAAATAGCATATTCATAAGGTCTAGGATATGATCCAAAATGATTCAACACCCACTAAAAACAGCACAGAAGGAGGCATTACTCATGAGAAGTGATGGATGGATGCAAGCTGCAAGACAGCCCAGATGTTGAGTTGATCAGGAAGGACCTTTAAGTAAGCTCTCATGACTGTCCAATGAGGCACAGGAAAACACTTTGAGACAAATGAAAAGAAAAGTTTACTTCTCAGAGAATGGGCGAGTACCCTGTTCCATCTATTGGAAGAAAGAAACCACACAATTCAAGCTTTCTCTACAAATCCAGTCCCAGCTAAGAAGAGGGTAGAACCTACAAGAACATGTGAAGCACAATGTTGACGTATCGGCTCATTGGATACTAAGACCTCACCACCAGACTACAGAATGCTTTCCTTCCCTTTACAACCTGCTACCAAATTATTAACCCTCTAAGCAGTTCCTCTATTTAGACCATCTTGTCTTGTCTGGCTATCAAAAATCATGATACTACATAGGGCATACTACAAAGAAAAAAGTAACAAAAACGAAAAGAACAAGCAAACAAAAACAAAAACAAAAATAAACCATGATCACCAACCATAACAACAAAATCCCCCCAAAGAACACAACAAAAAAATCAGTTTTAATACTCAGTGCATACATCAAATTTACCTATGTCAGGGATGTTTGAATAATGCAGTCTGGAAATTAAAACTGTGTTGTGGCGGCCATGTGGATGAGAAGTGTCCCCTGCAGGCTAACGTATTTGAACCACTGGTTCCAGATTTGTGGTGCAGTTTGAGGAGGCTATGGAACTTTATGTTATGGAACCTTTCTGGAGGAAGTGTGTGCCAAAGGTAGCCTTTGAAAGTCTTACCCCACTTCTATTTTACTCTCTGCTTCCTACCTGTGGGTGAAGATGAGATAGCTCTCCATAAGTTGCTTCTGGCCGTGATATATTATCTCAGCATCAAAACGTAACTAATGTACATGCTAAGAGTTCTTGTGATGAGGTACGCAGCATACGAAAGTGAGTGATGGAAACGCTAAAAAGCAAGAGAGAAAAATGCAGAAAAAACCTGTACCAGACATGAGGCATGTTTCTAAGGCCTATTGGCAGTTCAAACCTGGCTGAGGGGAAAAGTCCAAGCTTTGGAACATCTCAAAAAAAAAAAAAAAAAACCTTGGGAAACTGAAAAGAAACTTTAAAAAGAACTAAGAGGAAGACTAAAATGAAAATCAGAATGGAATATTCAGAAACTGTGGAACCATGACAAAAGGCATTAATTCCGTGGGAACTAGGACATGAAAGACAGAAATGAATAGAAGAATTGTTTGAATCAATAAAACTAAGAATCTACCCACAAATATTGTCAAACAAACATCAAACCACAGCAAAACCAAAGAACACAGAAAAGGATAATGCTAAAACAAGCTAAAGAAAACAAACCTTCACTGAGTCATCTCATCTCACACTTAAAAGTCAACAATAAAGAAAAAATCCCAAGGGAAGACAGAGGAACAAAACACTTCATTTTGGGAGGGGGGACAAGAATCACAATTACATTCTGGAAAAGGGCAGCGACGTATTCAGTTCTGAGGGGGAGAGGTATTGCTGCCACCATCTGCACTTCATAAAGCCACTCCTTCAAAGCGGAAGACAAACGAAAACTGACTTGGGCAAATGAGAATGGAGAAAATTTGTTCCTGATAGGGCAGCCTTACCAGGAATATTACAAGAAGTGTTTTTCAGGAAAATAAAGGATGTGCAGGGGGAATAAGTATCAAGTAATGAGCCAATGGAGGTGTGATGGATAGTTTTATGCCAACTTGATACAAGATATAGTCATCAGAGAGGGGGAGCCACAATTGAGAAAATGCCTCCTCTATATGATCAGGCTGTAGGCAAATTTATAGGGCATTTTCTTAACTAGTGATTGATTGGGGAGAGCCTAGTCCATTGTGGATAGTGCTACTCCTGAACTGGTGGTCCTAGGTTCTACAAGAAAAAAGCCTAAGCAAGCCATGGGGATTTGAATTCCTGTCTTGACTTCCTTTGATGCTGTGCTGTGATGGGAAAGTGAAAGCCAAATAAACCCTTTCTTCCCCCCAGGTGCTTGTGGTCAGGGTGTTTCATCATAGAAATAAAAATCCTAATTAAGATGGAAGACAAAATTACTTTTCTCATTCTTAACTGGTATAATAACCTTTATTATAAATTATAATAAGCACAATATATTCAATTATATATTCATATGTATAATTATGATTATTTTGCTTGATTGTGTTTGCATATAGGTGCAATGCATGACAACAATGATTCATTAATTTGTGATAGGACACTTGCTGTACCTGTGGTAAGAGTTGGATGCAGACATGGATATGGAGAGAAGCATATATACGTAGAATACAGAAAGCATTTGGGGGACACATGTCAGTACATATTTGTAACACCTGAATAGTGGATCAATATAAAGTACGGACTTGGAGTGATAATGAGATGGCAAGGTAACTGATGCAGACTTTTCTGGATTGGGGGTGTTGATAACTAAGGGGCAAGGGACATAGGAGAAAGCTGGTGCATGCTGAATTTTGTGGTGTGTTCAAAACAGTTCTAAAAATAAAGCCTAATAGTGCCTAATCAATAAAAATAGGAAACCAACAGAAATAGGAAAAATTTTTTCAAAGTCAAAAGCTGTTTTGATAAAAGATCCCTAAAACTAAAAAAACGGCAGCTAGACTAAGAACAGAGAAGGAAAGTACCATAAAGAACCAACACAGCAGCAAACGTGAATACTCTTCATTGCAAATCCTTACAATATTCAGGAAAACACTAATCCTGTGCTAACCAATTCAACTACCTAGAAGGAAAAAGGAGCAGATTCTTTGAAAATTTTTGCTCACTTGTTGTGTAACCTTTTCCTAGGGAGAGATGAACAAACATTTTGACCTTCAAATAGTGTACCAACAGGACACTAAAATATTATTTCTTCACATCCTAATTTTGGAAAACCAATGAGTTTATCGGGCTTACATAGAGGAACATGGTGACCACAAAGAAGCTGCACCATTTCAAGTCTCCACAGCAGGGATAACAACTTTCCCATGGTTGCATAGATAGGTGAACACCACCACCTTCAGTGGCCCTTCCACAGTCCTTATGCTCTAGTCCCTCCACAGAGAACTGGGAACGTGCTATTAGGGTGGTTCCCATGGAATAGAGCTGGGTAGGAGGTACAGCAGGAAACAGCTTAAATCTCAGATGAGGGTCTGATGACCCTCCCCATACCTTCCTTCTAAGGGGAAATGTCAACAGACCCCATCTTGAGGGTCACTTGCAGGAAGTTATGGTTGTTCTGAATATAATGATAACTTAGTATACTCAGAAGACAGTGATCTACCACGTTACCCAAACTAATAGAAGATAAGACCGAAGACATGAAGAGACTTCTATATATTAAGTTAACTCAATTTGTTATGAAAAATGTGCCAAGAAATCTATACACATATGGCTTCACCTCAAAATCTATAAATTACTTGGGAAAAAACTGCCAATCATATATAAGAAATAGAAGAGTAAAAAATCTGCCAAACTGCATTTGAGAGATCAGAAGAACCTTAACATCAAAATTTGACAAAGAAAAAATAAATAATAATTATTATCAGTGCATGTACACAAAAGTCCTTAACAAAATATTAGCAAATCAATGCTCACAAGAACACATCCCAATTGGGTAAAATTCATTTCAGAAACACAAAGATGATTGATTAAGGAGAATCCATCAACTAATTTACCTTACAAACAGAATTAAAATGAGGAAAATATACCACCATCTTAACAGATACCAAAAGGTACTTGCCAAAATACAATACACATTCAAGATACTGTCAGAAAATTAGAAGCACTTTGCAAATCCTTCAATTTAATAAAGGAAATTTACAGATCACTCCTGAAGCTTAGATATTTTATGAGGGAAATATGAATTCTCCTCCCATAAAATCTGAAACAGAGGCCACCTTTTGTCCTATGTTTTCAACATTATAGTTGAGTTTTGGGTCAAGGAAGCAAATTAAAAGGTAGAGCAATCAGAGAACAAGTGAAATTGTCTCTATTAATAGAGGTCATGGTTGTTCAACTGGAAAATCCAAAAGAATGTGTCAACAATTGATATTGTAATGGTAATTAAAATTGGGAGAAAGTGAGCAGCAATTACCAATAAACACATACCATGCTTTGTCACCAAAGTTAGGAAACAGTTACCAAGGTGTTTATAGCTGAACCAGTTCCAAGTGAGGACTAATAGTTCTCTGGAAGGTACAAGGCAATAGTATAATGTTAATATACAGAAGTCAATGCTTTTTGTATTATCCCAAAAAGGCAAATTAAATTTGCAATTCTATTCATTTATAACAGAAAAACGCCAAATGCTCCACAGTGAATGTAAGACTCTCTACTGGAAATAGCAGTTCTGAAGAAAACAAATACAAAGAAGAAAGATGTGTTGTGTTCACAGATTGGATGATTCAATATTGTTCAATGTCAAATTACTCTACACTCATCCACACGTTCCACATACTTATCGTGGCTAATTTGATGACTCAACTTGACTAGGTTAGCAGATGCTCATAGAGCTGGGGAAACATCTTTCTGGTGTGCTTGTGAAGGCATTTCTTGCCTACATTAGCGTTTGACTCAGTGGCTAACACAAGTTCTGTCCTTACCACCGTAGGCAGGCACTATCCAGTCTGCTAGAGCTCAGACTGTACTAAAAGATGGAGCAAGGACCAGTTCTCTCACCCTTTCCTTTTCTCTTCCTCTTCCTCTGACATCCCATTAAACAGGTTCACAGGTGTGCTGGGTAGTTTTATCAACCTGATATAAGCTAGGGTCATCTGAGAAGAGGGGAACCTATTGAGAAAATACTTCCGTAATTAGATTAGCCTAAAAGCAACTCTATGGAAGCATTTGCTTGATTAATGCTTGATGTAGGAAGGCCCAGGCCATGGTAGGCAATGCCACCCTTAGGCAGGAGGGTCTGGGTTGAGTGAGACATGGGAAGCAAGATAGTAAGCTGCATTTCTCCATGGTCTCTGCTTCAGTTCCTATCTCCAGGTTCCTATTTGAGGAACTTTACTTCCCTTAATGATGAACCTTGTTGTAGAAGTGTAAACCAAGCAAGCAAGCAAACAAACAAAAAGCAATAAAGCAAAGCAAAACACCCTTCCACAAAGTACTTGTGGTTATGATGCTTATCCCAGAAATACAAAGAAAACTAGAACACTAGGTTCCTGGATTTCAGGATTTATACCAACTACTCACTATACCAACCTTTACACTCAGGAGATTAGATAGATGATAGCTAGCTAGCTAGCTAGATGGACAGATAGATATAATATACAGAAAGGTAGATAGATGATAGGTGGTAGATAGATAGATAGATAGATAGATAGATAGATAGATAGATAGATAGATAGATAGATGATATACAGAAAAGTAGAGAGAGGGAGAGGAAGGGAGGGAGGGAGAGAGAGAGGGGGGAGAGAGAGAGAGAGAGAGAGAGAGAGAGAGAGAGAGAGAGAGAGAGAGAGAGAGAGAGAATAGACAGGCATACAAATAGATGATAGACAGAAAGACAGAGTTAGAGACTGGATTTTTCTATTTCTCTAGGCAACAATAGTACAATACCCCAATGAGTTCTTTGAAGATACTGTCTAAAGTACATGAAAGTACAAATGGATAAAACGATGAAGCCAGGGCTAGGGCCATGGCTCAGTGAATAAAGTGCTTTTGTACAAGCATGAAAACTTTAGATCAGACTCTTAGTACCCACATCAAATCCTCAACAGCCTTGAGATGCTGGCTCTCAATTCCATGGACATGCTGGTCTTCTAGTCTAGCCTAAAGGGTTACCTCCTGGTTCAGTGAGAGACCCTTCTCAAAAAATAAGAGCAAGAAAAGCCAAATAATGTCAACCTTTGTCCTTCACACAAATAAGCATAGGTAAGTACACATGTTCATATAAAACACACACACACACACAAATAAGCATAGGTAAGTACACGTGTTCATATAGCACACATACACACATACACACAAATAAGCATAGGTAAGTACACATGTTCATATAACACACACACAGAGAGAGAGAGAGAGAGAGAGAGAGAGAGAGAGAGAGAGAGAGAGAGAGGTTTTTTATTTTGCTTATTTTTATTGGTTCTTTCAGATTTTCATACACCATATTTTGATCATAGTCACATACATCCATGTTCTTCCCATGGCTATCCCATTTAACTTCTGTCTTACCCCAACTATGTATCCTCTTAAAAAAATAAGTTCCGTTCATGCTGACCATATATGCTAGAACACGGAATATTTGAGAAGAGAGGGTCAGTATTCTTTAATGGCACAACCCCTGGGGAGTTGACCACATAAGAATTTTAGGGAAGTATCAAAGGCAAGTTTATCTTTGAAGGATGTTGGAAGATCAGAACTATCATAAACTGGTTAGAAGATTTATTATAAAACAGTAGTAAGTGGAACAGTTTGATTTGGAAAAAATGAATGGACAAGAATATAAAGCTGAGGAAATGGAGCCCACACATTCATACTAAATTAAATTTTGACACAGTGTCAAGGCAATTCAATGTGAAAAGATGTTCCTTTCAACAAATGCTATCAGAATAGTTTGATTATGGGGAAAATGAACACCAGTCTTACCTTATGCTGCAAACAGCAGTTAAGTGGAAAGGCAACTTCATTTCCAAGATTAAGAGCAGTTGAAAGCACAAAATGTCTAGAAAAGAAAACAGCATAAAATACTTGTAGCTCCAGGGTAGGCAAATATTTTCAGCTAGAGTAAAAACAAACCAGAAATGTAACAGAAACAATCAAGGAGTTAGATTCTCACAAACGTAAGGACATTATCTCTTTGAAAGACCATAAGAAAATGAAATAGTAAGGTATATCAGTGATAGAACACTAGCTTAGAATGTGTGAGTCTCTGGGTCCAACATCCAAAGAAAAAGGGTCCGTGAGATGGCTCAGTGGTGGAAGACACTTGCAGCACAAGACTGAAAACCTGAGTTTGATCCCTGGATCCCATGGAAGAAAGGGAACTCCACACAACTGCCCTCTGGTTTCCATGTGCCCTCCATGGTACACATTTCCAGGCACAAACACTGTGCACAAGACATACAACAATAAAAATAAAAACGCTTTAAAAAGGAAAATATTTGCAAACCTTGAATTTTATATCTCACTTTGGAGAGATGGCTTGGATGGAGAGATAATGGAGAGGTGATAAGGAACTCCAGCAACTCAATAAGAATAAAAGCACCCTGATAGAACGTGGAGAAAAGATTTCAACAGACACAGAGAAGGGCTGTGGGTGGCTATTAATTTCAGAAGACACAAAGCAATCAATCACATGGGGAAATGAAAATTTCAATCACGACATGGCATTACTCCTCACCTGCCCATGATATAACCAGTAAACCACAAAGGACTGACAGATACCAGAAGTTGGCCAGTATGTGAACGACTGGACTTTGATTAGCTCCTGAGAAAGTGAAATCATTTGGTTGTGTGACATGATGAGCTCACGGTTCCTAAAGAAGCCCAAGGTGGACTTCATCAGCAAAGGCATGCCATTCATCTCCCCAAGGGAAAAGAGAACGTTCTCAGAACAACTTGGTGACATGTGTTCAGAGCATCCTATTTTTAACAAAAACAACTTGGGCATCTACTTAGGATTCAGACTGATACAGAAAATACCGCTTTTAACCTAGATGGAGAAACACTCAGATAAAAATGAGAACCCAGTTTCAGCCCCTCAGAAATATGAAGCTTCAAGGTAAGCAGCAAAGCGATTTCAGAGAAGGTAAACACCCCTAAGCTGAGATGGACACCTGAACCCCTTACTTTCTGAAGAGAGGGTAGCTCATATCCTCATTTTAAAATAATCATCTCAAAATCTGGCAAATTCTTACCTGTCACTTGCAGGCTAGAAAGGAGTTCATAGCATAAAGGGTAACCCATTCCCGTTCTTCCCAAGTGAAGAAATGATGGTGGTCTACTAGTTCCCTTGTCTACACAAAGGGCTCCTACGGTGCATCTTTCTAGGTCGAATTCTGTAATTCCTTGGCGTGCCTGGAAAACCACTCCAGGTTGTTTCTGAAGGCAGCTGGCACTCCACTCTTCCACTGTCAGCACGGACTCATGGTTTCTCTCTTTCTCTACCGCCTCAAAAGTTTCTAGAAAGTGCTGTGCCTTGATTGAAGTCCTACTTAGCATTCAGGCAGGAGGATGAAGCAGCATAGGTGGTTCTGTGGAGCATCACATGGTCTCCATCTTGTCCCTCAAGATGTCAAGAGTCAATCTTGCCAGTCTTACTATTCACTATTGTCCTTTTGAGCTAACACATTATATAGAAGTTGTCATAAAAAATCTTATGGGGATCAGATAAAGTTGATTTTAAAAAAAAGGCATAGCTATGTCAAAGACACCAGTGTCTCAGACTCATGGGCACAGCACAGCCTTGCCCTGGTCCAGGTATGGATGGGAACTAATAATTGACCTTCGGTTCAAATCAGTTATGTTCAGAAAGTATCAACCACAGCTTCCTCCTTCTGATGACTGCACTCTGTGTCTAGTCCCAGACAGAGACCTTCTACTGAGGTTATCTACCCCCCTTCCTGGTTCCTGCTGTATACAATAAACTAGATGCTGTTGGTGCAAACCCATCCCAGAGCATGGTCCACCTTTACGTGACTTGTGTCCACCATTTCTTCATTTCCCATTGCCCCAGTCAGGTTATGTACCAAGCCATGTAGGTCACGGCAAGGTCCTGATTACCTGGTCTAACTATCAATCATTAGCTGTTGATTTGAAAGGAGAATGTGTGTTAACATTTTCTTAAAGTGATGAGGGATATTTAATAACTGCAAATCTGAGATTGCTGTTTATTGATTAGTAGTTCTAAGATGGCCCTCAATAAAATAATGCATTCAATTCTATTTTATTTGATGCTCGTCCAGAATCTATAAAGTGCAAGTTCACAAAGTATGAATTTATTGTACAGTATTATATAGAGTAGAATTTATTCCAAAAGAATATTGAAGGGCCTTTCTTCTGTTACTTACACACTTTCAGTATAGCTCCAGGCGAGTGGAGCTGAGTAAGTAACTGTATTTTGAACTGAAAGAGTTATTAGGAGAAGGCAGGGTCTTCCTGGTTTTGCATTCCGGGCTTTAAAGTTTCTAAATATAACCCTTAGAAACCCTTCTGGGCATCCGCAAAAACTTTATTTAGTAACTGCAGTCACGTAGGTTGAGTTCAAGTAACATTCTGCAAGTGACCTTCTGGTGGGCTCTGGTTTATTTTTATACTGTAGTATACTGGCAGATTTTAAGTTTGATATTAGATGTAAATTTAAAGTCATCAATTACACTGCTTACTTTTATATGGTAGATACACAAGGATGAGCATTTTTATTTTCACTCATTTGTGTTAGATACAGTGATAGGTTTCTTTATGGGACGCGTGTGCATGCGTGCGTGTGTGTGTGAATGTATGTGTGTGTGTGCGTTCACACATGTGCTTATATTTTCTTCTGATTCATCTCCTTCACCATTTTTGTCTTGTATTTGGTATGATCCTCACTGATTTGTTCCATGAATAGTCTCTTTCCCATTTCACTTCAGCCCACAGGCATTCCACACCCCTTCTCCAAATCCATCCCTTAAAATCTGTGCCTCTCATGGTTCTCCCTCGGATTTCCAAAGGTTGACAGTTTTGTGATTCATTAGCTGCCAATAAAGGACCATTAAAGCTCCATAAACCTGGGCACTCTTCTGACTCCTCAAGTAAGACGCATGTGAAGCCCCAGTTTGTTTGAGTTGTGTTACTGTTTCAGTACTGTACTTAGTTCCAAACTTCAGTCTTCTTCACATGGAACACCTCTGTTCCTCTGTTTTTCCCATATGTCTGTCCTTGTCCACTGGGCCTGTTGATCACCTAGCCTTTCCTCTCTTCCTCAGGTCTTCAAGATTTTATTTTCCTGTTTTAGCATCAGGGTGAACAGACAAACCCAGAGATAACAGAATTGGCAGGAAGTGAGGACCATGGGAGGCGAGCAGAAATAAATATTGTTGCTTTCACCTTCAATGCACACTGTGCTAGAGAGAGGGACGGGGTGAGTGCTGCAAGTGGGGCTCCGGGAATGTGAAGCTACCTGTCTGATAAGGAGGTCATTCGCCTCCTCCACGAAGTTAGCAGATTTCTGCAGGACTTTGTCCCACGATCTTGACCTTCTACAATCTTCCAGACACTTCCTGGCGTCATTTATTTCTTGATTGCTCAACTTCTCTTTACTGATAAAACTTACATAGTTTTTGCCCCACCTGATCAGAATACTTATTTTGATGTATCTACATCAACAACAACAACAAAAAAAGTGGGGCGAACTATTTAATTTAAGGTTTTTGCATCACAGAAAAAAGTCTTAGCCTAATCACTCCATCCTCATGAAGGCAAGTGATGGGGTGAGATGTTTGAAATCCCTCTGATGACTTTCACACACATCTCATAGGAAGTGTGTCTACTAAGGTATCTACTCATAGGTACCAGTTTGGGTAGTGTACAGTTTCTCTGTCCTTCCTTCCTTCATAAGACAAATATGTGACTTGCCAAGAATGGCCTCATAATGGTATTGAGAGCAGGTGTAGAAACAGAAGCCATTCGTGAATCATATGTGAACCCCAGCATGCTGTATGGTACAAATCTAAATCAGATATACTGACAACATTATAAATTAGAGGCCAGCCAATTTGCATAGTGCCCTGTCTCAAAACACACACACCTACTTGACTATCTCATGAGAAATATTTTAATCAGAGTGGTCTGAATTCAAATGCTCAAGTTCGCTGTTGTATTTCAATAGGACACTCTCTACTCCATATCTTTTTCTTTGGACTTATGGAGTAACAGTTAATGTGACTCTAGAGTAAAGTAACTCAGTACACCGGCATGGGAAAGGCTAGCCCTGTAGGGGAAAAGTAGCAGACATTGGTCTTCTTTAGCGCATCTCTTAAACTGGGGGACTTGAGTCCATCGCCATGTGGCATTACATAACTCAATGCAGGATTTGGGTAAAAAAAAAAAATAATGCCAGAAGTAAGAGGTCTAAAGTCCTAAGAGTCACACTACTTAAAGAATTAAAATGCAGGCCACTGAAACCCAGGGTCTGAATCCCAAAGAGACAGTTCGTATGGCACCAAAGCTGTGTGGGAGGAGGAGAAAAGAGAGCTGTGCAGGAAGATGATCTGGTGGTGCGGTAGAGCAACGATAAAAATGACATCAGTATAAGATGTGTTCTTGGCATTCCTTCCTGGTCATGAAATACCAGGAGCTGTTCATGCCACACCGGCCTGAAGAAGACAGAGAAGTTACTGGCTGGTCTGAAAATAATTATACACACAGTAGGAGAAGACAGTGTGTAGGCAATGGTGCTGCTGGGCAGCCAGTAGTACTATTTTCACCAAATTTACACTCTAAACTTGGATGCAAACAGAACGGATAACAAATATTCCAAACGGCAAAGAGGCATGGGCACATCTGACAGGGGCAGCTTGAATCCTACAAGAATTTAAAAAGACAGTGCCCCGCAATGAATATATCTTTTTCACAGAGTCATGCCTTGAACAAACACCAGCGGTTATTCATTGTGACACAAGTCTGCAGAGTGAAGTTGACGGACGCACAAGTCAGCCAGCTCTCCAGACTGCTCTGAGCATCTGGCTATAATCCAGCTCTGTAGCAGACTTCTGCACATGCCCAGTTTCCTTTTTTTTTCGTTTATTTTCCCCATTTAAAACTGTCCTTTTACTATTTAAAATCATCAATGTCACTTTTTGATAATTCTTTACACTTGATATTTAATTTTTGCATTATCTTCAATATTGGAAGCATAAACTGTAAAAACATAGAGAGTTCCAACTCATTTAATGTCTTCCATTTTGCCACCAAGCTGTTTATCCTGTTACCGCTTCTAATTCCTGCGCTAAAGAAGTTGGTTCTGATCTCAGTGCAGGAATCGAAAGGACCAATGACTCTTCAGGATCCCTCCAAGTTTTCCAAGTCCCCAGCTGTGTAGACTAAGCAATTATTGTGTTCTCAACTTCTTCATTGTGAGACAGAGACTATGGGATTATTCCAACATCTCAGGTACCCAGCCTCAGGAATCAAGCAACTACAAGATTCTCAGGCTCGTAAGTATCAGAAAACCATTGTGTGTATTATGTGTATGTGTGTTCATTCTATCCATACTTTTTCTCTAACATTGACTAATATCTGCGTCCAATAAAATTTCATTCATAGGGTTAAAATAAAAGCAAGGGTATGAAGGTGGTTTTTAAAGTACCATCAAGGACAAATGTGGAATATTACCTCTTATTTCTGCAATATTCTTAAACTTCTGTGTTATTATCTGGAAAAAGTTACATGCAAAATATTGTTTTATCAAGTTGGGTAACCATCGGAGGTCCCATTATTAAATAAAGTGGTCAGAATGGGTTCCAGGAAGCAACTCTCAGTCTCTGCCTTGTAGACTGTTCCCTAATCTGGAACTAGTGTGATCCAGAGTACATTATCCAGTCACTGTCTCCGACAAAATGGACATCTGTTGATCATAACTATTTACTGTTGTCTTCTTGTAAAAAGCCATGTGTGCTACTAGTTATTGGTTATGAAAAATCTGCCCCTAATTTAACCTCTGCTTTATGAGGAGGGGAAGAAGCAAAAGCACCATCCCCAGCTGAGCAAAGAATAGACTTCACTATACCTGAAAGACACATCCCTAAATCTGATGTCCAGGCATTAGAGCTAGTTTTTAATAAGCCCAGAAGAATGATATCTCTATCACCCTCTGTCTTTATTCAGCTAGGATTTGCATGTGATTCAGTGTCTATGGAACATATACCTACACCTAGTAAATTGTCTGAGTTCTTGACTAGTGTTCCATTTGACTCCAGTTCAACATAGACTATTTAAATGTAGTATGGTTCACATGGATTTCTTTTTCAACTGATACTCTTCACATGAGTATTAATTGTTGTGAACTGGGAGTCAGGTTTGATTCCCATTAAATGTAGAAGCCTTCCACAGGACATTTATGGAAAAATTTGATGAGTTGTGGGTGTACATTTTTCTTTACAAACTTTGTTGCCTATAAGGAGTAAGGACTAGGTTTTTCTGAAGCCTCCTTTGTGGGGATGTTGGCCTTGGTGCATGACATCATATGCTTAGTTGCAATGGGAAAGGACTTGCTATTTTATCTCTACAAGAAATTCCTTGAAGAAGACTTAATCTAACGAGCTCTTAACAGACATGAAGAACATATTTAGCCATTTCATAAAATATTCTCCTAGGCTCTTTTAAAGATTCTGTCAAGAGATAGTTCTAACAATTAATATCCCGTTAAATTAAGGCTATAATGAACAAAAACAGGTCTTATCTTCAAAGAGTGTATATATGCACACAGATAGCAAAAAGGAAATGAAACACAGATGTAGCATAGAGCAGAAGGCTTTCTTAATATGCAGCCTCAATGTGCAGTTCAATGATAAAAAATGTCAGATGTCTACAAAATTGGACTGCAAATCTGTTTGATTTGCAAGCGGCATGGAAAACTTAAAAGTAAGAACTGGTCTTCTGTATCTCTGTTGCTTGGGAAAGAACAAAGTGTGCAGTCAGGGGTCCCCTGTATGAGGGTGGTCAGAGCCGGGTTACAGCTCACACTCGGAAAATCTACAATCCTGAGATAAAACCTCCCTGACATATCATGTCCACCAGGGTGAAAACATGGCTGCTGCTTTCCTGTTTCCCCCCAAGAAAGCTGGACAATAAGCCATCATTTCCCCTTTACCCGTCACCCTAATTTCTATCCCTTCTTATTTTCATAGACTAACCGAGGAAAATATCCTTGGTGGCTAAAGCTCATTTGGTCTTGAGGCTGAAATGGTAGGAAGGTTAAATTCTCGACCAATGAGAGGTATTAAAGCTCTCCCACCCTGTTTTTGTATTCTCTGATGAATCGTAAGACAAGATGTCACTAACAAAGGTCATTTTAAAGGCACAGCCTTCATGTGGACACCAAAGCCAGAAGATTAGTGACAATCACCAGCCAGTATGATGGCATTTCATAAAGGGAAACACGTTGCAAGCACACCTGCTTCTCTAATGGCTGCTAATTACATGTGACAGGCTGATAGCTGGGTTACAAGGAAGAAAGGTGAGTTCTTCTGGCCTCCTTATAATACCACACCACAACCAATTATAAAGAAATGCATTCAAACAGCACTCCTGTTTTTGTCAAGAAACGGAAAGGAAAAATACAGAGTAATTGGGGAATGTCGTATAACAGAACAGCAAATTATAAAATGTGATGAACTTTTGGACAAAAGAGAATTATAATGAAGCAGTGCCTCCCAGCCCCAGGACCATCAAAAGTCAATGGAAAAAATTAGGGCAGCATTATACTTTTAATATCAGCATCTACTTAATTAGAAAAAAAGAAAAAAAACATAAAATAACAGCAATTAACTAATGGCAAAGCACTGCCCTCACCTGCTGTCTTATAAAGTACTTCCTTTTCAAAAAAAAAAAAAAAAAAAGCTCTGTGCTACTTCAGACATAATTAGCATGGAGATACTGGCGTTTAGTTCTGGGAAACCAATCCCAAGTGGAAGCATTTTAATGTGATATTTTAAAACTCTCTGCTCCAACCAGCTGTGTGATGATTTTAGTTGTGAGCTAAGTAGAATTAGGTGATTTTTATAATAAAAAATGGTTTTATTAAGTATAAAGTATAAATAAAAATAGGAGCTGGATTGTTGGCTCTGCTTTTACAGAGGACCCAAAATCAGGAAGCTTACAACCACCACCTTGCTTCAATATCAGGAAGTTTACAACCACCTATATGTAATTCCAGCTCCGGGGAATCAAACACCCTCTTCTGGCCTCCAAGAGCATCTACACATACCTACATCCAATGCCACACAGACAACACAGGCATACACAAAATTAAAAATAAAAATAAATCTTAAAATTATTAAATAAATAAAATCCTTTGTTTTGTAGTCTTAGAAACCCCACTGAGATTTGACTGGACATATGGATGCTGAGTCACAGGCTAAGCACATCAGAAACTGGTGACCAAACATGATAGCAAATTAGTAACTTGCTGTGGACAACACAACTCTTACAAAGAATGTATTTTTGTGTTCTTCCCAGAAGGCCTATTTTCTTTCTGTTGAAAAAAGAAATGACATTCAAAAGTGTTGGCATACAAAAGAACTCCACAATAGCCTGGAATGGAGTACAACAAAGGTTTATTTATCTGGGAATAAACTCATAGAAAGAGTAGCGATCTGCAGTCCTCTGCAAGCATTGTGAACTGGAACAAAATCCAACAGCCAAGAGACCTGTGCATGCTTTTTGTCTGTATTTATAGTACATGAGACTATGCCCAAAATGGGCTGGTATCTTAAAGGCTATTGTCTGAAGACATTCCCACAGCACCTCCCACGTTTGTCTAATTAAGAGAGTTCTAAACCTAATACAAAACTATATACAATAAGAACAAATATAAAGTATTATTCAGGGGAAAGAAAAGGCAAAACCATACATAAAAGTATACATACATAGGATTACAACCAATATAAACAATATTAAGCAAGGAATGTATGCTAAATGTTCCAGTAGCTAGCCTATCCTAAGGAATCTAAGTCTTTTCTTTTTAAAGTTTATTAATTTATAAAAGTTTCCATTTCCGCCCCTCCTCCCAACAACCTCCCACTCCCCCCACTCCCTCTCCTCCTCCCTCTCCATCCCTAAGAGCAGTCAGGGTTTCCTGACCTGTGGGAAGTTCAAGTTCCTCCCCCCTCCCTCCAGGTCCAGGAAGGTGAGCATCCAAACAGACTGGATCCCAAAAATCCAGTATATGCAGAGGAAACAAGTCCCAGTGTCATTGTCAATGGCTTTTCAGAAAGACACCATGCCAGCCACATTCAAAGAATCCGGCCACATTCAAAGAATCTGGTTGGATCACGTGCTCGTTCAGTCCCAGTCCAATTGGCCTTGGTGAACTCTCATTAGATCAATCCCCTTGTATCAGTAGGTGAACGCACTCCTCACGGTCCTGCCTTTCTTGTTCATGTTCTCCCTCCTCCTGCTCCTCATTTAGACCTTGGGGGCTCAGTCCAGTGCTCCAATGTGGGTCTCTGTCTCAATCTCCATCCATCCACGGGTGAAGGTTCCCTCTGGTCTTGCCTTCTTTGCTCACGTTCTCTTTCCTTCTGCTTCTTGTTTGGACCTAGGGAGTTAAGTCCAGTGTTCCAATGTGGGTCTCTGTCTCTATCTCCATCCATCGCCAGATGAAGGTTTTATGATGATATGCAAAATATTCATCAGTATGGTTATGGGCCAGGGCCGGTTCAGGCACCCTCTCCTCTGTCCAGAGAACAATCTGGGGATCTCTCCTTGGACCTGGGATCCCTTCGGACTGGGAGAAGATCTTCACCAACCCCTCATCAGACAAAGGTCTGATCTCCAAAATATACAAAGAACTCAAGAAACTAGACACTAAAACTCTAATTAACCCAATTAAAAAATGGGGTGCTGATCTGAACAGAGAATTCTCAACAGAAGAACTTCGAATGGCCAAAAGACACTTAAGGTCATGCTCAACCTCCTTAGTGATCAGGGAAATGCAAATCAAAACAACTATGAGATACCATTTTACACCTGTCAGATTAGCTAAAGTCAAAAACACCAATGATAGCCTATGCTGGAGAGGATGTGGAGAGAGGGGAACTCTCATCCATTGTTGATGGGAATGCAAACTTGTGCAGCCACTGTGGAAATCAATGTGGCGGTTTCTCAGGAAACTGGGAGTCAACATCCCTCAAGACCCAGCAATTCCACTCTTGGGAATATACCCAAGAGATGCCCTATCATACCACAGAAGCATTTGTTCAACTATGTTCATAGCAGCACTATTTGTAATAGCCAGAACCTGGAAACAACCTAGGTGCCCCTCAATAGAAGAATGGTTAAAAAAGGCGTGGAACATATATACATTAGAGTTTTACTCAGCGGTAAAAAACAATGACATCTTGAATTTTGCATGCAAAGGAATCTAAGTCTTATATTAAAAATGGCTTGACTAAGTCATGAGAGGAAAGTAACTATGACTATCTAGTCTTTAACCCCATCAAAGGCATGAGATGAGAAATATTATTTCTTGAGTAAACAGGAAGTGCAATCAAGCAATTTCCAAAAATTTCAAGAAATGATAGAGAGAACCAGTTACCTGGGCTATCACCCCAAATCTAATTTTAACATTGGGGCAACCAACTTTGGCTAAGGCCTAGGGCATCTGCCAGATCATTTTTTGAAAAACCATCTTACCCTCTCTTACCAAGTTTTGGCAATCTTTTTACTTGTATCCTGTTTTTCTGGGCACCATGCATTTTGTCAATGTTTGAAGCAGGGCAGTTCTTTACCCTAAGGCCAGTTTTGCCAGGAAGAAAACAAGCACCAAGTAGAGTGTCTTTGGTGCTCAACATTCTCTAGGAAATAGATCGGTACTTCCAGGAGCAATTGTGTCTCATGTCAACAGAATCCTAAGTTATTTAAATGCCATGTTCTTCAATTCTTTGAAGTGTTTGAAAAATACCTATCCACCTGAAATATATCTTTATACATCTAGAAAACCTAACTAATATAACTGCAAGTTTGACTATTATAAATGACTACCTATTAATCTGTATTGCTTAATTTTACATTACCTTTTTAAATAAGCTTCACAAACACAAAACCTTAAATAAGAGCAGAAATACATATACACAGTATAGCAAAATCAACCTCAAATATGTATCAATAATTGAGATTCATATCAATACAAAGTATTCATCTCTATATCATATCCTCCTTATTATTTTTTTAGAAATTGTGACTCTTTTATTTTATTGATTTTATTGAGCTCTATATTTTTCTCTACTCCCCTCCCTTCCTCTTTTCTCCCCTTCAGCCCTCCCCCAAGGTCCCCATGCTTTTAATCACTTATAATCAACCTCCTTTAAATGAAAAGAAACATTTATAATCAGTCATTTTGGGAATTTGGGAGTTTTTTTGGTGAAGTATTTTTAGGTTTCACAGAGACCTTTTGGGAGGTCTTGTTCCATCACAGCACATTAGCCTTGAAGAACTCCACAGGTTCTCAATTTCTGTGGAAACAAAAGCAGAACATTTTTTCCAAAGTAACATATCCTTGGACTCAAATTTTGAAGTCAAGACATCTTCATGTTGGTTTAACTTAACAACCCTCAGAATCAAATGTCTCTCTGTAGTCAAAAAATTCAAAGAAAACAAAGTAATATACCTAATCCTGACTCTCTGTGTATATTTCATCTTTACGTGGCTTATTTTTCTTTATTCCTTTTTTAAATTTATAACTGTCTGTACTCTTTTATATTACTTTTACAGTCTCTTTAAAGACTTTGTTTTATTTTTAAGACTATTTCTTTTTATAGTTATCTATAATTTTTTCTTCTTTCTTCCAAGCCTATGTGCATTTATCCAACACTGTGACCCATTCAGAAGTTTTTTCATCTGAATCTGTCTTTATTGAGTATCCATAATCATTTTCTGAGCAGGCGCACCTTTTTTTTAAAATGCTAAGAAGGCATTGCTAAGGCCAGCTCTGCTGCCCTGCCTGCTTGCTCCACACAGTCCAGCATTGCAGAGGTATGTTCACTGTCTCTATGAGCCATGCTTACTGCCCCAGCTCCAGGGAGACAGTGGGTCTATGTCACCATCAATCAATTTACAACACACTGCTCACAGACCCTATTTAATTGGTCCATAACAGGACCTCCCAAAAAGGACAGAGTCATTCTGTGATGCCAGCATAATCCAGGAAGCTGGCTTTTAAAGAAGTCACACAGCAGTTTGCAGCCAGCAAACAGCCTATCTGAAAAAAATGCAACTACCAAGAAGCTGTGCTTGGCTCCCATTTTTGTGGGTCTAGAAGCCCTCTTTTTTTAAGCTCTTTTAGGTCTTATATGAATCCATACCCCGACAATGGGCACCAATTTGTTGGCGTACAAAAGAGCTCCACAATAGCCCGGAATGAAGTATAACAAAGGTTTATTTATCTGGAGACAAACTCACAGAAAGAGTAGTGATCTACAGTCCTTTGCAAGCACTGGGAACTGGAACTGAATCCAGCAGTCAAGAGACCTGTGTACACTTTTTGTCTATATTTATAGTATGTGAGATCACGCCCAAAGTGGGCCAGTATCTTAAAAGCTATTGGCTGAAGGAGTTCCCACAGAACGGAAGTTTTTCCTGAGTGTGGAAGTAAATACGAACACTAACATCTAGCTGCTTTAGAAATTGAAAGAGTGGCATATACTTACAGCAGGAAAGAGCTGGAACCAGATTTCTTTTTGCCTTGCAAGCTGGACTTTAGACACTGCTTTGCGACCATTTCTTTCCTTGCCAGCTCTCTTTTGTTTACATTCCACTCCTGCTCTTTATCTTATTAAAATGTGAATGCTTCCTTGGAGATAACACCATTTTGTAAGTATTGTTGTGCTGTCATTGATGATATCTGTCATTTACACTATTTCTACTTCCCGAAAGCAGTTAGTCCTCCATGTTCTTGGCTTGTCTTTCTGGGCTGAATGTCACTTGGAAGCTGTTGGAGATATAGAATCTCAGGCTCCACCCCTCACCCTTACTGAATCAGACTACATTTTAATGAGGAAGCCAAAGATTAAACATTTAAAATGTTCCTTACCTCTTCCATGCCATCTTTGGACTTTTGCCATCACAACTAGATTAACACAGCTCAATACTGTAGGTGACCTCAAGTTATCACCCTCTTCAGGACCCTGGCTCAAAACTTTTGAATATGTATCCTAGGTCTCAAAGCAAAATATTGATTTCACATTTTCAGAGGCCACTTTGCTGTTTGGGTGTACACATTCTCTCCCACTATTGGATCAGAAATTGAACCACAAAGCCATGGTAATGTGGCTGAGACATGCAGACATGGCTGTGATGTAACTCTAAAATTGAATGAATCATCCTAAATCTACCACTTTGGGGTTACAGAAAAGCAAAGCTGATAGCCAAGACCAAGTTAGAATAATTGCTGGTCCTCAGAACTTCCTCAGGTTGGTTGGAGTCTGAACCACTGATGACCCAGGAGCTGAAGCATCCTGTACCACCCTGTATTCACCAGCTCCACATCAGCTCTGTAGTCTCCTCCTGAAAACAAATGTTCCCAGGGAGAATGGATGTCAGCTTTTAGAAATCTCCATTGTCTTACCTGGAGCCCTAATATGTTTTGGATTAAGTTAATTTACTCCGTGAGTTAACTTAGTTAACTTACGAAGGTCACCCACAGAAATATGAAGATATATTTATGAAGAGGGTTAGAGAGAACAGAGAAAAGAGTTGTGTTGGGAACTCATCTTGTACTCATCTCTGAGAATCAGAGAACTCACTCAGGAATAAGTTAGTGATTGGTAGTCACCAAAATAGACTGTCTCTTTTCAATATTCATGACCTGTATTTATAATCCATTAATTATTTAAATTTCTTTTTCCAGTTACAATCTAGTCTGGCCTCTTTGAATTGTTTGCACTATATTCTAGATTGAAAGCAAATCGTTTTCTTTGAGATTGTTTTGTTTATCACACCATGGAATTTGCTGTTCTGGAGGTATATGCATACAATCTCTATGCTGCAGGTTTTACACATGTATGAAACAAGAACAACTTACTTGGGAGAAAAAGTTTGTCAAGTTTAGTCTTGCTTCATATTTGGAGTGATAGCTCACTCAGGATATATGAACTTATTTAACAGTGTTGTTTCTCAATCTAAAAAAAATTTAGGAGGAATCATGTAAGAACATTCCAAACTTTATGAATAAAATTAAAGTCAATCATCCTTGGAAGACAAAACTCAAGTTGTTTTCTAATCAGAGCAAGTGTTGTTCTTTCTTCCATCTGAGTGCAGTGTACTCTGAAAAGCTTTTGACCAAGCTTATGACATGAGTTTATGCTTTCTTGATGAGTAAAGAGCATTTGTTTGGATATTTATACTATTTTTGCCTTTTCTACTGATGCTATTGCCTTCTTTTTCTTTTTTTAGAGGTGTTTCTTTTTCTTTATTTTGTTTTTGTTTTTTGTTTTATTTTTGATTTGTTTTGTTTTTCGAGACAGGGTTTCTCTGTAGCTTTGGAGCCTGTCCTGGAACTAGCTCTTGTAGACCAGGCTGGCCTCTAATTCACAGAGATCCACCTGCCTCTGCCTCTCAAGTGCTGTGATTAAAGGCGTGCACCACCACTGTCCAGTGCTATTGCCTTCTTGTTTCTCTTCTATAGGCACAGATTATTCAAGCTATATATTAGAAGAGAGACAGATATGTTTCCCAAGATGGTCAGCAGTTGGTAGGTACTCACTTGACTGAGGCATGACTGAAATTCATCCATTTGAATAAAAGTATTGAAAATGGTTGTACTCTTGGCTATTCGGACAACACCATTCACACGAGACACTCTACAGGTCATCTGGAGACCAGTCATCCACCCCTTGTAAAGTTGAAGATTAATTTCTACTCGCTTTAAATACATATAAATCCAAATAACAAATGGCACATTCTGGTTGAGTAATTGGGGCAGAATTTATTAAGTATCAATATTAAAATGAAAGCATTAAGATGTCAAAGAAACAAGAAGGAGAGTTAATACATTGGGTCTACCAAAGTGGACCACTTTCTCTGCTTCTGTGTGTGGTAAGGCGAAGGGCTGGAGAAGGAGAGGTTTTCAGCATGGTGCACAAGCACTATTCTGGGGGCAAACTTAAGGAGATTTTCGTGGGGTTCCTTCTCTGACTCTTGATTCTCTACCCTCATATCATCCCAGCAAGCCTAGCATAAGTATATACCTTGAAGACAAGAATAAACACATAACCATAATACACACTTGCATTTCTGCTTTTATTTTTAGTGGCTGAGATTCAAAAGGCTCACTTTTTAAAGTCAGTGCCTCAGTTACAGTTCATAACTCTCATGGCCATCTCTCTGTTTCTCCAGGAGTTGTTCCTAGGGTCTTCAAGGATGCTTAAACCATTAATGCTCAAACATCTGGTATAAAATGACACAGTGTTTGTATAGTCTATGTTCATCTTGCCATATGCATCAAATAATCTCTAGATCAATTATACTACCTAATACAATGTGATATACAAATAGTTGGTCATATTAATTATAAAATAGCAAGAAAAAATTGTATATGTTCAGTAAAAGTATAATTTTTAAAAAGTATTCTTTAACCATATTAATTGAGTCTTCAAATATAGAGCCCCAATTGTAGTTTATAATTTATTCTGAGTATTGTCTCTATTTTTTTGTATTTTTACTGGACAAAAATCTACCCTCAAGTGGGGCACATGGGTGAAGAAAAACCAAAGTAGCAGGCTTACCAAGCAAAGAAACTTAGGTTAGTGTTTTTTAATACAGCAGTCCCCACCTCACCCCATACACATCAAATAGTAGAATTCATTTATTTCCAGAGATCTTTAGCTTGTCCCTAACCCTGCCTATTGAAGATAACGATGGGTCTGCCTACTCAGTTTGGTCAGTTTCCTTAGTACCTTTCAGCTCTACTCATCCATCCACACACAGACAGTTCTGCCTGCCAGGATGATCATCCTTTTGTAGCTGAGTGTCTAGAAGAAATGGAGGAAATAGGAGCCTGGACAGAGAATCAAAGAGAGCCTTAAAGAGTCTAAAAGACAGAGTTGACTGCGGCATGTGATGGCAGCAATGAGAGCAGAGAAAGGAAGGGCATTGGCACAAGCCTTGATTTGGTTATACATTGCTTTATGGTGGCTAAGAACTAAGAGAAAGTACTGGAATTTCTCTCAATTGTTCTGGATTGTCAGATGCATTTTCTTTGTGCTAAAATTTCACTCTGAGTCATATGAATTGTCAGGTTTTCCACAATGTCTTCCTTCACTAATTTTCTCCCCTTCTTCTGGCCTCTCTTCACCTTATCCTTCTTCTTGTCTAGGGTGCTGCTTTCATAAGTGCCCATTTACTGAAGTCTTTGTATAGATTTATGGAATACAAGGGTTGTACGTTTAGACATGGTGATGAAAGGAAAGATGCTATTTCATACATCTGGTCTTATAATTTTACCCTCTGGTTGCTGTAGCTATTATCTGGTCTCATAATTTTACCTTCTGCTTGCTGTACGCTATATATTACATGTATGTAGATAGCCATCTGTGATAGTTAACCCCAACTTCTAACTTGACAGTATCTGGAATCGCCTAAGAAACAAGTCTCTGGGAACACTCATAAGAGATTATCCAGGTATCATTACCCTGAGTGTGCCTTGGAGAATAATCTAGATGGAACTAATTGACGTGTGAATAACCACTTGAACCATGAGAGGCGCCATCTCGTGGACTTGGGTCCATGTCCATGCCTGACTGAAAAAGAGAAAGTGAACCGAGCACCAATGTTCATCTCTCTCGTCTTCCTGACTGTTGATGCAATGTGACCACCTGCCCCCATTCCTGTCACCACGTCTTCCCAACCTGATGGACTGTAACTTACTAACTTTGAGCCAAAATAAACTCTTCCTCCTTGGTCAGGTATTATGTCAAAGAGATGAGAAGCATGACTAATCCAGGTGCCGTGATAAGTCTCTCGAGGAATGACTTCATGCAAAGTAACTAATGCAGTCCCCGAATGTTGCCAAGTCTTTCTTGGCCCTGCTTCATTCTCTCCAGAATGTACCTTTAAATCCTGTGAGCCTTTCTTTGCCCTAAGCTTACCTGTAATCCAAGTCCAAAGTACAAGGAGGAATGCTTCCCACTGGGAGGCACCAGCAGCCCTTCCTGGACTGTAAGCTTGCAGTGCAAATTGTATGCAATCCCTTGGGCTGCCAGAACAAAACGACATAAGCATGCCTGGCAGTGGTGGTCCTCGCCTTTGTTCCCAGCACTTGGGAGGCAGAGGCAGCCAGATCTCTGAATTTGAAGCCAGCCTCGTCTACTACAGACTGAGTTCCAGGGCTGTGA
The DNA here is from genome assembly GCF_982192425.1 of Myodes glareolus. Classification (NCBI taxonomy): domain Eukaryota; kingdom Metazoa; phylum Chordata; class Mammalia; order Rodentia; family Cricetidae; genus Myodes; species Myodes glareolus. Next base: position 44,080,312 of record NC_142032.1, read on the forward strand.
TCCTTTTGAAATCTTTGGAAATAAATCCTTTTACGCATCTACTCTTCCATGGCCACCAGTATTCATCAGTACTCTTTGACAAGTGTCTCCATCACTCCAAGTCCCTTGTCTTTGTCTTTGGTCTGGCCTTCTTCCTTCTGGGCAAGTCTCTTGCCTTTTTCTCTGCCGATCATGAATCAGTAACTGGATCTCCCGTCTATCCTAATGCAGTGTGACCTCACCACAATTTAACTAATTACAGCGACAGATACCTCGCATTTGAAATTAAGGCTGGGGAGGTACAACTGAGCCCAGGATACCATGCAGTGCCACACTCCAAATGCTTCTTTCCCTTCATCCAGGCACACTGTAATAGTACAAGGCTGCCCATTCCACCAAGTCTGTGGTTGGAAATACAAGGCATTTAGATCTGCATGCTGGGCCTGAGGCCCTGGGGTCCTGACATTAGAGTGTACGGCTTGCTCTGACACACCATCTATATTATCCAGAGAGGCATTTACCCTCCTCGCTTTGGGGATACTGTGGAACTGGGCTGCAACAACTTGTATTGTACAGCCTTGCAACCCCACTGAGCAGTCGGCTCTCCAGACAGATGAGGTCCATCAACTCTAAGGCAGAATCCACTTTATCCTTTCATAAGGCACCCCCGAGAGCTTGCCCACGTCTCCATAATGACGGTTTAAACACTTTTGTACTACTCATAAAAGATGGGGCAAGTTCGCAGGAGTCAGTTTGACTTTTTGGCCTCTTTCTGTGTAGATAGATGTCCTGCCTTGCAAGGCAAATTCGTGGGCCTAGATTGAATTTCAAGGCAAAGCCAGCCAAGGGCAGAAGGAATGATATCTTACTTTGTGAACTTTTAAATTGAAAAGGACAACTAAATCAAAACTTTTTAAACTTACACAGCACCGAAGTAAGAAAGCGAAGTTCTTCATACACATTCACACATCTCCTCCCACTGTCACGTACCTGTGACTGTGCTCAGAGAAGCCTAGCATCAGCCCTGAGCATCATTGCAGTCTGGAGTGGCAGTTGCATTTCTGGTATTTTATGTCGGTGCTTGCCCTCACAATTTACTTACAGACAGATTGCTCAGAAGAATCTCGATGGGCTCATGACTAAAACCAGTCATTAAGGAATAATCCCACCAGCTTCTGGCATGAATTGCGAACAGAATGTCTTGTAGAAGCCACATCGATCCTAAAACAGAAGAGGTGGACTTTCTGGGCATGGAGAGCTGGGATCCTGATGCTCTCAGAAGCCAGCACTTATGTTCAGTGGGTGTCCATCCATCTGAATGTGAAAGCCAATACCAGGAGCCTTTAGAATTCCTTAAAGAAAAGAAATTCTGACTTTTACATAAAATCCCTCCATTTGAAAGTGGAGATAACTAATGGACAGTCTTTTGAAGCACAGATCAAGGAAGAGATAAATAATCTGCAAAGCCGGTCTTCTAAGGAGATTTTCTTTCTGTAAGTCTAGGTTTCAAAATTTCCCACTTGCACACCTTAACTGGTGTGAGGGGAGGGTGAGAAGGAGGGAGCAAACTTACTTCGGGTCCCTCTCCTATCCTGACCCCAATGGCTGTCTCCAGACAAAACAGCTGGAGGAGTGAGACTCACTCTGCCCACTTTGTCTAGTGCAAAGAGTATAGCACAGGGGTTTAAAAATCTAACATCAGCAAATATTTCTTTCATACAGCTTCCAATTATTTGGTCTTTTGAATGGGGGCGGGGTGAGCAGAGACTATAAATCAGGTCTTCTTCCACTGGGGCAGGAGGCAGGCTGTGGATCACTTTGATCTTAGCAGCCTCTCACTCTGTCATCCTTAGGTAGCTCTTGTAATATTTTTGCTCCTGTCTCCTAAATACCTAATTCCCGCATCTTTCCTTGTCACATTATCACTAGTTCTTAAATAAATTATAAATGGAAGCAACTTTATTATATTATGTCTCGTTGATGACTACAGGTAATTCACCTTTTCGATTGATCGGTTGCTTACACACTGCTGTATCAGCGACTGCTTAAGCTCAATATTGATTCTGGCACCAACGTGCAGCCCCTTAAGGGCTGCCTCTGTGGAGTTTGCATCCACTTTTTAACCCTGCTTCTAGCATCTCCGCTCTCCTATTCATTTCAAGATCATTATTTTGTCCACGTACATTTGTACACTTCCCAAAACTCCTGTGGAACATTCATACATCCAGCGTCTGCAAGGGGTCCTGGGAGTTGCGTTGTGAGCAAAGAAACCATGGCTGCCGTCATCATGAACTTCGCCTTATTGTATAAGTTATATATTATAGTTAACTCTCAGTTTCCAAATCTGTGACAATACAATTTCGAAAACTTTTATCTCTCAGAGTGTGACAGACTATCTGTGCTGAAGTATTCTCCCACCAAAGGCACACAATGCAGCTTAAAATTCAAGGGCTAGAGAGATGATGGCTCAGCAGTTACGATATTTTGCAGAAGACCCAAATTAAATTCCCACCACCCATAACAGGTGGCTCACAATTACCTATAACACCTCTGGTTCCTGAAGTCACTGCACTCAAGTGCACAACCCCCATGTACACAATTAAAACTAAAAATAAATCCTTAAAATTATTTTTCAGATACCTTATTTGTGTTTTAGTTGAACAGCAATGCAGGAGAATGGAAAAAAACATTGCTATCCTGCAATAAATTAGAAGATGCCCTGCAAGGTAACATCTCTGCCATTCTAGAGATTTGATTTCAGTAGTCCATGGGTAAGAGCTGGACAAAAGGCAAACGTGGAACTCACAGAGGAGAAGTTGCATTAAGCTTAACACGAGACAGGATCCCAGAGTGATACTACAAGCCACAGCCTATTCCAAGTCATGGAAGGAGTTACCTCCATCCCGCATTGAGCTCTGCCAGAGCAGAAAAAGTTGTCCGAAGTCATTACTATAGCCTTCACTCATCTGATATGGGGTCTTGAATAAAACGTGAAGACCAACGACTCCCAAACTATAAATCTGATTTCAAGTGTTACTGACAGATCACAGAAAAAAATAATTGCGCATTGTTGAACATACCCCACAGTGATAAATCATATAGTAAAGTAAGTGGAGGTGAGACTTGAACTGCTACTGCAGTACCTCTTCTTCACTGTTGGGGGCGCCAGAGAAGCAGGCAAGTGCCTGCCCCACTATTGAACATTCTTGAGCCAAGAGAAATAACAAGGGGCATTACAGATAAGCACTTATTATTTTTTACATATCAAACCCACATCTAAGACTCTGTCCTCAAGCGATATCAGAAGAAAATACAAATTGCTAGCAGGATATGACTAAAGCTTGTATCTTCGTTTGTAATATCAAAGGCTTTAATATAAATTCTGTTTTTCTATGTGTGGTTTGTAAGAAATAATATATCAGAAATATGAGTTTAAAATGAGTGAAATTAAAACAGTGAGAAAAGATACATTAAACAAATATAGACCAGAGAAAGGCTTGGGTTGGTTCGTTTTACTTTGTAGCACTCCGGTATCTGGAAATAACTAGAAGACAAGACTCTGAGCACACTTGTGAGGGACTATTGAACCTCCAGCCATGCCTGTGAGAGGCTGTGTTTGCTGGTTCACTGAGGAAGGAGGACTCATTCTCAAAGTGGACAGCACTGTTTCCTCCTTCTAAGTAAAAAGAAACAAGGAGGTGAACGCACTGAGTGCTCTCTGCTTCGTGGATGTCGACACAATGTGACCAACTCCTTAAACCCTTGGAGTTGCCTTGGCCAGGTCATCTTAACACAGCAAGCAGAAAAGAAACAGATGACGGGGGAATGCATGGATTTCAGGGAAAACAGAATTTCATATGAATACTATGAGGAAATAGAAACCAGATTATCAGTTAAGAGGCTAATTTTAATAAAATTCAAGAGGTATAAGAATTTGGAGAGGAGGAGGGAAAAGGGAGGCAGGGAGGAGGTGGACATTTTTAATAAATAAATAAATGATTTTTTTTTTAAAAAAAAAAGAGGTATAAGAATTCCTAGGGAAATCCTCTACTGTCTAATGTATTACAAAAACAAAAAAACAGGTTTTAAAAAAAGAGGAGGGTGGGCACAGGCGCCCTGTGTGGAAACTACTTCCCCGAGAAGAAGTGGATTATTAAGCGAGAATCTCAGAGGTGCTGTTGGATATCTTCCTTTGAGTCTTTGGGTCAGAGAGGCCCCGGAGGCCCCCAAAATAACATAAGCTATTGTCATTGCTCCTGGTTGCTCCCAATAACTAGATAGCATGATTTATTGCTGAAGACACAATGTGCTTTCGTTGCAGGGAATGGAGAAATAAATATTGGACTGACCTGAAAATATCCCCCCTGCTGAGCAGCTTTCCAGACCCAGAAGGTGCTGTTGGGGCTGCTGGGGAACAGAGGCATCAGTGGTGTGACCCAGAAGCGAGTATGAAACGTTATACTCTTCACCTGTCAGCAAGATGAGGCTCTTAATGCAATAATGCCATGGAGGTTTTGAGGGTAACCAACTGCTTTCAGATTGGATCCGAGGCCTGCTCCACAGACCTGATATTGTAAACATTGTCAAAAATTCATTTCTGGACATATCATGGGCTCTAGCATGGAATCTTCCACTGCTGTTTTGTTAAACTGACATGTTTGTCAAGCTGCCTGTTAAACATTTATGTTCAGACTCATAGATTGGTGCTGCATGGAAAATATGGTCTTTTATCCAATTGGCTATACTTCAGAAGTTCCATTGCCAAAGACGGTCAGAACAGATCCAGAGAGGCAACTGTCAGTCACTGTAGTGTCTCTTCAAGGCTGAGTGCTCCACCGTCCTTGGCTAATCTGATCTGCTTTGCTGTGTTGCCTCCTCCTTATTTCTGTGCTTGATTCACATCTTTAACAGAAGCACAAAGTAAAGTGTGAACTGAAAGGAGGTGTGTAACATGAGGGGCCGGCTTGTTGGGGTTTCAGTCCCATCTGGTACACCACAGCCGGCAAGTAACAGAGAAAATCACACAAAGATCTCCATAAGTTATAAAACTGATTGGCCCATTAGCTCAGTCTTCTTATTAACTAATTCTTACATCTTACAGTAACCCATAATTCTTGTGTGTGTTAGCCCCATGTGACTCAGTACCTTTTCCAGCAGGGCAGGTTACATCTTGCTTCTCTGTGGTCTGGGCAGGAATGGAGGAGGGAGCTTCCTGCTTCCCAGCCTTCTCCTGTTCTCATTGCCCTGCCTCTACTTCCTGTCTGGTTGACCCGCCTCTACTTCCTGCCTGGCCAATCAGCGTTTTATTAAAATATATGATTGACAAAATACAGAAAATTCTCTGGCACCAGAAGTGAACTCTTAAAGCCTGGTGCAGTGATGTACTACCCCCAGCAAAGCCACTTCTAGACTATCCCAAACAGCACCGCCACCCAGGGATGAAGTGTTCAAATGGCTGAGCCTTTAGGGGACACTTCTCAATTAAACCACCACAGATGTCTACTTTTGAATTCAGTCCCCAGGAATGGCCCTAGTGATGAAGTCTTTTCTCCTTCCTGTGTTTTATTCTTCAGGAAGCAAATGATAGCCACTTCGATGACTAATTCCAGTCACTTACATGACTCATGTACCATAAAAGTTTGTTACAATGTCATCCCATTTGATTATGTTAATTCTGCTATAGGATGCTCAAGGAAAAGTTTGACATGCCTTCTGGTCATGCTCTAGAAAGAAAGGTAAGTATCTCTTTTCTGTAATTCTTGCAGAATGCTATTTAAATTCTTCTGAATGTCTTGTTTAAGAGGCCAGGGTCTATACAGGGATAGGTAGAAGTGGTTGCTAGCGAAGGAAGAAGAAAGAGGAGGGGGAGAGAGATGGTGACCCAACTACTCCAGAGAGATAATCATCTCTTGTTTCCTGCGTTGCTGGAGATGCAGAAGAGCTTAAGTGGGCTTTGCTTATATTCAAGGCCGTAAGAGATGCTGAGGTTCAGGATGCACAAGTCTCTGGGAGATTTTGTCCTGGTCTTTGTGTCTGAGACAATGTTTCTGCCTAGGTGATCATCCTTGCGGTGAGAGGGATACTGCTACTCACATGTGGAGTGCAATCCAGAGTGGAGGAGCTTGGCAGGAACTGGGAAGTGAGACGAAGGAGCAGGGTGCTCTGCAATGATAAACACTCTAGAATTCATAGGCAAGGAGTGGGCAAAGATCACAAAACTTCCACTCACAATACAGCCCTCCGGGCATGGCAGATAGGTCATTATTTTTCAAAAATTAAGTAACATTATTTTCTTAATATTACCAGAGTTCTGTTGAAAATCACCCCCGCTCCATTCTATTCATTGATCACTTTCTATTTTCCCTTGCTCCACTCTGATAAAGATTTGACGGTTTTCAAACATCAATACAGTCTCTTTGACTTAAATGCACTAGCATCCTTAGACGGACAGAATAGGAATAGCGTCCGGGGTTGGTGGTGAACCTTCCCGTTTTGCTTCAGATGTTTGGCAGGCTAGGGATTTTTGCCTGTTTAATTTGCCCACTACTAAGAACACACAAAAATGTAAAATTTGTTCCTAGTATTGATTTCGAAAGCAACAGAAGCGCTAGTGGAGTTAAAAGAGTCTTACAAAAATATGTTTGTACTCAAAGCTGAGAAATACTGTGAACCAAAAGACTGTCACTTGTCTTTGACTGTAAATCTGATGCGCTAGGAAGGGCATCAACTTGTTCAGCTGTGGTTACACATCCATAACGCCATCCTCTCTGAGGTGATGTTTCAAACTCTTTTACATAATGCTCATTATGAGTTAACGGTCTCTGACAACTAACTAGGGAAAGATTTTAATCTGGGAAGACAGACTCTCTATCTTCGAAGAAGCAGCCTAAGTTCTCCTGAGCGTTTGTAGGAATGATTTCACTAAGTCTCAGTAGTGATCTGTAAGCTGATGTGTTTATTTGTTCTTGAAACACGGCACAGTTGTCCCCTTTATCTACCAAATAACGCCCTTGAGTAGTCGTTACAGAGGGAGCAGTCGTGGGAGACAGTGAAACGGAACTTGCTTTGTCTTTTGATTATCTATATTATTATTAGCTTTCCCAGGAAAGGCCTTGACATTCTAAATTTTTCTCTGGAATAGAATGAGAGTAAATGTTATCCTTCTGCACAGATCTACAAATACAAAAGTAACAAGTGCTTCAAAGAAACCGAAGACAACTTTGTCCATGGGAAGTCTGTCTTCTTGTCAGAGGTCTATAGACTAGGTTTGCTACATTAAAATCAAATAATAGACATTTCAGTTGAGGAGTTATTGAAAGTGGAATTGTATTTCCACATTTCATGCATAAAACATCAGCAAACAAGTTGGTGATTGCCGAACGGTGTTTCTTTTCATGGAGACTTTGCAAGTATGTTTTGTTACTTTGCAGTTCTCTGGGGACGAGCAATAAAGATGACAAATGTCTACACTGAGTCAACTCCTGTTGCAGCCATCTGTCAGTCCTCTCAAGTCCTTTCCCTCATGATCTTTGAGGCTCATCTGAGCATCCCCCATTTGAAATACTACAACTGGCAGAAGCACACCTTCCTGAAGATAAAAACATAGAAAGGAATCATTGAAATGACTTGATATGGTATAGAGTGTTGTGATACAGTATAGAGTGTTGGGATATGCTGTGGAGTATTGGGATACAGTGTAGCATGCTTTGACATATTATACTACAGCTGCTAAATCGGTTTCCATTTATCTGTGTTTAGAGAAGAAAACACTTAACTTCTAACTATGCACCAAACATTGTACAAAGTTATTGATACTCATATTTTATAAGCACAGATAAAGTGCATATTGTGTTCTTTTTAAAGTTTTTTATTTTCTTTCTTTTCTCCTTTTCTTCCATGAGTAAGCCAAGGTTCAGAAAGACTGTAAACTGATCAAAATTACCCCAGGCAAAACTTCCAAGTCAATAATCAAAGTACTGTACTCTGAATGTTGGATTGTTTTGATCTATTTTGTTTCACACAGACAACTGGGTCTCTGTTCCGATAACCAGTAATTTTCATTGACCAAACTAAAGAATTGAAATGTCAACAAAACGCCTTCAATAAATGCCTGTCACAAAATATAAGTTTATTAATACTAAAAAAAAAGCAGGAGTAAAAATTTCAAACAGTGTACTTTGGTTTTATTCCCAAATCTGACATCTTGGAAAACGACACTAAATCAGAAACTTTCGTAAAACAATTGCTTGGAGGGCTGGGGCAATTTATTCTTCATGTAAAATCCCAGAGTCACTGAGCACAGATCATACATGCACATACAGTAACACACACAAGAGGAACCATTACAGAGATGAGGAGCACTTATTCAAAACAAGCCTTGTGGGAGGCTGTCACTCACAACTCACAAAATATATTTTAAAATCTCCTGAGTAAGTCATCAGGCATTGCATTCTGGGACCGGTGCTTTCCGAAATCTCAGTATCCCTATCAGTGTGGGCCAGGGAGAGAAATCTGGACAGAGGGAGTGGGCAGAAGGCAGGAATTCCTCCATCTGGTATAACCTTGACTATTTATCTAATTTTTGTCATGCAAGACTGTTTATGACCAAGATTTGAGCTCAAGAATCCTGGAAAATAAATAAGAGGCCACAAGTGAGAAGCTAGAAACACGTAGCTGGATCCGGACGTGAATAGTGACAGCTCAAGCCTCCTTCCTCGGAGTCCATGTGAACGGGCATCTTACTCACTTGCTTATGCGTTAATCTGCCTGAGATGCAGCAAGATCTCAAGTTTCAAAGGAGAGGGGGTAAAACTCATCTTTTCCAGATGTCTCTAGAAAAGTAACATCAAATGACAGGTAGGAAGCTTGTCAGCGGGTTCTGTGAGTCCTACCTGACTGGGTCTCATCCTCAATAGTGCCGTAGGGTAGTAAGTAAGGGTTCAGATTCTGGAGGTACAGTCATACAGTACCAATCCTGTATCACCAATTGGTTGTTCATGTCTCCCTAAACTGTGACTCAGTCTCCACACCTAAAGTCCCCTGCTTTAAAGGAAAAAAAAAGTGGAGCAAAGGAACAAATAGAGAAACTACTGCTTGGACTTGGGCTAAGTGTTGTTAGTGCATGTTCCGTGACTTATTAAAGTCTGAGTGGTAGTGATACTGGATCGCGACACCTACTGTCCCAGTTGCCCCAGGAATCGATACAACCCCAGCGTGTGCATTAACACAGCAGACTGAGTTAATCGGGAAGAAAATGCTACCTAGCTTTCTTTTCTCGTTGCTGCTGATCTGGATTCTTTCTGAAATTCTTTCTCAGGAAGGACCCTCGAGCATCTGTGTCCCTACCAGAGGGAAAACATGACAGTGTGTGGCTCCCTGGTGTTTGATCCCCATTCATCAGAAGCAAGCATGACCATGTGATATATTTTGCATGGTAAGCTGTGAAACAAAGCCATCTTTACATTTACAAACAACAACTTGAATGGCTATTTTGTGGTTACGGGACTCTCTCTCTCTCTCTCTCTCTCTCTCTCTCTCTCTCTCTCTCTCTCTCTGTCTCTCTCTGTCTCTCATAGGCTAGTGGGGCAACCTGGACAATCCAGACCCTGAAAAGAACTACATGGATTAGAGAAACATCTAGTGTGCAGAGCAGACATGCAGCAGGAAACATGGGCAGGGAATAAACCTTTGTGCAGTCAACCTACCAAGAGACTGGAGTTGTCAGTCAGTGTAATTTCCCTAATTAGTTAATACAATGAGGACAGAGAGCCGTGTTAGTGGGGGGTAAAGGCAAATACTGACTATTGGAGAGAAGGAAGACGTCATCTCAGCTATGTTTTTTAGAGGCTTTCTGCCTCTTTGCCTTACCCCTAACATTGTCCTGCCTAGGACAAAGACGATAAGAAAACCAGCAGATTGACTTCAATAGGAAGCTGAGGTGGTGGTTTGTTTTCCCCCTTGTAGATGTGCTCTTGGTTGCCAACCCTGAAGACCCAACCACATTGGCATACCTAGAACCACCCGAGAAGAGAGTCTCAATGTGGAATTCTCTACACTGGGCTTCTTTGTACACATGTCTGTAGGGAAAGTTTTAGCCAAGTTAAGGGATGCAGGAAGACCCAGGCCACAGTGAGTCATGAACTCACCTGAGAAATAGAACTGAGTATGACCAAGCAAAAGAAGCTGGGTACCTTCATTTTGCCCTTGTTTGGATTGTGGATATGACGTGACCAGTTGTCTGCACTTCCTGCCCTCACTTCTTCACAGTGGTGAACTGTGACGTTGAACTGTAAACTGAAATCGGTAAGAGTCAATTCCCACCAAAGTACAAACATGCTGTGCTTTTTTTCCTCCTTTATTTCCTGAATTCCATATTTAAAATACCGTCTTGACCCTAATTTCACCAAAGAGCCAGTATGCTATTCCTCTAACGTTCCTGAATATGAAACTTCTTGAGAGGACGGCAGAATGGCTTGGCGGGTAAAAGCACTTGCTATCAAACATGACAACGTGAGTTTATCCTGGGACACACAGCAAGGATGGAGGAAACAGTCATACAAGTTGCCCTTTAACTTCCATATGCATGTAGTGGCATGTACACATGGGCACACACACATGCACACACATACAGAGAGAGAGAGAGAGAGAGAGAGAGAGAGAGAGAGAGAGAGAGAGAGAATAGATGGATGATGGATGAGAAAGAGAGAGATCAATGTAACATTTTTAAAAAGAAAGGCCATTCCATCTAATCTGTGTTCAGCTCTCACGTCTCACTTCTCTCTTGGTCCCATTCCTTCACTCAGCTCCATCTGCCCTCCCCCTAAAATCCCCGATGGTCTCCACATCTCACTCCTGAAGTTCCATGCCTCATCTTTCAGGATCATTAACAACAGTTACATAATCCTCAGCGACTTATCGTTCTGGAAGCCCCTCCCTTTCTGCCCCTCACACCTCTGCTAGCCCCCCTCTTTTTCCCCTGTTCCTTCTCCACTGGAGAACTCCAGAGCTCAGTCCTTGGATCACCACTGCGTTTTTTCTTTTCCTCCATTTACTGATGTCACTGTGTTCCTTAGGTTCTGATCGCTGCTTTACGCTGATGGTTCCAAATATGTTTCTTCAGCTTCTCCCTGGCTCACACACACCTGATCTCTCGCTATCTCCAGTCAATGCCTTACTTCTTGAATTTATTCAAAATAAGAGTGCTAGAAGCTACTCAGACATTTGCTGTCCTGTTTTCACAGTTCTGGAAGATTCCTTCTCCTGGTCACTGCACCCAACACCTTAGAATACCATGGACTCCTCCCACTCTCTACCTCTTATTCTAATCCACAGGGGAGTTCTGGTGGTTTTATCTCAAAATCCAGTCGCCTCTCCATGCTGGTCCAGTCTCCCACCATCTCCAGCTGAGGTCCCTGCAGCTTCTTGATTGGCATCCTTGCTTTCATTTTGCCCTTCTCTCCATGAGCAAGTTATCAGTCAGTCCCTTTGCCTCAAATTCTACCCCAACTATTATCTGTGTGATTCACATTAACCTAAATCCATTAGTCAAATATTTCCTTGCCAGTACCCACTGATCCGCATAGAGTTCAGACACTTCCATCCAAAGTTAAAACTCTTTCTGACACTCCCAGAGTCCTGTGGGTCTTCCCCGACAAATAAAGGGGGTTTATCCCATTTTCATAAATCCATCAGCTCTAATTTAAAGTGACCCTTTTAAAAAAAATTGTCAGGGTTGTTTTAGCAAACACGAGGGGTGGAAATCCACCACCTGAGAAACAGAGTTGAGTATGACCTAGCAAGAAAACCAGGGTGCATTCATTTTGCCCTTGTTTTGATTGTGGATCAAAACAAGTTTTATCCATGAACATGGAGTAGTAGCAAAGGGGATCTCAAATTCTCAATAAATACTAGCCGAGCTCATGAACAGGTGAGTGAGTGAAAGATAGTCCGGACGCTACAGTTCACAGGACAAGAGCCAAAACTGCTTCTCTCAGCTCGGCTGACCTGTGCTGTGGAGCACGGCTATGTTCAGCCGCCTCTGCTCTCCCAAAGACTGGATCAGATACTGGCCGACCTCTTCACAGTCTGTGTCACAGGTGTCTCAGTGACCTCACCACTCCAGCCTTGGCCAAGTGTGATGATCTGTTGCTTAGCTAGGCACATCTAAACAAAGAAAGTGGCAATGGAGGATATGAAACACAGTTGAGTGAATTCTAAGTTATATCCCTCCTGATCTAAACATACTGCCCCTCCATTTTTTAGGGAGGTCTAACTTTTAGAACAGAGTCGGAGGTGGGGAAGTTCATTTTCTTCTGCAGCACATGAGCACCTTTGAGAAAACCATTATGGTCCCCAATTTTTTTAAAGGTTATTTGAGAACACAGCAAAAATGATTTTCAAATTGCATATTAGTTTCATAAAACATTACAATGTAATTATTTACTTGCTGCTGTTAGAGTTAATATTGGATTGGGTTCTGTTCTTTTCAGGTCAATTATTAGCACTTTGCTTCTCAAAAATGCAAAGGTCCTTCAGTTGTCTAGGAAACTCTTTCTGGGCTTTCTGAGTTAATATTCAAAGGCTGCTGGGTGCCAGCAGGCTGTAGGCCTGTCCTTCTCACATGCAGAAGCTCAGCACTGCTGGAAGCTGGCTGGCATCACCTCCTAGATTCAGATCATAATGTTGTTTACTTAGGTCTGAACACAGAGTTCACCAAAAAAAAAAAAAGCACCTCCAGAAAAATCGATTGTGTGATCTACTATCTCAGCTGTATAAAAATGTTACTCTCTTCTTGCTATAAAGGCTTCCATGGAGAAAGTCAACTTTCAGGTACTAATTTATTCATCTGCTTGCTAGTGTTCTTCTTTTGTAGCAACTGTAGGAATATGGAAGTTCAATAAAGAAAGCTCTCTTGCCAAATTAAAAGTCCTGTGATGTATATGGTTTTACCATATGCTTTCATCTGAGGTGGGACTGAAATTGACATTTAAAGAACCACAGCCCTATAATCAGTCCTAATAATAATGGCAATAACCCAAAAGCAGCACTTGGAGCAGCAATAAGGACGGTAGCTTCTCTTCAGGGCCCTCTCCTCAGCTGCACCCCATCACTGTCCCTTGGGAGGAAGAACTCAGTTCAGGTCATCATTGAACAGAACGGGTGCCTCTGAGGTGCACAGTCCTTGTCTGGTCCTGTCCATCATTCGAACATATCCTGGGATGTGAGAGAAGAAGAGGCTGACTTCCCTGACATCGTCTTCCACTTCACAGAGTATGTCTAGTGTTTGTAGTTGATGCACCAGAGATGCTCAGGAAGATTGGCGGCTGTTGTTGGGAGGGTGGCCTGAAGAAGCACCCAGCGGGAGCTGATGTTTGTAGATGCTTTTTTATATCCAAAAGTAGAAAAGGGAGGAGGGCACAGAGGAGTTATAATTTACATTTGTATTATTTATTTATACTTTAAATGCATAATCCCTGAGAAGAGTGTTTCTCCTAGCTCACACAGCAGGCTTGAACGGTCAGTTGTTGCCAGCACATCTCTCTCTCCGCAGTCTTGGCAGCTCTGTCACCCCAACTGTCAAGAAAATGAGTTCACCTTCTACGTGATCCCAGGTATGTGAATCTTTTAAATGGATGTTCACCGTAGCCCCGTGCCCACAGCACAGCATCTGAGTACACCTGCTGCACATTCATCTGCTCGGCCTCTTACTAAGTTTATGGCTTTGAGCACATGACTTGATGACTATGAATCTCAGCATTGTCCTATGTACCATAGGGGCAATGGCAATGAACGTACTGCTCTTGTTGGCTTTGTGTTTGGATCTAGTGTATGGACATGTGGCTCACTACTTGGCAGGGTAGATATGGCAGTCCTTTAGTGGGAGATTGGTTGCAGCACCCACTCAGACACCAAATGTGCAGATATCCAAGTCCTTTCTCTAAAATGGCATGGTATTTGCACTGAGCCCACTCACATCCTCCAGTATGCTTTAAATCATTCCCACATTGCTTATAATATTGAATACAATGCAAAAGCTAGCACGTCGTTCTATACTATATAGTTTAGGGAATAATGACAAGAACAGTCTGTTAAGTCCAGATGCAATTAGACTGTTTTTTCTCTTTCTAGTATTTCCACCCCACCATTGGTTGAACCTGTAGATGTGAAACCTGTGATATAGAGGGCCAATTATTCTCACCAAAGACTGTTACCATTATTTTTAGGGGCCCCATAGAGTATCTGTTTCCAAGTTGGTTTTCATGAATAAAATTTCAAAAATTTTAGTGAGTTCTGAAGATTTCTTGGCTTCTGACCAACTTAGAGTTGATGGAAGTCAACTCTGGGAAGGATTTAGGTGCAAGTAATTGGTCTGTGAGGTGATGCCAAGAAGTAGGATGAGAAAACGAAGTGAGATGAGGAAGAGAAGCATGCCAGCCTCAGGTTCATAATTGCTACTACAGTCGTGTGCAGTACTCGCACACCTACCCACAGAAGTCCTCTGTGAAAGTTTCAGGAATCAGGTGAGCCAGTGTTCAACACAGCCACTGTTACAAGAGAAGCTACAGTAATGATGGGGCTGTTGGCTCAGGAAGGAGCAGCTAGGGCAATTTCATCATTGGGTGAGCATTACAGAGGTGCTCACTCAAGCTTGGATGGTGCTACCTACTGAACACCAAAGCTTTCCCACTGCTGCTTCCAGACAGGTGGAACATGGACCGGTAGAATCGCCTGTATTGCAGATCTGTCCTGGTGATGGTTTCCATCCACAGTCAGCTCTTCGAAAGGGTCCTAGAACTCCTCAGCTGCCTCATCACTTGCCTCTCATTATGTAACTCATTCTTGAACCAAGTGAGGTACTCAGAGCTCTCAGTGAATTGCTCTAGAATGGTTCTCCTCTGCTAATTTTCTCTGGTTGTGGAGGGCATAGTGCTGAGGTAGATGGGCATAACATATGGTCTCTTGTCCAAGTCGTTAGAGGTTTCTACCCAGAAAGTCATTCTTGAATATTTATTAGTCCCCTTTCCTTCAGTGAAGCATCCTTTAAGAGTCTCTGTCATTATGCTCTTCTTCCTCAAGGGTACATTCATGGTAGCAGGAGATATGCCTGGCCAGCAAGCAATAGCTATTATTGACTTTCCATCTTCGTGGTCCTTAATCACGTTTAATTTTATTTTCAATTCAGCCACTTGACACTAACTCTTAGTGGCACATTAGCTGTGAATTTTGTACCCTCTGACCAATAATGAACAAGAAGATGAAGATCAAATCAAGCATGAGAAAATGGTTCAGTGGAAAAACATGGTAGATATGAGACGGAGAAGGCTGCTTTTTATATACAGAGAGGTGCATTCCAAAACGATAAAATGTACAGGACTGTGAACATGTAAGTAGTTACTTAGTCCTTTATTATCAGAATTTTATTTTGCACTATATGTAGTTATAGCATATAATAGATGGTGTAATAAGATCAGTAATACTGCCACACACAGTAGAAGTACTACACTGTGATGTCACAATGACCATGACAGCCCTCCAGATCCATTATGATCTAATAGCACCACCATTGTATAGGAGGACAACATTGACTGAATCAACATTATGAGAAGATGGCTATATGTCAATTTTCAATTAAATTAGCTTTTAAATTGCAAAGATACCAATCTGGAGATGTAGCCCAGCCATATAATGCTTAGCCGGTATGTATGCAAGCCCCAGTACTCCCAAAAAATAAAGAATAAAAAGTGTTCATCATCCCATCAATCAGTGATTTGATCAGCATCCATTGTAATACATGCTTGGAGAATATCCTACAGACGCCTTCTAAATTCACATTCAGTAACATCACACTAATAACCTCATGACAGCAATGGTAGCCCTGGAGGCTTTTATTCAGCATGATTTAAATATTTACCAGCACTCCTCTTGCCATGGCTGCTGTGACAACTGAGTTTTGAGCCCACTGAGAATCTTGATGGATTGTGGGGAATGTGACCGATCCACTGACTTCTGTTGAGGAAGAGGCAGCATGGATAAGCTGTCTCTCATTAGATGTGTTTTCTGCAGCACTAATAACTTAGCTTCCCTATCCAGAGCTAGAAATTATCACAGTCACAGCCAGAGACTGGGGGGGGGGGGACTCTAGAATGCCCCACATTGTGTACTATATACTTGTGAGGGTCACTATGGTTTCTATTTTCAAAGAAGGTTTATTTTAAACTTTGAAACTTACAGGGAGCCTCTGCACATCCCTCACACACCTTTATCCAACATTAACATTTTACATAAACATAGCAAAATTGCCCAAATCTAGAGATTGGGGCCAACAAAATGGCCTCCAAAAGCATACACACACACACACACACACACTTTATATACACACATACACACATGATGATAAGAATTTTAAAAATCTGTAACTTAAAATGGTACAGGCTGTTAATTAAATAATATATCAACTTTACAAGTCTTCGCTTTAAAGTTTATTTTCCATTCCAACATTCTACTGAGTAACTCCAGCTGATCGTTAGCTATTTCTTTAACTTTCGGGAGTCCTTTGCTGTTTCCATGTCTTCA
This sequence comes from Myodes glareolus, assembly GCF_982192425.1. Classification (NCBI taxonomy): domain Eukaryota; kingdom Metazoa; phylum Chordata; class Mammalia; order Rodentia; family Cricetidae; genus Myodes; species Myodes glareolus. Next base: position 44,096,863 of record NC_142032.1, read on the forward strand.
TAATCTCAACATGTCTCTGTGTGTCAAGGTTGCTTCTCATATCACAGCAGTTAGTATCTGTACAGTGAAAAGCAAGTGGCTCTACTTTTATGTGTCAACCTGACTGGACCAAAGAATGCCTACCTATGTGGTCAAAGGCTGTTCTGAGTGTGTAAGAGTATTTCATGCTGAAGCTAACTTTTGAGCTGGTAGAGAGAGTAAGGTAGATACCCACAAATCAACAGGAAGAATGAGTTTTGCCTGACTTTCTTCAAGATCAGACATTGACTTCTAGCTTTGAACTCTAATCAAAGCACGGCCTTTGACTCACTACCCCAGAACAGTGCTGGTTTTCAGTTCATTGAATCTGAATAGAAGCAGTATTCTATCCTGTGTTTCGAACTTGTTCAGCCTGTTATTCTTGAGATTTGAAAACCTCTGTCAGTGTACAAACCTTCCTTCCTTCATTCCATCCTTCCTTCTTCCCCTCCTTCCTTCCCACATGTTATTTAACTAGCTGTGTTTCTCTGGCTATCACACACTACTACAAGTCCCAGTCAAATGACCAAGGCTAATCACTATCACTGGCAATAGAATGTGGGACATCACAAAACTCTTGCCGTGACATTCTAGCAAGAACATTTCATCTTTATGGTATTCTTCTCCAAAATGCATACCCTCATTTCAACCACGAGAAAATATCAACCAACATCTAATGAACTTTCATCTCATGCTCAGCTTTTGTCTGTGAACCATAAAAGCCAAGAGTCCTCCTGAAATTCTTCATCTTCTCTATCTCTGCAACATTCAGGGTTTCTATCCTGGCCCAGGTACCAAGTCTTCTCTTTGCGTAAAATGGAGCGGCTGATGGAGCAGACTATTTAAAACACATCTCTACACCTGCTGGACTCTAATATACCTATCTCTTCACTGCTAATTTCAATTTCCATGAGCCTTGGGCCAAAGCAGCCCTGAGCTGTCCCCTCTGGACATACCAGGGACCACCCATTCTAGTTCAAACCCCACTGGGATCTTTCCTAAAAGTCACACTTGGAGTGCCACAGTTAATGCAACTGGAAGAGACCCAGATCTACATCCAATGGGTCCTGCTGAGAATCCTGCTCATCAAACCAAACTCCTTTCTGAACTGAGTTCAGTCTGAAAGAAGACTGGTTGATTGCTCCCCACCACCTGCTCTCAGGCAAGAGCCTTCCATCAGATACCTCCTGACAAATGAATAGCTTTGACTTTGGGAAGATTGATATCCTGGTATACTTTCCCTCCTCTTCACTTCCACTCATCAAAAAAAGGAAAATGAAATCTTTGTGCACATAGATTCAGGCAGAGAGAAAACCACTTACAGCAAATGCATACACCAGACACTCATCAAGCCAAAGAATCCTGGAAGATGCCAGGAGCTGTCATGCAGCGCTTCAGATGAAAGGAACAAGCCTGGGACTGATGTCTCCATGGTTAAGAGCGTGTTTTCTTCCAGAGGACTAGAGTTTGATTCCTGGAATCCACTGCGGGTGTCTCATAATCAACTTCAACTCCTCTGGCTATCAGGGGCACTGCACTCTCTTACACACACAAACACACACACATACACAAATACACACCCTGGTCTTTATAAATGTTCCATCAGATCATGCTGTGTGGAGCAGGATTCATCAATGGAAAGAGCTCGAAGTTACTGTCACCTTCCAACAAACAATATTTTGATCTTTTTCTCTTGCAATTCCACTGCCTTCGATAAAATGCTTGCCCACATTCAGCAAGCACATGGAGTTCAGTGACGAGCAACTGCATGTTGACCATCAGTCCCCCCTTGTCTCATTTTCTTTGCCTCTATTTTCTTAATTTATATGTGGAATTTTCTTGTACTATGCTGTGTGTATTTTTGGAAATAACTGAAATGACCTTCCTGTTGTCTGGATTTCCTCGTCTTGCCCTAGTCCTTACCCTTTGCTCTAGGGTGGTTTCCCTGTATGACTTTTCTCTGTTTCTGCCCCTCTTTACTAATTTTCAGAGTAATGAGTAACTTTCTTGACATCCCCTAAAAGTGAAGAAATAATTTTTATGTGTCTTGATCTCATGGTCTAAACACACTGTTGTGTCTGGGTTCATTTTACTGGTGAGCAAGTTGTGTGTTGGCCAATGGCTCTTCATGTGGTCAGCTCTGAGCCTCTAGACCTGTTATATTCCCTGCGCACTAGTGTGAAGTGTTCAAGGGTTGTCTTGTAGGCCAGAGTTTGGAATCAACCTTTGTCTAAGCCATTTCTGTTTTTTTTCTTAGGAAATAGTATTTTAAAGGCTGAGCTGCTTAGCAATGGGCATAGCCAGATGAGAAGTCATTGCTTATAATTGTTCCTAGTAGACAGAGCCAGGATTATTTCTTTTTTAAAACTGATTTTATTGAGGTATATATTTTCCTCAGCTCCCTGTCTTTTTCCCCCAACCTCTTCTACTCTCTACCATGCTTCCAATTTATTCAGGAGATTTTTGTCTTTTTCTACTTCCCATGTACATTAGATAAATGTATATCTCTCTTAGGATCCTCTTTGTTGTCTAGGTTCTCTAGGATTGTAAATTGTGGGCTGCTTTTTTTTTACTTTATGTTTAAAACCCACCTATGAATGAGTTCATATGATATATGTCTTTCTGTGTCTGGGTTAGACCACTCAATATGATGTTTTCTAGATCCTTTTATTTACCTGCAAATTTCAAGATGTCATTAATTTTTTCTGCTGTGTAGTACTCCATTAGGTAAATGTAGCACATCTTCTTTATCCATTCTTCGGTCAAGAGGCATTTAAGTTGTTTCTAGGTTCTGGGTATGACAGATATTGCTGCTATGAACATAGTTGAGCACATGTCCTTGTCGCACAATTGAGCATCCTTTTTGTATGTCCCCAAAAGTGGTATTTCTGAGTCTTGAGGTAAGTTTTTCCTAATTTTATGAGAAATCATCATACTGATTTTCAAAGTGGTTGTACCAGCTTGCATTCCCACCAGCAATGCAGAAGTATTCCCTTTACCCCACATCCTCTCCAGCATAAGTTGTCCTCAGTGTTTATGATCTTGGCCATTCTTAAACGTGTAAGATGGAATCTCAGAACTGTTTTGATTTGCATTTCTCTGATGGCTAAGGATGTTGAACATTTCCCTAAGTGTCTTTTAGAAATTTTAGATTTCTCTGCTGAGAATTTTTTGTTTAGGTCTGTATCCCATATTTTTATTGGATTATTTGTTCTTTTGATGTCAAGTTTCTTGAATTCTTTGTATATTTTGGAGAACAGCCCACAGACAGATGTGGGGTTCATGAAGATCTTTTTCCCATTCTGTAGGTTGCCATTTTGTCTTGCTGACCATGTCCTTTCTTTTACAGAAGCTTCTAATTTTCAGGAATCCCATTTATTAATTGTTTCTTTCAGTGTCTGTACTACTAGGGTTATATTTGAATGTGCCAATGCATTCAAGTGTACGTCCCACTTTCTCTTCTATGAGATTTAGTGTGGTTGGTTTTATGTTGAGGACTTTGATCTGGGATTATTTCTTGAATTCATATCAATACTTTCAATTTTAATACAAGACTGCAGTCAATTTACTCACTGTCTTTTGCTTTATTTGTATTACCCTTATTTTACACTGAGAATGCTGGTAGATTTGATGACATGATAAAATTTGAATATCATGCAGTTACTAAATTGTTTTATTTGTGTCCAAAACAGTCACTATCTGGGAATAATTGTCAAAAATTTATTTTCTGGGGCTGGAGAGATTCTTCTCCAGGGGAACACTTGTGGCTACTCCAGGGGACCAAAATTTTGTTCCCAGCAGCCACACCATGCAACTCACAGCCACATTCAACTCCAGCCTCAAAGGATCTTCAGGTTTCCATGGGCACAAACAGATACACACAGGTGTAAAGAAATAACAAAATATAAATATATAATAACTAATAAGCCCAATATCACAAAATATGTGTGCATATAATATCTTACTTTCTAAAGTACATACCACACACATGTACACACACACACACACACACACACACACACACAACATCTGGAGTTTTGATCTGCTTTATTGGTACGTCTTCTGAAGCATTTAACTCTCTACAGAAGATCTTCTCCCATTCCTTAGTCCCCTTCTCTTTTGTAAATTTATGAGAGTGTGATTTCAGTACCATACCTGGATCAGTTTTCATGAAAAGAGTTTTCATGTGTGTTTAGGGGGTGAGAACTGCGTGCATTCCACATACTGGAATTATCCTCTTTGTTGTCTGTGTTTCAAAGGTAGGAGGCTTTTCTTCTGAGGCCCTCAGCCCTTCCCAGTCTGTTTATCCCTGTACTGTGCCCACAGCTTGTGTGTTTCCCAGACGCTACTCCTCCAGTGCAGCTTTGCTGGCTCTGAGGGTAGCACAGCTTCTCAAAGCTCTGCTGCTCACCCCTGTTACCCCATTCGCCCCTGCTACTCTCTGCTCGCCCGGGTACTGCTTGTACTGCGTGTCATCCTGTGCTGTAATGATCATTTCACCTCTAACACTGAACAGATTCCAGTTCTCAGAACAAAGACGCCTTGTGAGTCTTCCCCAGTAGAGTACATTGCAGTGGGTACAGCTGGTCCTTAGCACCCACCACTGGTCCCCTAGGTCAGGTGTCCTCTTGATTCCCTCGGGTTTCGTCACAAATGTTTGAGGTTCTATACCTCTCAGTGGTTTTCTCTGCCAGGTCATACATTTGTGTTCAGAGGAATAATTTGTCACCTACATGCTGATCTTGAACTTGACCAGTCTCCACCTGTTTTCATAGGGACTCTGGGAGATTTGGGCCTAAGAGACACTGTCACCCATCTGGTGAGCAGCATTAATGAGGGTGCATCGTGTCTTGACTACAGCATAGCATTCCAATGGCACCTCAGTCCGTGGTTCTAGCCTGGAAGGCTCAGACCAACCCTTAAACTGCCTGCCAAAACTTCTCCTCCGGTATGCCACAGGCATGCAGAAGGATATCAACTTTCCAAACCACAATTTCTTGTGCCCCGGACTGAGGAAATTGGAAATGTGTCAGTTACTCAAACTAGAAACTGAAGGTCACCCTGAAACCACTTTCTTTCTTACTCCCAGCATGCAATTGCTCACCAAATGCTGTAGTTCCCATGGAGCGTGTCCACTTCTTCCCATCTTCCTACCCATAATCTGGCCATGACACTTCTGTACCTGGCATGGTCTCTTCTTTCGTGTTTGCACTTCAGCATGTAGTATGCCTCAAAGACGAATATGTCCATGTCTCTTCTTTCAGATAATCACCAGCTAGACCAAATCATAACAACCAGGCATGGCTTATCCCTTTAGCCTCATTTCTTTCCACTGTCCCCTTACTGCCTACCATTTGACTCCACTGAGTTGTGTTCGGCGCTTTGAACGATTCAGACTCTATTTCAAATATATGACGTCATACAATCCCTCTTCTGTGTGGAGCATTCTGCTCTCTCTCAGCACCTGAGTTCTGAAGGAGTCCTACTCATCTTTCCTCTGCTAGTGAGTGTGACTGGCATTTCCATAGAAAACAATCTGGAAAGTTATTGATAGCCCATATTTTCTAAAGAACGAATTTTAAAGCAATCAGTTTCAGGAAAGACTCCTCTCTGTTGTTGTCCATGAAAAGCGGGGGCTTTGACGTGACTTCCCTTGTCCTTTCAGGTCCAAGAACAATAGAAAATCACTAGATAAAAACACATAGAGATAAGAAGTCCAGCAGCCATTAGCTTCCCTGACTCTGAGGCCTCACTATTTCCAGACTTCGAGGTCTCACACCATCGAACACAGACTCTATTTCTATCTACACCATAGAAATGTTGACCAAACCTGATATAAAGAATTTATATCTAACCACTTTGAAATAGCTCCCCACAGACGCAGGATATGGTTAGGACCAGACAATGTTGAATCAAATGGCATAAACAACTCAAGCTCAAGAAGTTTCTATTTCAAGCCCCAGCTTTCTTTGTTTTCTGAAAATAACACATTGGTTAATCGCTAGAGTCTGACAGAAGACTGGCGCCTCTGGTGGCAGAGGATTTAACATCAGACGCACATCTTTGGGTGAGGCCTGCTTTAGTCATGACTCCTTCCATTATCCAAAGAGTAAATATTCAACTTTCAGATCATTTTTAAAGAAAATATTTAGTTGTGTTACTTTCGTTATATGCACATGTGTGTCTCTGTGTAGCTAAGTGTATGTGAGTACAGGTGCCTTGTAACAGACCCCGAGATGTTTATATGATTGAGTCTATGTAAGAGGCACCATTATGAATGTAGAACTCAGCACATAAGCCCAAACCTGCCAAAAAGGGAACAGAGACCTAATCCATCAAAGACTTAGTACGTAGTTCCTGGGTGGGGAAAAGTCCCTGAATGTACTAATCTTAGCGTCTGTGGTTTCACTTCTCACTAACTGTTCTTGCTGATGGAAGTGTTAACCAGGGTGAGGCTTCTGTGCATACAAGGTAAAGGTGAGGCTCAGGTGCCGTGATTTGGGCAAGTCCTCCTGGAATCCACAGCCAGCAAAACAGACTTTGTATTCAGCCTCGAGAGTGTCTGGTATTGGCTGGTGGAATTACCTTGTAACAGCCTGAGGAGGCCAGCGGCATCAGAACACCCTGGAGCTGGACTCACAGGGGGTTACCGCGAGACACCTCCTGTGGGTGCTGGAAATCAAACCTGAGAACTCCGGAAGAACAGGACATGCTCTGAACTGCTGAACCGTCTCTCTTCACCCTATAAGACCATCTTTAAACACATCAGGCTCCCAAAAATTGTGTTATTATTTATGTGGTATTCCCAGCTTTTCATGGAGTACACCAAATATAGAATGGGAAACAGAGGCAGGCTGCTGACTCCGTAGTCTGCTTCAAGGTTTCTCATGTGTTTATACAAGAGAACCTACAACCAAAGCCCAGAGCATAGCTGTCTCCATACTCACTCGTGGTTTTTGCTAAGTGATAGGTTATTTATATTCTGTTACATGAATATTATACATGTGTCTAATACACATAAAATTCCCCAATTAAAAAAAATCCTAAAAGACTGCTATATCCCAAGAAAGTAACATATCACAATGAAAGGAACCTAAGATTTGTATCAGAAAGGGGTAAGAAAATGGAATCTGCCATTGCTAATTGAGGGGATTTATCCAAAAAAATATTTTGTGTGCTTACATAGAAATGTTCTCATCCATACAATTGTAATTCTGCTGCCCCATCAGAGAGTTAGAAAGGCTGACTGAGGTGGAGTGCTACATCCTAAAAGAGTTGTCCATACAAGGTAAGTGAGCACCTCGGGGAGAGGGAACTGCTGGGTCCCCAGGTCCCCTGGGTTTGCTGCCTGTAGCCCTGCGGCAGGTGTTATTTGGCTATACTGATGTACTGACAAGATAGATAATTTCTCTCACATGTCAACCTTTAGTTTGGTGTGCCAGCCCATTATTCATCCTTGACTACACTTCCTTCCCATTTATGGGGAGAAGGAAAGGATTATGGAACAGATTAAAGGATCAAAAAAATATGACTGTCTTCAGCTGAAGGAAAAGCAAATACTAATTGATACAGTCCAGTAGGTGGAAAAGCTTGTGGTTGGCTGAGCCTAGCTCACCTACCTCACCTCCAGCATTGGACTTGATATCTACTGTGTGCTGCTACTCCATGGGTTTTAAATATTGAGTATAGATTTTATTCTTCCTATAATATTTTATTTATTTATATCAGGTACTATGAGATGTTTGTCTCAAATGTACCATCAGACTTTGAGCATCCTTCTATGTAAGTGAATTCAAATTCCTCTCTTTTCATCTCATTATTTTGCTAGATGATATACTATTGTTCCTCATTATGGCACCCTACTGTGCCACACAACTCCAGGATGTAGTATGAAGCAATAATGCTGCACATTGGTCACCCTCTCCCTTCCTCCCTTCCTCCTGTCTCCCCAGCCCCTGGTAACCATAACTGTGCTCTCCACTTCTGTGAGATTAACTCCTTCCAGATTCCCCTTAGCAATAAGATCAAGCAAGGTTTGTGTTCTGTACCTGGCTTACTTCATTTGGCATAATGTCCTCCTGGTCCACCCATGTTGTTCAAATAGCAGGATTTAACACCCTTCATTGTTGAATAGTACTCCACTGCTTACCATATCATTTTTCCACTCTCACCATTCTTGGTAGAATTACTCCTTTAATTTAGCTTATTATTCCTTTGTTCTTTCCATTGCATATTGATTCCTAGGTACAGACTGCCCTTGCCTTCACCAGCCCATCTAAATCATATTCCTGTGTGAAATCTCCTTGCCTGTTCCATATCCACATGGCCATGCCTTTCTCTGCATGTCTTGAATGCAATGGACAAACAATTTTGCCACTTAGGATTCTTGGGAAGATGCACTATTATAATGCATGTCACTTAGCCCAGTGCCATGAGGTTCAAGAACATAACTTTCATGTTATGAACATACTACAATCACTATTTTCCTTGCTGTTATTATGACTACTACATGTAACACTTTGCTTGTGTTTCCAGTTACTATACGCTATGTTCTATCTAACAGTAGAGAAAATTGCTTATAACTTTCCTCTATGGCTGTACGCCCTTCTTGTCACCCTAGAGCATACGTCTCTCTTGCAGTGTAACCACAGTCTTGCTCAGTGCTTTCTATAGATGGATGGCTACACGTTTACTGGCAAAAAGTTAGGAAGTAATTTTAACACACTCTGCCTGTGGTTGAGATTTAAAACTTCTCACTCTAAGTGGTATCTTGAGCATGCAATGTGATTAAAGAGGATTTTCTTTGTTGCCTTTTCTTTATTAAGTCTTTTATAGTAAATTAACTTTTGCATTTACAAGGTAGTCCCTAGATATCAAGGATTTGTGTGGTGTACAAACTTGGTAATCCTAGGTTGTCTTCAACCAGGCCTGAGTCTCATGTCCAAAATTAGTGAGGCATCCGGGGAGGCCCACCCCATCCTCCCAACAATTCAAGGACCAGGCAGTCTAGGGTATCAAACTCAGAACTTTGTATGGTGCTGAACAATTTTTAAGAAAACGGCTTGACTTTGGGTGCTCAGTCCAGTGCTCCAATGTGGGTCTCTGTCTCTATCACCATCCCTCGCCAGATGAAGGTTCTATGGTGATATGCAAGATATTTATCAGTATGGCTATGGGAGAAGGCCAGTTCAGGCACCTTCTCCTCTGCTGCCCACAGACCTAGTTGGGGAAATCCCCTTGGACACCTGGGAACCCCTCTAGAGCCAAGAATCTAGCCAACCCCGAAATGGCTCCCTTAGTTAAGATATCTTCTTCCCAGCTCCCATATCCACCCTTCCTCCATCTCAATTATCCCAATCCCCCAAGCTCTCCCCAATCCTCCCCTTCTCCCTTCTCTCTCCCCATCTCCCCTTCCCCTCAACCTACCTGCTCCCAACTTTTGCCCGGCGATCTTGTCTACTTCCAATATCCAGGAGGATAACTATATGTATTTGAGTTCACCTTCTTATTTAGCTTCCCTAAGATCACAAACTATAGGCTCAATGTCCTTTGTTTATGGCTAGAATCCATTTATGAGTGAGTACATATCACTGGAGCACAGGACTGAGTCCCCAAAGTCCAGATGAAGAGCAGAAGGAGGGAGAATATAAGAAAGGAAGGCAGGACCACGAGGGGTGCATCCACTCACAGAGACTGTGGAACTGATCTAGTGGGAGCTCACCAAGGCCAGCTGGAGTAGGTCTGAATGAGCATGTGATCAAACCAGACTCTCTGAATGTGACTGACAACGAGGGCAGACTGAGAAGCCAATGATAATGACAATGGATTTTGATTCTACTGCATGTACGGGCTTTTTGGGAGCCTGGTCTGTTTGGATTCACACCTTCCTAGGATGGGGGGGGGCTTGGACTTCCCACAAGGCAGGGCACCCTGAATTCTGTTAGGACTGGTAATAAAAACAGTTTTTGGTTGCCCACTTCCACTCCCTTGTTCCATCTTTCCCGAGGTCGTTGTTATGGCTGTTATGCAAGGAAGCCTTGATTCTGGTCAGTCACTCAGATGGGTAGAATAAGTGATGCTTGGCGAGAAGAAAGCAGTGATCTGAATTCATCGACAGCAACAAAGCTGTAACTTGCTCTTTCATTACATAGCAAGCGACCCTTACCAAGGGTTACAGGTCCTTTGTTTTGCTTGTTTTAACAACTGATCATGTTAGCTTAGATATTGTCTTATTTAACAATAAACTTGATTGCATTGCTTTAATTATTAATCACAGATAATTTCTCTTAATCAGCCCTTAACATGTTTTCATAGATCTATTTGTAGTATACTTTCTTTTAACCACCAACCAGCTCCCACATCATGACATATAGACTTACTATTAGTTTTAAATACTCAGCCTTTGCCTGGCTCTTATTTTAATCTGTTTCTCTTTATCTATGTTTTGCTTCAAGGCTTTTTACCTTCTTTCCTTCCTTGCTTTCTGCATGTCTTACTTTCCTGTTGTCTCCATGTCTGGGTGATGGCTACCTGGTTTCTGGCCCTGACAATGTGCCTCTATTTTTTTTCTTATTCTCTCCTCTCACTATTCTCTGTTTTTTAAGCCTTGATTTTTTTTCCATTTGTTCTCTCTGTCCTCCAGCCCTGCCCATCCCTCTACTGCCTAACTATAGGACTTTCAGGTTTTATTAGATCAATCAGGTGCCTTAGGCAGGCAAGGCAAAACAAACTCAGCATAAGCAAATGTAACACATCTTTATACAGTTAAAGTAATATTCTGCATCATAAACAAATGCAATACATCTTTGCCTAGTCTAAATAATATTCTGCAACATTTATTACCACCTTTGGTTTGTATATTAGTATTACATCAGATGAGGAAGATCACCTCTCCTCTTCTGGAACATGACTAAAGCCACACACACACTAAGTTCCCATGATGACTTCACAGTCTCTCAAGTGTTTGGACTGAGACAGCTACTCAAGTGACTCACTGAAAGATGCTGTTTGGGCTGAATGGGCACGCCCATCATGGCCACTGCCACAAGGCTTGTCAGTGCATCAGATGGGAGCGAAATGGAATAAGGAAGAGACAGTGAAAGATGAGTTCATTTCATGTTTGTTAGGTACTTCAGGACTGACTCCATGGAGGTGTAACTGAGTCTGGTGTCCCCAGTGCAAATAACATTGGCAAGATGTGGGGTGGTACCATGGATAGAAGGGGAAGAAGCAATGGGCCATCTTTCAAAATGATGCTTTTGAGAAGTAGGCGCAGTGGCTCTTTCCTTCTTTCTTGCTTTCTAGAATGAGGCCACAGAGTTACTGAGCCTACAGGGTTGTAGACTGCCTGGAAACTCCCCATCCCCCACAGACAATGGTGTAATTCTCCCAGTTGCTTATCAAAGCTCCAAGGAATCACTACAGAGACTACTTAAGAACTCACACCTTACATGGGAGAATACATCTACAATCCCAGGATTCGGGAGGCAGAAACAGGAGGATCTATGCAAATTCAAGGCCAGACTTGGCTACCTAGTGAATTCTAGGTCAGTCAAGATGGCACAAGGGAATTCTGTTTCAAACCAACAAACAAAATCCAAAAATTATGTGCTGGAAAGACAGATGGCTTTGTGGTTCAGAGTGTGCATTGCTCTGCCAGAGGTTTTAGTCAGGTTCCCAGTCTAACAGATCAAACCACTTGCAATTCCAACTCCAGGAGATCTGAAGCTCTCTCTTGGTTCCATGGGCACTACCCACATATGACATACACACTCACGTGCGTGAGCACACACACACACACATAAAAATTAAAAATAATCTTTATAAAAGTTATTACTAGTGTGTTCCATGCCTGGTCTCGCCAGCAAGAACCACGCGGAACACTAGGATCCTTCTGCAGAAATAGCTTTAATACTTCTTGGGAGAGAGAGTATCAGCTAACATGGCCGGGGACCCAGATATGAAGGAAGCCATCCCTTATATGTGAAACAGTCCCTGCTTCGGACGTGTCACTCTTGGATTGGTCAACTGTCCCTAATCCCAGGTGAATGCCTCGGGAGTAGGCGGGGACAGCAGTGGTGGAAAGTTATCGAGCACATGTGCATTCACCTGTCGGTGAAGCCAGATGTCAGCGCCATCTTGATGATGGAGAATGTGGCTGTGGCCCTCTACATCTCCCCCTAATTTTACTTCTTTGTAGAAAGGCAACTCCCTCAGAAGGTAAAGATAGAGGTCGCACTTTTCAAAATAGAAACATTAAAATGGGCTTACATGGAATCTACCCCTAGGCTCATGACACCTGGAACTTATCCGGCCTGCCCTCTGCCACTTTTCTGGGAAAGGGGAATATATGGCAGGAAACCCTTATGTAGGGCGACTTATCTCTCAGAGAGGACCGTTCTCTGTGTGATGCTTTTCAGCTCCACAACCTTTGGGGCTAGCTAAGCCAAGCATTCCACCCTGTGCCATGGACCACAGTCCTAGGGGTGCAGGAGCTGGTTGGCTTAAACCTTATTGCTTTAACATAGATAACCACATATCAGTAGAGGCTCGTTGTTCCAGGGCAGCCAGCACTGTGCAAAACCCACTTTGTCCCTAAGACTTTGGGATTTGAGTCAGCAGACCATCCAGAGGAGAAACATTATTCCATAGCGTAGGACCGTTTCAAAACATTTCCACCCCCACCCATTCTTTGAAGTAGGGGATGAAAGCCACAACCCAGGACTGGAATCCTATGGCCAAGCTTATAAATCATCTCTAGGACAGTGGGGGGGGGCAGAGTCTTATTGGTTGTAAAAAATCGAGGAAATATCGCCATCCTATGGCTGACTGGTAACAGCTTTGGGAAAGCTGAGAGTGTCCTCCATCGGTGCTCTGTCATCCATCCGCAAAATGGCAGGGGGAACAGCAGCCAGGTCCTCAGGCGAATCCGTGTGTTGTGGATCATTCTTCATTGTTTGGGTCAATCGCTCTGGCAGCCAGAATGGGCTTTTTTGATCCTGTGGGAAGACATAAACAGCTCCCCTGGATCTCAATAAAATGGGATCCGGGCCTTTCCATTCATTAGAAAGCACGTCTTTCCACATAACCAAATCTTTGGGCCGCTGCGGATCCGAACAATATCATGTTGCAGCATTTTGGCCATTATCATCCAGATTTAAAAAATTTATGGTGAACAGAGCCATGGCAATTGATATTGATATTGATATTGATATCAAAAAGCTTTTGGCCTTATGGGCCAATGTTTTCCCCCATTTTTATTTTCTTAGAATCGTTGGGGTTTTTTTTTAAATTTTTTTTCTCACGCGCGCATCTAACCTCCCATTGTATTTAGTTTTTAATATTTTGTTCTGGATTTCCTCCGCCTTTGCAACAACCATTTGGCAAGATTTTTCTTTTAAGCAATTTTTGGCGGAAAATAAGAGAATTGCTAAGATAAGTATCAAGGCCTGTATGAAACCTTCCCAATGCGGAAACAAGTCAAGCTCAAAACCGAAAAATCCAGGAGCAGACATTATCTCTCTGATTATTCAGACCCACAGTTCTGAATCCTTTCTGAATCCAAGGTGAATCCAAGAGATCCCTGTCGGTGCGGTGGTCAGGATTCCTCGGCGTCCCGGGTTTCGGCACCAGATGTTCCATGCCCGGTCTCCCCAGCAAGAACCATGCAGAACACTAGGATTCTTCTGCAGAAATAGCTTTAATACTTCTTGGGAGAGAGAGTATCAGCCAACATGGCCAGGGACCCAGATATAAAGAAAGCCATCCCTTATATATGAAACAGTCCCTGCTTCGGACGTGTCACTCTTGGATTGGTCAACTGTTCATAATCCCAGGTGAATGCCTCGGGAGTAGGCGGGGACAGCAATGATGGAAAGTTACCAAACACATATGCGTTCACCTGGCGGTGAAGCCGGATGTCAGCGCCATCTTGATGATGGAAAATATGGCTATGGCCCTCTACACTAGTGACCTAGGCGTATCATACTTTAGCCCAGGCAGGCCTGGAACACACCGTGTAGCTCATGTTGACCTTGATCACATGACTGTCTTCATGATCAACCATGCCTCCAAGAGTTAGGATTATAGGAATGAGCCAACATGCCCAGCTATAAGAAACATTTATTCCTGAAAATCTACTAAGTCTTGTCTTTAGGGGAAAAATTTTTGATTAGAGCCCTTATGCCACATCCTACTCTCTCTTTACATCTTTCTATTTCCATTTGATATAAATTTTACACTATACTTTTGACCAAAGAGACAGGCTGTCTCTTCTTTCATCACTCAAACACCGGGTGTGGCAGACCACCAGTTCGTCTCAAGTTGCAGGATCTAGATTTCTGATGAGTAGGCACAGAGGTCAGGGTTGCCCTTCACTCAGCTCCTGCATTAGAAGGTGGTATAGTAGGTTACCTGGTCTATTGGGTTACATGACACACAAAAGAAAAGCTGAAAAACAGACACTGTTACTGGAAGCTTAGGCGAGTTTCTCTAGAGTCCCCACATGTTACCAGGGAAACTAGGATGTCCTAGCAGTGCTTTTAGCCTTGTTAATAAAAAAAAAAAACGTGAGAACGAGTGCAAAAGAAAACTTCAAGGACAATTTTACCTAGAGCTGAAAGAGCTCAATATAAATCTGACCACACTGAACCTGATAGAAGAGAAAGTGAGAAGTAGCCTTCAATGCATGGGCACATGAAACCCCTTCCTAAATATAACATCAGTAGCACTGAGAGCAACAATAAATAAATGGAACCTCCTGAAACTGAGAAGCTTCTGTAAAGCAAAGGACACACTCAATAAGACAAAAAGGCAGCCTGCTGAATAGGAAAAGATCTTCGCCAAGCACACATCAGACAGCGGACTTATCTCCAAAATATATAAAGAACTCAAGAAATTAGACATCAAAATTCTAAATAACCCAATTTAAAAAATGGGGTACAGAACTAAACAGAGAATTCTTAACTGAAGAATCTCAATTGATTGAGAAACACTTAAGAAAATGTTTAACATCCTTAGTCATAAGGGAAATGCAAATCAAAATGACTCTGAGATACCATCTTACACCAGTCAGAATGGCTAAGATCAAAAACACCAATGATAGCTTATGCTGGAGAGGATGTGGAGTAAGGGGAACACTCCTCCATTGTTGATGGGGATGGAAATTTTTATAACTACTTTGAAAATCAGGAAGGTGGTTTCTCAGAAAATTGGAAATCAACTTACTTCAGGACCTAGCAATACCACTCTTAGGCATATACCCAAAGAATGCTCAATTATACTACAAGGACATATGTTCAGCTATGTTCATAGCAGCATTGTTTGTAATAGCCAGAACCTGGAAAAAACCTAGATGCCCCTCAACCAAAAAATAAATAAAGAAAATGTGGTATATTTACACAATGGAGTACTACTCAGCAGAAAAAAAATGACATCTTGAAATTTGCATGCAAATGGATAGAACTAGAAAAAACCATCCTGAGTGAGGTGACCCAGAGCCAGAAAGATGAACATAATATGTACTCACTCATAAGTGGATACTAGCTATAAAGCAAAGAATAACAAGTCTATAGTCCATGATCCTACAGAAGCTAAGTAACAAGGTAAACCCTAAGAAAAACATATATAGATCCACCTGGAAAGGGGATATAGACAAAGTCACCTGACAAAATTGGAAACATGGGGTGGGGAGAAAAGGGTGGGTGGAAGGGGAAGAGAAGGGGAGAAGGGGAGGGGGAAGAGAACTTGAAGGATGGAGGAAAGACAGAGATGAGAGCAAGGAAAGAGATATTTTAATCAAGGGAACCATTATGGGGAGAGCAAGAAACCTGGCACTAAAGAAATTCCCAGGAATCCATAAGGACGACCCCAGCTAAGACCTTAAACAATAGAGGAGAGGGTGACTGAACTGGTTTTGCCCTGTAGTCAGATTGATGAATGTTATAAATGTCACCACAGAACATTATCCAGCAACTGATGAAGACAGAGGCAGATACCCACAGTGGAGGACTGGGCTGAGCTCCCACAGTCCAGTTGAGGAGTGGGAGGGATGAGAATATGAACAAAGAAGTCAAGACCATGATGAGGACACCCACTAAAACAGTTTACCTGAGCTAATGGGAGCTCACCAACTCCAGCCAGACAGGAAAGGAACCAGCATTAGGTCCAAACTAGACCCTCTGAATGTGGGTGACAGTTGCATGACTGAGGCAGACTGTGGGACCTCTGGCAGTGGCACCAGTATTTATCCCTACTGCTTGTACTGACTTTTTGTGAACTCATTCTCTTTGGATGGATACTCTGCTCAGCCTAGATAAAGTAGAGAGCACCTTGCACTTTTCCCAAAGCAATGTGAATTATCCTCTCTGAGGAGCAGATGAGGGTGGGAGGTGGAGAGAATGAGAGGAGGGGAGGGAGTGGGAACTGGGATTGGTATGTAAATAAAAAAAGATAGTTTGTTTTCTTTGTTTAAAAAAGAAAGCCAAAAAAAAAAGAACACCAATCAAATAACAACTGTAGCAAAAAAAAAACCAAAGGGACCCTAAGATGAAATCTTAACAGATGCCTAGAGGGGGAGGAGAATGGGAGATTTAAAGGAAAATTAAACAAAGCCAGGCTGTTTGAGATGACATGGGATTCAGCCATGTGGCAGACGGGCAGTCACAGGACAGGAAGGGAACTTAAAGAAATAGTGAAGCCCAAAGTACCAGGGAAAGCACGCTTGGAACAGAGACAGAAGAAAAGGACAAGTTAGCAGGTTTTGAGGAAGTCAGAAAAGCAGGCTCACTCCCAAACCTGCCTGTCCGCAGCTCTGCAAATAAAGTGCACAAGGAGTGGGAACTGGGGAAAGGAAAGTATATTATCTCATTAAAGGAATAATCATTCCCCCCACCTCTTTAACATGGCTTAAGGGGATTCTGCATTCCTGGGGAATGATCCATCAGTCTAGTGATTGACCTACACAACTGTCACATTGGATCTCCACCCAGGGCAAAGACTCCATTCTCTTGTTCCGAAGGAAATAATTTTCCCTTAATGTGCCTTTACTGCTACTGCTACAACACTATCCTTATAGCCTAGTTAACTTGGATAGTTATTGTGAGACAATGGTCTTCTACCCTGTAAAGATTTGTCACTTATGTTGCTTTAATAAAACGCTGATTGGCCAGTAGCCAGGAAGGAAGTATAGGCAGGGCAACCAGCACAGGAGAATTCTGGGAAGAGGAAAGTCTCGGTCTACAGTTGTAATCCAGACCAAGAGGAAGCAAGATGATAATGCCTCACTGATACACATACCTGTCACGTGACTGACACAGACAGGAATTATGGGTTAACATAAGACATAAGAGTTAATAAGAAGCCTGAGCTAATACATCAACAAGTTTATAATTAATGTAGGCTTCTGCGTGTTTCTTTGGGAATGGAAAGCTGCAGGACCAGGCTGGACAGAAACCTCTGTCAATGGACAGCAGGGGTTACTCCTGTTCCCTGATCTAGTTGGTCTAGCCATCCATGGCTGTGGCTGAAACTTTGAGCAGGACGAGAGACAAAACCTACAAACAGAGGGTTCTGAAGCTTTCTGAAGGAACTGCCTCTACTTAAAACAATGTGTGAGAAAATTCTAGTCTAAGAACACTGAAAAACAATAGAGATTTTAGTGATGGTGAGGAAGAAGAGGGCAAGCTCTGTGAAAGTGAAAAACTACATCACAGACCTTCTGGTTTACCAGAGACAACCAAGCATAAAAGCCTCCCGGGATTACAACAAACCTCAGAGACTGGATTAATATTTGCACTGAAGAAGGGCCTTGGATGGAACTGGATAGGACTGTACGTAACTTACATCAAAGGCATTGTCAGAATATCACAGTGATAAGCTGTCAGTTGGTAAAGATTGATTCTATAGTGATGAAATTAATCCATCAATATTTAACTATTATGAACATATATTCACCAAACACCAAAATGCATGAGACACAGAGCTAGGTGTAATGGCTCAAGCCTGTAACCCCAGTACATGGGAAGCTGTAATAGAATGATCACTAAGTTCTAGGCTTTTGTTCATGACTTTCCTACAAAATCTCCCACAATGCATGTTAAAAATTGTATAAATTATGTGAAATGTATACATTTGTAAGGAACATGACCACCAAAGCTGACTTAAGAAGGATTGTCAAATTGTAATATCTATGTAAAAAAATAGGAATATTGGTCAAACCTAGGCGTTACGGCCAGCAGTCAAGTTGTCAAGGAATAGAGACAGGAGGATCATGAGTTTACAGCCAGTCTGGGCTTCATAGTAGGCTCAAGACAAGCCTGATATAATCCTGTAAAAAAGAAAAGCTAATTTTTCTATCATATGAAATTTATCAAAACAGCACATACTTCCAAACGGTATTCCTTCCTACATTTACATTTCATTATATAGTAGGAAGATATAGGGTGAGTCTATGTCTTGAAATGAGGACATGATTTCTCCTGAGTAATGGCTGAGGAGAAAGTTTATTATAGATATGAGGGAGATTTCAGCCAGAGGCATCTGGAAGGGTCCAGATTGAACCAGGCCATATCTACATATGTCTTAGTTAGGGTTGCTATGAAGAGACACCATGATTATGGCAATTCTCATAAAGGAAGACAATTAATAAAGTTGTTTATAATTTCAGAGGTTTAATCCATCATCATTATGGTGGGACACTGCAGCATGCATGCAGATATGGTGTTGGAGCTGAGAGTCCTACATTTTGACAACAGAAAGTGAACTGAGACACTGGATGTGGCTTGAGCATATATGAGACCTAAAGCCTGCCTCACAGTGACACTTCCTCCAACAAGACCATACCTATTGCAACAAAGCCACACCTCCTAATAGTGACACTACCTATGAGCTTATGGGGACCAATTATATTAAAACTACAAAAGGATGGGTGGGGATGGGTGTGTAGCTCAATGATGGAGTACAGGTCAGGCCAAGCATGTGTGAGTCTCTGAGATCCTTCTCCTGTACCAAAAAAAAAGAAAGAAAAATGGGAAGGGCATAAAGATGAACAAGAGACAGAGTGGGCAAAGAAGAAAGGAAAGGCAGGTGAGAGAAAGAGAGGGAAAGAGGGATGGAGAAAAGAGGGATAAATGGAGGGAGGGAAACTGAATTCTTGCCAGAGAAAATACACAACACTTAATCCCATAGATCCTAAACTAAATGTAAAAGATTAAACTACAGTGATTCTCAATCTGTAGGTTATGACCAATTTGGAGGTCACATATCAGATATCCTGCATATCAGATATTTACACTATGATTTATAACAGTAGCAAATTACAATTATGAAGTAGCAATAAAATAATTTTATGGTTGGTGTAATGGCCTGTCTGTCCTGTCTCTTTAAGAGACAAGCAGTGCCCATTTCCCCCTCCCCTGTCCACTGAGACAGGCAGATCTTTCTGCTGGCAGCCTGAGTCTTTTTCCCCCTTCTCCCCATCTCGAAGAGGCAGCTTCTGCCTCTCCCCACTTCTCCCCTTCCCCCTTCTGTCTCTACCTCTCCCTCTCTCTCTCTCTCTCTCTCTCTCTCTCTCTGCCTCTCTGCTCTTCTTTCATCCTCCCTTTCTCCTCCATAACCCACTAAATAAATATCCAACCTCACCCTGAATGGCATGTCTATCTGTCTGTCTCTCGCCCACCGCCGCCACATGGCTTGCCGCCTGGGACCAGCCGTCTTCTGTGATATTGTGTGCCATCTCTGCCTGGGACTGGCTGCTCTCAGGACCCACTGCCCCCTCCCTGCCACCACATGGCCTGCTGCCTGCCACCACTCGGAGATCTGTAGTGTTTCTAACACTGCAGCTATTTGGGGATCTGCAGTAATTTTTATTAATCCATTTCAGTTGGGGGTCACCTCAACATGAGGAATTGTATTAAAGGGTCTCAGCATTAGAAAGTTTGAGAACCACCAATTTGGGGGAAAAAAAGATTGAGCTTTCTTGACCACTAGGCAAAAGCTACTTAGACATTACACCTGAAGTATAATCTATAAAACTAAAATAGATTTATTGAACTTCATTGAAATTGAAATTTTTGTATTTAAGTGAAATAAAGGTAAGAAGATAGCACAGAATGGGTGTGCTGGTTGGGTTTTGTCAACTTGATATAAATCTAGATACAGTCAGGAAGAAAGAATCTTAATTTAGAAAATGCCTTCATCAGCTTGACCTGTAGACAAGTCTATGGAGCATTTTCTTGATTAATGATAGATGTGGGAAGGAGGAGCCCAATGTGGGTGGAGCCACCCTTGGCCAGGTTACCCTGAGTGGTATAAAGATGTAGGCAGAGCGAGCCATGGGATAAGACAATCAGCAGCATTCTTCCATGGACACTGCTTCAGTTCTCGCCTCTAGTTTCCTGCCTTCAGGGCCCTACCTTCAGGTTCCTTCCGAGTTCCTTTTTTGGCTTTGCTCAGTGGACTGTGACTCCACATATATAAGCCAAATAAACCCTTTCTTCCCCAAGTTCGCTCATCATGGTGTTGCATCACAGCAATAACGGGGAAACGAAGTAGCACATGTCTGATAGGTGGCTTGCATTAAAAGTACATAATGAACAATCCAACAATAAAAAGACATTAAAAGGTCTGGAAATACATTTCTCCAAGGATGTATAAGTGGTTAATAAGAACACGAGAAAAGGCTGCTCATTCGTGGACACTAATGAAACAGAAACCAGAAGCACATGCCCAAACTTCATCCCTGCTGAGATGGCTAGAATGAGAATAACAATGATGAGGGCTGACAAGAATATCGCTGGAACTCTAACGCAGTGCTGGTGGGAATTTGAAGCAGTCTAGCTGTTTTGGAAATAGTCTGACAATCAAACCAAATTTATACAGTGAAGTGACATATAACCCCACGGTTTACTCCCAGGTACCAAGAGAGCTAAAAACATGCATTACTCTGCACACAAAAGCATAATAAATAATGGCAGCCTCATTGATAGTTGCAAAAAATGGTCACAGTACAAATTTCCATCAGCTAATGAGTTGATAAGCTGTCATGCATCCATTGCTAAGGAATAGTTCTTGTCAATAAAAAGAAATCTAAGCAATACGCTGCAAGAACCCTTGTGTACGGTCTGTGAAGTGACAGAGGCAGATTACAAACAGTAATTCCATTGGTATGAATTCAGGACAAGTAAATGAAGAGACAAAGTGGGACTGAGGGTTTGAGTGAATATTGCGTATGACAGAAATAATCTGAATTTATTTGGGCACTCTTACCTCTTCCTCAGTGTCAATTGGATATTATCAAATAACAGTGCTGGTCATTGTCCAGCAACGGAGATGGAGTGAATGTTCAGCTTTGCTTCTCTCTGGTTTCCAGCCACAGGTTTATCCTGACAACAGAGGACTTACGAAACCCACCTGAGCTGGTCATCTGCTAATGGTCCCTCCCATAACAAACAGGCTGTGGGTTTGGAGCCGAAGTTAAGGAGTGGGAATAGAAGAGGAAGAAGTGAGACTTTGTTCCAAAGGTTCAGATTGAAAGGCCTCTGTGACCAGTATCAAATGTCAGTCAACAGGTAAGCATTTATCTAGAATTCAAAAATTCTTAAAGCTGTGATAGATAATTTTAAAAACCAAAGAAATAAATATGTCTTTGAAAATCTTCTACTAGCCTAATGAGGAGTTTCAAATAGATTTTGAACATATGCCAAAACAAGCTGATTCTAATATCCCTTTATTTACCTTGAAAGAGACCCCTACTGTGATGAATAGTGACAGTGGCAGAAACATGCAAAGATGCAGCCAAGACTAAGAAAGGAAGAGGGACATGCGAGATAAAGCCCCTTCCGAACACAGCCGTGACAAAAGATGTCTCTGCAAGTCACTCCATAAAGTGGCTGTAATCATTCAGAGACATTATTTAGCAGTCAAGAAAACATTGCTGGGAAATGATGGACGGGTCTGGCCGGGGAAATTGTCAAAAGACTCGCATCAATCACAGTTAAGCGTGTGTCTCCACTGATTACATGCACCCTGCAGCGTGCCTGCCAAACAGATCTTGGATGCCACAGTGATGAGCTGACGGAGTCTGTGAGGATGAATGATGGAGTGGCCATCTGCATCTGGGACTAAGCGGAGAGGGGCTGTCACTGATGACGCTTGGGACATATGGTGGTTCTCAAAGATCCAACACTAACTCCTTGCAACAAAGTGTGTACAAGCAGAAAGAGGGCTCCCATGACCTGGATTTCTGTGTGTGGGTTTATATTCATTAATTGTTGTGAAACCTAAGGTTTATCCCAGAAAAATGCACAGAAAAAGAACCTCTAGTTTTTCTGATCAAGGCTTTAATAACTGTTCATTGTGTTTTCTTTTGACTTTGTGATGAAATTAGTGATCAAACCAACTGTGACATGACAGCCATGTCTGTGCTATACACTTTATGTATAATTTCAGACTAAACTTCTCAAATAGGCAGCTATCACCAAATCCATGATATAGCTGTGAAAATTGGGACGAACAAAACGATGTCACTAGGATGAAGCCATCAGGTAATAGACTCTGCTGGACCCTAGGCATGTTTGATTCCTATGACTGGCCTCTGCCCACTCTGTGACATCACCTTCTCCCAAAAGGTACTCAGAGTAGTCTGCATGCTGAGTTAATAAGAGCTTCTGCAGCCCCCAGATGAGCAAGGCTTCCTTGGCTTTGATCTCACTATTTTGAACAGTTAAGCTTCCCCCTGGTTGTGAAAACTTAGAAATAACAGTTCTTTTCTTCAATGGTCTCTTGAGTTTGCCCACAACTTAGCTAAATCTAATCAGTCTGTTAAAGTCCTACATTAGCCAGAAGAGCAAGAACTCAATAACTCACCTATTTATCGACTGCTTGCCCTACTCACAGGATTTATACCAATGTACTGACTAGTTAGAAAGTTCAATCACACATGATAATGGTATCATGTGATTTTAGTTATCTTGGTAGCCACATTCTTTTATCTTTAAAAGTGTATATATGTGTTGTTGGAGAATAATCCTTTTGTAGTCTGTGAAGACATGTCACTGCTATTGCTTTAATAAAAAGCCGAATGGTCAATAGCTAGGCAGGATTTCCAGGCACAGAGGATTCTAGGAAGAAGAAGAAGGCGGAGACACCAGGAGCTGGCAGCAGATAGAGAGGGAATAGACATGCAGGAAGAGAGATAAAGCCGTAAATCATGTGACAACCCAAAGATTAGTGGAAATGGGTTCATTTAAGTTATAAGAGCTAGTTAGAAACAAGCCTAAGATATCAGCCAAGTTTTCATAATTAATAATAAGCCTCTGCTACATTATTGGGGAGCTGAAAGTCCGGACAAAAATGGTTTGACTAAAGTGTCTGGGTGTGGTCACGTGTTAGAGTGGGCATGTTCATGTCACATTATGTGTGTGGAAGTCTGAGGTCACCTCAGCTGGCAGGCTTCACCTTCCACCTTGTTTGAAACAGGGTCTCTTCTATACTGTATATATCAGTCTTTCTGGCCTAAAAGCTTTTGAGGAATCTCCTGTTTCCACCTCATCTCTCTGTAGGAGTGCTAGTATTACAGATACACACTAGCATATCTAGGTTTACATTGGTTCTAGTGACTGGAGTTTCTCACACTTGAGCAACAGGATCTTCACCCACAGAGATACTTCCATAACCCCTAATAGCCACATTTTTAAAAAGAGATTCACATATTTTATGTATATATATTTTTGCCTGCCTGCATGTACATGTACTATATACATGTAGTACTGGCACAGATCAGATAAGGGCATCAGATCTTGACTTTCAGATGGTTGTGACATGCTATGTAGGTGTTGGAAACTGAATCTGAACCTGGATCCTATGCAAAAGCAGCAAGTGTTCTTAACCGCCAAACCTTCTTTCAAGTCCCAGTAGCCATACTTTTCAAAATTAAAAAAAAAGAAACAAAACTTTTTTAAACATAGAATTTACTAACTTGTATCTAATTTTCCCAGTGTATCCAAAGGTTTCCTTTCAATAAAATCAATATAAAATTACAGTATTATGTTGGTGGAGGTTTCTATCCTGCAAGCCACTTTCAAGTAACCACACAGAGGCTTCATATTAGTTATAAATGCTTGGCCAATAGTTCAGGCTTATTACTACCTAACTCTTACATTTTTATTAATCCATATTTCTTAACTATGCTTTGCCATGTGGCTTGGTACCTCTTCTCAGCACGGCATGCCGAACTTGCTTCTCTCTGTGTCTGTTTAAGACTCCTGACTTTGCCATTCTTCTCCCTAGCATTCTCAGTTTGGTTCATTTACCTAAACTTATCCCATCTTGCTATTGGCCAGTCTTCTTCTTTTTTACATTATGTTGAATATCTCAATTTGGACTGACCATATATCAAGGGGTCAGCATTTATCTGGGGCTGAGTGTGGTGGCACATTTTAGTAATCCTAGCTACTAGGGAGATTACAGCAGAGTACAGTGAGTTTAAAATCACCCTGAACAGCATAGCAAGACTGTGTCTCAAAAATAAAATAAAATAAAACAAAATAAAGCAGAGAGAAAGAAAGGGAAGAGAGAAAAAAGGAAAGTGAAGAAATGAATAAATTTATCAAGGAAGGGAGGAGAAAAAGAAGAGAAGAGAAGAGAAGAGAAGAGAAGAGAAGAGAAGAGAAGAGAAGAGAAGAGAAGAGAAGAGAAGAGAAGAGAAGAGAAGGGGAAAGTAGGGAACAGAAGAGAAGGGTGGGGAAGAGAAGGGTGAGAAACGTTATTGTGTTTATTGGCCAGTATATCAGATTGCCTAATCTTTGGTGGGTCTTGATTGAACTGACCTAACTTCCTGCCTTATACCCCACCACAGCGTCAACTAATCATCTGTCTGCCCTCTTACCTATCAAATAACTTATGTATTGATACATTTTCTCAAAGAACTCAAGAGGATTTCTCCTACGTAGATTTCCACTCCACCTTTCCGTGTTAGGTGTGGGTGACCTCACACTCCCAGAAACTGATTCTAACCTAAGGATATGACTTCATCTTCTGGCTCTAGTAGTCTGTCCACTATCCTGGTGATGGTATCTAGTCCTGAGAAAACTTAACTTTCTTTCTTGGTTAATTATATTTTATTTGCTATGGACAAGGGTGCTCAATTAAATCTCACAATGTAAGTTTATCTAAGAAATCAAAACTTAAAACTTAAGTCAGAAATTTAGACAGTACCCCAAATCCCTCATGTTTGCCCTTTTCAGTCATAGATCCCCAACCCCTAGAGAAACGATTGTCCTAATTTTGGCAGACCACAGATCCACTGTGATTCTTTTTGTTATTCCGAAAGTATTCTTAAGTGCTACTCTTCTTGACCTCAGACCAAGAACTTACTATGTCATACTGGTTTTCTTTCAGTCAGATATGTGAGATCCATCCAAGTTGGTCAGTGCATTGATGTGGGAACTGCATCAAAAGTTATCAATCCACTCTGTGGCTGATGGACTTACGGGGTTCCCTAGCTTCTGCTTTGATAAACTTATGACAAACATGTCTTGTGATAGATTGTGTGTGTGTGTGTGTGTGTGTGTGTGTGTGTGTGTGTGTGTGTACTCAGTTAACTATAATTGTCAACAACAGCCTCAAAGATGTGAACTTTCCTAATTTGTGAAATGTGTAAAGTTCACCACATAAGTGGAAGGGCCTAGCAGATGTAGTTAAGTTCAGGACCTTGAGAAGGAGAGGATTTTTTTCTACAAATCGTAAGTTCGTGTGTCCTAGGAAGAGAGCCAAGGGTGAGTTTGCACAGAGAGACTTAAAGAGAGACAAAGATTAGTGTCCAAGGCCACAGACAAAGAATATCAATAGTCACCAGAAGCTGGAAGAAGCCAGCACCTGCTTCTACAAAGTGTCCCCAGAGGCAGCATAATCCTGTCACATTTCAATTTTAGCCCAGTGGCACTTCACTCTTCTGACCTTTAAAACTGTGAGATAACAATTTCTTTTGAGCCACCCACTTTGTGTGATTCATTTCAGGGCATTATTACCGTGCTAAGTGGTTTCCCCAACAGACAATTATCTCTTTAAAAGAAAAAAAAAAACTCAGTTACCTAATTGCCAATGATATTGAAATGCAGGCCATACACTCTGAAGAGTAAGGCTTAAAGGGAAATTATCTGCAGAAAAAAACTACTTGCCTGTTGACGTGCCCATTTTCCTTGTAAATAGTTATTATTATAAGAATTCAAGAGAAAGAGTAAAAAATGAAGGACCACTTAATTCGTAACTTGTGATTCACATATATACATGCTAGACCTTCCACTCACACACCAGCCCAGCACCATACCCCACCTTCTGGTTTTGAATCAAAAGAAAACTAGACCAATATCCAATATCCTCAGACTCCACAAAGTTCTCTTACCTCATATTTCCTTCCCAATACCAGTGGTTTATTTGTTTAATTTAGAGTGTGTGTGTGCGTGTGTGTGTGTGTGTGTGTGTGTGTGTGTGTGTGTGTGTTAATGGCATATGTATGCAGGTGCTCATGGAGATTAGAAGAGAGCATTTGACTAGAGTTACAAACATCTGTGAACCTCTCCTACCTGGGTGCTGGAAACTGATACCCAATCTTTTGTAAAATCTTTGACTGTTGAGCCATCCTCCAGCCCCAATGTCCACTGTTTATAGAAATATAGGAAAACAAATAATACGAAATCAAATGGAAACAAGTGACAATTTAGAGCATTGAAAAAAAATGTGGTTGCTTTCTGTTCAGATGAAAATGGAAGACCAGACCAGGAATAAACTCAGACAAGACACACACCTACAAAACCCGCAGTGCATGCAGAAGTTAGAAGCCATTGTGGAGACTGCAGTCAAGCTGGCCTTCAAGGTTCACCTAAAGAACGTTTAGGACCAAGTACAATCCACTTTGGAAATAAACATATTCAAGGCAGATTGAAGAAAAGAGAACATAAGCATGAGGCTAGAAATGTGTTACAGCCTTCCCTCCCAAAATAACAAAGCTGAACCCCCAACCCTCAGAACCCATCAATGTGTAGGAAATCAAAGTCATACTGGAGTAGGAGGGGTCCTTAGTTTAATATGACTGGAGTGACTAGATTGTTTGTAAGAGGAAGGAAATAGTTTCCCAAACACAGAGAAAAGAATGCCGTGCAAAGACTAGCACAGAGCGGAGATGGAGGCTTGGCCTGGGGATGTACCACAGGCCCTAGATGCACCAAGCTTCTGTAAATTCTGAGATTTGCCAGAGAAAATACAGTTCCATCCTTCTGGGCTGAATTAAAGAAAGTTTTATTAACATGTTAAATGCTAACCAAGATGGAATTTGGTCAGGGACACTCCTGGAAATATCCCAGCTGAGTGGCCCTGAGACATGTGTTGTCGGGGCTTCTATGGACAAAACTCATACACCATCATACTTTCCCATAGAGCTTTGTAATGTTTTTAAGAGCTTCAACTCCCAGAATCCAGGAAGTTAACCTGGCCTTTGGGGCACTGGGGCTTATAGGTTAAGTTAGAGTATAACAAGAATAGTATTAGAGTACCTTAAGCTTAACAGCAGGGGCTACGTGGGTCCAAAGCCATTACAAAATTAAAAGGTTTATCTGTAAAACAAAAAAATGCAGAAAATAATAAACACAAATGTCAAGATCACACTACTCTGCTAAGAAGTGTGGAAGATGGGCCTGTGGAAAAGCAAATAGGAAACTAAAATAACTGAAAAACACTTAAGGAAATGCCCTTATAGTCATCAGAGAAATGCAAATCAAAACAACTCTGAGATTCCATCTTACACCTGTAAGAATGGCCAAGATCAAAAACACTGATGACAACTTACGCTGGAGAGGATGTGGGGTAAAAGGAGCACTCCTGCATTGCTGGTGGAAGTGCAAATTGGTGCAGCCCTTTTGTATATGAGTATGGTGATTTCTCAGAAAATTAGGAAACAACCTTCCTCAAGACCCAGCAATACCACTTTTGGGTATATATCCAAAGGATGTCAATTGTACCACAAGGACATATGCTCAACTACGTTCATAGCAGTATTGTTTGTCATAACCAGAACCTGGAAACCACCTAAATGCCCATCAACCAAAGAATGGATAAGGAAAACGTGGTACATTTACACAATGGAGTACTACACAGCAGAAAAAAATGGTGACATCTTAAAATTTGCAGGCAAATGGATTGAGCTAGAAATTACCATATTGAGTAAGGTAACCCAGACCCAGAAAGACAATTACCATATGTACTCACTCATAATGGCTTTTAGACATAAAGCAAAGAAAACCAGCCTACAATTCATAATCCCAGAGAACCAAGACAACAAAGAGGACCCTAATAGAGACATACATGGATCTAATCTACATGAGAAGTAGAAAAAGACAAGATCTTCGGAGTAAATTAGGAACATGGGACCATGGAAGAGGGTAGAAAGGGAGGGAGCAGGAAGGAAGGGAAGCAGAGAAACAGGTATAGACCAATAAAATCAATTAAAAAAACTATTAGTATCGAGTTGCTCAGAATGAAAGTAGTCAGGTATGGTGGCACAGTCCTATAGTTCCAACACTGGTGGGGAACATTAGGACTTGGACACTATTCTGGGATAGACTTTGTCTCACAAATTGAAAAAAAATAGATCATCCTGACATAAATAATTTTGTCAAGCTCAATAATGAATGTACTTAATATAATATTTCATATGTTAAGTATTCTACAATAAAAGGTTCAAAGTTTCAGAGTGAAAATTTGCTGTTGGTTCAGGAAGACCAACATCAGACCCCAACCTGTAGAAGCTAAGCCTCTATGTGTTTCTGTAAAGAAATGAAAGTGGAAAGAAAGGAAAGAAACTTGTGAAAAGAACTCTCAGAAAACAGAAAGCTAACATCTAGGATGCACGCAAGAGCAGAACTTTTTCCTGGCTTGAGAAAAGAGTTATGTCCTAAACAAACTTGCTACCCAAAAAGCATATTAAGAGACATACTTCGAGATACAGAATGGGGGAGTTTTTGAGAAAGAATAGCGACAAAAAAAAAAAAAAACCTAACTCATATTCAGACAGAATAAGAAAAGGACAGGCATTTCTAGCAAAGAATGAGCCATCCATTTGCCAATGACTCCTTTCCTACAGCATCGCATCCCAAGAAGTTAGTGGACCAGCACCTGCAGTTCAGGGAGAAATGCCTTGGCCCAATCATCCTGTGATATAAATGTTCTTCTTACATAGAAACAACAGAAAGATTTCCTGGGTATGAAAGAGGCCAGAGGACACACTATTCACTCGCATACTCATCTTGGAATATGCCAAGATGCATTCCAGCGAAGCCAGGGAAAGCAGCTCCAGGTGCAGCCCAACTGGAAATTACCAAAAAGGACTGGGAATGTCCAAAATTTAAATGTCTACACAGTATTCCAAAACCATTATTTTAGTGACCGGAGAGATGATTCAGTAGTTAAAAGCCCTAGCTGCTCTTTCAGACACTTGGGTTGATTGCCAGGACCCACATGACAGTTCACAGCAGTCTGTAACTCTAGTCTCAGAGGATCTGATGCCCTCTTCTGACCTCCATGGGCACTGTGAACACGAGGCGCAAATTCATACATGCAGCAAAACACCTACACATAGAATTAAAGCTAAATACTTAATACTAAATACTTAAAGCTAAGTACTCAATAAAATAGTTTTAATAATAAAAGTGCAAAAACAAAACATAACTGCTTCAAGAGAAGACACACTGCATACATTAATTTGGGACTAGTTTCTGTAAATCGAAAAATATCTTGATCTTACATATAGACAGAAAAATGACACAGCAGATAGAGATCTTGCTTGCATAACTATCTAAAACTCTACGTGGATACAGGTATCAGCTATATAATAGCAATGAAGGAGGAAATGACATTTTCTTATTAAACTCTGACAATAAGATTATCAGAAAAAAAAACATTTCTATGATTTCTGATCCCCCAAAATGTGGGTGAAGGTTTCTCACTGACAGAAGACTTGTAAACCACGCTTTTCTGCACCAACAATAGTGGTGTGTTCTCCAGATCCACTTGGTGCTAGGATGAGCTGCTGGAAGTGACATCAGATTCACCAGATTCCCATGAGACTGCCCCTCTGCTTAGCTAACTTTAATTAATACACACCTCCTACTGAGGTTGTAAATCAGAATTCTCACAACTGTGTCCTTGGCTTTGAATAACTTGCTGAAGCAGCCCAGGGAAACATTTTACTTACATTTGTCAGTTTGTTAGAAAGGACATCACAGATACCCAGGGCAGGGGCTTCTGGGTTAGTGATTTGAAAGCTCTCAAAAATCTGTCTTTTGGGGATTAAGGAAGCTCATCACATAGGAAAGATGTACTGTATCACTGGCTAGTGAGGACCAGCTTAGCCTCCTTCCCAAAAGATGGGAAGCAACCTAGGATCTGCCATCCTTTGGCAGATCTTTAGCATTTGAAAAACAATTTACCTACATTTCAAGATGTTTAGATTTGTATGCCAGGAAACAAAGAAAAAGATTGTATGCATATGTCAATAAACAACACTGAGAGATAAAGTCTATCATGTCAGCCCCCATGACTCCCTCTTTATTCCTTGCTCTGAATCAATCTCCTCTATCAACTCTTCACCTTGATTGTACCCAAAAAATGGCACCTCCTCTTACCTATAAATTCCTAATAGTCATGTTTTGAATAATCCTTTTGGGTTTTGATATGCAGAACTGGTTTAGCAGTTAAGAGTTTACACTGTTCTCACAGAGGACCTGAATCTGGGACTTAGAACCAACTGCAAGCACCTCACAACAGCCTGTGACTTCAGCTCTAGGGAATCCAAAGGCATCTTCTGATCTCCACAGGCACCTGACCACACACACACACACACACACACACACACACACACACACACAAATTAAAAATTAAATACATTCTTATAAATAAATAATTAAAAATAAAAGACTCATTAATTGACAACAGACTTTTCAGTAAAAGTAGAAGCCAGGAAGAAAAGAAAGACTATC
Organism: Myodes glareolus; assembly: GCF_982192425.1. Lineage (NCBI taxonomy): Eukaryota > Metazoa > Chordata > Mammalia > Rodentia > Cricetidae > Myodes > Myodes glareolus. The sequence continues at coordinate 44,127,906 of NC_142032.1, forward strand.
TTTGAATCAATGAGTGGAAACTATTTCTCAGGGAATTCATTACACTAGCAATGGGTGGCATGGTATGTCCCTTGAAGACCTACATATGAGGAGCTTCATTCTATTGGAGGTGGCAGGACTTTAGGAGGTGGAAGCGAGTCAGAAGCAGTTAGGTTGTTTGACCTTGAAAGAGTTACTAGAACCCACAAACCTTCCTCTCGATCTTTGCTTCACGGTCGCGAGGAGGTAAACCAGCCATTTCCTTTCACCATAAGCTTCCTATCACAACACACATTCCCTCACCATACACTCAAGGGGAACGGGGCTAACACCTCGGAGATCACAAACGAAGACGAACCTTTCCTACTTATTAACCACTTACCTCAGATATTCTGTCCCAGCCATAGAAACCTAGCCAAGACCTTTAGTTAGGTCCCCATTTATTCACATCCTTGACAATACCTACACCCTGATATTTTCTAAACGCGCCATTTTTCTGAGTGTGAAGTGGTGTCTCGTGAGTTTGAGTCTCACTTCCCAAATGATTCAGTGTTGAGTATCCTATCTCATGCTGATTGGTCATTCAAATGTTTCTTTGGAGAAATGTGTATTCAAATTACTGTCCATTTTAAACTAGATTGTGATATTGTTATTGGCTTGAAAAAAATTGCTTCATATTTGTATACAAGTATCAGATAACTATCTTACACATGTTTTTCCCTTGCTATAGGTTTTCTCTCTTCATTTTTTGTTTCGGTCCTGGTGTCTATTATGGGAAACACAAAAGTTTTAGTTCTGACAAAGAAAAATGAATTTATTCTTTAGTTTCTTGTTCCTTTGGTGTTGTACCTACATAAAATGCCCAGCTGAGTGTCAAGAAGACTTTTTTCCAATCTTTTGTCTAAAATAGTTTTTATTGTGTAAGCTTTCACCTGTTGTTTTTTTAACACATTTAAGTTGGTTTTTGAGTGTGGTATTAAATAGGACTCAATGCACGTGGATTCTTAGAGTCTCAACATATGTGGGAAACAGTGTACATTTCCACACCGGTTTACCTTAGCAGCCTCGCCAAAAGTCCCTTAGACACAGAAGTGAGGTGTCATCTCTCTTTTCTATTCCACTTACCTTTAGGTCTTTCTTGCGGCCAACACACACCCTCTCAGAGATGATTATTACCTTATTGGAAGTTCTGAGCCTGGGAAGCCTGCAGCCTCTAACTTTGTTCTTTCCGTAGATTGTTCTGACTCTTCTGGTCCACTTATAATTTTAAGTTGCAGGATGGAATTTCAGCTTATGTAAAAAGTCAACTAGGAATTAAGAGGAATCACACTGAATTTGAAGGAATAGTGACATCTTAGGGATATTAAACTTTCCAGTTAGTGGGCATGGGTAGCTTCATTTCTTACAACCTCCCTTAGGATTTTGTTGTAGACCAAACTAGCCTGGAACTCTAGTTCCAGGTCAGCCAGGATTACTCTGTGTAGTCTCAGAAATTGTGTCTTAAAAAACAAAAAGCAAACAAATAAAAAATATTTTGTTGTATTATCTTACACTTTTTTGTTTATTTTATTATTTTATTTTCTGAACTTGTAAATGGAATTTTTCAATATTGGGTTGTTCATTGTTTGTGTATAGAAGTATAATTCATTTCTGCATATTCTTTATTTGAAACTCTTGCTTAATATTTGTTTTAATTTTCTCTTAGAATTTCTAAGTGGAAAATTTTATATCATGTGCAAATTTTAATCATGTCCTGGCCAATGTGAAGCTTTTCTTCCTTTCATCCTCCTATCTATCTATCTATCTATCTGTCTGTCTGTCTGTCTGTCTGTCTATTTATCTGTCTGTCTGTCTGTCTATCTATCTATTTTTCTATCTGTGTTTAGAGACTAGGTGCCACATAGTCTAGGCCAGTCTCAAACTCACTATGTACCTGAGAATGGCCTTGAACTCCTGTTCCTTCTGTGTCTGTCTCTGAACTGCTAGGGTTACAAGCATGCACCATCACACCTAACTCTGGAGTCTTCTTTCTACTCCTTGTATGTTTGGTCTTGCCAGAGCCTCCATTACAGAATTTTTTTTTTTTTTTTTGAGATGGGGTTCTCTGTGAAACTGCCCTAGCCGTCCTGAAACTAGCTCTCATAGACCAGGCTGGCTTTGAACTCACAGAGCTCCACCTGCCTCTGCCTCCCGAGTGCTAGGATTAAAGGCGTGTGCCACCACCTTCCGACCCCCAATACAGAAATTAAAATGGAAAAATGGGGACTGGAGAGATGGATCGGTGGTTAAGAGAACTTGCTGTTCTTTTAGGAGATATGACTTCAATTCTCAGCACCCACGTCAGGTGACTCAGAGCAGCCTGTAACCAAGTTACAAGTGATCTGACACTTTCGTACAATCTACATATGCATGAGCCACACAGACAAATGAATAAAACATAAACCCTCTAACAAAACCCCCAGTGCCAGGCATGGGAAAGCTCCTTTTGACGTCTTGGTCTCCAGAAATTACAGCGGCTATTAATTTTGTTTTAGGTGTCCTCCCAGAACTTAAAGGTAAGGCCCTATTGCTGAACACCCCACTTATTTTAGACACAGGACTTGAATTAATCCAACTAGAACTGACCTGGAAGCCCCCTCCCTGAGGACCAGAAAATGCTATACAAGATACCAAGGGAGAAAAACAATCAATGGTCTTACCCAACTGCAAAGCCCATACAGCACAACCATGACCAACAGGAGAAGATATTCTCAATGATGCAGCAGTGGCACTCTTGAAGTGGGGATAATCCACTGCTGTCCACCTGAAATTCAGGCCTCCTCAGTAGGAGAGAACTTATGACTCATGCCTGGTTCTGTAAACCTGGGGAGCGAAGCTTATAAACTTTATACCCTAGAGGACGCACATGTAACTGCCACATCCCTAAATGAGTATAATTTCTAACTTATACATACAGGTAAGTATCAATAAAGAAGTTTTTTGCAGTAGCAGCAGCAGCAGACTGAGAACCAGTATATAAAGTCATTACTGAATTTGATGTATGTACATATACATATATATAATCTTAAATATTATATAGGTACAGTTTCTGTAAAAATTTCAGTTCCTGCAAAAAAAAAGTCTGCAAGGAAATAAGAGGAATCACACACACACACACACACACACACACACACACACAAACACGTGTGCACGCATGCACATAGGGAGGACACAAGCAGAGCTAAAGTGGAGAGAGAGGGGGATAGATATGATGTACTCACATACATAATTCTCAAGAATATTATAATAAAAAATAAAAATGGCCACCTTGATGTTCTTGTTTCTAGGGAAGAAGGAAGCATTTTGGTTGTAACATTAAGTATGGCGTTAGTTGTTTGGTTTCCACACAAGCTCTGTACTAGATGACACCCTTTTCCAGCCAGTCTAGACCATCTCAAACACTTTTCCCCTTGTATGGCTTTATCTTTTGTCCTAATTTTAAACTCTAGGATAACTCTAAAGCCATTTCTGACAACTCTAAGGCCATTTCTCAGCAGTAGTGACCCCCTCCCCTGGGAACCAAGGACCTAACAACTACACATGCACATACTAAAATGTTGGGACAAGATAACCCACAGATATCCACAGATGTTTTGACTCAGTCCCTGGGAAAGGGGCAAAGTAATGCTCAGATGTTCCCTCCTACCTCACTTGATCTGGTAACTGCTCTCCAGCCAATTATTGATAATAGTCCTTTAAATAAGCCAATCATAATAGTTTAAGAACAACCCCCATAATCTCCCCTTGTTTCTGTGGCTTTTTGCTTTAAAAGTATTCTGTACCAGCCATTCAGGGTCTTTCTGGCTTCTCGAATACCGAAAGGCCCTGTCATGACAGAATTAATAAAATCCTCATGCTTTTACATCAACTGTGGTATAAGAGATGGTCTCTTGGGGAGACTCCTCCTGGTAGTTGGACGTCAGGGTCCAACACTAATAATATGGTTTAGCATATTGATTTTCCTGTTGTTTTGTTTGTTGAGACAGAATTTCTCAATGTAGCCCACACTGGCACTGTATTTGTGGCGATCGTCCTACCTCACCCTTTAGGTATAAGCTACCAAGATAGATTTTCACAGGAATCTTGAACTTTCCATGGTCACCCTGTGGTTACTCTGTGGGGGCTGAGGTTTGAGCAAGGCATTTCCCTGCTTGTGCCTGCATCACCTTTCTGCTTCCTTGTGACTTTTTGCTGTCCTGTTCTTGTTTCCAAATGCTCTTCTCTCTCCTCTCCCTGGATTATGGGTTCTCCTTTGTAATTCTAAATTGTTTTGTTCTTAGAGTTGCATAGAGGAAACTTCTAATTTGCCATCTTATCAGGGACAGTCTGTAAGTTTTGGTGATATTTAGGCCCATTCAAAGAGAGCAAAGAGTGTGGTTCACTTCCAGGTGTATCCCCAAAGAAATGAAAACACATATTCACATAAATACCTGCATGGAGTCAGCCTCAGCTTCTTATCCCAGCACCCAGCATGCAGAGGCAGGAGGATCACAGAAAACTCAAGGCCAGCCTGGTCTGCATAACATATTTCAGGACAGCCAGGGTCACATAGTGAGATTCTGTTTCAAAAAGGGAAGCAATAAAGATTATGTGCATGGGATGTGCCTTTAATCCCAGCACTTGAGATGCGAAGGCAGGCAGACCTCTGTGAGTTCAAAGCTATTCTGGTCTACATGGTGAGTTCCAGGCTAGCCAGGGCTACACAGTAGACTCTGTCTCAAGCAAAAACCAACTGTTTACAAATGGTCATAGGAGCTCCAAATCCTATCAGTTACTGCTGACAAACCACACATAGGCTAGGCAGTCATTAGAATGTCATTCAATTAGTCCAGGCATACATTGGAATGTCATGAAGAACTGACACACGCTTCAATGTTCATGAATCATGAAAACAAATTGAAAGAAGCCAGGTGGAGGCTGGGAATGTAACTCAGCAGTCCAGGACTCGTCTAGTAAGCTCAAGACCCCGGTTTTCAGCATCAGCACTGACAAAATGAATAAAAAATAGATCACAAAGACAACGCGATTCTGATTAAACAAAACTCCAGAATAGGAAAATCCATGACAGAAAAGACATTAATAATTGTCTGAATCTGTAGAAAGAAGAGGTGGTGGGGAGTAACTGCTATCAAATACGTAATTTCTTCTGGCATGGTGAGAACATTCTAGAATTATATAGTGGTGATGGTTATAAGCTCTGTGAAGATCCAAAACGGCATGGAATAGGTCTAAACATTCTTTAAAGGTTTGTGCTGTAGGGTATGTGAATTTTGTGATAATAAATTTTCCAGAAAATTAAAAGACAGTTCAATATATATATATATATATATACTCAAAATCATAGAGCAACTGGCAATAACTCCTTAATGTAAAATGTAGGATAAAATCAACCACGTGATCCCTTGGCATCATAAAAACCCTGACCTCTCTTCATGTTTTCTAAATGATCAATAAATAAAATTTCCTTGGTTTCACATCCTCAAAATCAAATCATGCATCTCTTTCCATTTACTATTTTTTAAGACCAGTAAATCACCCCAGAGAAGGAAGTCAGTAATAAGAAAATTGTATTCACTGTTTATCAGTTATGTTTTATGTAAATACTTTGCAAACCCTCATGTAGGACTTCTCTATATTCTTTCTTTTCCCTTTGTTTCTGCCTACCTGAAAAGGTACCCACTTCTGTTTTGATATGAAGCAATGTGATGTGTTCAAGAGGTACATTTTGTTAAATGATGATTTCATGGGACTATTATTGTGTGACTTTTTAAATTGCACATTTAAACACAAACACATGCAAAAATTAAAACCTGTGATAATGTTACATTTAAGTTGCAAGTTGAAACTCAAAAAATTAGAAAATGCAAAAGTTATGGTTGTCATAGTGATTGTACTTAAGATAGAAAGTTCAGTGTGCTTCCTGAGATTTCATGTTTTACACAGCCTTTTATATGACACATTGTATCAAATATATCAATGCTACATGGCTCATAATGGTTACTAAATATACACTTAAGTGAGTTTTTTGATAATATATTTTGCAACATTTCAGATACTAAAATCAGAACTGAAACAATTGCCCTAAGTTCACATAATAATTTTGAATTTTATTTATAGTTTATTCACTGTCTTCCTTTCTTCTTATAGAACATAGCTATCAGGGCTTCTTTTGTCTTATTTAGGGTTTCTTGTGCTACAATGAAACACCATGACCAAAAGGAAGTTGGGGCAGGAAGGGTTTATTTGACTTACACTTCCATTTCACAGTTGATGATAGTAGGAAGTCAGGACAGGAATTCAATCAGGGCGCAATCCGGCAGGAACTGATGCTGAGGCCAAGGAAGGTGCTGCTTACTGTCTTACTGCCCATGACTTGCTCAGCCCACTTTCTTGTGGACCCTGTTATGCCAGTGTCATAGGACCCACAAACAAGACCACCATAGAACCGGTATCTGATGCAAACACACTGGGACTTCTAATTACAAGTTAGCTAGTAATCCATCACTCCGACATAGTGGGTAGGGGAGAACAGCCCCAAGACTTCAGGATAAGGGAACTGTAAAGGGAAAAACTGCAAGGCAGGGTAACACAAGTCTTGGTGTTTGGGAATTGGGGAAAAGAATATAACTTTTGAATTCATTGGTTGGGGTAAAGGGGAATTTTGAAACAGTGACTGTCAGCAGACAGGAATTTTAAAACAGTGGTTGATCAAATACCTACAAGGGCATGTGAAGCAAGCAGATATTGTTTGGACACCCTGGTGGGTCACTTTGATAAGGGAAGACACAGTTTCTTGGGAATATTTATGACTTTGCTTGGCTGCATTCACCACCACCATCACCCCCTTTAGTTAGTTCCTGTCTAAAATGGAGTTCTTTCTCAAAATGGAGTTTGTTTTGCTCCTTCAAAGCCAGGAGCACCACTCCAAGGGGTGGCACCACCTACAATGGGCTGGGCTCTCCTCCGTCATTCATTAATTAAGAAAACGCCCTACAGGTGGATCTTGTGAAGGCATTTTCTCAGTTGAGGCTCTCTCCTTTCAGAAAATTCTAGTGTCAAGCTGACCTATGACTAGCCAGCACAGTTGTCCTTGTTAGTTTTTGACAGACTTGACACAATTGGAAGAGGAACTCCAGTTGAGAAAATGCATCCATCAGATTTCCTGGAGTTGTTTCTGGGACATTTTCTTAATTAAACTAAAGCAATGTGGGAAGGCCCAGGCCATGATAGAAAGTGCCGCCTTTGAGCTGGCGGTCCTGGATACTAAAAGAAAGCAGGCTGAGCAAACATAGAAAGCAAGCCAGTGAGCAGTGTCCCTCTGTGGTCTCTGCTTCAGTTCCTGCCCTGACTTCCCACAGTGATGAGCAAGCCAGTGAGCAGCATCTTCCTGTCTTCTCTGCGTCAGGTCCTGTCATGACTTCCCTCAGGGATGGATTTGTTAACTGGCAGGATTAGATGAAACAAATCCTCTCTTCCCCTCCACCAAAAGTTATGCTTATCACAGCAATAGAAACCTAACTAGAACAATGGTGCTTGATGCGACTCTTTCAAATACACATGAGATGAACCCACTCAGCATTATCCAGGTTTACATAAAAAGCCCCCTCCCCAACAAGTTGAAAACAGAATGTGAGAAACACAGAATGCTGGATTCTGCTCCCAGCTGATTTTTTGTCCCAGCATGTCAGTCAGGAAAGTTAAGAATTCTCCCAGTCTGAAAAGTGTAGAATTCTGTGTTTCTTCCAAGTTTCATACTTCTCCTTCAAAAACTACCCCGCCACTTCTCAAATCATTATTCCACTATCTCCCTGATGAATACTTTTGAAATCTCATTTATTTTTGTAAGACAAGACAAAATTGAAGCATCCCTCAGGCAATAAATAGCAGCATGCACAGGATACATTTTTCCCTTCACTAAAAAGTTGTTTTTCTTGGGGCAAAACTTGATAGGAAAGCTAAGATTTTTATGAGTAACTAGAAGGCAAATTATTATAACTTACACCTTTATTGCTTCAAAACATCTTAGCCAAGAGAGTATACAACACTAAATATATACTTTTTGATATGTTGTATCAAACACATTTAAGTGAAAGAAATTATATTTCAATTTCCTTGGTACTTTGAAGCATCATTCCAATTAACAATCTCTTCTTCTAAGGGGAGCTAGCAGGGTTGAGCGTTCTGGCTGGGCTCAAGGCAAACCCATTCAATCTGCTGTTGATCTTGCCATGTGTTCATTCCTATCATTTATCACAGGACATTGCAATCTGAGTTGACTTATCTCTGTTCCACAGAGAACTTGGGCTTTAAAACTTCCAGTCTCCATTTGTTTCACATACAATTGTGTCCTGGTCACAGGATTTTATGTATTCACATATGGATACATAAGAATTATTATGCAGTAATACAATTAATTCATATGTGTCCACATAAGAAACACAGTAAGTCTACAGTAAGCACTCCAGGAAAAAAGGTGTCTCCTCTCTGTTCACTCTTAGGTGAATAGAAACCATCCTTACGATGTGCAAGAAGGAATGATTCTACTTTGTTTTTAGGAAACCACAAATATCAGCGGTGTCAGCAGTACATACTGCAGGAATATAATATATTTGACGCTGAGGTCTGAGGTGCTAGGGCCTTCAACCAAATTGTTTACAGGAGGACTAGGTCAATTGCTCTGCAGAGATTTCTAAGTTTCAGCTCATACTTTGCTTTCAAACCTTTGGCTCCATCAAGAACATTTTGTTTTCATCTGATCTTTTTCTAAAGTTTTGTTAACATTATTACTTTAAAAATTGCAAACAACTAATGACCCATCCCATGGACTGAAAGAGTATGCCAGGCCCAAAAGTAATCACTGTTCAAAAAGCCTTGATCCAAAAGCCACCGTTCATACAAGGAGAAGTCTTCAAGTATTCGTTAATTATGAGACAAGAACATTCAAAAAGGGCTGGGATGTAGCTCAGTTGGTAGAGTGCCCACCTAGCATGCAAAAAGCCCCAGGTTCAGGCTCCAGGACTAAATAGACTAGGCATAGTCACATATGCCTATGTCACATATATATATGTGACACTATATTAGAGTCACATAGTCACCTCTAATGGTAGAACCTGGGAGAAGAGGATGAGAAATTCCAGTCATCTTCAAATACGTAGTGAGCTCAAGGCAAGCCTTGGATTCTTGCAACCCTAAGAAAGAAGGGAGTGGGTTACTGAAGAGATGGGTAAGTCTCCTGGCTACTCTTCCAGAGGACCTGGGTTTGAGTCTTAACACTCACACGACAGCTCACAATCATTTGTAGCTCCAGTGCCAAAGGATCCAGTGAGCTGGCTTCCACAGGTACTGCATGCATGTGGTGCACAGACACACAAGAAGGCAAAACACATTCATAGGATATAAATAAATCAATATTTTAAAAATAATATGTTAAGATGTGAAGGTAACAATTTCTGCTTCTTTGGTAAGGATTGAAGAGTTGAGATTAAAATGAAGTTCAACGGAGTTTATTTTCTTCTTCTCAAAGGTATCTCAACACAATCACTATGGGTTTGTATGTACACATGCACACGTGATCATCAGATACTTACATTCTTTCATGGTTTCAAGTTTTCATAATCAGATTTATGAAATGTCATTACAAGTGTGTCACATGCTGCCATTGACTTAGTTAATATCCTTTCCTCCTTTCTCTTACATAAATAAATCTATGTTCTTGTTTATGGGTGGTAGCATGGCCAGATAAATCAGTGAAATCCCATGATTCTCACAAAGCTGATTCAAGATGCAGCTTTGTGACACAGAAACTGAAATTCTTATTGCCATGACAATTTGAATTGCAAGGTCTTCCGAAATAATACTGCAAACCAGGGTAGGACTTCCATGGAGAAGCCTTGCACAATACCTCCATGTTTTCGTATTCCTTTAGTCTGAGTGAAATTTGTAGACGCAGAAACCACCATGAGACCAAAAGTCACATACCGCTTCTCCCTACTGTGGGTGGGGCCACAAAGCTATAAAAAATTCTGAAACATAAATGAATTCTTGGACCCATTGCACAATTTATGACTGTTTTCTTTTATTGTCCCAGAGAAAATAATGAACATTCTTTGAAGAAGCCACTGGACACATGTATACGATGTACTGTTAAATTCAAATCTACAATTAAAGAGAGAGAGAGAAAGAGAGAGAGAGAGAGAGAGAGAGAGAGAGAGAGAGAGAGAGAAATTTCATGCCTTGAATTAGATAGGATTCAATCTGTCATTACTTGGTTGTTGTGTCTCCCAAAGGCCATGTGGTCACGAACCTGCTTTGGGGAAATGATAGAATTTTAAGAAGTGGAAGAAAATTAACTAATTGGGCATGTATTCCTGAGAGAACATTAGGCCCCAGTCCCTTCCTGCCTCTCTTTGTTTCCAGGCTGAGTCAGGAGAGCAGCTTTGCTTCTTGGTGCGCTCCTCACCATAATGCTTGACCTCACCACGTGACCTGAGTGACAAAGCCACTGAATCTGTGAGTCAAAATCTACCTGTCCTACCTCCAAGTGGGTGCTTTGTCACAGTAATGGAAAGTTAGTGGATACAGTGCCTTAGCCAAGGACATTAAGGGGCGTCTATGGGAGCCAGGCAGTGGCTCCTAGAACTCCGCTTCTAGCACCTTCTCCTGATGTGTGTGCTCTCTCTCTCCTCCCTCTACCCCTCTTTCGACTTGCCTTCTACAGGTCCTCATGGTTTGAATTCATTTTTCAAAACCTTCTAAAGTCATTGTCATTTCCTGCATGGAACTTAGAGTAAGACAAGAGGCCAGGGTCCAAAACTGATCGCAATCTTCAAAGTCTTAAGACACAGGACATGATTCTAAAAGGAACTATATTATAATATTTCTATCTAAGCAAGACGTGAATTTTTTTTTAACAACATCCCAAACTCATAAGCTGTAGTTCTTTCTTACGACAGGCTTGGTTGGAACAGGCAGAAAACGAGTGAAAGCCATCTTTCATCTCGAAGGTCACTGTTGGTTGAGACGCTGCCACTCTAAGGCGATACCGAGGAACTGTGGTGCAGCTGTCAATCTTCAGACATCCAGTGTTCCGCCTTTCTGCCTCCAACAGAATTTAAAGTTGAGATGCATATGTTCTACCCCTTGATATGAATTGTTTTAATTGCTTATTAAAGTTGGAAATGTTCAACTCTGAAAAGCAGCAAGAATGCAAATTTTCGGTGAACATTCTTCCTTGGAGGTGAGCCCCTGGCAATTACAGCACTCTTAGAGATTTAACTTCAGATATGACACAGGAGACAATGAAATCTAGGGGAAATAGGACTGGAAAGACACAGTCTACCGTTGACCTGAAAAGCATCTTGGGAGAGTGGTCATTTGTCAGCATTAATAACAGTGCTTACAATGCTTGACTTCCCTATTGGAATGGAAATTTCTGAGCATTCAGATTCTGTTAGAGATGACTTTTGCTTTTTGTTTGTTTCTTTGCTGTTCCAGGAACACCTTAAAGCAATGCTCCCACCTTATGTACTAACAAAATTTAAGAAATACTGTATTTTGGGAAAAAAAACTCTCATCACCATAAAAAAAGGCTTTAAAGTCTCTACCAAACAGAAAGAGGTTTGATATCATTTTATATACTTGAATACAAATTGGGGAAGTATTAACCAACAGATAAAATGGGAACATCTTTATCACACAGTGTGACTGCTTTTCTTTGTTTTCATAATATTTCCCTGACTCTCACTCTAACTTCAAAATAAAAGGCTAGTCATGGAGAAATGCTGAATGAACTACAGTTAATTCTTTGACTTTTTTTCTATTCCTCAATTGTAAATTTGCCTGTTTACTAAACCTTCTTTAACGACACAAAACTCAAGGTATCACTGTAGTTATTTACAGACATGCACAGGAGGTGATGCTTTGTGATCCAGAAGACACATCCTCCATTAGATTTGCATCAGAGGACACCCTGCCTTCTCATTGAGTCAACCCAACTGTAAAGAATCATTTTACTCAATATGTTTAGTATTATAATTTTTGTGGTTTTTGTTGGTCATTTAACTGTGGAAAATGCCCCCCAAACTGTAATGCCAAATATTCATCTGCTCTCTCTAGGGACAAGAAAGTTTTGTATGCCTTATAGAGAAAATACATATGAAAATATGTATATGTGTGTCTGTCTGTATATGCCAATACCACTATAACACACCCTGAAGGGAGTGTGAATTACATGTGCTTAATATTTATATGTCAGCAATGTGTAGTAGACAAAGTGCCTCTAAACAGAAATTTATCAAACAAGACTGGATGTTGACTGGATGACAAATATGTTGTGACCAGAAGCTCACAGAAACTGAACCCGTATTTCCCAGAAGGATTGACTTAAAATTCCCTGGTCACGACAACTTTGTGGATAAGAACTACCACAAGTAATGAAAAATTGCCTCCACTTTTACTGAGACTAAACTCAGTTTGTCTAGCACACAACATATCAATCCCTGAAACAAGGCATTTTGCAAGAGTGAGAAAGTTTTGCTCATAAGGTGACCAAAACTGAAGAGGGTTGGTCTAAGGATTAGAATCCAGCCCTATAAGATCAGGTGTAGGGAATGCATAGGATGGAGGAACAGGGTGGCCTGAGGTGGGGAGATGGTGATGCAGGTAATGAGAGGTGACGTCATTGGTAGTTTAATGACCTCGGCAAGTGCATTTGTCTCTAACTCTCTTCAGAGCAACCATTTTGAAAATGGCTAACTTAGCATGATCTGTGGGCCACGGTTTGAGCCCTCTAACATAAAAAAATGTATAATATCTACGTGCAGACACACATGAAGGGTCACTGGCTTCAAATTGTTCAAGACAGACAAAAGCAGCCTCTATGATCCTGAAACTTCAAAATTCATTATCATAGTGACCATACATTGCAGGTGCTGCTCATGGCAAAGTTGACAGGTATGTACCTCTGAGGTAGGTGACTCTAAAATCAATGATAGAAGCTAACAGAAGGGGCCCACAAGATGGATCAGAAGGTAAAGATGTTTCCCAACAAACCTGGCAACCTGAGTTTGAGCCCCAACATATGTAAAGGTGGAGATTTTCTGTCTACTGTCAAAGTTAGTACCCTACCAGGGAAAGGCTCTGCCATTCCCTGAGGTGCACCTGGAGAAGGTTCCCCATTCCCATGAGTCTGGGGCACTGATGTCTGTGACATAGTTATGTCCTTGTCAACAGGACACATTCACAGGACTTTATCCTCTCTTCACATTCCTTATGCTTGATTTTTAAAGTTTAAGAGTAATAGTGTTTTGCTGGGTATGGTGGTAATTCCAGTAGTCAAAAAGTCAGAAGTAGGAAGATCATTTTGAGTTCAAGGCTAACCTGGGCTACATGATACGTTTGATAGCAGCCTGAATTACAGAACAAGACTTTTTCTTAAAAGGAAAATGAGTAATTTGGAGGTTTCAGGGGAAAGAGGGTGGAAGAGGTAGAACAGAAGAAGGAGGAGAAGATAGGAATAAAACTATAAAGAAAAAGAAGGAAGAGACAGAAAGAAAACAATAATAACAACACCCACTATGTCCCTGCTGTGCTATGCATCTTATGACCAGCTGTGTTATGTATCTGATTAGAACTTACAAAGCAGAGAAACCTGAGTATTTTACCTGTGGAGAGCAAGATACAGAAAAGTGAAGTGACCTAATCATATTTTCCAACAGTATTCCTGTATTAGTTAATTGTTTATTGCTGTGACCAAGGCAACTTCTAGAAGAAAGAGATTGCTTGGGGCTTATGGAAGCCTGGAGTCCATGAAGGCAGAGTAGAGGCAGCAGACAGCAGGACACTGGAGCAGCAACGGAGAGCTCATTTATTGACTTACAATCAGGAAGCAGAGAGAGTTAGCTCAAAATGGCCTAAGTCTTTTGAAATCCCAGAGTCTACCCGCTGCGACATACTTTCTCCAGCAAGGCCACACCCCCTAACCCTCCCGAACAGTCACCAACTGGGGACCAAGCATTCACATACCCAAGACTTGTGGGGGACATCTCATTCAAACCTCTACATCTCCTTTAACACAAGCTGAGTCACGTCCGGTAAACATCTGTTAGATTATGTTTTACAGACAGTAGCTTACAGGCAGAACCTACTTCTTATCCACTTTCTGACCTACAGGTGGCAACTAAGAAGTCAATGGACTTCCTGTAGACTCCATGTTTACTCCCATCCACGACACCATTGGCTAATTAATTATTTAGGGAAGTAGTTCTCAGTCTTCCTGTTGTTGCAACCCTTTAATTAAGTTCCTCATGTCGTGATCCCCAACCATAAAATCATTTTCATTGCTACTTTATAAATGCAAGTTTGGTACTGTTACAAATTGTAATTTAGGAGTTGGGCATGGTGGTGCACAGCTCCCAGCACTGGGGGCAGGGGTAGAGCTCTCTGAGTTTGAGGCTAGCATGGTCAGGTCTGTTACACAGAGAAATCTTGTCTTGAAAAACCAAAACCAACCAAACAAATAAATAGAAAAATCATAATTTAAATATTTTTGGAGATAGAGGTTTGTCAAAGAGGTCGTGACCCACAGGCTGAGAACCACTGTTGCTTTAGGTCATTAACAACTCAAATGTCCTGAGTACTCAAGACCTCCAGTATGGAACCCAAGCTTTGGAAATAATTTAAACATACTAAGCTAAATTCACCAATCCATGTCACCTACTCTCCCAAAACCCTCCCAAGAAATGATCTTAAACTTCCGGGTTCTATACGTCAGCATCACCATGTGATCCATTTCTGCCTTGCTCTCTTGCTCTCTATATCTCAACTTGTTGGTCCTCCTGAACCAGGGTAGCACTTTGTGCACAGGAAGTACCTAATATGTGATTATTTTTCCTTTTATAACTTGTTAGTTTATGTCTTTATTTATTATATGGGCATGTGTGTATTGCAGTGTGTGTGTGTGTGTGTGTGTGTGTGTGTGTGTGTGTGTGTGTTAGTCAGAGAACAACTTGGGGGAGTCATTGTTCTTTCCATAGGTAGGACCCTCGTCTTGAACTCATGTCATCTGCCTTGGCAGCAAGTGCCATTATCTGCTGAGTAATTTCATTCACCCCTGATTATTTCTTAATTCAAGTCACTATAGGAAGAGGCAAATAACATGGGTACATATGTAAATATAAAATACATATAAACCTACAAATGTAGTTTACTTCACAAAATACAGGAGTTCTGAAAGAAAAATGCATGCTCACTGAGTTTTAAGCAAATTGCTTAAATGAAAACGGAATTATAACTGTTGAATAGGATGCAATATTTTTGTGCTGGTAAAACTTTCCACCATGACTGAATCTTTTTTGTATGTATAATTTTTTTTTGAGATATACTCTTGCCATGCTTCCCCAGATGGGGTTGGAACTTGAAATCAAGCTGTCCTTGACACTCAGAGGCACTGGACCTATAAGCCTGCACCACAGTACCAGGCTAATGAGGTTTACATTTCAAGTGCATCCAACAGCCTAGGTTTCAGATTGAAAAGAACCTAAGAGAAACTTTTCAGCCTGGGGGATAATATCTAGCTGTTTAATATATACCTATATTTTGAGTTCCATAAGAGAAGACAGAAAAGGTTATTTGAGGAAATAATGGTTGGTAATTTCTGAAATTGGATGAAAAATAAGTCTAACGATCCAAGAATCCCAAAGCCCTGGGCAGGAAAAGCAATAGAAAAACAGATTAAAGACTACTCAAATGCCACCAATTAAAATCAGTGATAGAACTTCAATGTCCTACTTTTAGCTACTGGTCTTTAGTTTCTTTTTATCTACAGAATTGGCAAACTAGTCATCTCGTGTGGTATTTTAAAGTATTAGAGATGACGTATTAAAAATGAAGAGAAGTGGTGAGGAAAGCCCATGGTGGCTCTTATCACTGAGTTAATATTCCAATTGACTGGCTTCAAAGCTCAGCTCTAGTACTGAGGGAGCTTCAGCAGGTTACGTGAGCTTTCTATGTCTGTTATTCATTTGGAAATCGGAATTATTATATTCTTATTGATTGTGACAGGTCAGTGGATACTGATGACATGATATAATACACTTCTTGAAAATAGTACTCAGGGAATGTCTGGCCCTTTCATTTAATAAGAAGTTAACAATGCAAATTAGTGGCTTCTCTACATGACAAGGTGTCTAAGTTAGGGTTTTTATTGCTGTGATGAAACACCATGACCAAGACAACTTGGGAAGGAAAGGGTTTATTTCAGCTTACACTTCCCAGGTGGTAACCCATCAGTGAGAGACGTCAAGTCAGGAACTGAAACAGGGTAAAAACCTGGAGGCAGAAGCTAATTCAGAGAGCGCAGAGGAGTACTGCTTACTGGATTGCTCCCCATGGCTTGCTCATCTTGCTTTCTTATTGAACTCAGGATGACCAGACCAAGGACGGCACTACCCCTAATAGACGGGGCCCTCCCCCATCAGCCAATAATTAAGGAGGCATTTTCTCAATTGATGTTCCCTCCTTTCAGATAACTCTACTTTGTGTCAAGTTGATATAAAATGAGTCAGCACGAGAGCACACACGATTCACAGCAACTGTGGCTGCCTACTTATGACCTGTGCATGACCCAGACAGTCAGCATTCCAGCATGGGTAGGGGACAGCTTATTATACTCAGCCACAAAATAAAAGTCTTTGGTCGTTGCATCATTGATCACTGCTCAGAGTAGGAGAGTCAATTTTCTTCAGGAGCATGGCTTCTTTTTTTAAAATTATTTATTTATTAAAAATTTCCACTTCCTCCCCACCTACCTTTTCCTTCCCCCCTCCTCTCCTCTCCCTCCCTCTCCAGTCCTAAGAGCAGTCAGGGCTCCCTGCCCCATGGGAAGTCCAAGGTCCTCCCCCGTCCATCCAGGTCTATGAAGGTGAGCATCCAAACAAACCAGGCTCCCACAAAGCAAGTTCAAGATGCATGGCTTCTTGAAGATTGTCCATGTTCCAACAGACGATCCTATGCCCATGTGTATATGGGCATCTTTAATTGGAATAAGTAAGTAAGAAAGAACAGAAGGAAAGGAGGAAGGGAGGAAGGGAGGGAGGGAGGGAGGGAGGAAAGAGGAAGGAAGAATATGAGTTATATGAGTTGGAAGAGGGTATGGGAGGAAGGTCTGACTTCCAAAAAACCTGTTTGAAATTGACCCTTCCTGAATAAAATACAATTGGCCCTTGGAATTGGCCCAACTTCCATAAAATATAGACAAACTGTTAGTAAAGATTTTTTTTTGGTCCTCAGAATTAATAGTTGGTCAAGCTTGCTTGTGGAAGTAATGTGTTATCTGGAAAGTTATTGGATTCTCTCACAGACCAGCCCTATCAAGCACCTGCACACAGAGCTGGGAAGTCAGCAGGATGGAGGCTGGTGTTTTCTCTCTTTGTCATTTCTGTTTTTAGTGTGGCTCAGGGTGTCATTTTTTTTGTCTTTGCTGACCAGTTTCCACCATCTTGTTGTTCATGGTAGGTCTGTCATCTGGTTCTCCCCATTACATTCTCTGAGCCATTTCTGCAGGCAGAAATGAGCAAGATATCTCTGAGTTCCAGATCCTAGCCACTAGGCATGAAGCATCTTGACTAAGCTCAGGGCAGAAGTCCTCCAATAACCTGATAAGCACAGCCAGCATGTGTCTAGAGAGTTTATAGGGAAGTATTGTGCTATATCCACATGGATACTTAAGCCCCACCTCTGCAGGGAATTATAGGAAAATGATCAGAGAAAATAAATGTCCAGGATGTATCCCTGAAAATATTAAAATAATTATTTTATATAATAATAGATATTAAAGGTGATTCCTATAGTCTTCGAAGAATCCAGTCTTATTATGTCCCTTGAGACACTGATGGTGAGGAGAAGGTCCCACAGTCAACGCTGGCAGCCTGACAGGCATTCGTGGGTCAGCAGGAAACTTAAGAGCCGCCAGGTCTGTAGTCTTTAGAAAAACACAGCTCCAGTCTCCTGACTCTCCTTTTCAATGGGCAGACAACAGTGTTTTGAGGAAGTTCTTCCTGAAGTTAGTGGGAACTCGAGTCCAAACCTAAATATTAGCCAAGATAAAGTTTTATCTAGAACTTTGTACTGTTTGTTTTTTAAAGCATTAAAATTTATAGTTAAGCTGCAGTAGATTCAAAGTGTTGTACAGCATGTGCTAATTTTTTGCGATAATGCCTTGGGAATATGCAGAGGACCTGATAAAGCCTGAAGGCATTTCCATCTTGATGTGCTGACTTGATGGTGAATTAAAACTTTCACCATGTTGTTCCAAATGTTGGTGAGCATTCCTTGTATTTTTAACTATCTGCCTCTTCCCCATATTCTAATGCTTAATTTATTATTTTTCCTTATAACTTTCCACCTGTGTTGAACTTCTAGTAACTTCTAAAAATCATTTATTTAAAAAGGAGTAAAGAACTGGGGAGACAGCTCATTCAATAAAACACTTACCTTGTCAATGTGAGGTCCTGACTCCAGACCCCTGGAACCTACATAAAAGGCAGGCATGGTGGCACGCCCTTACAGTCTCAACAACTGCACAGTGAGGAGCAGAGACAGGCAGATTCCTAAGAGATCAATGGTTGCCTAGTGTAACCTACTTAGTGAAGTTCCCGGCTAAGAGAGACCTTGTCTTGAACCAGCTGTGAAAGGTGCCTGAAATGGCATGTGAGATTGTCTTCTGTCCTCCACATGCATGCACATACACACATGTACTCACCAATACACCAACACACACTTATACACACGCACGCACACACACAAAATACATTCTATGGTTATAGATTGAGATATATGGAAATAAAACTGCATGATGTCTGAGATTTGCCTGTAAATATAAATACTTCAGCAAAGGAAAATTAGAATTTATAAAACTGGCATGTTAAGTTATAAATAATAGCATTTAGAAGGATATGATATTATTACTACTTTGTGGATATTAAACATTAAAAAATAACATAGTTTAATATTCTAAATACATAAAAATGTGTTCATCTACACAGCAATTGCTTAATAAAAGAATCCTTCCCTAAGTCCCTTCCCCTGTTTCACTGAGCATATTTATTTTTGAAAATTGTCAGGTCTGGGAATTCCTTACCTTCTGTGGCAGTCCCTTATCTGTGGTACAACTGAAACTATTTCACAATGTATTGACTTTCAAACCTTTGTTGAAAGCAATACCATAACAAGTATTACTAATGTTCTTAGAGGACTTAATGAAGTGATGTTAGATGTCTTTTGCTAAATTTGTCTTTAGAAAATATTTTTTTATCTTTTCATTTATTTAGATGTGAAAGATGTGACATCTGGAGTTTATGCTTTAAAAAATGAGAAAAAAGTTGTCTTCAATAAAATGTTTTTTAAAAACTTAACAGCTGTGGAAATGGAGTAAAAGTGACCCAGGTTTTATTATAGTGTTTTCATAACGTTGTTTATGTTTTAGAGTTCTACAATTAGCCAGGTGCAGTGGCTCCTGCCTAGAGTTCCAGCATTTGAACAGCTGGGGCAAGAGAATAGCCTTGTTTCAATGCCATCCTAATCTACATAGTGAATACCCAGCCAGTCTGGAGACCACGTGAAAACAACCCAAAATCCCTCAGATAAATTTTATTTTAAGAGGAAGTTATATATATTAATCCCGTTTTGTGAAATATTACATGAGTTACATTGTGTTTCTGAGAGTATGTTTTATACATCCTTGTTTGGGTTTATTTGAGATAAGCATCAATGCTTTCCTTCAGTCAGGTTCACACTCCCAGCATCCATGCACTTGCTTATGGTGACCTTTTCCCCCATCATTCCTGAAGGTACCTTGAGAGACTGACCCCTTTTTATAAATGGTGTCTGTCTTCTCCCAATTCCCTTCTTATGGCAGACAGCAAAAGTGTTCCAATTAATTCACTATGGAGTCCCAGAGAGAGGCTCTCACTCCGGAAGTGTTGGAGTGATGTCAGTGAACAGTGGAATAAGCGCCTCCTCCCACAAAGGTAACAGGAGTAAAATGACTAGTAAAAGGTCCCATATCTACCTTTCCGTGTTGAGCTCATGACTAATGGGTTGCAGTGAAGAGTCTGAGCTCAAACTTCTTGTGCTGTACACGGACTTGCATGAATTCACATGTAATGTGTGTGGGTACCTGCAAAGGCTAGAAGGGGGCATCAGCTGCCCTAGACCTGGAGTTACAAGCAGTTGTGAACGTCTTGACACAAGTGCTGGGAACCAAACACAGGTCCTTCGCAAGAGCAGTAAATGTTTTTGACTGCTGTGCCATCTTTCCAGATCAGATATTATGTTTTAACTAAGCAGCTAGTCTGTGTTTTAATTGTGAAGTTGAGACCTCTAATGGTTAAGGTTAACAATGAGAGATTTTTTTTTCCTGGTTAGTTCATCTACTGTTGGAGAACAAGAGTGCCTCCCTTGTTCTCCTTAGGGGTTCACTGACTTACATCACCACATAGATTTGATTCTTATCTAGTCTTCATTAATTGATATGTCACTTCTCGTGGGATTTCTATTGCCGTGCTACGTTCTTCACTATACTCTTAGGCTGTAGTTGTCTTTTTTCCTCCTCTGTGTGTAGAATGCCTTTAAGTATCTTCTGTCACATTAACCTGATGATCATGAAGTTTTAGTTTGTGCTTATGTGAGAACATGTTTTTGTTTCTCTACCAACGCTAAAAGCTATCTTCAGTGTATATGATAACCTAGCTTGGTAATTTATGTACAAATGGGACATGAAACATTCTTATGTATCTTAACTTTCTGGATTTCTACAGAGGTCAGAGGTTCTGCTGCTGACTGCTGACAAGTTGGCTTTTTCTCTTACTTCTTTTAGTAGTATCGTGGTTTTAACAGCTTGATGACAAGGTCGGTGAGATTCTTCTCTCATGCCTGTTAGGAGTTGAAAATGCCTCCGATGCTTGAATGTCTGTATCTTTCCCTAAACTTGGGAAATTTAGATCTATAATTTCATTGAACAATTTTTAAGCCCTTAGTTTATAGCTGCACTACTTCTAGCCTATGCATTTGGAGAGCTTTGATTTTTCACTGTCCCAGAGTTCCTAGGAGCTTTGGTTTGACCACTGTTTTCTTAATTGCTCTTTAGATGTAGCAGGCCCTCAGCCTTCTCCTCCATCCCTCATATGTTTCCCGGTTAATCTTGCCTCCTGGTGATTCTTCCCACTGACTCTTTAATTTTCTGGCTCTTTGATTTCTAGCATTTTTGTTTGATTCTTTTTCAGAGTCTCAATTTCCTTGCTGAATTGTTCCTCCACATTGTTGAATTTATCATTCATCTTGGCTAATTTTCTCATCTATGGTATTGATTTTATCAGCAGAATTGATTGCCGTACTTCATTCCTCTGCTTCTTTGAACCACCTTTAAAGTCACTGGGCATTGTTAACACTGGGGGCTTGAATTCTCTTCCTTGCATTCCCGATTTTATTGTCTTTGGTTCCAGGCATTGTGAAGTTGGGGATGGGTTGGAAGGTTACATAGCTTTTGCCTTTTTATAATTTTGTGTTTCTAAATTGTGATTTGTGCATCTGTTGAGATGGTGTATCTTTAAGTTTTCCCCTCCCCTGCTCTGTTTCATTTTATGTGGGCCTTGTTAGTGAATGATCTTCCTTGGGCTTAGGACCCTCCGTACTATTTAGAAGGGACAAACAAAGAGCAACAAATAAGAATAATTTGTAAGGGAGCCCAGTACTAAGATGAAATGAGAAACATTTGGAATACCTTGATCATATCTCTAACAGATCTGGGAAACAAAGGAGCTGGGGCGTTGTTGAAAGCTTTAAGATTAAAGCTACAGAAGATTATAGTGAAGAAGTAAAAGAAGTAGAAAGAATGGGATAATAGAAACTAAAAATGAGAAATAAAGACTATGGGTTGGAGGTCAAATAAGTAGCAGAGAGAATAAAGCAAACTATGTGCAAGAAAGGAACACTCATAAAAATCTAATTAGCAATCAAAACAAAATAAGCGGTTATACAAAGTGAAGATTAATGAAAAGTAAAGCGTGAAGTGAGATAAAAACAAAATTGAAATGTACAGCATCGGTCTATATCTCTTCCTTGCTGGGGTGGGTGTTCCCCCATTGTCACCCCAAACTCCAAGAAGTCTTCTAGACCGAACTCTGATAGTAGGAGCAATACCACAAATGCTTCTGGTTCAAATCTGTTTGCACAGCCTTGGTGTTGGCCAAGCAGGTTACCAGTTGAGGTGAAGTTTTGCTCAGGTATCAGCAGGGGCCAGCCCTTCTATAAGAGCTTTCCAGCTCACGGCGTGGCATGCCACATCAAGATAATTACTACCTGACCAGTCATAGTCTTCTCCTTGGTTTGGGTGACCATATTTTCCCCCACATAAATTTCAGTGTCCTAGGCTCTGAAGAGACCATGCTCCTGCTTGAACCGACTTTGTATGGATGATCTCATCTGGTCAGTCTCAGGCTACTTTGGTCCAGAGAAGGTTTCCAACCATTAAGCTACCATTTAAGCCAGCTCTCATGTTCTCATGATGTGTGGTTCTCCAGACCTTCTGACCCTCCAGACACAATCAGTAGAGGGAGACTTAGGGCGTTTTGAAGGCATGTTGGTGTTGCGTTTTCTTCTCTCCCCAGCAAAGAGGGGAATTTGATTGCACAGTTTCCCTCTGGATCCGCCCCCTCCTTTGCCCAGTGTAATAAGAAGTGATGTCAGCCCTTGCTAGTGTCTCACCATCGGCATTATGCAGCCTGTTTCTCATAGATACACATGGCGCTTCTTGCCAGGTCCTTACATCAAGGAGCAAGTAGCTGTTATGATTGTGAAACGTTTGCCATTAATTAGCTTGAGTGTTTCCTCACTGGGTCCCCAGCTAGTGATGTGTTTTGGAAGGTTGCAGAACCTGGAAGAATTGAAACCTTACTGAGAAATACGTCATGGAAGTAGATGTTGAGGCATCAGAGGCTGGCCCCACTTCCTGTCTGTTCTCTTTCTCCATACTCTAGATGCAATGTGACCAACTGCCTCATGCTTCAGCTGCCATACCTTCCTGCCACCATGGACCGTGTCCACTCAAAAGTACATCTCACAATCAGACTTTCCTCTTAAGTTATTTCTTGTCAGGATGTTGTCACAAAAATGAGAAAACTACAATATGGTAGCCCTCTGGGGTCTCTTTTGTAAGAATATTAATTCTATTCACAGCTCCAACCCCAGGACCTCATCACCACTAATAATAAGCACACTGACAATGAAGTTACAGCATGTAAATTTGAGGGACACAAACAGCCATACTAGAACGCTTCCAAACTCATATTCTTCATTTTGATAAATTAACCACAAAAGATGATTAAAAAATTAATCCCCCACTACAGGAATAATAAACTTTCTTCTACAATAAGAAATGAAGTAATTCTTCTCAGGCCTGGTAGTGCAGCCCAGTCATGCTAGCTTGCTGGAAGCCTGAGATAGCAGGACTGTAATCTCAGGAGCTGCCTGAACTACTGAATGAGTCAAGACCAGCAGGGGCAACTTAGTGGGATCCTGTCTCAAAACAAAAAGTAAAAACAAGGTTAGGGCTCTAGCACAGTGGTAGCGTGCAGTCCAGCATGTGTGAAACCCTCGGTTCCTTCTGCAGGGCAACAAATGTAATTGCTCTTGTTGTTATTTTCCTGACACAAATTTACAATATCATAGATAGAATCTTATTACATTTAGAAAGATAGATGGCATTTCTCCCCACTCAGTAAATGCTAAAAACCCATTTTTCTTTCTGAATCCAAAGCAACTTTGCAGTTTAGGTTGCATACTTTAATATCTGAAAGTTCTCAACTTGAAAGTGTGAATATATTCTGCAAGATAAAAATCCATATGAGCTAAAGAATAAAAGCTCACTTGGAAAGACTGTTTATACAAAGATTAAGAAATGTTCCCCCATCTTGCAAAGCCTGGGAGGATAGTCATTGAACTAGCTGCTAAAGGGATATGTGTGGCCCAGGGTGCCCTGTATGATGATGCAGGCAGACATCTCTCATATTACTGGAGAATTCTCATTCCCATATACAGCAAGCCAGGGAAATAAACAGAGCTTTGATCGATGGTTCCAGGAAAAGAATGTGCAATGCCGTGTAAGCACGTTCTTTGTTTGTTTTGCCTTCTCCTGTGAGGGATGGCTCTGAGAAAGGCACCACGAGCTGGAGAGAATGCTGAGATTTGATTCTCAGTTTCCCTCTGGGAACCACAGAGCTCATTAGAATGGAGGAAGTCCTTGCAAACCCCACCTATGCTCTCAGAGAGCTAAGGATTTGTTTTGTGTTATTTTGTTTTTCGGTCTCTCCAATAATCACTTTTCCCACTAAAAATTTAACAGCTACGCCTTCTCCAGTGAATTACTGTGCAGCACACTGAGATCGAAACTGAAAACAACATTGTGCCTTGAATTTCATTGTTCCAAAGCAGAATGACAGATCTCAAACCTGTCTAAAGGTGTTCCTCTCCTAGTCTTCCGCATCCTGGGAACTGGCTCCACATACCACCTAACTGCTTAAGGTAAAACACGTAATTTTCCTTCTTTCCTGCAGTCAGCATCAGTCTAATGAAACCATCTCAGGTCCAACTTCAGAGCAAACTCATCCACTTCTCTCTCACACATGGTTGCTGTCCTAAGTCCTGACTAATAGATGCGAGGCTCTCTTACCTTGCTGTAGTGCACTCTGCTGAGAAATTAGCTTCATCTCCAGGAACCGTGTCATGTTCTCTACATCAACCCCTCTCCCCCAAAGTGTCTCGTGGTACATAGAATCCTAGCAATATATGAAGTCCTGGCCTATTGGGCCCTCACCACTCTGTTCGATGACCTGTCTTCTATCCCACCCACTAGACAAACGCACACTTTCTAACCCTCTCATATGCCTGTGTTACTGCCACATTAGGGCTTTGAGTGTCTGACTAGTTCTCAGGTAATTTCAAGTCTCAGTTAAAAAAAAAACCTCAAAGTTATCTTTAGTGATGGTCGCTCATCTTGTCTCTCACCTATAGTTTTGGTTATGATCCTAGTATTTATTCCAAATGTCATATTTATGACATTTGAATAAATATTTAAACACCTGAACTATTTATGAGATATAACCTACATGGAAAGAACCATTTTTGTATCTTGCTTTTTTTTTCTATGTCCCGGGAGAGCACCTGGCATGTTGAAGGCTCTCATACATATTGTATTCGACAGCTGAGTTCCTTTCAGGTCTGAATTAGTTGAACTGTGTATTAATGCCTTAAAAGCTCATCCCTGCTTTTCCACAAGCATTTCTTCAGTGCCTTGACAGGTGCTAGATATGATTCCAGGATTGAGAGGCTTAAATCCTAATATCTTTCCTTTGCATATAATATAATACTAGGTGCTAGCCAATTGGATATTTTTGGTAGGCTATGATTGATACCGAATTATCAGATCATTCTGCCGAGCTAAGAGTACCTAAGAGGATGTTTAATGTCTTAACAGTTTTTAACTTCACTGGGAGTACACAAATAATTAATATATTAAAAGCTTAGATTTTTCAATTAATAGAAGATAATGATCACTAATAATATACATTTATATTTGACATATTATAACTAGTTTAAAAAATAGTTTCAACATAGGACATGCCTAACTTATGGTCACAAAGTAAGCTCAGTGTGCCAACAAAGTGGCTGATGACTGAGAAAATGTCTCCTGCAGTAGGATACCATGGGAAGAAAGTAACTACAGATAGACCAACTTAAAAGAACCAGGATTTAAAAGAACCTATTGAAATAGCCTATCATAGGCAAGTGTTTAATAGGCATCCACTTGAGTCAGTCATTCTGTTGGGCATGGAAATGCAGAGAAAACAAAGACACAAAAACTCAAGGTTTGTACCTCTTAACCTTTCTTTGAAAGCTATCTACAAAACGTTTTAAAATGACTAATGCTAGCAGACCACTTAATATTTATAGAAATGTTCATGAAGTGGTGATAGTCCCTGTTTATGAGACTGTATCCCAAGCTGGACTAGAGTTTAATACATATTCCATACTGGTCCTGAACTGATGGAATTACTGCCTCGGTTTCTGCAATTCTGGGATTAGAAGCATGAGATACCATACCCAGGTATTCTTTTTAAATTTCAGAAAGAAGCTGGAGAGGTGACTCAACAGTTAAGAGCACTTGGTGCTTTTTGCAGAGGACCTGACTTCAGGTCCCAGCACCCACGTGGTAGCTCCAGGGAATCTGATAAGCTCTTCCGACCTCTACAAGCATCAAGAACACACATGGTACACATACATAAATTCAGGTGAAAAACTTACATACATGAAATAAAATCTAAGAAAGAAAACATTCAGGAAGATACGGAGCTTGAGATGAAGTAGCAAGTCTGTAAAGGTGAGCCTCGTCAATGCAGGAGCCTTGATCAGTACCACCAGCAAACCCCGCAACTGGCTGACTCTGCTGTAAGCACCCAATTTCTGCACCCCAACTTCATCTTGTCTTGCCCTTCTTAAAGTTGACCCACTTGATCTGCCTTCCATCCAGGTTTTTTTTTTCCTACACTTAAAACTTTTGCCAAGAATCAGGAAAAGCTCTCTCTCTCTCTCTCTCTCTCTCTCTCTCTCTCTCTCTCTCTCTCTGTGTGTGTGTGTGTGTGTGTGTGTGTGTGTGTGTGTGTGTGTTTTGTTTCTTTATCTGTTTTGTGTATAATAACTCTCCTGCCCACTCCAAGTTTTATTAACAGTAACTGTCCATGGGCTGTGAAGACTGTCCAAATGGGCTGGTCATTTCGGTTGGACTCCTTCATTCAACAGAAAACTAGGACACATTCCTCACGCAGATATCTTGGAAAATTCACTCATATAGGAAAACAGAGCAATCTGGCAGCCACCGCAGTATTCCAAGACAGAAGAAATAAGTTACAATGTAAATGCAAGACCATTATCTTTTCCAATACTCTAATTTGCCAAAGGGGCTCTACTCCTGAACAACAAAGAAGAGCTATGGCGGCGGTGGAGCCAACAGCACACTCCATGGGATGAGCCACTTGGGGGGAAATTATAATTGCCGTTTACAATGTTTCTAGCTCTTCTGCTCTCCTCCCTCACCCCTCGACATTCTTTCAGGAGAGACATGGCTATGTGCATGCTTAAGTGTGTGCGTTCTTTCTTTACATTAGAAGGAAATGACTACATGACTGTACTTATTGAAGATAAGAAAGTCAATCGGCTGATGGCTAAAAGCGCCACAATGGGCGGTAAATATTCCATTTCTCTTGAGTCACTTGGCACACTTCAACATTGTTTCCTAGACAATGCGTTTGTAACTAGAGTTCTTGCCAGCTTAAGAGCCACATGTTATAAGTAAAACACTGGACTCTCCCTAGTCCTCCTGGAATAGAATCTACTTCCTGCTGGAAGTGGAGGAAGCCATGATTGAATGTGTATTGTTGACATGGGCACAGCCAGGTCAAGGACCAATGTCTCAGACCCCTAGAAATAGCAAATACTTTGCTGGTCTCAAAACTTCCCACTGGTTCAGATGCAAATGTTGACAGTGTATGCAAAAGCTAGCAACTGCACATCCTCCTCCCAGATGTGAAGAGCCTGAGACTGCTGCCTCCAGCGACTATCAACCTCCCCTTCTGCACTGTACACAACAAACACGCTTAGGCTCCAGGTTACCGTGCATCTGGTGTGACTCTATCAGAATACACACAGCCTACCCAACCTGAGCTTTTCTCTTCCTTTGTCTGGAGATCTGTCCTTTCTTCCTTCCCTTACTGTCCTACTTAGGTTTCTGGGCCCAAGCTACACCAATCACATTAACTTCCAAACAAAACTTGCTCAGACAAGCCCTTCTTCCTCTTCTCGGTGTTTAGGCAAAGAGTGCATGAGAATTCTCATGGTGTGCTCCCCTCCCAGTTGTATTGCTGTTGGGTTCCCTCTGTGTACCAACTCTGTTGTTAGAATCCTCCTGATTTCTTCAAAGTATTTGGCCTGGAGTTTATGAGGCCTAACCATTACTGCTACACTATTAAATTGTCTCCTCTTGCTGCTCTTGCCACCTGGAACTCTGTGATTGTCTGGCTATGAATGCCCACCATCAAATGTCACCTGCAATGCACTCTGTGCTACAGACCACTCTGCCGGGTGGTCTATGCATCGTTGATCTGCTTTTTACCTCCACTGTGAAGAGTTCCAGCTCATAGAGAAAAATACCTACCAGCTCATATTCCTCTATTTGTAAGGGACAGGCAGTCCAGTCTCTACTGTTTGAATAGCGTGTTGTTGTGGTCTTAGCAGTTTGCCACTCCCTTGCCCACTCAGGACACTTGGGCAGCCTTGGGAGCTGGGTTAGGGTGTTCTGTGTGTACCATCATTCTGTACGCTGAACCAGTGCCCTTCCTATTTCACACTGAATTTGTCTGGCTGGCCTGTAATCAGGCTGCAGTCCCTTTCCCCAGGGCATCTGGCATGCCTGTCTAGCTCTGATCCCACTTACCCAGGGCTCAGGAAGGTGGTACAACATTTGGCAGTATGTCACTTCTTCTCCTAACTTATGAGCGTTGGAATTGACTAGAAATGGGTTGGATAGCAGAAGTGAGGGCTGGATTTGGGGGAGGGTTGCTGCATGGTAGGCTGGAGATAATGGGAACCCCACGCTTTCTCCATCAAGCCAATTGAGATATTGAAAGCTTCTGACTAGAGAAAAGGAACTGTGAACCACAGACCGTGAGTTCACAGTCAATCAAATTGGGAAAGCAACGTTGCAGTTTAAAGGCAGAGCGAAGCAGAAGCCCAAAGGCTGCTTACTTGGCTGTCAAAGAAGGGAGACCACAGACAGGAAGGAAATCTATAGAAAATCAAAAGCAGCCATCATGTTAGCAAATAACCAATAGCAAGGGAGAGAGCAAAAGACCTAGGTATGCAACTCCTTCAGAGGAGCTGCCTCAGGTTTCCACCTGTCAGGGCAAGCTAATCTCAGTGGGGCCTGGAGCCCACCTTGGAAGGATAGAGAGCAGGTTGTAATGGTCTGCTTTCTGTTGCTGTGACAAAACACCCGGAACAAAAGTGACTTGCCAAGGAAATGCTTTATTCCAGCTCACGGCTCATGGAAGGCAGACATCTGGATGCAGAAACTGTAGCAGAGGCTCTGGCGGAACACTATTTACTGACATGTTCCCCATTTCTTGCTTAACCTGCTTTCTTATTCTACGACCCTACCTGCCCATGAGCAACATCACCCCAATGGGCTAGATCCTCCTACTTTGATCATTAACAAAGACAGTGTGTCCCACCTACTTGCCTGCCGACAACCCGAAGGAGTTTCTCAGTTCAGGTCATCTCCTCAGATGACTCTAGTTTGTGTCAAGTTGACAAAATCTAACCAGGACACAGCTCAACTGAAGACCCCAAAGAGGAGAAAAACAGCGCAGTGTGATGTAAGAGGCAGTCCCTTTAGAACGACAGGATACTGTTACAGATAGACAGCTATGTGCATACGTTTATAAAACTACACTGCCCATGAGAAGACACTTGGGAATGGTAAACTGTTCTAGAACTTAAGCTAACTGGTCCTAGGTCCAAAACAAGACTTACACATGATCTTTGTCACACATACTGTGAATGGACACATTAGATAGAACTTTCCTTGGTATGAACCCTGTTTTCCTTGATAAAATCCCAAAATAGAAAGTCCTTCAGTGAACAGCTTCTTAATAAGCAAATCAGGGATGGAAATAAAAATAGCTTATGCAGAAAGAGTGATTTGGGCACTTGGGTCCAACTTCTAGGTCTCTCATAGTCCTAGATAGCCTTAGAAAATCTGCAGAATATGGCTTGCAGCCAGGAAATCTCTCCATAACTGTCCTAGCGATTGAGAATGAGGGTGAAAGATGGTATTTCATATCCAGGAAGGCTTGTTGTATCTGTGCTGTCTTGTAGCTGAAATCTGAATACATTTGTAGAAAAGGGAGGCTTCTGATTAAATCATAAAAGAAAAAATGAAGAAAACAAATATATTGAAGGGCTGCAAAGAAAAGAAGGTCCTCAGATTGAAGCAGCCAAGACACTGGGAAAGCGTTCTCCAAGCTAAAATCGATGGAATACCCAATATGTTAAGGATCTTGGAAGGACTATTCAACAATTCCAAAAGAGTTTGGAATGGAGTAAAGAAGCCCAATTTAAAAGTTGAGGAACAAAGAAACAGCATAGGTTCTTCTAGACCTTGTCCTTCAGTCCACTGCAAAGTGTGATGAGTAGGCAAAACATAAGGAAGACTGGTCTTAAAATATTGACTGTTGTAGATGGGCATGTGTGTGCCTACAAGTTATCTATACTACTGTGAATGTTTGATCAATTTTTAATAATACAAATGTGTTCAAGAATCAAAATAAATTACTATGCATTTCATCAATTGGCGGGAAAATGTTTTTCCATTGGCACAGAGGCCAGCTTTAGTCTCTTATTGTTTCTTTCAGTCAGCAATTGTGGCTCCACAGTTACCAGCTCGCTCCTCTAGCAGTGGCCCGGTCACTCAGGCCACTGTCTGGCAGAATTCTGTTCCCACAGGCACTGGCTAGTTTTCAAAAATACTCAGGAGTCAAAGGCTGGAGTGAAAACCTTCTAGAAAGAGAGGATGAGTGGAACTATCTGATCTTCTCTCTTTGCCAGTGTCTCTGATAGGAAGCATTCTTTTGCTCTGTCAAACCAAAAAAAAACAAAAAAACAAACAAACAAAAACACATGCCACACAAGGTCCCTCCCTATTACTTCCTGTGTGCCTCACTATAGTCTAACAGACTCCCTACGACTCTCTACAGTTACTTTCTGCCAACTAGTGGCTAACTCAGTTTCCTGACCCAAGACTAATTTTATTTAATTAAGGCAAGTGCGAACTTGGGTTCACAGTGTAGCTGATTATCTTGCAACAGAAAAACACTTACTAAATATGTTAATGTCAAAAATTCTCAGTTGGCAGGGCCATTAGTACATGGTCATTATTTCAGTGAAGGAGCTGATAAGAAGTATGGGAGCTGAATGAGCTCCTTCTCCACCTTCCATGACGGCAGGTTTGACTGACTAGATGGGAGCCAAATACTTTAACTTCTGTTACATCATTTGCCTGTTGTCTCTTCGTTCATTCTATGATTTCCCCCTGAAAAGCATATTCTCAAGCTTCTTTGCCATCTAGCTTCAGATTATCTTAATTCACTAAAGGCACTGGAAGGAAGGAAGTCCCTAGGGTACTCCTTTATTTACTTTGCAGCTGACAGTGGCTGTTCTTCTCCCTGTGTAGGTGAAGACTGCTCATTCATTTCCCAGATGCCAGACCCAAAAATCACACAGAAACTATATTAATTACAACACTGTTTGGCCAGTTACTCTAGTGTATTCCTAGCTAGCTCTTACATCATAAATTAACCAATTTCTATCAATCTGTGTATCACTACAAGGTTGTGGCCTACCAGTAAGTTCAAGCATGTCCTTCTTCGGCAGCTTCATGGCATCTCTCTGACTCCACCGACTCTCTCTGTCTCTAATGCTCTTCAGATTTCCTTCCTGGCTTTACTCTGCTAAGCTATTGGCCCAAACAGATTTGTTCATCAACCAGTAAAAGCAGCAGATATACAGAAGGACATCCCACATCATCTTCCCTTTTCTACTAATTAAAAAGAAAGGTTTTAACTTTAACATAGTAAAATTATATAAAACAAAACATGTATCAAGTAAGAATTGAAGTTACAATATTTAGTCTATTTGTATCTGGCAAAATTAAAGAAAATATTTTATCATCTATTTTATCTTTGTGAGTCTAGAGTTTCATATCTAATTTATCTTTTATCATAACTAAGGAAAATTATAACTATCTGTCTTCAACTCTTCAAAGACCCCAGAAAGATATAATATTACCTAAGTAATCAGGAAGTACATTGTAAGAAACTTTTAAAGTTCTAGAATTGACAGAGACATCTCACTGCCTGGAAAGTCACCCAAAGTTCTTTTTTAATGTTGGAACATCCATCTTCAGTCTATAGGCCCATAATATCTGGCAGACTTTTCATTAAGGCAGAAAATTTGAAGATCTGTTCTACATATAATGGGAAAGTTTATCAGTTGTTTTCTTCTTTGTTTTGCAGAATGTCAGGCAGTTACTTCTGTGAAGCAGAAACCCTAAAGGACTATTCCATCTTTTGGAAAGTTCAGCAGTCACTCTTCTGTGGGTACTGCATGTACAGTTCATACAGCATACCATCAAGCAGTCCAGGAAAGAACAGTTTCTTGCCTAAATGGCTAGCCTTGTCACATTGAAGGCAAATTCCATAATGAGTTTCTTTATTGTCCATCAATCTCTCTGAAGTAATTAGTGTTGTCAGAAGCAGACATATCTTACTATTGAAAAAAGTTTAAGTTCTTAAAACCTTTCATTTTTTAATTAATTAATTTATTTATTAAAAATTTCCACCTCTTCCCCACCTCCCTTTTCTATCCTCCTCCCCCCTCCCCCTTCCTCTCTAGTCCTAAGAGCAGTCAGGGTTCCCTACTCCATGGGAAGTCCAAGGTCCTCCCCTCTCCATACAGGTCTATAAAGGTAAGCATCCAAACAAACCAGGCTCCCACAAAGTCAGTCCATGCAGTAGAATCAAAACCCAGTGCCTTTGTCCTTGTCTTCTCAGTAAGCATTCATTGCCAGCCACATTCAGAGTGTCCAGTTTGATCACGTGCTCCATTACTCCCAGTCCAGCTGGCCTTGGTGAGCTCCCATTAGATCAGTCCCTCTGTCTCAGCGGGTGGACGCACCCCTCGTAGTCCTGACTTCCTTGCTCATGTTCTCCCTCCTTCTGATCCTCATTTGGACCTTGGGAGCTAAGTCCAGTGCTCCAATGTGGGTCTCTGTCTCTATCTCCATCCATCACCAGATGAAGGTTCTATGGTGATATACAAGATATTCATCAGTGTGGCTATGGAACAAGGCCAGTTCAGGCACCCTCTCCTCTGCTGCCCAAGGAACAATCTGGGGACCTCTCCTTGGACCTGGGAACCCCTCTAGAATCAAGTCTCTTGCAAACCCTAAAATGGCTCCCTTAATTAAGATGTTTACTTCCCTGCTCCCATATCCACCCTTCCTCCATCCCACCCATCCCATTCCCCCAAGCTTTCCCGAATCCTCCCCTTCTCCCTCCTCTCTACCCATCTCTCCTTAAATGCCATGTTCTGTAAGTCTTTGAAAAATATGAAGAATACCTATCCATCTGAAATACATCTCAGTACATATAGAAAACTTAACTAACCCCAAAGTCCAGATGAAGAATGGGAGGAGTGAGAATATGAGCAAAGAGGTCAAGACCATGATGGGGACATCCACTGAAACAGCTTACCTGAGCTAATGGGAGCTCAGCAACTCCAGTGAACTGGGAAGGAACAAGCAAAAGACCAAACTAGTCAATCTGAATGTGATTGACAGTTGCATGCTGGGACAGACTGTGGGGCAACTGGCAGTGGCACCAAGATTTATCCCTACTGCTTGTACTGGCTTTTTGGTAAGCTATTCTCTTTGGATGGATACCTTGCTCAACCTAGATATAGTAATGAGGGCCCTGGGCCATCCCCAAAGCAGTGTGCCTTATTCTCTTTGAGAAGTGGATGGGGATAGGGTAAGGGGTAAGTAGAGTGAATGGGAGGAGAAGAGGGAGTGGGAACTTAGATTGGTATGTATAATAAGAAAGTTTGTTTTCTTTTAAAAAAATAAAAAGAAAACCTAACTAGCATGACTACATTATAGATGACTATCTATTAATCTGTAATTCTTAATTATATGACTTTTTTATTTGTTTGTTTGGTTTGGATTTTTTGAAACATGATTTCTCTGTAGCTTTAGAGCCTATCCTGGTACTAGTTCTTGTAGACCAGACTGGCCTCAAATTCACAGAGCTCTGCCTGCCTCTGCCTCCCAGGTGCTAGGATTAAAGTCATGTGCCACTGCCTGGCTCTAATTGCATATTATGTTTTTAAATGAACTGTATGAACATAATGCCTTTAATAAAAGTAGAAATATATATACATATATATAAACACAAATACAACAAAATCAACATTAAATTTGTATCAGTAGAAAAAGATCCATAACAATGCAAAGTATTTATCTCTATATCATATCCCCATTTTTTTAGGAAGTTGATTGTGACCATTAATTACTTATAATAAACCTTTTTAAAATGAAAATAAGCATCTATAAACAATCATTTTGGGAACTTGGGCATTATTTCCTCCATACTGCTTCTTGCTGTTTAATGGATAAAGTATTTTTAGGGGTTCATGGAGACCTTTTTGTGGTATCTTATTCCATTAAACCACAATAGCCCTGAAGGACTCCACAGGTTCTCATCTTCTGTGGAAATAAAAGCAGAACCTCTTTTCCAAAGTAACATAGCCTTAGACTCAAATTTTGAAGTCAAAATATCTTTAAAATATATATGTTGGTTAAGTTTAGCAGTCTATATAATGAAATGTCTCTCTATTGTTAGCTCATTCACAGTCAAAAAATTCAAAGAAAATATAATTATATGCATAATGCAGACTCTTTGTGTATTTTCCATCTTTATGTGGCATATTTTTTTACTCCTTTAATCTATGACTGTCTGTCCTCTTTTATATTACTTTTACTGTCTTTTTAAGACTTTACTTTTTATAACTGTTTATACTCTTTTTCTTCTCTCCCACAAGCTTACATACATTTATCCAACACTGTGACACATTCAGAGGTTTTTTTTCATCTGAATCTGTCTTTATTACAAATCTATAGTCATTTTCTGACCAGGAGAGCTTTTTTTTTTTCAAAATGATAAGTGGGTATGGTTAGGACCAACTCCATGGCCTGTCTTTTGGCTATGTCCCAGTCCAACATGGTGGAGGCACGTTCACCTCCAACTCTGCAAGCCATGCTCCCCAGCCCAGCTCCAGGGATACAGCCATGCTCACCACTCCATCTCTGATTCCAGCTCCTCACAGACCAGCATCCTCCATGACTCAACTCCCATCTAATGGTCACATCACATACTTGCAACGACTCACTGCTATAATCAACCTTATAAAGATATAAGAACAAGCCTAACTTAGACAGCTGGAATTCTCAATGATATCGTCCATATCCACGCTGGGTTTTTCAAAATTCTCAAGTGTCTTTCATTCGTCATTATATCAAACAGCTGTGCTAAAATAGGTACCTGTGTGTGTCCCTTCGTTTAGATAGGGTTTCATTAGCATTTTGCAAAATAAGAAATGGGTCAGCATTTTTCTATTTCTACTTTTTTCTTTTCAAATCTACATTTTAAGAAACTATACTCACACAAATAAGTATAGGATGAACATGACTTTTTTTCTTTTAAAAAGCATCACTCTTTTGAACTCCTTGCGGCTGTATTCAAGGGAAACAATACTCCACTGTCAAAAGGGATTTTCTTAGACTTATTCTTATTTTTCATTATGTGTCTGTGTATATATGCCACATGCATACAGGTCACCATGGAAACAGAAGATATTGTTGACTCTCCTGGAGTTATTTAGTTACAGAAGTTTGTGAACCACTCATTGTGTGTTCTAGAAACAGAGCACAGTTCCTTTGGAAAAGTAGCAAGCATTCTTAACATATGAGCCACTTCTCTAACCCACAAAAGTATAACATATCACTGATGGTTACATTGGATCCTGGCTTGATGTTGTGTAGCATTTAAAAAAACTGAATTAAAATAGTTATAACCTAGGCATTTTGTTCTTTAACTTTCCATAGATTATTTTTACTTATTTATTTTTATGTGTATGGATGTTTATCTACATGTATGTCTGTGTACCATGTGTGCAATTGGTACCCAAAAAGGCCAGAGCTCCTGCAACTAGAGCTACAAATTGTTTACCATTTAACCACTTGAGAGTGGAACCCATGCCTTGTGGAAGACAAACCCTTGCTCATAAGCACTGAGTCATCTCTGCAGCCCCTTTCTATAACTCTATTTGAGGAAAGATAATATTTATACACACGGTTTACAAATTCTTATTGAGTATATCATTACTCTTCAACTTATAAGACTCTTATTTAACTTGAGAAGGAAAAGGGAAACAATATTATATTTTTTTAACTGTAGCATGTTTGTTAAGACAGATCTCACTAGATAGCCCTGGCTTCCCTAGAATGTAAACCAGGTTGGCCTCAATATGTAGATCAGGATAGTCTTTTACTTAAAGTAGTCTTCCTGCCTCCCAAGTACTAATGCTGCAGATGTGAAATTTAGTACACATCTGCAATGGTGATATGGTTCTTAAAAATACTCTTATTCAATCACAAGCTGTAGACAGACCTTCACTGTCTAGAAAGGCTGGGCTGACCGATTCAGTCTATCCACTAACTTGGGTCAAGTCTCACTTCCCAGCAGTCACAAATTCTCAAAAGAAATGTGATTCTATTTGTATTGCAACAATTATAATAGTGTATTCTTAACAAAGTACTTTTGTAAAAACAGGAAAAAAATGATAGAGTACATTTTGTAAAAATATACTACTAAAATTTCTTAGGATTAAACCACTATAGAGCTAATGAAAATCAACTCTGAAATGTTCTTAAGATAAGTCAGTGTAAATATTGCTAATTTTCTACCTAGTAAAAATATAACTTTTTCGTAGTTTGTGTTATTTATGAAGCAAGAAGTGTATGTAGTATAAAGACATGGTATTTGGCAAATATATTCTGGTACTTCACTTTGGGAGGTAACTAAATAAGAATCAAATTTTCAAAAGTAGAAGTAAATCGAATTATAAATTAATATTATCATCAAACTATACTTTTGTACTTTATGAAAAAGCATGTACTATTGAAAATTAATCAGACTACTTGCTAATTAGCATGTTTTGTTATGAATGGGAAAAAGAAATATTTATAGGATACACTAGAATACAGATTTACTGTGCTTGAAATCAACATTTTAAAAAATATTGTGGCAAAATGATTATTTTTATAAAGTAATATTTCTCATATCCCAAAGAAATTATGTAAGTTTTATTCAATTAATCTTGAAATTTTTTGATAGTACTGTGAAATATTCCAGTTATATCTTTGAGATAAATAACAGCAGCATCTACTGCCCTGGATTTTGGGAAGTGCTCTCTGTTCTCAGTGGTATTTGTCACAAGGAAAATTATGGAACAATGCTGCAGTGAGCTTGCATTTTGGTATTCTAAAAGGTGTCTTGATGTCCAATAGTTTTTACTACTTTGACGTGTTCTTAAGGCACCTTCCCTC
Source organism: Myodes glareolus (assembly GCF_982192425.1). Lineage (NCBI taxonomy): Eukaryota > Metazoa > Chordata > Mammalia > Rodentia > Cricetidae > Myodes > Myodes glareolus. The sequence goes on from NC_142032.1 coordinate 44,165,248, forward strand.
ATATGTAACAGATGGGGAACTGAGGAAATTGGTCACCCCGACTACTGTTCTATTCTGTTCACTATATGAATTCTGACTATGCCAAGGATGATGAAAATTCAAATTTTGAAGAACATGCTTTACTTTTAAGGAACTATTTTTCCTTTGAGATTATTGTATAACTATGTCATTTCTCCCTCCCTGTTCTGCCACTAAACCCTCCCATATACCCCTCATTCTCCCTTTAAAATTCACGACCTCTTTCTCATTAATTATTGTTATATACATACATACATATACATATATACTTGTAATCCTAAATACGTACACCCAGCTCAGTCTGTATTGTGTATATGTGTGTATATGTGTATATGTTGCTTGTGTGTATGTGTTAAGGGATGACTGTATTGGGTAACCAATCTCTGTGCTCTTCTTTAGGAAACACTCTTTCTCCCACTCTCAGCATTCCTGATTTGCTAGTAGTTCTCTGTATATGGTTGAGTGTTGTAAAAGGAGCGGTGGGCCGCTTCCCGCCGCCTGGCTCCCAGCTAACTTTACCCGAAAAAAATACATGGAAACTGTATTCATTTAAACACTGCCTGGCCCATTAGTTCTAACCTCTTATTGGCTAACTCTCACATATTCAACCCATTTCTAATAATCTGTATCACCACTTGACTGTGGCTTACTGGCATGAGTCTAACCAACGTCCTTCTCAAAGAGGAGAGCCATGGCGGCTGCCTTGACGCTGCTTTCTTTCTCCCAGCATTCTGTTCCATCTACTCCACCTATCTAAATTCTGCCCCATCAAAAAGCCAAGGCAGTCTCTTTATTTAACCAATGAAAGCAACACATAGAAAGAAGATCCTCCTACACCAGTTGAGTCCTCACGGCTTTCACCCATCCACCCTTGCATGTTTATTTCTGCTGTCTTTGTTTGGCTCATGTTTGGGCAATCATGTTACTGAGACTTTATGGGCATGGTTTCTGACTTTACTGTGTGACATGGTCTCACAGCAAATTCCCCGATCCTCTGGCTCTTACAATTTTTCCTCTCTTCTGGAATCGTCTTTGAGCCTTAGATGCAAGAGTTGGTTTGTAGGTGTAGCCTTTGGGACTACTTTGCATTTTGATTGATTTTCTGTAGTGGTCTCTATCTGTTGCAAAGACAAGTTTCCTTGGTGAGAGTTGTGAACTACACTTCTTATCTGTGAATATCAGAAAAACTACTTAGAAAGTAGTTAGGCATTGTGCTGATCTTGTAAAGTGGCATTTGTAGGTTCTTCTTCAAGATCCATGAGCTCACTAGCCATGATTTCTCTCCTGTTGTGCAGGTTTTAGGTCCAAGTTAAGAGATATTAGTTACCACCAGAGCATGCGCACTACAATTCCACCTTAGTGCCATGCTGTTGTTGTTGTTATTCCATGACCATAGCAGGAGCTCTGCTATATCCCTCCTCCATCACCCACTGAGTTTCTTCTATAGACATTGCCCACCCCATGGTGGACTGAAACTGCAAACCAAAATAAAACTGTACCCCAGTCTTGGCATTATTTGTGGCTGTGATTGAAAACACTGACCAAGAGAGACTTGGGAACTGACTGACCATTTTTCAACTGATAAGTTTCATTGAAGGAAGTCCGAGAAGAAACTCAAGCAGGAATTTGAAGCAAAATGTATGGAGGAAAGAGCTGCCTGTTAGCTCCCTCATTGACCAATGTTTATCTGGTTTCCTTATACAGCCCAGGACCACAAGCTCATGGAATGGTGCCATCAACAGTGTGCTGGACCCTCCTATATCAGTTAATAATCAAGATAATATCTCAGACATGTCCAAAAGCCAACCTGATCTGGGGGAGCCTCTATTGAGAACCCTTTCTGAAGTGCCTTCAGGCTGTGCCAAGCTGACAATTAAAACTAAGACACTTCTCCTAAGCTGCTCCCATTAGATATTTTGTCACAACAATAAGAAAAATCACCAAGATGCCAGGCTATGATCATTTGGTTGAACAAGAGCTCAGGCTCCTCTTTCAGAGAGCGCTTGACATTTTTAGTCCAGAAAACATTTTTACATGGATGAGAAGAAATGTTAATGTTTCTTCAGGTCAAAATATGAAATCAAACTCCATTTCAGTTATGCAATTTTAGGCGAGAATACATGTAGATACTGGGGGCCCAAAACTGAATTACTAAATCCATGCATAAGCCTAGGAAAGTCAGTATGGTCCAAGTTGAAGGTTTTTGGCCTAGTTTACTTCATACATGCCATGTCTGAGTCCATCAAATGGCCCTGCATGTAGCTGATGTTATCTGTGTGGGTATAACATATGTCTATCCTCAGCACACTTGGCCACGTTGTCTGCTTTGTCCTCGCTAGGCATGGTTGTTCTTACCTGTAATATCAGCACTTTGGGAGGCTGAAGCAGGTGGTTTGCTGTGAATCTGAGACCAATCTGGGGTATAAAGTAAGACCCTCAGCAAAACAAAACAAGGGAAAACAGAAGTAATGGGGTTCGGCAAGAAGCTGGTTTCAGGCATGACTTGCAAGTTTGACTACAGAAATGACAGTGAGTAGTTCTATCCTCATTTTGATCCTAATTTGCCTTTAAAGCCCTGCTGCAACCATCCCTGCTGTAGCCTAGTAGGCTACACTAAAGACCTGCTACAACCATCCCTGCTGTGGTCCAGTAGACTGCTTTAAATGCCTTGGTCACAGCCACTTCCTGACTTGGGTGTGTGCTAAAAACTGCCCATTGTAAGGTGCCAGGGCACTTCCTTTGCAATACAATTAATGACCCCTTCTAGAGGTCATTACCTACATCATATTCTCTATTCTGGAGGTTCGATTTATACACTGAGAAAAGAATATCTTTCAGATGTTAACCCAAGTCATTTTTAATGATTTTTGCAATCTTATTCTAATTTTCAACCCATCAGAATTTTATTAATGGCCGAAGTAATCCAGTATATAAAACGTTACTTTGAAACGGAAGCTTTAACACCACTTCTGTTTCTTCATTCAACATCAAATACTATCCTTATATTTGTGTGTCAGGCTCTTATGATGTCAAAACAAAAGTGAGTTAAAGGATTGTGAATGACAGACACGAGAGCAGATGAGAGGCTGCTAGGGCTGGCAGGGCAGGGGTGCCAGTGATACAGGGTGGCACAAGGCATTAGTGGTCCAAGAACAGTCCTAAGTCCAAAGGCAAACTCTTCCTGCAAAGGGTAATAGATCACTATTTTAAGAATGCTGCACATGGAGAATCAACCATTAGCAAAAGGGGGTTTGTCTTTGAGTTGGTTCACTCTGAAATACCTGAAAGACTTTAACAGCCACAGACAAACCCACTCCCCACCCACCCCTGCTTTGAAATTGCCCTTCCAGCATGAAGCTGAACGCCCTGGTGATAGAGAAAAGAGGAACAGAAGTCTACAAAAGGAATAGGGGAAGGGAGGTTAAGAAAAAGTATAGAAAGTGAGGTGACTCCTCCATTTTGGACTGACAGATAAGAAAAATAAGAATTCTATTAACGCTGGGTTCTATTAAAGATTTGTATTAATTGCCCATGGGGAAAATCTGGCCTACTGATTACTTTTACAAATGAAGCTTTATTGGCATGCAGCCACATCCATTCATTCCTGCATTAGCACCACAAAAGCTGAGTTAAGGAATCATAACCGAGACCATCTGGTCATAAGACCTGACAGGCTACTGTCTGCCCCCTGCCCTTTTCTAAAGTGTTCTGCTCTTTGTGGTGGTATAGATTTACAATCCCAGAACTCAGAAGGCTAAAGCAGGAAGACTACCATGAGTTCTGGGTCTGTATGGCTAGATAACTTGCTGATGTCTGTTTTGTATGCCCTGCATGCACATTCCATGGAGTCAGTTAAGAAACAACCCCGGGTAAAGTTCCTCCACTATATGGCATTGCTTTAAACAGTTTCTGAGCCCTCACACATCTGGAGAAGGATGAAGAATTCATCTTTTAGCTATTTTCAGATAAGAACAGAGAAATGCGGAGAGTTGTTTCCCTAAGGTTATGCAAGCAAAAGACATTCTAATTTCTTGGTCAATTAGTTTTCACATCCCCTTTGTTTCTTCACGGATTGTATGGAACATTTCATCCAGCTTTTAATAAGGTAGGGGACAGTCCAAGTGATTGACATGTACAAACTCATCTAAAGGTTTCTGATGCTCACCGCCTACCCATGTTAAAACCGTACCTCATGCCACTGTCTCTTATCCAGAAAACTCTTATTCATCCAACAGATTCAAACCAAATGCCAGTGAACCACGAAGTCTTCTTGAAGAAGCTGATATGATCATGTTCTTTCTGTTCTGTTTTCTATTTTCTTTAGAATAAAGTTGTTTTCTGGGTTTGAGGTGGGGGCTGTCCTTGAACTCAGTATATAGCAGACAATGACCTTGAACCACTGATTCCCTTGCCTCCTCCACCTGCGGAGTGCTGGGATTGCAGGTTTGTGCCACCATGCCCAGTTTCTGTGAGGCTGAGATTGTGAAGCTTGGTAGCAAGGTATCAACTGAGTTACATTCCCAGTCCAAAGCGTTGCTTTGAGTAAAGCATGGTGGGTGGCTTGTGCCTGTAATCCCAAACCGAAGAGAGAGGCAGGTGGAAGGATCAGCGGCTCCAGGGGAGCTTCAGCTGCATGGTGAATTCCAGATCAGGCTGGGCCACACATGACTGCCTCAAAAGTAGTCAAAATGTTAAATGAATAAATAAGGAAATTGCTAATTGTTGCTTATACCTACTCTAGCTGAGATCATTTTGTGTAAGACCCTGAAATGCAATATTGGATAGTTCTCCTGTGTTTGTTTTGTTTGTTTGTTTTTACAAACACACATATGGGAGGCATAGGGGAAGGCCCTAAATAGGATAGCTATCTCTATAGCATTTCTCAAACTGGCATTCTATACAAAATATCCAGGCAAATGCTGCATATAGTATGTTCCTTTTCATTCCTCACTAAATAATTTGAGACACACTAAGCAAAATCTGCAGGTGGCCTTTCTGCTGAACATTCCAAATAGACCACACTTCATTGACTACAACTCTAAAATACGTGTTTTAGGAGTTGCAATGTAGCTTGATGGTAGAGTACTTACTAAACATATGAAGGACACTGGGTTCAATCATCAAGACAAGAGGGAAAGATAAAGGTTCATACTGATGCCCTTCGTAAATTTCTACGGGCATGTAAATGCACCCTATTCTGAGTCAAAATGGCTGCTCCCCTCACGTGCTGTCTCTACCCCGGGAGAGGGGAGAAATTGGAACTCTCATTATGTCCCTAAATCCTACTTAATCTCTGCTTTGACAGGTACACAGTTAGTCACCTCCTAGGAGTCCAAGGGCATTAACTATTCTGTAGAAAGTGTTGAGCATAGTTTGCGGAATGGAACACATTTTCCATAAGAGGAAGCTATTATCCTGACTGATTGTTTTAATCTCCCTCATTACCTTAAAGACCATAAAGACAGGGACCGAGTCATGTTTCTTTGTACCCTCCTAGCAATTAGAGCATTGTCTGGCTCATAGTTGGCTTAATAAATGTTTATTGAATAAATGAAGTTGTTTATTCCATATTTTTCTTTTTCCTATGCCCTGTGGACCCCATTTGGTTAGAGTAATAATTGCCATTTGAAGCAAGCACTTATATCATCAATCTAAATTCCACTAAAAGTGCAACCTAGTGTACATAGGAGAAACAGAGTTTGAAAATCCCTCTTACTTTGTGTCTAGTACTTTAGAATTCCCATTCCAAACCTGATCAGACCATTGACTGAGGCATAGCCTCATTGTCACATAGATATGAAGTGAGATTAGTGATGCTTCTGTGAACCCTGTTAAGTCTCCTATGCAACTTCAGGTTCCTCCAAGCAGAACTAGAGTTAAGCAGCCATTGCTCTCGTCAAGGTGGTACTGGAAATTAGGAGTTCTTCAGTGCCCCCTGGGAGTAGGAAATAGCACAAACCATGCTTGAAACTGAACCCACAAAAGCAGTGCCCATAGCAAATGCCTCCCCTCACCCTTGCATCCCTGTGTGCTGTCTAAGAGAAATTTTTCAGTAATTAACATCCTCTCATTTTAGGAGCTGCTATAGACATGTGGCTACTTAGCACTTGAGATATGACTCTTGCCTGGAAGAACTGAATCCACTTAGTATCAATGAATGTAAGTAGTCAAACAAGGTCAGGGCTTAGCCACAGGAGAGAATTTTGAAGGAAAAGCTCAACTAGTGAGACCCATTGGTCCTATGCAAGTGCCTCAGTTTCTTAATCAGAAATATGTTTTTAATAACATGAATTGGTTATGTTTTCATGAAGATTTTTTGTAATCTGCGACAAATTATTGCAAATGTTGGATAGTAAAAGAGTACAAATGCATTCTCTTAGAGTTCTTAAGTCAGAAGTTAGCTTTTATAGGTCTAAAATCAGGCTTAATTCATTTTGGGGGTTCTAGGAAAGGCTCTCTCAGTGTTTAGAGGCCTATACCCTTGGCCTTGTTCGTCATTCCTGGTCAGATGCATACCTACATAGTCCAGAAAATTTTTCCCATGTAAAGCATCCAGAAGGAGAAGACGGTGAAGAGTGTCATGAAACACTGCCATCGATATCTGACATTATTACTACAAACATGAACACGGGGCAGCTACAGATACCTGCATAACACTGGACCTTCTGTTCCCCATCACAGATCAGGAAGTTACCCATAAGGCCACATCCCTCTCTGAGGAGCCAACAGTTTATAATGGTTGCTGGAGGAAGAGGTTATCAAATGGCATCGCTATTGAGAGATTAGGTAGGGTGAAAAAATGCTTCAAGGGAAAGGTAAGTGGGTATAAGGAACAGGAGGTGGATTAATTAAAATACACCCGTGTGAAACTGTCAATAATGAAACAAGCAAGGAGAAAGATCCTTAATTAAGTCACTGCTACAAAATTGCTTTTGTCCAGCAAATTAACATTCACCGATTATCGGCATTAGGATCTGGATATTTCTGGAAGGTATTATTTATGCCGTTGCAAATAAATACAGCCACAGAAATGTCATGTATTTTATTATTGATGCTATGAAAATGCCTAACCTCCCACTTGAGGTCACAGTATTTGATCCATTTCTGTATTAGCAATTGGAAAACTGGTGATTTGACAAATTTGGAACTTGTGGCAGACAATTTTTGGAGAATATGGTGTTTTTCCAGAAATAACTTGATGTAGAATTCAATTCTCTATAGAGTTCAGTCTTCATCAGCAAGGGGAGGTGGAAAGCTCTCTCCTCCTCCTGGGAAATGCATCCAATTGTCCTCATTTGTGGGACAATTTCTGGTTACTGAAAGGCCCAAATTACTTTACTAGTTCAAATAGTTGTGAAAGGTAAATAAAATGTCATGCCATTGAGTTTTTAGGTAAGTGTAAGAGGAAAAAAAATCATTAGCTCAAGGCAAATGTGTTCAGAGGACCAGGAAAGGATGCTGAGAACAGTGTGTGAGGGATGAGTCCCACTTGGAATAAGTGAATAGCAAGTGTGCTTCATATGATACTGAAGGGAGTCACTTCTAAGTTTTCTTCTAAGTCTAAGCCTCATTTTTTATAGGCAAAAAACCCAAGGCTTGGAAAGTAATCTTTAAAAAAATCACAAAACTATGAAAACGTCTCAGGTATTTTGGGATCTGCAGAGACCGAGATGGTGGTAGAAGGTTGGTGTGAAGGTAAGCACCTGTAATCCTAGCTACTAGGGAGACAGAGGCACCGCCTGGGCTATGTTTAGCAAAACCTTATGTCTAAAAATGGAGAGAAAGGAAGGGGAAAGGAAGTTGAGGAAATGAAAGACAGAAGGGAACAGGACTGCACAGCAAGGAGCAGATGGTAGTGCCCTGTGCACTGCTGCTTTCTCTCTGGCTCCCCTGTGCACAGTGCAGGGCATAAACTTCCTGCACTGTGGAGTTACTGTGGTCTCAGGTGCACCCTGACCCCTGTAAGAGGAAGACAGGCTGCAGATATTTTATGAGAAGTAGTAGAAAAGGCAACCTGGCCAAGACTACACAAACATGGCTATTATATCAGCCTTTAAAAGCAAGTCCAGAAAAGTAGGTCTCTGGTGGACCCCAGCCACAAGAGGAGTTCCTGGCAGAGTACCTGTTTTCCCCCATAGCAAAATCATAGACATGTGAGAGACAATTAAAATCATGGTTGAATATTTTGTAAAATAATGACATTCTTCTAATTAAAAGATAATTATTGGATTTGTGAGTGATACGTTATACTTATAAAGGTTAAAGTTTGGATATCCCTTGTTTGAAATGCTTGGAACCAAAAGTGGTTAGTAGCCCTAATTTTTTTTGAGACAGTGCAGTGTAACACAAACTCAAAATCATTTTATGATTATCTAGCAATATTCTCACTGTGTCTCTTTTCTGATAGAAAAAATAACCTTGAATGTTGTCAAAACTGTGAGCCATAATAGGCTACAACTATGAGCCTATAGCTCTTTGGAAAAGAATTATTTATATATACATATAAAAATGACTTCTAGAGAAACATATCAGGCTCTTATGATTGACTGACCTCTGAGAATTGAAATTGATAAGCAAGATTATGGGAAATCATGTTGGAGTCTGTCTCCATATTTCTCATACTGTGTTTTTGCAATGAGTATAACAGTACTACATGTATTTGTGTATATATAGCATATTAATTATTTTTCTTATGGCTGCACAAAACATCTGACAAAAACAATTTAAGGGAAGGAGGAGGACTTATGCAGGCTCACCGAGAGTACAGGTTAATATGGCTGGGAAATCGGGGAGACAGACTTGAAGTGTCTGGTCATGTTGCCTCTACAGTCCCGAAGCAGAGAGTGATGGATGTTCACGCTCAGCTAGATTTCTGCTTTTTATTCAGTTTGAGATCCAAACGCTTAGAACAATGCTACCCAAATTTAAAATGGGTCTTTCAGCCTTCATTAACCTAACAGAGATAATCCTTCAGAGGCACACTGTCTTAGTCAGGGTTTCTATTGTTGTGAAAAGACACCATGACCACAGCAAGTCTTATAAGGAAAACATTTAATTGGAGGAGGGTGACTCACTCACAGTTTCAGAGGTTCAGTTCATGATCATCATGGTGGGGAACATGGTAGCATGCAAGCAGATGAGGTGGTGGAAGATTATCTGAGAGACCTACTACATCTTGCAGGCAACAGGAAAATGGTCTGAGGATTACACTGAGCAAAGCCTGAGAAAAAGAAACCTCAAAACCCACCCCCACAGTGACACATTTCCTCCAGCAAGGCCTTGCCTACTCCAACAATCTCACACCTCCGAATAATGCCACTCCTAATGAATTTATGGAGTTCAATTACATTCAAACTACCACACATACCCAGAGGCTTGTGGTGGGTCTAGATTCAAGTTCACAGTCAATATACAAATTTCTTCAACAGGAACTATCATATTCACTGTTCTTAAAATCATAAAAGAGGACTGGTGGGATGACTCAATGAGTAAAATACCTGCTTCTAATAGCCTGACAAATCCTCAGAACCCACATGGTAAAAAAAGTGGGGGTGAGCTGATCCCTGCAAGTTGTACTCTCTAACTGCCTCTTGTACAATGTGGCATTCACATATGTACACACACATGCATAAATAAACATTGAATGAATGAATGAGTGAATGAATGAATGAATGAATGTTTTTAAAGACTGACAGAGTTAAGATCTCCCTAGGTCAGGATCATTGAGGAGGAGGTACTACTGAATTCACTAAGGAAAGAAATAGTCTGTGTTGACATGCATGGAATAAAATACAGTGCATCAATCTAGACACAGTGGTGCACATTTGTAATTCCAGCAGCAGGGGGCATAGACAGCATAATTGACAAAAGTTTCAGGCTAGTGAGGTCTATGTAGACTGTTCCAGGTCAGTGACAGTTAGACAGTGTTAAAATTCACATCATATCAAGCACTCCCTATTGTAAAGATTCAATGTACAAACCTAAGTTGACCTTGTCCATGTTTTATTTCTACTAAATCCTGTCTTAGGGTTTCTATTGCTGTGAAGAGGCACCGTGACCACAGCAACTTTTATAAATGAAAACATTTAATTGGGGTGGCTTACAATTTCAGAGATGTACTCATGTGGGGAAACATGGTGGAATGCAGATAGACATGGTGCTGGAGAAGGAGTTGAGAGTTCTACATCTTGATCCGCAGGAAACAGGAAGTGAACTATGTCACTGGCTGTAGCTTGAGCATAGAAGACCTCAAAGCCTGCCCCACTGAGTGACATACTTCCTCAACAAGGCCCACACTGACTCCAAAATGCCATACCTCCTAGTAGTGTCACTCCCTTTCAGGGCCATTTGCTTTCAAACAAGCACCTTCTACTCCCTGACCCTCACAAAATGTCCAATAAGAAGTGGGAACTCAGAACAGTTTAGTGATAACATGACACATTGGAGACCAGGCTTTGGCAGGCTTTGAAAGTTCTGTGTCTCAGGAGTCACTAACATGAAGCAATGGGGCCAATGCTCCTGTAGGCTTTGGGAGTGACTCACTAGTCACAGGGTCAAAACAAGTCACTCCACTCTGCTAGCTGGTAAGCGAGAGAAAATATCACAACCCAATTGTGAACCATTTTAAATTTATCTTTAAAAGTCACCACCATAAGTGTCTTTCATTCATCTGTGATTTTTCTGTTGGGAATTGTGAATTTAGATCTGTACTCCATTTTTAATTGGATTATTTGGTATTTTTATGCCTAGTTTCTTGAATCCTTCTTATATTTTGGAGATCGGTCCTCTGTCTGATTTGGGGTTGTTGAAGTTCTTTTCCCATCCACTAGGCTGCCTTTTTATCTTATTGACTATGTTCTTTTCCTTACAGAAGTTTCTCAATTTCAGACAGTCCCATTTTTTTATTGTTGCTTTCAGAGTCTATGATACTGATGTTATATTTAGGAAGTGGTTTCCTGTGCCCATGTATTCAAGGCTACTTTCCACTTTCTCTTCTATCAGGTTCAGTGTGGCTGGATTTATATTGAGGTCTTTGATCCATTTGGTACTTGAGTTTTGTGCATGGGGATAGATATGGAACTATTTGCATTCTTCTATATGTTGACATCCAGTTATGCCAGCACCATTTGTTGAAGGTGCTTTCTTTTTTTCCATTGTATAATTTTAGCTTCTTTTTCAAAACTCAGGTGTTCATGAGTGTATGGATTAATACCAGAATCTTCTAATTGATTCCATTGTTTCTCCTGTCTGTTTTAAAGTCAATACCTAGCTGTTTTTATTACTGTGGCTCTATAAAAGAGCTTAAGGTATGGTGATGCCTCCAGAAGTTCCTTTATTGTACAGGATTATTTTGGCTATCCTGGGTTTTTTGTTTTCCCAGATGAAGTTAAGTATTATTCTTTTGATGTTTGTTAAGAATTGTGCTTGGATTTTGATGGGGATTGCATTGAATTTATACATTGCTTTTGGTTAGGTTGCCATTTTTTTTAATGTGGATCCTACCTATCCAAGAGCATGGGAGATCTTTCCATTATCTGATATCTTCTTCAATTTATTTGTTCAAAGATTTAAAATTCTTGTTGTACAGGTCTTTCACGTCTTTGGTTAGTGTTATCCCAAGATATTTTAAGGTCTTTGTAGCTACTGTAATTGGCAATGCTTCTCTGATTTCTTTCTCAGTCCCTTTATCATTTGTATATGGGAGGGCTACTGATTTTTTTTTAGTTGATCTTGTATTCTGCCACATTACTAAAGGTATTTATCAGCTGTTGGAGTTCCCTCATAGAATTTTTGGGATCACCTATGTTTACTGTCATATCATTTGCAAATGACAAAAGTTTAAATTCTTCCTTTATAATTTGTATCCTTCTGATCTCTTTTTGTTGTCTTATTGTTCTAACTAGAACTTCAAGTACTATGTTGAATAGATACGGAGAGAGTGGACAGCCTTGTCTTGTTCTTATTTTAGTCAATTCGTTTTGAGTTTCTTTCCATTTAATTTTATTTTGGCTGTCTGCTTGCTGTATATTGCTTTCATTGTGTTTAGACATGTTCCTTGTATCCCTGATCTCTCCAAGACCTTTATCATGAAGTTGTATTGGATTTTGTTGAATGCTGCTTTTTCAGCATCTAATGAGATAATCCGTAAAGCAAAGGATAACCAACCTATAGTCCACAACCCCAAGAAATTAGATGGCAAGGAGATGCCCTAAGAGAAACATACATAAATTTTTCCTGAAAGGGGAAATGGACAGGATCTTGGAAGCTTAGGGGTAGGGGGAGAAGGAAGGGCAGAAAGGGAAGAGAAGGAGAGAAGGGGAGTGGGGAGGAGAACGTGAAAGAACAACGGGATGGTGGAGATGAGGGAAGGACAGAGAGGGAGAGCAAGGAACGAGATATCTTCATTGAGGGAGCCATTATGGAACTAGCAAGAAATTTGACACTAGGGAAATTCCCAGGAAACCTCAAGAATGACCCCAGCAAAGACCCTAAGCAATAATGAACAGGGTGCATGAACTGGCCTTCCCCTGTAATCAAATGGATGACTACCTTAATTGTCATCATAGAACCTTCATCCAGCGACTGCTGGAAGCAGATGCAGAGATCCACAGTGAAGCACTCTTAGAGTTCAGTCGAAGAGAGGGAGGAGTGATAATATAAGTAAAAGGGTCAAGATCATGATGGGGATTCCCACAGAAAGAGAAGACCTGAGCTAGTGGGAGCTCACTGACAGTGCAGGGGTGGGGACCAGCTTGGGACCAAACTAGGCCTTTTAAATGTGGGTGACAGTTGTATGGCTGGGACAGTCTGTGGAGCCACTGACAGTGGGAGATGATTTATTCTTACTGCTTGAACTGGGGATTTGGAGCGCAATCTCTTTGGAAGGATGCCTTGTATAGTGGAGAGGGCCTTGGTCCTGCCTCAAAGCTATGGGCTAGACTTTGTTAACTCCACATGAGAAGCCTTATCCTCTCTGAGGAGTAGATGGGGATGGGGTGGGGAAAAGGCAGGGGGAGGGGAGGGGAGAAAAGTGGGAAATGGGATTGGTATGTAAAATGAGAAAAGACCGTTTTTTTTAAAAAAAATAAATTGATTAATTAAAAAAAATCACCACCTTAAATTCTGACTGGGCATTATCCAGGTCAAAACAATCTAACGAGAAGGAGAAAGATTAGGATGAGAGAGTTAGAAGCCTTGAAGAGTGAGCTAGAAATGAGGACTGAGATGGTCTCAGCTAAAATTCATGAATTTAGGCAGAATCACAGCTCCTCCACTACCTTTTTTACTGCATTTAAGGAAAATGGACAAAAACAAATCAATAAGGGTCACTTAGAATTCTAAATCCATCTGCAAATATGTTCCAATTGGTTATCCAATATCAAATGCTCATTTCTGAAAACATGCATGCAAGTAACATGATACAGCATGAGCAGTTATACTTAGGAATATGTATGTATCTAAATATACAGACAAGAATGTGGTAATACTTAATGAAAAAAAGAGATCATGAATTTGAACAAGACCAAGGTAGGATATTTGGGAAATTTTGGAGGGAGAAAAGGGAATTAGACATAGAGCTAACCTAGTGAAACATTTTCTTGGAATGAAATAAGATAAAAGTCAAAGACTTTTTGAAAACATTATCTTATACATCAAATCCATTTGCTGATTTTTGTAACTCTTACATGAAAGGAGGGTGCTGTAGGAAGAAGTTTCTATAGAGATAAGAACACAGCTTTGGAACCAAGAGTCCTGAATTCACAACTTAGTGTCAGCAGTTTAGGCACCTCTACGCAGCTTACCGTAAAAGCACAGAACCTGTGCTGAAGTGATACCATAAAAGCTTCTACTTAGGTGAGGAGGCTAGAGAGATGGCTCAGCCATTAAAAGCATGGTCTCCTCTTCTAAGACAAGAGTTCAGTTTCTAGAACTCAAGCTAGGTGAGTCAGATCCACCTGTAACTCCATCTCCAGGCACCTGACACTGTCTTCCTGCCTCCAAACAGGGCGCTCATTCATGTGTGGCATACACACATGAACATAAATAAAAACAAATCTTTAAAATAAGATGACTTAGATGAGTGTAGAATGCGATCAGCACCTAGAAAAAGCTTTCTTCCCTCAAGAGTTTGAAAACACACACACACAGAGAGGGGGGAGAGGAGAGGGAGAGAGACGCGTGCGCATGCGCGCACACACACACACACACACACACACACACACACACACACACACGAATACCTTAGGATGCTTCATAAACACGAAAGCAAAACATGTGTCCTGGCAATGCCTCTAAAGCTGCATTTCTTGTTGGCCTAAGCTGTGCTCAAGAATGGCGATGAATGGGAACTCCTATAAACCCAGCCCTTTGCCATTTCCAGCAAAGCACTATATCCTGTTGAGTTTAAGTATACATTACTATGACTCCCCTCTAAAATACAGTGAACAAACTTTAGCTTCACTCTTATAGAAGAACAGAGTTATCTATCTCCAGTGGGAACTAAGAAAGACAAAGAGGTAATAGAATGCTTTTTTATTATTATTATTTCTTAAGAATGGATGGGAGCCTTGCCCTCTTCAGACACTAAATGCACTAGGCAATGTTGGAAAATGAGGACTGAGGATCTTAGCCAGCGCCACTGGTAGGAGACTTGCCATATCCCCACCCCCAAATTTCTCTGTATCTTTCAGAGGACCTAAGGGGCCTAGAAGTTGTGAGAAAAGCTAGAAAATGGGGTCAGGAGACCTGTGTTCTGAGAATAACATGTTATATGACCTTGGGCCGCCATTTTCTCCTCAAACTACAATAGTCAGGAGCTAGTTTATAGATTTAAGGATAAGTTCCTGCTTCTCATGATCCACTTACTTTTTCATTTTAGCTGTTTTTTGTTACGTACTCCCTTGATCGCACCTTAAGCACTCTTGTGCTGTGCTTTAAGCTCTGACTTCAAAAGGATGTATCATCTAGCAGACTTCTGAAACTCCCATAAACTCTTTAACCTCAATCTCATCACCCCTGAATGATACCAAACGGTCCATGGAGGTATTGCATAAGCTCACAGGCAGTGCTTAGCAAATTTTAAAAAGTATCTTTATTTACGGCTGGTATTATCTCTCCAAAAGGCCCTTTGCAGTCACCCCTTTCTTATGACTTTGCTTCAACCCTTACAGCCTTGACCTAAACAGCTAGGAATGCATTTTTTTATTTTAATACCTGTTGCTTGCGTGTATGTGTGCACATGGCCACCTGCCACTTGTGTGAGTAGAAGCCATAGGTCAAGCCATGGAAGTTAGTTTTCTCAATCTACCACGTGTGTTTCAGATCAAACTCATGTGACCAGGTTTAGCAGCAACCTAAGCTACCTTGTCAGTCCCCAAGTGGATTTTCTTTGTTGTCTCCAGATGAAAATGAAATCTTTTAAGTATTTATGTGGTTGTACTTGAACAAGCGTGCTGATCAGCAAGAACAATTCTTGCTGGTCGCTTCCTTTTGATGAGGTAAAGCAATGGATTATGAGCTATGGTGCCTAGACAGGGAGTCAGTTCTTTGCTACTTCAAGGTTCTCATTCTAAGGTTGGTTTTCATTTAATATTATAGACAGCCAGTCAGGGAGTGATTCATTCCATCCTCTACCATGGAGTTACCTGGCATAATCTTCATGATATTTAATTTCCAGCTATGAGAAAACTGCCCATATACAAGATCTATTGGTAAAGGCTTGTAATCCCACCTACTCCTAAAGTAGGCTGAGGCAGGAGGATTACAAGTTTCAAGGCTTACCTGGCCTCAAGGGCAAGTTCAAGTCACTCAGACATTCTGCAGCACAAGGAGAATAAAGGGTACGGGTGAGGGCAGCTTGTGAAGTAGCTCAATAGAAATGCAATGCCCAGTACAGGCCTGGGGATTTAGAAACAAAATCTGACCACTCAGTCTGTATTACCAGCTTCAGCTATGAAAGACACGCAGGGTGAGTTGACTTTAATCCGTAAGACACAGGTTCTTTCTAGGACTCAAATGGTTGTAATGGGTTTCTCTTTCTCCAGAAGAAAGAGTCAAACAAAGTAGAAACCCACACTTTTTTCCTGTGAGAAGTGGCAGATGAAAGAGGAGGCTCATAGTCTCCCTGCCATTGTTTCCAAGGCTGAAGCCCAAGTAGAGAAAGCTGGGTCTTCATATTCATTCTGCCCCTAAACTACCCTGATTCCTGAACCTTCTCCATGGGTCAATAGAGACCTCTGATCAATCCAGATGTTTTTGCCTTCCATGTATGGTCTGGTTACAGCAGAGACACAGTACCTGGGAAGCAATTTGGTCAGAACTCCAGGCCTCTTTCCTGTGACCATCACAGTCCAAAACATACAGCAAGTGCCCAGAAATGACCTTTGTCCCCAAAGATATTATTTCTTAGCCAATCCATATTTTCCCATCAACGGTGTCTCAGTCAGCAATCAAGCACAAACCCAGGAAAGACAGGAGCTGTTTTATTCAGTAATTCATCTCCACAGCCCTAGATGGCGCTAGAAACTCTGTAGGAGGGCAAGAAAGTCTTGGATTTACTTTCAGGATGCCTGTGCTAGGAGCTCCCCTCCCCTCCTCCTCAGTAACACAGGGAGAAGTATCTGTTCTTCTCTCCAGGGCCCCTGGACTCCTAAGTACTACAGGAATTTATCAGAAGACGATGAACTGAAACCAATACTCTTGGTCAGGAATGGACAATCAGTTCAAACTCTGCCTACTGTCAGTTTTCGTTCGTAAAGATTTACAGAAACACAGCCCGCCTGTTTGTTTACATGGGGTCGATAGCGGCATTCCGGCTGCCGTAATGGAGCTGAGTAGTTACAACCATCTGGCTTACAAGGCCAAAAAATGTTTACTTTCTGGCATTTCACAGAAGAAAGCTTACTGCCCTCTCCTCCAGTTTAAACTGCAAGACTTCAAGCGCCTCTGTCTGAAAAGAAAAAGGGAAAAATTCTTAAGCTTAGGAAAAATACTATTTCTTGATACTGTAATACTAAGAAACGTTTTTGATACATTCTGTATGAATATGGAAACACACATGCACAACATTTTTCTACATTTAATTCTCTCAACAGCTGGGTGAGGTAAGCAGGCAATTTTAGCCTTGTTTCATAAGTGGAGGAATAAAAAAAATTAAGTACCATGTGCTAAGAGAGAAACCGTGTTCAGCTGGTTATTGTAGCGCTTGCCTATAAGAGGATAAGGAGTCATCCTCAGCTACATATGAGTTCAAGGCTAGTCTGGGCAACATAATACCATGTCACGAGAAAAAAAATGAGAGAAAGAAGCAAGGAGGAGAGTAGAAGAGGGGCAGAAGGAAAAAAAGGAAATTAATTTACAGCTGGAATCAACATGACACTCAATAATTGAGCAAGACCTATAACTTCTGTCCTGCATCCCTCTTCTTTCTCCACTATGGTGCTGATTCCCAGAGTTCTCCAATGGCTTTGCAGAGTTCTGCTTCCTACATTTCCCATCCTGGAGACACATAGTTCACACTACTTAGCAGTTTACTTCATTTAAGCTTTTTTCAGTCATGACATAGCATTCTCTGCTCCAAAGCCTATTTGCAGAATGAACAAATTATGACAGCCCATGTTTCCCTCAGGAAGCTTTCACTGTCGACATGGGAAGCCCATATGAGAAGACAAGGCATTGGTGTAGTTCCTCACGCCTCCCTGCGAGTCACCCCAATTCAAGTTTTATTATGATTTTATGATTCTTGGTCACTTCCTAAGCTCCCAGGGGGTGTGCAAAAGACCCACACCTCTGAGTTTGCAAAAACAATGCAGGGGCCTGAACATGTGATGGAAGATCCTGTCATAGCCTCTTCCTTTCCAGTATTCTCATCTTTCCTAAAGAACAATGGTTCCTAGTGGCGCCATAACTAGCAGGGTTTTTCTCTTTACCACACACACACACACACACACACACACACACACACAAATACACGATGAAGTCAGCAAATAAAAGCCAAGTGATCTGAGAACATCTGCTATGAATATTTTAACCTAGCAGGATAGTAAGGAAACAATATCAGAGCTGGAAAACAATTCAAAGCCAATAGAGTTGCCAGAGACTTAGAATCTGGACACAAAGGAGCCAACAAAAGCCAGAGCAGAAATTCTGGGCCTTTGGGGACAGTGTGTCACTGTGAGAGTCCACCACACACGGACTGCCAGGCCTCAGCAGAGCTGATTCGGTTGCCAGGTCATAGACCTGACTGACTGCTTGTCTATCCCGTTCCCAGGTGACGTTGATGCCTTTAATTCTGTGGCAGCATGAGGGCCATGCTGTGTGTGGAGCAGACAACAGGAGAGCGTCTGAGATGTCAAGAGACCCAGGATTCTCCCATTGGAGTCTCAAAACCCAAATTTGGATTTGGTAATTTTGGAAGAAAAGGGCTCCACATTTCTAATAAACTCCAGGCACTGTGGACTTGGCTAATCTGGCCCCAGTCGATTGGCTATTGGCAAGTAAACTCTTGCAAGTGGAACCCTTTGGGGGTTTCTGTGCAGTTAAACACGCTACAAGACTTTAATTTTGTATCAAGGATTTTGTTGTTCTCCTGAGGGTAATGCCTTTTCCTGTCTTCCTCATTGCTCCTTTTCTTCTAAACTCAAGTGTCCTCTTTCGTCTACTCCTGTGAGCTATGACCACATCATCAGGTGGAGAGTTAAGAAGCACAAACAATGGTCAGAGTCAGGCTATCGGATTGGAGTTTGGACTGCACTTCTAAAAGATGTACAACAGTGGACGTTTTGCAGAACCTTGGGTCTCAGTTTCCTCAACTTCAAAGTGATGTGGTTATCTGCTTTAAATGGACTTTAAAATACCTTAAGACACCCAAAGAGTCCATAATGCTAAAGGCAGTAACAAGCACAGCAAAGAGAAATAGTACGAGTGCTGCCACCTTTGGGTGGAACATGTAACTTCACCTGTATCACACCCAGCTTTCCCAACCTGACATCTTGCCAAACTTCCATCTCCTGTCACCCCAATGCCTACTTAATAATTATTCCACGTGGTTACAATTCATAGTGATTTTTCCTCAACATGGAAGTTCAGAAATAAGCATGGTGAGTTTGATTTTTATATCATTGTCCCTTACATATATTGAAATTTTACAGGCTAATCAAATGATTTATGGACCCTCCTCCTTCATTTTCATGATTTCCGTGGTTTCAGAAAAATTGAAGCACACTGATTTATAGGGCATTTGAATTGAATTATTAGTTAGTAACTGAACACTCTCAAGAGTGTACCACTGAGGAACAGAAGAAAACTAAGGGCTTTGGATTGACGTGAACCTCATTTTGGCCATTTCTCCCTTCTCACTGTAGTCTTCGGCAAGTTTCTCAACTTCCCTGTGTCATATATCTCCACATTTCTCTAGATTAATTCCTTTTGTTGCTGAAGAGTCAAAAAACAATAATAACGTAATCAGGGCCTTGACGAAGTTGGTAGAGAGATCTCCCAGCAGCCACCGCAAAGCAGGCTGTGATGTTAGAACACTGGTGTCAGTGTCTGCCTGCTCCGTTTTATGACTCAGCATTACTATGGGAATTTCTACTCATTATGTCTTCAATGGAGATGAAAACTGTTTGAGATTTGTTGAGGATTAAATTTCTGTGGGCTAGATTGTGTCACCCCAATATCCACATGCTGAAGCCCTGACTCGGAACATGACACGAGACTGTGTCGGGAGGAAGTTGTGAGGGGGTGATTAAAGATAACGTGGCTGTATGGATATGACTCTGATCCAATAGGATTCGTGCTCTAATAAGAAGAGAAATTAGAGAGTTTTAAAGTATGTTCTCTGTGGTGGCTTGAACAACCTATGTGGTTGGCCCCCATAGGTTCATAGAGAGTGGCACTGTTAGGAGGTGTGGTCTTGATAGAATAGGTGTGGCATTATTGGAGGAAGTGTGTCTCAGTTCACTTTCTGTTGCCTATGGATCAAGTTGCAGAACTCTCAGCCACCTCTCCAGCATGCCTGCTGCATGCTAGCTTGCTTCCTGCCATGATGATAATGAACTAAACCTCTGAAACAGTAAGCCAGTCCCAATTAAATGTTTTCCTTTATATAGTTGCTTTGGCCATGGTGTCTCTTCATAGCAATAGAAACCCTAAGACATTCTCCATCGCCCCACCATCTCTGAGGGTATGAAAAGTACATTAGAATGTGCTTGTCTACACTCTAAAAAGAATCCTTACTGATATCAACAACCACCATGTGGAGAACTAGATTTTTGACTTTTGGTCTCCAGAACATTAAAAAACACAAAAGAACAACAACAACAAAAAACCTTCCTATTGTTTAAACCATCAATTTGTGAAATTTTGGAACACCGTCCCAAACTGATACATATTACCTGAACAGAACTTCATTTGGGATATCAACCAACTTTCAAATCATGATACAGAGACGAATTATTAGTTATGAATGCTCGGCCTTAGCTTAGGCTTATTTCTTGTTAGTTCTTATGACTTAACTCATTTCTCTTTATCTGCACTTTTTGCCTGGGGCTTTTTACCTTTCTTTCCTTCTGAATATCTTACTTTCACTGCTTCTTGTGTCTGATTGACTGGCAACTGCCTGGCTTCTGGCTCCTCTTTCTCCTTCATTCTCTCCTCCTTCTTTTCTTGTTGTTCTTGAGCCACGATTTTTTTTTCTATTTCTTCTCTCTGCATGCCAGCTCTGAATAGCCCTGTCTCTGCCTAGATATTGACCATTTAGCTCTTACAAGACCAATCAGGTATGTTAGGCAGGCAAGGTGCAACAAATGCAACACATCTTTACATAATTAAACGAAAGTAGCATTAATAAATGTAACACATTTTTACATCATTAACAGAGGCATCAGAAATAAATATAACACACATTTACACGGTTATGCATCATAAACAAATATAACACATCTTTGCATAGTTAAATATTCCACAACATAGAACTAAATATATATAAATCCTGACTAGGGTTTGGAAAAATATCATTCTTCTCCTCTATCCTGATATAAAATGTTAAATTTATTATAAATATGAGCTCAACTCCATCAAGATACCAAAACGAACACAGGACAATTTCTTGCATCTTGCCAACAAGCTTGCACCTACACCCTTTCTTCCAAGTGTACAATGTCTTCAGATGAGGAAATAATTGTGAAGGAATAGAACTCATGTGCAAGGAAAGTGTAGTGGGGAATTTCCACTGACATCTGCACACGGCATTCAGAAAGAAGACCCCTGGCAGACCCACTGTATTGGCAGCCATGGCCAAGCATAGAAACCAGCATGTTTGGGCTTATAACCCACAGGTGGATTACAGTTCTCCACAGTCTTTCTCTTCTCAATGGAGATGCTGTGGTGCAAATATTGACGTCATCAGCCATAAAATAAGTGCTAGGATCAATATTTTAAAATATTCTAAACAGCATTCTTGGCTCTCAATTACTTTTCAA
The DNA here is from genome assembly GCF_982192425.1 of Myodes glareolus. NCBI lineage: Eukaryota > Metazoa > Chordata > Mammalia > Rodentia > Cricetidae > Myodes > Myodes glareolus. The sequence continues at coordinate 44,186,745 of NC_142032.1, forward strand.
CTCTATTTTTGACCACTTCTTTTCTTGACTTTTTCCCTCAGCTCACTCAGTCGTCCGCTCGAACTAATGGGGGGTCTCTCACCTCTCTTTGTTTTTGAATCTAGGAACCCCCACTACCTACATCTGTTATTGGAAAACATTGTTTCTCTGTGAGTTTTTTTCACGTTCTGGTATGCTCTATGTCACAAGACACTAACCACCCCTGGTTCTGGATTGTCATTCCAAAGATGTTTTGAAAGATGTCTCCTTCACAGAGTTACGTTCCATAGACTTACGGTCTTTCTCCTCTGATGTAGCCCGTGCCTGCGCAACCATCTGCCATCCCATACACTGCTCTGGAAGGACTAGGAATAAGGCAGCCTTCATTTTAAATTGCCATCCTAGCACTCAGAAATAGAGGCAGAAAAATAGTGTATTCAAGACCAGCCTGAGCTACATAGCAAGTTCTGGGCTAGCAGAGACTACATAGTGAGACTCTTTCTCAAAACATAAATAAAATCAAAATAATATAAAATCCCAGTGCAGTGAAGAGTACACGGACCCTTAACAGAGACCTCTCCCCTGCCATCAGGAACTTTTGAGGGTCTCGTGCTCAGAGCAACTGCAAGCATAGGAAAACAAGTTGTTTACTCAGGCAGACAGGGGGTCACAAGAAATTCAGGGTCTGGGGCCCACAGTCCCCAACAGTAGTTACATTGGGAAGAAAAGCTCTAGTGAGAAGCTGGGCATAATGGTGTGTGCCTTTAACCCCCCAAACAGAATTTTGGCCAAACAGAATTTTGTGAATTTGAGGCCAGCCTGTTCTTTTTTATTTTATTTTTTTTATTCAATTTACGTACCAACAATTGTTCTCCTTCCCTCCCCTCTTTCCCCTCCCTCCCACCTCCCCCCAACTCACAATCCACTCCTCAAAGAGGGTAAGGTCTCCCATGGGGAGTCAACTAAGCCTGGCATATTGAGTTGAGACAAGACCAAGTTCCTCTTCATTACATTAAGACAGAGTAAGGTATCCCATTATAGTAAACGGCTCCAAAAAGTTAGTTCATGCACCAGGGATAAATCCTGGTCCCACTTCCAGGGGCCAGACAACTGTCACCCACATTCAGAGGGCCTAGTCTGACCCCCATACAGGCTCCCTAGCTGTCAGTCCAGAGTCCATGAGCTCCCACTAGCTCAGGTCAGCTGTCTCTGGCTTTCCCCATCATGCTCTTGCCCCACCTTGGTCATATAATCCCTCCTCCCCCTCTCTGATTGGATTCCAGGAGCTCAAGGCCAGCCTGTTCTACACAGTGAGTAATGGGCCATCCAGGGCTACAATAGTGAAAACTTGTCTTCAAAAAGGGAAGGAAGGAAGGAAAAAAGGAAGGAAGGAAGGAAGGAAGGAAGGAAGGAAGGAAGGAAGGAAGGAAGGGAGAGAGGGAGGGAGGGAGGGAGGCAGGCAGGCAGGCAAAAGAGAGAAAGAAAGAAAGAAGGAAAGAAAGAAAGAAAGAAAGAAAGAAAGAAAGAAAGAAAGAAAGAAAGAAAGAAAGGGAAATAAAAAAGGAAGGAAGGAAGGAAGGGAGGGAGGGAGGAAAAAAGGAAGGAAGGAAGGAAGGCAAAGAAAGAACTCCAGTGAATTCATCTTGATAGCCCTCAAACAACACAAAGTAGTCAATTTTTTAAAAATGTGTATTGAGGTCAGGTGTGGAAGTACATGCCTGTGATTCCAGCATGCAGCAGGTAGAAGCAGAAGGATCAAGACCAAGTTTGAAGCCAGCCTAGTTTACATAAGTTCAGGACATCCAGGACTATACAGGAAAACCTTCTGCAACAAACGCACATGGTGACCACTTACTGCGTGTATGGCCAAACACTGTTGTATGTGTTGGGGATCCATCAGAGGTGAATCATTCAGATTACAAAGAGAAAGCATCCAAATGCTTACATTTAGATTTTTTAAATTTGTTTGTTTGAAATTGGTACATAAAAAGATGGTTTTGGAGATTATAATTGAGGAAATACATTTGCTTACATAATCTGAACCGAAATGAAAAACTGTTATATCAGGTAAAGTTAATGATTATTGTATTTAATTCTTCTTTTTGTAGTGTTTACTTTTCACGGGCATGTGTTTGAGTACATGTATGTACACCATGAGCATTTAAGGGCCCAGAGAAATCAGAAGAGGACACCATCGGATCCTCTGAAACTGTGTTGCAGGAGGTTGTGAGCCTCCATGTGGGTGTTGGGAATGGAGTCTGGATCCTCTGCACAAGCAAGGAGGTCTCTTAACCATGGAGGCCTTTCTCCAGCCCCAATACTTAACTTCTTTAAAACAGTGTTATTTTATCTATTTTGAGTATTGGCTTAACAACAGCAAGAGAGTCCTAGACAGCCTCTTAAAGACTTATTTTTTATGTATATTTGTCTGTACTAGTTGAAATATAGGTGCACCATGTGTACACAGGGCACTACAGAAGCCAGAAGAGCCTCTGGGTCCCCCCTGAAAAAAAAGAAAAAAAAAAACAAAAATGGAGTCACGGAAGTTGTAAAGTTGTTTGAAATTGGTGATGGGAACTGAACCACGTCCTCTGTAAGAGCCGTAAGAACTCTTAAGTGCTGAGCCATTTCTCCGGTCCCCAATCACAGACCATTCAAAGTTTTCTTTCCTTGTTACACAACTGAGTTGATTTGCATAACCTCTTACAGTCTCGTTATTCATAAACGCTATGCAACTGCCCTTTTTCTTATGCAAGCAAACATCTCGCACACTTGTCTTCTGTTCCCTGTGCACAGGAGTCAAACCTCCCGTTCAAATACAGTTAGTGAACTCAACTCCTCGCCAGACTTTTGGCATCTAACACCGTCTAAAAGGTCTCTCAGCATTGTAAGTATAGGAAGGGTGGGGTCATTCCCAATGACATCACACTTTCGTGGGATGAATAGGTTTTTCTCAGATAACAGCTCGTTTTGACACACAGCAGCCAGAAGGGAAGGACCAATTTCAGGAAATCAACAGCCCAGTACCCACTCATTCAATCATAGGCCTCGGGGCCCTGAGAAAATCATCTTGCTAAACCGTGGCTTCAAATGCTCTAACATTATGCAAAATGCATTGCTATCTCCCCGAGAGGTGTCTAGGAAGACAGAAACATAGTCATAATTGTAATTGTATTTGCAACCAGAAAAAAATGAGTGCAGGGATGTGTCAAAGGGGTTTTTCTTCTCCCTTAACACCACTCTGCATGAGAGACAGCAGCAGCCTCAGATACTGCCCGTACTTTTTCTTCCTAGGGCCCTATTGATAATAGAATGTACTTTCTGTGTTTATTTTTTATTAACTCAATCAACACAGAACATAAGCAAGAGTAGACCCACACCTCATTTTATTTGTGCAAGGGAATGACAACAGCTGTCCAGGGAGTCAGTGCGTTTCTAATATCTCATGTCAGACAGAAAAGCGAGAGCGGTATGAACGCCAGGCCCTTCAGTCTTCTCCAGCCTACACGTAGTCCCCATCAAGTCTTGCAATAGGCTATTTCCAGACAAAAGACATCACACAAGCATTACCTGAACCGAAATGAAACACATCTATTAGACGTTAAGGACCGGCATCATCACATCCTGACAGCTGGATCTCAAACAGATCTCAGAGTCGGAGGTAGGTTATCCTGGGACAGACATGATGGCACACTTCAGGAGTCCCAGGGAAAAGAACCAGTTTTCTTTCAGGCGGCTTTGACAAAGCAAAACAAACAAAAGAAAACTTCATTTCTAATCCTGATAGTTCTATTTAGGGTGTCATTCATTAGGAGGCAGCAAGGAGCTCCCTGCAGTCACCAACTTTTATTTGTTTTCCAAACGTTGGAAAATCAAAATTGTAAACTTTTCTATTAACAAAGAATGCACTCTAGCGAAATTCCTTTGTGTCGACAAACCTCAGAAATGCATGCAGAAGCATGGAAGCAGCAGGGAGAGAATGAGAAACTTGAAATTATCTAAATTCATCCATCTTGCCAGTGAATGAATGTTTGTGAGTTCCTCGGGGTAGGAGCAGAGGAAGCTGCTGCTAAGATGCAAGCTCTCCTTTCCCTCTGTGGTCCTCCCTTCCTCCACTTCAGCTTGCCAAAGCACCAACACGTTTCCTTGCTTCATCCAAACCAACTTTGCTTCATTCTCTGAAGCAACTTTCCAGGGAACTGATACCCGTAGTTCCCGTTGTTTCAAGTATTTCGGCTCCCTTGAGGTGGTTTTGTAATGACAATGCAGATAATTCCCTTCAGGCCTTTGAGGAGTCCTTCTGGGCAAAGAATGTGAGGAGGATGTCTCTGCTCTGGCCTCGGATGGGACCATGTTTCTGTGTCCTAGAACTTGTCACACTGTCCTGATTTGTGTCCCTCACAGGACTATGAGTTTTGTGGTAAAATGAACTGTGTTTTAGTTACTTTGAAAATTCCAGAGCCTGGTACAGCACTGGGATAGAATGAACCATTGTTAAACATCTGTGCAACCTGAGGAGTTCACTAGCACAGCATGTGCCTAGCGTGCAGAAGGTCCTATGCTTGGAAGTCAGCCCCACAGAAGGAAGGAAAACAAAATCTTTTATGTCCATTTCAGCAGTATATGCACAAAATACTGTAGTAACTGAGGGAAGGTTAGCGTGGCCTTTCTGCCAGAATGACACACAAAGTCATGACCAGAACCTGTTCTTCAGTGAAAAGAGCCAGACTCAGAAAGACAAATACCAGAGTCCAGTGATATGACTCCGCAGGCAAAGGCACCTCCAAATCTGTGTTTGATCCCCAGGACCCCCATGGGGGAATCAGAGAACTACTTTCTACAGGTTGTCCTCAAATCTCCACATATGTACTATGGGAGACTCATGCATATGTCCGTGTGTACATACACATACAAAACAAAGCAAACAAATACATAAGGCAAATACTGTGTGTTTCCCCTCATATGCAGAACCTAAATGTAAAGTTACATGCTTGTATGTGGGCGAATGTCTCTTGATATGGGTGTGTTTATAGGTCACAAAACTAGGAAGCGAGAAAGACATCATAAGGGAGATAGGATATGGAATACATGTAATAGGAAAGCTGAAGCTGGGGCTTCACTGCGTGTCGAAAGGGAGCCAACTGGAAAAGGACATGGGACACTAAGGCTGACTGTGGAGGAGGGCAATGCATGAAGACACAGCATAACTGTAGATGCAGGGAGATGTTATTGTAAAGTCCATTGCTTTGTATTTTAGCCTGAAAAATAATTTTAAAAGCGAAAACTTCTTCTTTTAGAAAACAAAAATAAAAACAAACCCATACAACAACACCAAAGTTATCAGGTCAGAAGCAAGTGAGATGGTAGAATAGGTAAACGTTCTTGCCATGTAAGCCTGTTTACTGGAGTTCAAGTATCATAACCCATGGTGGAAGAAGAGAAATGGCTCCCTAAAATCAGCCTCTAATACCCACAGACATCCAAAGGCACACATCACCATTCCCAATGCACACACTAGTAAGAAACAAGTAATATTAAAAAAACATAAACATAGTCTCATGTGTCTCAGACTGTCCTCTACTTACCTGAGGATGACCTGGAACTTCAGAATCTTTTGCATTTACCTCTAGAATGCTGGGATTAGAGGCACGGGCCACTGGGCCTAGCTGAAGTGTGGAAACCCGAATCACGTACTTCATGCATGCTAGGTGAGCACTCTACCAACTGAGCTAAACAGCTAGGCTAAAGAAAAACATAGAGCATCATCATATCCCCCGTCTGACCTCCCTTGCTCTCTCTTAAATTCATGGCCTCTTTGTCTTCATTGTTGTTGGTGGTGACGGTAGTGGGGGTCATGGTAGGGTGTGTGTGTGTGTGTGTGTGTGTGTGTGTGTGTTCCTAAACATATAAACAAACCCTGTTCCGTATGTATAATGTTACCTGCATATAGATTATTTCAAATTGACCACTGATATTGGATAACCAGTTTGGTGACTCTTACTTGGGGAAGATTGTTCCTGCTCTCAACACTCCTTAGTCACCTGTAGTTCTTTACCTGGTTGAGACCCTACTAGAGAGATTCCCCTCTTCTGTGCTAGAGTGTCTGTTCTTGTTGTCCTGGCAATCTACAGCACAACAGTTGTATCTCAGACTCGAGGCAGCAGAAAGATTGCAAAAGAGAGACTGCTTGTTCCCCTTTCCTCCACCATCATGTGCCCTTCACCTGACTCACCTCCTCGTTGTGTGACTTTTCTGAATCAAGTGATTCCTGGCCACCAACACCTGACTCACCTTCTCATCTTGTGACTTTTCTGAATCAAGTGATTTCTGACCAAGAAACAAAATCCCATTCTACTCCCCAACGGACTCAGATGAAAATTGGTGACAAAGATCAGACCCAGCTCCAAGTAGACATGGGAGGAGAACAAAGCTGGGTGTGTAAGGGTTCACACCCAATGACAAGAGAGTTTATGCTTAGTTGTGATCATCCACCAATCCCGTCCAACGACTGTTAATCCTGAATGGTGGCCATTTATTGATCCTCCCCAATGGCACTGACCATGTTTAACCTCTGGAGATTTGGTCTTGTTTAAATTGGGGATCTGATTTGTTTTTTATCTGTTTCTCGTGAGCAAATCATTTGGTTCCATAATAAAATATTAAAAAAACATTCAAGGAGAAAAGAAAAAATTTATTTCTTGGAAAGTTAACCCATTAAACTCTTAGGGAGACTGATTTTAGCATTGTGCTAGTACTGTACAAACATTGTTCTCTGGCAAACACTGATCAAAGGACACACACACACATATATATGTATATACAGAAACCCTTTTTCTACCTTTGCAATTTCTGTGAACCTTAAATAATTTTGACAGAAAAATATTTTTAAATATGTCTAAATAAAACAACTTCATGTAACATTAATTTCCTATAAATTATTCAAAATATTAGCATAGTTTTAAAAATTAATCAGTTGAGCTGTTTTCTCCTAAAGGAGAGTGTATTGTGTCTTCCGATAGTCTCCTAGGAAGATGTAAACAACAGTTTATTCGCCCTTCTGCCCATCCTCCAAAGGCATTTGTAGATTGGTTTTCCTTTTTGTATAAAGATAGTCCACAACCTAAGTCTGATGGTACATGCCTGTAATCCTAGCACTAAGGAGTTAGAGGCCGGAGGATTAGGAATTGTACACAAGCCTCAGCTATATAGTAAGTTCAAGGCCAGCGTGGGATACATGAGACCCTGTCTCAAGAAAAGAGAAGGAGAAAGAAATAAAACCTTTTTATAAGAAAAAGGTTTGTTTTTTTTTTCTTTCCATTTGTTATCCAAGGAGAAGAACCAGGCTTTAGAAAACACACATTCTAAAAGCAACCTATTCATGGCAACATTAGCTTCCGAGCCGGCCATCCCAGCCCTCAGGAGGAGGCAGAGACAAGTGGAACTCTGTGTGTCCCAGGCCAGGATGGTCTACAGGAAGTGGGGGGGGGGGAGGAAGAGAACGAGAAACCAAACTGCGTCCTCCCAGAGGCCCCTTACCCATGCCTCACTCAGGGCTCACAAACAGGTTTTCCTGGAATAATACTATCACTTTCTGAGTCCAGGATTCAGATCTGACATTGGGTCAAATCCCATTCTCATAGGGATAGGGGTTGGAGGTGACTATCTTCCCCCTCTTTCCTTGAAAGACGCGTCAAGACTGGATGAGGGGGACAAGGCAGAGCGGAGAGAAGCCAGGTCTGAAGACGGGACCATGATGAGACCGAATAGCAGAGCCCCCTTCCCCCTTCAAGCAACGTTTGACTGATCTTTACCTGGCGAGGTCCTACAAGGTCTTTCTGGTATTAACCTCTTCTCAGAAGCCGTTCTCCCTCCTCCACCCCTAGCACGCACAGAAAAGCTGTATTACAATTCCTCCTCCACACTCCATTAGCAGCGTGACTGTCCTCTCTTACAGGATCTATGGCACATAAACTGTAGTTACTGGCTCACCTGCTTGTCTTCCTCTTTTGGCTGTGATTGCATCCTTGAGGGTAGGGCGGGCAGGTTATTCTCCCCAACTCTCCGCAGGGAGAATGTGTGAAGAAAACAAAGTATTGGAGTATAGGAAGGGCTCAAGGGACCAATCTCTTCCCCACCAAAAATTCTCTCTGTGATTGTGAGTTTTCCTGATGTTTTATTTCCCCCTGAATTGTTTGGGCTGGTACTGTAGCTTAGGTGGTAGAATGCTATGCACGGAGCCCTGTGTTCAATTCCCAGCACTCTAGGAACCAGGCGTGGTGACACACGCTTTCAATTCCAACACTTAGGAGATGGAAGCAGGATAATCAGACGTTCAAGACCTTGGCTATGTAGTGAATTGGAGGTCAGCCTGAAAGTGAATTCTTTTTTATCAATATAAAATGAAAGCTTTGCATTAAACTAATTGAATGCTTAGTTTAAATATTTAAACATCACAATAATCTCAGGAAGATTTGAGAGCTGTATTTCCTAAGAAGATTTTTCTACAACCCATTCATAGTAGTTTGTGGCCAAACAGTCCAAGTTTTTGATGATCGTGAACTCTTTTGGGTGGTAGGGTGGTTATGAGAAACAGAGAATCTTGCTGTGTAGCTTTAGGTAGACTCGAACTGTGTAGCCAGTCTGATCTCGAACTCAGTCAACTTTTTGCCTTAGCTTCCCTAGACTTTGGATATTACCAGGAGTTTTTCCACCTAGGACGGTTTCACCTTTGGCCACAGAGGAGACAACTTGTGTTCTCTGTGATTTCCCAAGCTGAGCAAAACTCCCATCCCTGGGATGCTCTTTATCTGCCACTTTAAAGACAAAAACCGTCTCTGCGGTGTTCACCTACACAGAACAGATGTTTCAGTTGGCTTTACATAAACAAGCAATTCTCCCCAATCAAGACTTGCTCCCACCAGTGCACTTAATTAATACGGCAGCTAATTAACAACTGTTTATTGAAGAGCAGGCCCGCCGCCAAGGATTGAAGATTCATCAGCAAAGGAAGAGATGAGATCCCCACCTCCAAGAAACTCGAGTAATTCAGGGAGTATGATCACAGTGATCGATGATAAACATCCAAGCATAGTTAAGTGATAGCCGAGGTAATAGAAAAAGGATTTCCTGCCTGGAGAAAATCACAGTTTAGGTCTTTGCTTTATTGAGTGACTGGCGTGGAGCCAGGGAAAGCTCCAGTTGTAAGGCTTCCTGTTGGAAAGACTGTCGTAATTAGGTAAACCAAGTGCTACTAACGGATCTCCAGGGCTATGGGACTAGCTACACTCTGAAATAGCATGGGCAGCTGCGAGACTTCACCTATAACCTACAAGAGAACTGTATTATTTGGCACGAAAGGAGTTTCCCCCTCCCCTCATTAATCTCTAAGGAGAAATAGATGTTAATAAAGGTAATGAAACCAAAACAACTAGTTGAAAGGAAAGTAGGGCACATTTGTTTTTCTGACAACCCAACAGGAGTAACTCATTAGCGGGCGTGGCTATCTGAAGTGCGTCACATGTGTGAGCGCTTACCACGCAGCTTAAGCCGACTGTGAAGTCACTACTTGCTTGCTTCATCTTTTACTTATTCAAGCGCCTGTTAGTTACACATCTCCTTTAAGTCAATTCACAGTTTTATATAAGTTTGATGTCACTGTGAATGGAAAAAAAACCAAGATCATTCTCCTAACATCACAAAGATGAATACAGAAAATCAGACAATACTTATGTTCCAGCTGGGCATTATTGTCTGGTGAAGACTACCAAAAATGCATCTTGCCTTTTTAAAAATTATTTATTGACATAGACTGAGATCATGTACTCACACACACACACACACACAGACACACACACACACAGAAAGAGAAAGAGACAGAGCTATGGAGGATGGGTAAAAGGAGTTAGAGACCGTCTAGGGCTAGAAGGAAGCATTTTCTCCCAAGTTATTAGAGGAAATTAGAAGGAACGTGTTCCTCGTTTAGTGATTACATGTTTGTCCATCCACACATCAGCTAACATAAGGAAGAAGCTACCTTTCGTGGTGTGACAAACTTGTGACCTTGAGAATGCCTTCCCTCTTAAGTGTCCCCATTCCCTGGGGCATACTCTATATGTCTGGGAAAGTGAGGAGAGAGACGTGGTTTGAAGTGCACTGCTAAGTTACTTAGTACAAGGCAGCCACGACTTCCCATTTCCTAAACCCTTGGCCAGATCCTGTTTTGTAACAGATATTGTTAGCCTTCCCTCCTGTGGCCTAGAAATGCTCTCTCTTTTTATTGGAAATAGATTCTTCTCTCATACAATAATCCCAACCACATTTCCCCCTCCCTCCATTCCTCACAGCCCTCCCCAACCGCCCTTCTCCCCAAGATCTGCTCCCCCTCCATATCCCCTTCGGAAAGAAGCAAATGTCCAAGAGATGACAGTCAAACAGGGCAAAACCAGATGCATTAAGACAAGGAAAAAGCCCTCATATCAAGGCTGGACAAAGCCACTCTATAGGAGGCAAAGAGTCAAGAACAGACAAAAAAAAAATAAGGTAAGAGATCCACCTGTTCCCACTGTTAGGAGTCCCACAAAAACACCAACCTGGCAGTTATAACATATGCACAGAGGACCTGGTGCAGGACCCATGCAGGCCCTGTGGTTGCCGTTTCAGTCTCTGTGAGCCTATGGGAGCCCTGCTTAGTAGATTAGGTGGACCATATTTCCCAGGTGTCCCCTGTCTCCTCTGACTCCTTCAATCTTTCCTCCCCCTCTTCTGTAGGATTGTCAGATCTCTGGGGAGAGGGACCTAATGGAGAACCCCCAGTTAAGACTCTCTTTCCACACAATGTCCAGCTGTGGATTCCTGACCCTGCTCCCATCTGCTGCTGGAGGAAGCTTCCCCGATGACAACTGGACAAGGTACCTATCTGTGAGTACAGCACAATATCATTAGGAATCAATGATTCATCAGGTGGTGGTGGCGAACACCTTGAATCCCAGCGTTCGGGAGGCAGAGGCAGATGGACCTCTACGAGTTCAGGGCCAGTCTAATCTGCTAGTTCCAGGACAGGCTCCAAAGCTACAGAGAAACCTAGTCTCAAAAAGAAGGAAAAAAAAGAACAAGGAAAACAAAGTATAGTAAGGCATGACATAGCTAATGACATAGCTAATGTAGGGGCTGGAGAGATGACTGGCTTCATGGTTAGGAGTGTGCACTGACCTTAAAGAGGGCCTGAGTTCTATTCTCGGCATCCACAATAGGCAGCGCACAACCACCTCAGGGAACACCTTACACCACTGGCCTCTATGAGCACTTATATTCATGACTCTACATAAACATGCATATATATGTTTTAAAATATTAAAACTCTATCTTAAAGAAAATACCCATTGTAGAGGCAAATGTTGATAGGATGCTACACTCTTCATGCAGATGTTTGGGAAGCTTACAAATAGGGTATCTTATCACCTCATGAACCTGCTTCTACTATTTGATTTGACGTCCTTTAGATTCACCTCCAGTCCTGCGCTAATACAAGACGCATGAAGTGCTACCACGGGTCAAGACGTTTCCAGGACATATGAGTTTGTGAAGGGCAAGAAAACACTGACAAGGCCCTAAGTTCTTGATGAAGCTGGGGAGGAAAACTGGAAGCATCCTATGTTCGGAGGCTCTCTGCTTTTGTGGTAGACTTGCTCAATTTTTCTCGGTAGTATCCTTTTTAGCTTTGTTCTGGCAAGGAATTAGTCATAATTTAATATAAGTAAAAGATAATGATCCCTTTAATCCATCTTAATTGTTTATGAAAGACCATTTAGTTCCGGATGTTCAAATGTTATTGTTTGCCTTAATCTGTGATTAAAACTATGCATAGAATTTCTATGATTTCAGAAAGAGCACTCCCTCTTGTGGAAGCAGCTGTTTCTGCGGCCAGTTCTCAAGCATTCGAGTTCCCGGGTGATTAGAAACAGGCTTTATAAGCAAGTGACAGAAATCCAGAGAGGACACATGATGTTAGCTGTGTTTGTACTTGGCTATTTCCTCGGTCAGACCCAATATCCAGGTTGACTGTCTCCAACTGAGACCTTCTCTTCCGCAAGGTAGAAGTTTGGGAAATGAACCCACTGGTAGGGTACTTCTTCTCTCACACACCCTACTTTCTGTTGCCATCCTTTGGGCAATTTTTTTCCATGTAAAATAATCTTGGTGTATTTTCTCTGTGGTATTTAACTGTTTCCAAGAGAGGACTCCCTCGTATCCTGCAGCAGGTCTGAGGTACAATAAGGGCTCTCTTCATCTTTTTGGAAACAGCGTCTGTGTTTCACCCCTGGGATGCTACCTGTTGTCTCATTCTCCTCCATTTGGCTTTTGGTGAAAACAAATAAGGCCTTCTGCAGAGGACAAGCAGGTTCAGAAAGCACACATTGCAATCTGGCTTCCCAGATAGGTAAAAATTGTAATTGCTACAGACGTGTTATAATGTTCTTGAGCCTGCTACTCAAAATGTGCTTTGTGGACTAGGATCACCAACACCGCCTGGATGACCCCTAAAATAGATTGACAGCTAAAGATAGGCATTCCTGGGTCTGAGGGTGGCAGAGTGCTTGCTTAGATTTCACAGGATCCTGGCACTACCACCCACCCCCAATATAAACAGGTGCTCTGATTTAAGAAGTCTAAGTTGAGGCATTTCTCACAAACTTTCAGCTCGTGTTGATGCTACTGGGACATGAATTTCTCACAGTCTAACAAGAGAACAGGGCAAACTAAGCTTCCCATGCAAAAGCCAAGGATGGTGACTCATGCCTGCAGTCACAGTACTTGTGACTGGGAGGCCGAGGCAAAGGGACCAGGAGTTCAAGGTCATCTTCAGCTGTGTAGTAAAATGAGGGAGTTGTTAAAAATGTTACAGACTCCGATTGCAATATACAAGCTCCAATTGTTGGTGCAAAGACTAGGTACAAACTGAAAGCTATTCACCCGGGCCTGAAGAGATGGCTTGCTGGTTAAAAACTCTTATTGCTCTTCCGCAGAACCCGAGTTCTGTTCCCAGCACCCACATTAGGGAGCTCACAACTGCCTGTAACTTTGCTCCAAGGGCTCCAACACTCTCTTCTGGCCTCTATAGGCGCTGGCACACATGTGGCACTTACATACACATATAAACATAATAAAAATAAGTGTTTCCTCCCCCCAAAAAATGTTCTCGTCAAGGCAAAGGCAAAGATAAGTTCATAAACTCAAAAGAAAGCTACCACCAACCTCCCAACCCAGCGAATTAAACTGTATTCAGTTGTTTAGATGTTAGTCAGATGTTAAATAGGAACAACCACATTAATTCTTGGACCCCAAAATATACTCATCACACGTCATATATCTTACCTTTGTGCTTATTGCATAGCTGCCGATGAAAAACAATATGTTTCTTCATAGATTAAAGTCGAATCCCAACGGTTTAACACACCCAGCCCGCATTATTTTCTGCAGACAAATCCATAGGTTGCCACGATATCAAAGACATTCCTCCAATAGTGGCCTCCATCAGTCTATGCCAGAATTGGCCATAGGCCAAAGAAAATCCAGGAAGTAACAAAGTTTACTAGAGTAAACAGCGTCGTGGTACCTTACAGGAAAGCCAGTGTGAAAAGGAAAGCTGAACACTGCAAAAAGAATCAAATGCCGTACAATGAATCTGCTGCGATCTCAATAAAAACAATGCTCGTAACTGTTCTCAACTTTTTTAACTAACTTGTATGTAAAAAGATACTTGTCATACTTAAAATGTTTCAGATGTACTAGCGAATCATGAGCCATTGCCTAAGTTTTAGTCATCTGTGAGGCCTAAAAATAGAAGAGTTGACTTTGGAAACAACCAATCACTTCTTAATATTGTGTATTAATTCTTTGATAATTTCACGTGATGAATCTTGATCCTATTCACTCCCACATCCTCCCTAGCCCCACCATTTTTGTTCTCTTCCTCTTCTTCTTCTTTCCCAGGAGACTCTATCACAAGAGATGTCCTGGTCTCCTGGCTCTTAGAATCTTCCTGCCTCCTCTTCGTAAATGTTTCCTGAGCCTTAGTATAGGGGTTCGGTTGTAAATGTATTCACTAAAGAAAGGCACCTCACAGTTGGTTGATCTCTGCATTTTGACTGAGTATGGCTTTCTGGAATGGTCTGTATTTATTACAGAAAGGAGGCTTCTTTGATAAGGAATGAACTACACTTACCTGTGGGCATAAGGATAAATATTTAGAATGGTGTTAGAGCTTACACTGGTTTGGGAAAGTGACTATAGTAGGTTCTTCCCTAAATTCCAAGGCCTCGTTAGCCATGGGTACTCGGATGGGCTTACTACTGTAGGAGGCATGAATTCCCTCACACTGAGAAGGCCTTACATACAATTAGGTAGTTGCTGGTTACACCCAGGCTATAAACACCACTATTGTGCCTTTCAGAATACTCTGGTCATTGTTGGAATTGGTAAGCATTGAAGGTGGATAGAATCATTGCTTTTCTCCCTTGGCAGCTTACATAGATCTCTGAGGTACTATGAGAGCTAGTCCTCAAGAAAGAGGCTTCCAGCTCTGATCTAGAGCAGTTCCACCAAGACCTGTGCCTAAAGCACATAGTGTCTTCCGCAACAGGATCTCACCTTCTTTATTGGAAGATACCAAAGGACGACAGCCTGTATTAGTTTGGTGGTCTCTTTGACTCCCCTGATGAGTAAATTCAAAGGTTTTCCAAGTTGGGTACTATGGCTTTTGTTAGATAAGTCTATATTCAGTTTTGGAGTGAAGCACTGTCACCCCAAGTGGTGTGACTTCAATGAAACTCTCTCTCTCTCTCTCTCTCTCTCTCTCTCTCTCTCTCTCTCTCTCTCTGTGTGTGTGTGTGTGTGTGTGTGTGTGTGTGTGTGTGTGTGTGTGTTCCCAGAATCCCAGCAAAGCCTCTGGGGTTGTGTTATAGCGAGAGCCCTGGAACTAGAGCAGTATGAGAAGCTGTATCAACTCAGCAAGCTGGAAAGGACTGGACACAGAAGACGTGACCAATGATACAGTTACAACAGAGGTTCTGAAACAGAAATGGCCATTCAGAAATGCCCCAAGAAGAGGCAAAAGGCTAAGCATTTTTACCTCAGCAATCATGAGATATGAACTTGAACAGCAGAGAAACCTTGATGAGGCAACTACCTTGGCTGAGCCAATTCCCAAGAGGTACTGCAGTGTGAATGGTACCTAAGGTACCAAAACACGTTGGGACGGAAGCCAAGGGAATGAGTGCCTTGGGCTTCTCATTGAAGGGGTGAAAGGCATGCATCTGGGTTGCACACCTCAGCATCCACTACAGAGATGCATTGCAAAAGGTCCTTGCTGCTTTCTCAACCCTGATGATATCTTTCTGTGGTTGAAGCAGCTGTCTTACAACAATCTGCAGAATCATCTGAAGTGGATTTTAAAATGCTTCCTCCAAATTCTTACTCTCTGATTGAATTGATTGTAAGTACAATCATGGTTAAGTCATTCAGGCCTACTCAAATACTTATTCTTAATCCGAAGGGCAGTAATGCCTCTTAACATGTGAGATGCCTCGGGATTACACTTGGTTGGCCTGGACAAGACTACAGTGAACAATGCTTTCAGCAACTCCTGCTCCAAAGGGATTAGTTGAAGATGGAAATCTCTGTCCTGTTTAGTCCCACAGCAGTTCAGTCCCAAAGAAACACACAGAGGCTTATATTAATTATAAACTGTTTGGTCTATTAACTCAGGCTTATTATTAACTATCTCTTACAACTTAAAAGAACTCATAATTCTTGTCTATGTTTAGCCACGTGGCTTGGTACATTTTCTCAGTGCAGCATTCTCGTCTTGCTTCCTCTGTGTCTGATTGGTGACTTCATCCCGCCTTTCCTCTTCCCAGAATTCTCCTAGTTGGGTTGCCTCACCCATACTTCCTGCCTGGATATTGGCCAGTCAGCATTTTATTAAACCAATACGATTGACAAATCTTTACGGTGTACAAGAGCATTATCCCACAGCAGGTAGTCAGAGATGGCTAAGGTGCATGAGGGAGGAAGGAGCCAATGTATAAACATATGCACTCCGCCCCCTCACACTGCCACCTCCTTGGACTTTGCTGAATAGTTTTATTGGCCAAGCTCTAAAGCTTTGAAGCTTGTAGCTTGTTTCTTTTTCTTTCTTCTTATTTTTGGTTCAAGGTCTGCCTTGGGTCCTAGTACAAAAGATGCTTTTATTCATCTAGCTCTTATGATCCTAAAAGTGTTGGCTGAAGTATAGAGTAGTGAGTACAGAATAAACATTTACTGAGTCGCATTCAAACGGCCCCACCCAAGCACACCACCAGCCACAAAAATTAAAATTCCACCAATGTACACTTTCCTCTAGGATGCTGCTGCCATAGGATGCTCTTTTATTGACATCAAGTAAAGTGATTATATGTTTATGTCTTTACTAGAACTTGAGAAATTTCAAATATTCAGAAATTGAAAATATTACCCCTCACTTCTTAATCAACATAATGGGATGCTTTAACTCTGCCCCATTTATTGCATAGCTTCAACAATTACCAATACATATTTAACTTTTCCTACTAAAAACC
Organism: Myodes glareolus; assembly: GCF_982192425.1. Taxonomy (NCBI): domain Eukaryota; kingdom Metazoa; phylum Chordata; class Mammalia; order Rodentia; family Cricetidae; genus Myodes; species Myodes glareolus. The sequence continues at coordinate 44,203,337 of NC_142032.1, forward strand.
AAAATTTCTCGCCCCTGCCCCTCAGATGTGCCTTCTTTTAGAACAGCTCCCATATGCATCTTTTAATCCATAAATACTTCAGAAGAGGCTTACTTTTTAGTGCCTGTCAGTACTACTAATTTATCGGCACATCTGTAGAGTGATGTGGACTTTAAGTCACAAATGAAAGACTGCAGGATTATCATCCTATGGGTAATTTTAGGCACCTAGCATATACTTGCTGCTTAAGGAAGAAAATAAAACTTCTTGAGATGTGTTAATTCTGTATGTGCACACACACATATGTGGTAGATAAATAAAGGCAAGAAACAAAAGCATATCATTTGCTATAGTACGTCTTGGGTTTTGAGGGAGGACAAGAGGCCTAAGTTTTGAAAAATTCTTAATATTTTTATTATTGTATGTATGCATGTTTGACATACATGTGACTGTAAGCATGTGTGTGTCACCCTGTATGGTTCATATTAAACATGTGCACTATCACATCTGACTTTGTGTGTGTATGTTCTTGGCTGTAACTTGGGTCAGGCTTGTGTGGCAAGTGTTTTGAACTGTGGACCCATCTTACTGGCTCCTGAGAAGAAGTTTACTTTCTAGCACAGGCATCTTGACCTGAACTTTCCAGATCTATTGCCAAATTCTGCAGGAATTAAAGTTCTGGATAGTAGCAAGGACTATGAAACTTCTATATTATATTGCATATTAATGTCCAGATGCTCTTCCTTAGAAATTATCTCGTCAGCTTTCCTAAGGGAGACATTTAGCATCACACCAACATGTGAATACAGTCAGAATTTCCAAAATGAATCAGAGCAGGAAGGGCAACTGGTCTACTCATCTGTAAACCTTTGGTAGCCTGCATCAGCACCTCTGCCTTGAATCCACAGTTCATCTAGGGAAATTCTCAGTAAATACTGAATGGAAGAGGATATATGTACCTGGAAATAAACTAGAAGGCATAGTTTTAGAAGCTGGTTCATTACCACTATCCCCACATAGCTGTGAGTGGTTGTGGTAGAACATGAAAAAGAAAGAAATTGATAGCACACTAACAAAACAGATTAAATTATAGATTTTTTATTTTCTTTTTTAAAACATGTGGTTCAAATACAAACCCTTTAAAAAAAAACTTGCCATGGAGAAGTGAAATACCGTTTCAACACAAGACCATGCTCAGGAGTATTGTGGCTGTTTAATACTTCTAGTCAGTATTTTAATAAAAGAAAGGTTTATTCATTTTGTTGTAAAGCTACTATATGATATACCATGTTAAAACACTTCTTATAAGTCAGTTTATTTTCTTCTCACAGTAAATTTGTGAAGTCTATTCTGGATTTAGTCTCCCTTTAGAGATAAAGATGCAGAGTGAAAACATTTAAAGAATGTAGCCAAGGCCACACAGACACCACCAAGCAGGTCTGGAAGTTTAATCTGAGTGGTGTGATTTCAGAGTCAACGGGTGTCCTGCATTCTTCACCGGTGGAGATACTTGGGCACCAATACGATTTCATGCAGAGTCAGATTCTCTCGGCAGCATGACCAGGACATCTGGGTGTGTTAGTTCTATCCTGTAATCCCAGCCCTTGGAGGTAGACTCAGCAAACTCAAGATTATCTTTAGCTATATAGCAACTCTGAGGTCAATTAGAGTATATAAGACCCTGTCTTAGAATGGGAAAAAGACGAACATCTAGAAGATCTCTTAAGCCATTTCTAGACTATGTGAGGCTCACTGTGTGTGAAGTCCTTTAACGCTCATCTTTGATGAGCAGAGCTCTCTCTACTGGTGTCCAAGTACCATTATCTGTCACATCTTCCCCAAATGACAGAGAGTAATAACTTTATATGTGTGTACTATGTCTGTATGTATGCTTATCTTACATCTATACAATACCCTTTTGTGTCTGCAAAATAAATGAGGAGTTCAAAATAACACATTTCAAATAGAGAAGCAATTTTGTTTTATATAATAAAATGTATACTTCTTTGAGAGGGAAAACATTTCATTTTTATGTACATCCATCTCTACCTTTAAAGTAATTAAAATTTGAAATAAAGGATGTGTCATAAACTTAAGGAAATCATGAATTTTCTATAAACTGTGCTGAGTTCCAATGTAATTGCTATTCCATTTTATTTTTATCTTAGAAGATCGGGAGAAAATTCTATATTTAAATTCTGTGATAAGCATTTCTGTCTTGTCTGTATTTTGACCATTTATACATGCTTTAACAGTGAAGGATATGCTCTCACATCCATGGCATGTCTTCAGGGCTCAGAAGGTCTTTGCCTTCATTGATATTATAGCTGAGATATTTGAACAAAATGGTTGTTTAGTCCATACTTGCAATGGAATACATTAAGATAAAAGAAGATTGAAGATTACAAAGTGGTCTATGCTGAACTATGTGCTGCAGCGCAGACGTACACAGATTCCTTCAATTTTGCATAGGCTTGTACTTCCTTCGTGCATACTTGAGCCTCCAAACTGTCTTTTCTTTAAATAATGCAGGGAAGAAATTAAATAATTAAAGTTGCAGCTAAGAAGTATTAAAGACTTTCAGCCGGAAAAGGGGAGAGAAATGAAAGGAAAGAAATGGATATTTCTAGAGGAAATGATATGAACCCTTTAAGGGTGTCTCTCTTTGAAGGAAAACCCTCAGAATCAGAGCTGAATGGTTGGGGGAAACGGACTCCCTTCTTGGATGGAAGTTCGGGATCTTCACCGCCGGTTATTTAGTTTTAATAAGACTCCAGGGATTACAGCTTAGACTGTACTGTTTCCATTTAAAAAGCATTTTCTGCTTGAGTCAGGGTCTATGTAGTGCAATCTGATCTTGAACTCACAGTGATTCTCCAGACTCAACTTCTCAAGTGCTAAAACTGTAAGCACGTGTTACCACTCTTGGCTCAAGTAAATGTTAATTACTTACTTTACTTCATTACTTATTTTGAGACAAGGTCTTACTTTGTAGTCCAGACCAGACCAGAACTGTGTAATCCAGACTGGCTTTAAGCGTGCTGAGAGGCGCTCCTGCCTCACCCTCTGCAGTGCTGGGATTACATGTGTGAGCCACCAGTCTCAAGTTACTTTATAGACCATTGTTCTGAATGCTTGATTTGACTGGAACTTGTTCCTGGCCTCTGATTATTACAGGGTTCCCCATTTGCATTTTACAGACTATTGGAAAACTGGGCATCAGACGGAAACCCTTGTGGGGAAGGTTCCAGGCATCCTGATTTCCTTCCCAAACCTAGTCTGCTGCATATACTTAAGACTGGGAGATAATAGATTTTTGATGTCTGAAGAGGCAAAGCATTCCTTAGCTTCTCTTCCACCTTGCTCTAATCTAATTATGAGCCCAGGCCTCACACTTTGCTCAGAGTTGACTGTTAAAGCTTAAGAGGAGTCATGAAGTCTTACAGAATCCGATTTGATTGAAGACAGATAATATTCAGCCTAGATAACACTGATTAAAAGTAAAATAAATAAATAAGCCCACAAAGCAAAATGAAACTTCCTTAAATTCTCCAGATCCCTTGTGAAAGTCTCTGAGACGTGTCCCAGATATTTGAATCGCGCAATGATGTCACTCAAACCCAATCCCAGGAGGCTGGCCTTTCAAATGTATTTCAAGTTCTTCCTCTGCACAGAATTCCTCAACGGCTTCAGCAGTAGCTTCTTTGATGACCTTTCTGGGTGACTTCTCACTTGAAGTTAGCATTTGGCATTGAAAATTTGAGAACCTGGTACTATACCAATTTAAGCATTAAATGTTAATAGCTTAAACCTTTAGAAAATGTGAATTCTTATGTTAGTCGTTGAGTTAGCACTGGCTGACTGGCTGGCTGGGAGCTGCATAGCTGGATGTATGGATGGATGTATGGATGGATATATGGATGGGTGAATGGATGAGTGGATAGACAGATGGATGAATGAATAGACAATGGAAGTAACTAGGTAATTAGCAAGCATGGTAGATTTGGGGAATTCTATGGCTATAGTGGGAATGATTCAATTCACCACATGTATTGGACCATTTAACTTGTTAAAGTTCCCTGTATGGTCCCCTTAGGATGTGCCTAATTTTGAGACCTAAAAGTTGTGAGTTAATTCTGAGGAAAATATCTAACACACACACAGCCTTAATTTCTGATACTCTCCGAAGTACTTTTACAACAGTGAAAAATTATGAACAATTTAAATGCCTAATAGAAGAGCTTACTAAATTATTATGTATCAACCCAACTGAGTATGGTCATTAAAATGATAATTACAAAGGCTGTAGAGACATATTTATAACATGTATTATGTGAAAACATGCAGGATATAAAGTATATGTGCTCTGAGTTTACAAGGTTATAAAGAGATGCTTTGTTCAGCCTAATTCTTAAAAGAAATATCTAGACATGAAAAGGGCTGTGTTTTAGCAGGAGAAATGCTGTATTTCTCTTCTTTTCAAACTGTTGTAAATATATTTCTATTATTTCATTCTGATGAAAATGAGGGTGGCAAAAGTCAGAGTGGGGAAATATTTTAGAATAATGTGAAGTGAAAATTTAATTTTTCCATAAAGGGAAGAAGATGCGATTAAACACACCTCATCACAAACACGTACTCATTATTATTATCATTATCATTATTATTATTATTATTATTATTATTATTGCCGTCGTTGTTGTTGTTGTTGTTGTTGCTGTTGTTGTGACTATTGTGACTGGATCTTCTATATTCTAGGCTGGCCTCAAACTCTCCAGCATAGGATGACCTTGAACTTCTGATTCTCCTGCTTCCACTTCATGAGTGTTTGAATTACGGGCATCACTTTGAGTCTTTTTGCATCATTATCAAGGTTCTATTAATAGCTAGGTATATTAGGCATGTGCAAGTATGTTTGTGGTATGGAGGAGTCAGGATTTAAAAAAATGCCGCAATGGGAAAACTGATCTGCCAGCAGGGGCCACTACAGAATAAACATGTCCTTGAAATCTTCCAAAGGCTCTTTTATAACATCATCCACCATAATGAATGCCAGCAGACATCTCTGTTGTTTCTCTTAAACATGGGGTTTCATCATGAGGAGTATTTCACAATCCAACTCATCAGTCCATCTGTAGGATCTGAGTAATTAGCAACTCAATTCCACTTTCAGCCTTAACACTCCTGGGTAGGGTTGATTTGGATATCCATCTGGGAGGAGAGTGGAGGATTTACTGGACGCTGAGGTGGAGAGAGATGAGGGGAAGAGGTGGGAAGAAACTGCCTTCTGGTGACAGACATGGAGAGGCTAGGAGGGAAGTCTCCAGACCCTTCTTCTCAAATGACAACAGAACTTTCCCACTAAATGACTGGTGAGCACAGAGATGAAGCAGAAGTTCCTTTCGGGAACTTATCTTGGTAGAGGGATGGTGAATTTGGAGTTCACGATTCAGAAAGCGTGAGTTACGGCCCAACCACCATCACTCACTCACTGTGGGTAGCTGGACAAACAATTCCACTGAGACAGTTTCCATTGCTCTAGAGAAACTGGGAGCTATGAGAGCATTAAAATACTGACCATGTCTCTGTTAATCTCCTGTGTCACTGTGAAGAGCAAATGTGACGGCAACTGGAAAGGACTTTGAAAAGTTTGCGTGAGAGCTGTCCTTGTGCTCTGGGGGCATTAACTGTCAGAGTCAGGCAGGGTCATTCTTTATCCAAAGCGATTTGCCTTTGCCCTTAACGTGAGGGTTAGTCAGCTTCCCCCTTTTTCCATCTAAATGTTTTTGGGGAATATTGCTTTGAGTTGGCATGGCGGAAAGAGCCTGTTCCTATGTGAACGCTACTTGGCAGGGAGTTTATCATTAAACACATAGAGAACAAATAACAGGAAAAACTGCCTCGAAAGCCCAGTGGAGGTAAAGGGGCTACAAGATAATAGAATATTGATTAGATAATTTGCCTCGGTGTCATTTGTTTCCACATATAACCCGAACCGCTTCTGAAAGAATTAATCTGCTAAACCCACAACTCCCCCAGAATACACTTGGGCAGAAAAATTGTTTTCTCAAGTGTGCAGAGTGTTAATGGCAACATCAATTCCATACAGATCCAGGTCTTTTAGGCAGCCAGCACTATGGCCCTGATTTGTTAAGGACCTTTGGTTAGCCGCCATCTTCATTCACTGCCAATTTTACTTTCCTCTTTCGCCTGATGTCTACTAAGCCACTCCTTTGCATCCTGAAGTCTAAACTTCAACCATCCTTAAGATCTTTTCCTAATACTGCTTGCCCCCGTTTTGCAGAATGTCAGTGTTTTGCATTGCTGACATTTTCCAGAAAATTCTTTTCATTTTTCATGCTGTTGCCAAAATGTCAACATGCAAATAGTCCATGAACTTGCCAACTTGTATCTGTGCGGATGCACACAAAAGGACCACAATGGCAGAATCAGAAGTGATAAAGGGTGACGAATGGATTTCCTGCTTCCCTGCAGTGGATTCAATCTTTGCTCACCTCTCACAGTTTAGTGTCTTTCTGGAGCTTGAAACATGTTCTCACTTTTAAATAAATAAGCAAAGAGTCGTTGGAGAGAGAGTTCTCCGTCCCCGAAGGCAAGCTGTGTCGTGGCGCAGTGTGATCCGGAAATTCAATCTCAGCTTCACTGGCAGAGGCAATATTCAGCCTTTGTAGAAGCAATTTACGGTCTAGCCTTATTTAACATATCTATGAAACAAGAGAATGTTGTTCATATTTGGAGAACAATTAAAGAAAGTCTGCCTTTGTCTTTAATCACTCCTTAGACTCTTGTCTCATGAACTGCAAGGGAATTCAAATAAGTCACTGGACTTAAAGGGTAGCACTTGCCAGGTTTCACACTAGAATCTGATTTCCTCCCTGTCTTTATGCAGTATCTATTTTGGGGTAATGATAAGGATCTTATAAATACCAATGAAGAATATCATGCACTTTAAGAAATCTGAAATCGGAGCTTTCTGCTGAATGTATTCCACCGCTTTTTAGGAAAAACAACTTTATTGGTAAGTTATTCTCAAGTGTAAGATAACCGTTTGAAACTAGAACTTTGCTGCTGTTCTTGGTGTATAAAGTGGTCACCATAAGTCTCAGCCAGACGCCTCGTCCAAGAAACGGCTAGGGAGAGGGTTGGCTCTTGAGGACAAATGGCTTCATTGTGAATCTAAAATCTATAGGAACAAAGAGGTTTACATTTTGCTTGTGTAGTACTAGAAGTCTGAGATGACGGCATGGAACTCTGCAGGGTAAAAAACACAACAAGAAGACTGTGCAGTGCCTGAATAATAACTGCAATCTGCATACAACAGAGGTGAGATGGATCATATCTCATAGAATGATAGTGATCTACACACGGTTTCCAAAGTGATCCAATATAACAGAGGCACACACCATATGATGTCATCTCAGCCCAGCTCCCCCAGATAACAATATGCTCATAAGTTTAAAGGGAGCTGAAAAAATGAACATCACCAGTTAGGTGGTAGCCATTACCACACCATAGCACAATGCATGCCTCATGTTTTGGATGCTGCTGGCCTAAGAAAGCACTACATTCTAGGTGTATAAAAGTAGGGCACATGCAGTTACTTGCTGCCAGAGTCTTCCAATTTAATAATAACTAGGTTACGTGCTTATGCACATACTATATTTTTATTGTTATTTTAGACTGTTCCTTCAAATTATTTAAAGAAAAGTTGTTTGAGAAACAATATGTCATGTTACACCAGCATTAGCTTCCTATATCTCTTGTTTACCTTATGTTGTAGTTAGAATGAAAATTGTCTTCATTGGCTCATGAGTTTGAATATTTGAACCCCAGCTGGTCATGCTGTCTTGGAACATTGTGGAATCTTTACAGGTAGAGTTCTCACTGGAGGAAGTGAGTCATTAGGGAAGGGCTTTCAGGTTGATAGCTAGGCACCATTCCTGTTCATGCTCTGCTTCTTGCTTAACTGAGGTCTGAGGAAGTGCCGATTTCTAGCTCCACACTCCTGCAACCTGGAGCCACCCACCATGGGTACCTTCCCCTCTGGGATGTACTGATTTCTCTCAAACTGTGAGCCACAACTAAGCTTTCTTTCTCAAAGTTGCTTCTTGTCAGGCATTTGGTCAACAGGCACCGAGAAAAGGAATAAAGATGCCGTGTCTTTTGATTGTGTCGAGAGGCTACAGCAAGTGAGCAACCTGAAGTGTGTACATTCGTGTCAGTTCCCTGTTTGCAAATGCCTTAAGGCTACGAGTGTGGGAAGGGATATATTTGTACTTATAAAATGTATTTTCTTAGTCTATCTTGTTTCAGATTAGCATGTAGAAGTGAGTATGTATCATTTTAGAATTTCTCACTTGGGCACCAATGAATGAGAGTATTCCCTTAGAATGTGTTCTAATTCCTAAGGCACTTTTAGCTTCATCTTCCCAACAAGACCATGTTGTTGAATTGGTTGTTATTAAAGACCTGATTATCTGGGAGAAACCAGAGAATAAAAAAGACAATTAAATATTTAAAAAAGACAGATTCCAGAGCCAGACTTACAGAGAGAGCAAACCCTTCACCCAGAACTTCAGACTTGTGGACTTCTGTGAGTTCCACAGAAGCCTGGCTAAAGAGTGAAGCCATCTTGAAGAGAGAAAGAGAATGGGGTGGGGCTTACTCTTGCTGGAACACTCCTGCCATTGGCTTGTGGACCTCGACTTTCTGAGGGGGAAAATCCCAGGCTCTAAAGCCGTTCCTTTCATTTTCTCCATCCTTTTCCTGACCACTTTACCATCAATTAGAGACTCAAGCAGGGTGGGAGCACAGTAACCCCATCCACCACTTCCATCATGGAGCAGACATTGCTGTGGAACAAGCTAGATGGAAACTAGAAGCTAGAAGCTAGGAAAAGACACTTAAGCTGTCTCATTTCTTTCCCGTTTGAGAGAAATAACTCATCCACAACCTTCTCACTTCCTGTTCCAATTGGAAAGCTGTGTAGGTTAGCACATCAAAGATGACCTCAGAGGCACCAAAATGTGTTGGTGTCACATTAAGGAATGAAAACACAGACTTCCTTTTGGATTAATTTGACCAAGAGTGAGCCCAAATGAATCTCTCTTTTTTCTCCTGTGTGTTCTATCTGATTGTACTTCGTGATTACTGATCCATCTGTGTCTGTTTGTGTCTTTTGCTGTCCCCAACAAAGAGTTTTGTTCTGTACTTATTAAACAGCACACACACACACACACACACACACACACACACACACACACACACACGGCATGGAAAAAGAATGAAAGATTTTTACAGAAACCTTTAACAGACTTTTACTCGGGGAGAAGTCATTTTATTGACCCCAACCAACTCAAATAGCAAACATAACCACAAACAGACATAACACATTCTCTCTAATATGTATAGAGGATTTCTGTTGTACAATGTGCTTCCAATATGTTGGCTGCTTTTAGCAAGCGATTACCACAACACACACATACATACATACTTATATTACTCTGGGTAGGGGACATGGAACAATACATAGCTTAAATGAAAGCTGTGCATTGGCTGAGGTTGTAAAAGCTCATTACATGGGAAATCCAAGGCATAGTAAGGCTGGTTACAGCGTTCTCTTCAAGGCGCATTAAACTTGAATAGGCTGAGTAACCAGTAGCCTAGCAGGTTAAGACATAATGACCCCAGGAGGCATCACTTACTTTGCTGCCACACCTACCTAACGTTCAGCATTTTTTGGTGTATGAGGGGATGTCTACAGATATTGTCATAAAACGGTATCACTAAAGAGAGCTTCCTGAGGACCAGTTTGTCACCAGGCTTTAAATGCTTAGAGAAGGTAGTCAACAATGTCCTTTTAAGTCACCCTTGAATGTGTCAAAGAAATAACTCAGGCTTCCGAAGGCATGCAGGATATGTCTTTTCTTAAGATCACAAAATATATATTTCTGTAGTAAATGTGACAACAAGCTTTGAGTTAACCTTTGTCTTGGGGAGGTTATGCATCATGGATCATATTTTTAAAGCGGTGTTGGTTCAACACCTGAGACGTCTGAGGGGAAGTCAAATGTCTGTTTTCCTGACTGTGTTTGTTTTGCTAGCCCGAGTATATATGAGGATAATGCTAATTCTAGTTCATAGCACACTACTGTCGTTGACTAATGTAGCCTTTTCTCTGTTTTATTTGTATTATTCTTCCATCTAATGTATTTTTCTCTGATTAGATTACTGTCTTTCAAAGTGGCTATCTATTGAACTTCGTGATTTTATCTATTAAATAAAATTGGATGATGTGCTATCTAAAGTCCCCTTCAACTTTGATATTCTGTGAATGATACTAGGACTTGAAATATATTTGGCTCAGCGCCTGGCATATGACAAATGCCTAATAAATGTGGCTTATTTGCATAACTTATTACTATTACCATTATTAAATCTGATGAATTTTTATTGCTCTCCCTGAATTTCACATATTGGAAAGCTGTTTGGGATCACGTGACTGGGTAACTCTTCCACTGAGCTGTGAAATATACAGCTCCATTTTTTCCCCTTGGTCAGCTCCAAAGTATTCATTATGAATTTATCATTGACTTACAAAATTTAAGCCTAGAAGAAATTTTAAAGGTTAATTCTCATCTGGGAAGACATGAAGCATCCTATCATGCAGAGCCTTCCCAGAATAATTTCAGTGTGCAATGTCAAGATACGCCCTTATGGAGTTCTTGTTTACTTTGACACTGCTGCTTAGATTTCACGTAAAGTTTATTTTAGGTCTTGGCGGGGATGCCAAACATTAGTGGGGCCTCTTTGTGAAGTCGTATCTTATAGGTATTATAAGACAGGTAACAATGTAAAACTGCCTGACTTCACACCATATGGCAGTTATAGAGGGAGCATCTATGGTCAGACCTTAAGGTGCTATTCTTTGCATACAAAAAAAAGCAGTGTTCATCCACCTTGGACGTGGACTGCCTGTCTCTAGCCACCATAATGCCCTCAGCTCCCTTTTCCCTTTAGTTTCTGAGTATTTGTGGTAAAGCTGACTGTCACAACCAGCATGGACCTAGAGGTACAAAACAAACCAGTCCTCTTCTCTAGCTGTTAGTCCTGATCTGACAGTCATTCCTGACCCAGGGAGACTCCACTCAAGGATGAGAAAGGGCTAATGAAGACTCTAAAGCAGGTGGAGGTGTCTTTATCAAAAGACAGGGATGTCATACAGGTACACTGTTTTGTTGTGTGTGTGTGCGTGCATGGTGTCTGTGTATGTCTGTTCTTGGGAGGGTTAGAGGAAAACTTGATGGAGTGGAGGTCTCTCCTTTCACCATGTGGGCCCTGGGGGTCGAACTCAGGTTTCCAGGTGTGGTGGTAAATACCATCTCATCAGCTGGACTTTTTTTAAAAAAATATACTTATACCAAAGAGGAAAATGTCCTTTAAGAAACTAAGCCTTGGTCCAAGAATCGACTACGTGATTTCCGCCATTTTCTACCTTTGTCGTGTTTGGGTATGCCAGGTAGGACACACATGTGGGATGCAAGAGTGTTAGTGAAGAGAGAAAGGTAAACACAGCAAAGGAAAACTAGCAGCGAGCAGTCTTGTCAATCCCAGGGAAACAGTGTTTAGCCCTCAGGAGACTCGGGCATTCCGCTTTATTTCATTCACCAGCTCAAGTCCAGAGGCAACAGGGCTTTCAAGAGATGTGGTTTTTGTTTGTTTGTTTGCTTGCTTGCTTTGTGTGTGTGTGTGTGTGTGTGTGTGTGTGTGTGTGTGTGTGTGTGTGCTGCTGAGAGACTTCCAGAGTCCTAGAGAGAAATCTCAAGGCCATGCTTCAAACTTGACTCTCAAAGTACTTTGGGCTGTGAGCCTCCTCCTGCTGAACAAGGTCAGACAAGTTCTTTTGCCCCACAGAGAGCAAATCCCCCCAATTCTGTTCCTTGTGGACTTGCTGAAAAGAGATCTTCAGTGAGCTCCTCTTGTTCTCTCTGGAGCTCATTGACTTAGCAGCCCAGCAGCAGAAGCTCAGGGTGGCAGTTAGCAGTTAGCAGACCAACCTCTCTCCCTCTCTCCCTGCCCCTTACCCTGCAGTCCAGGGTGTGGGGGTTAAGAGCTGTGTCCACAGGGACTGGCCAGTAGCCAGACTACACCATCACTTTAAAACCAAGCATAGTGCCTATGTTTCTCCCTTTACAAAAACAATGGGAGTAACAATGAGCCACATTTACTTTTGAAAATTCTGAACCTAAATTCCACTAATATTTTGTGTGTTGTCTGTCCTCCCCCCCCCATCACAATGTTCAGCACAATGTGAGAGGAACCATACCAGGTCCTCATACAGATGTGTTAAACCGGCCAAATAAACCAATCAATAGAAGACACATCCTTCTGAAAAGGGTATCCGTTTTTCTCATCTACCTATGAACTGCAATATAGGGATATTGTTATTTTGAGTTTGTTTGTCAGATTCAGAATTATAGCATGTTTATACAATAGGCAAAATGCCATAAAATCTATGCTCAAAGGCACTAGAAGAATTAAGTTTGCAGGTATGCTTCACATGATAAAATCATCCTGCAATGGGTTAATCTCAGACACATTCAACTAGTGTTTAGGCAGAAAGATAAGGAATGGGAGAAGAGGGGAAAGGGAGGTGGGAATTCAGGACAGTCAGTCCTTTTAAGGCCAGGCGAACCATTTCACGAGGTCTAATTTTTCTTTTTTACAGTAAGCCACTCTTTGGCCCCTCACGTGCAATAAGACAGTATGGTTGGAGAAGCTTGGAGAGGTCCTGCAGGGTTCCCTGCTTTGTCTGAACTCATTGTATTTCATCCGACTTTCTCTATGATCCTTTTTGTAGTATCGTCCATCGCTGTTCCCAAGTCATATTTGGAAAGTTGGAAAACTCCCTTTGATGAGGAATATGAAGCCCATTCGACGAACGGCCACTCCCTTGGAACCGACACTTGCCCATCCTCTACTATTCCAGATATCCGTAGAGCTATCTTTTCTCATTTGGAGCCTGGGATTTCACTCTCCTGTGACGCTGCTGCTGAGTATCAAAGTATCTCTAAAGTCAGCAGGCGACAGACTTGGCTTTGGCTTTTGTAAGAGTGGATAAGACTTAACTGTCCTGTGTGGCAGCTTCTCCTGGGAGCAGAACGTGCCGAAAAGCATAAAGAATCAGTCGAATGAAAATCTCGAGTTATTTGTTCAGCAATTGAGACACCAGTGACCTTAAAATGCTTAGTTAGTACAAGATGTTTAGAGCCGGTATGAATGAATCTTTGCCATGCTTCCCTCTTATCATCCTGTAAATCTTAGACTTTCCAGAGTAGTGGCAAATTAATTCAAATCCATCCTGGTGGAGAGAAAAGAATAGAAACCACGACCCTAGCGGTGCTCTCCTCTCAGTTCTTTGGGGAGACTGGGTTTTGCGGTCCCCAACCCTAGAGGTTACAGAACCGGGAGGCGCTAGGACCTGGGTGGCGCCTGGCTGAGCCGGGCTCGTGGAGGACGGAGGAGTGGAGGAGGGAGAGGAGGGAAAGGAGGGGTGCTCCGGGGGCGGGGGAAGTCATTTATGCGGAGCGGGCGCCGCTACCGTCGCCACTCACAGTCGCCGCGCGCTGCTCAGAGCTGGAGGGAGCGCAGCGAGCGGGCGAGCGAGCGAGCGAGTAGCGGGGACGCCTGGTCGTTGTCTGAGCTCGGGCCGGTCGTCTCCACCGCGCTCCGGGGGCCCCCGAGAGGAACGAGAGGCAGCCGAAGAGTGCAGGAGCGGAGCCCAGGGAGCCCGCGGAGGCGCCAGTCCCACTCCACCTCCTCCTGTGCCAGCCGGGGAGTGCTCGCCCACCGCCCCGCCGGCCCAGAGCCTGTAGCCCGGGTCCCCGCTGTCCCAGGGATGGTTTAGGAGCCTGCAAGGGGCTCGCAGCTCCGCTCCGTTCCACTCCTCTCCCCGACTCTCTGCCTCCTACCGACCGCTCCCGGCTGCGCTCCCCGCCGGCCCAGGCCGGAGAAGTTAGTTGTGCGCGCCGCTCAGCGCGCGAGCCAGCGGCCGGGCGAGCAAAGGCAGCAAGGCGCCGGGACCATGGGCTGGGGTTGGGGGAGCCGCTGCTGCTGCTCCGGACGGCGGGACCTGCTGTGTGTGTTGGCGCTGCTCGCAGGCTGCCTGCTCCCAGTGTGCCGGACGCGCGTCTACACCAACCACTGGGCAGTGAAGATCGCCGGCGGCTTCACGGAGGCCGACCGCATAGCCAGCAAGTACGGATTCATCAACGTAGGACAGGTAACCCAATCCCCGGTGACTCAGACACTGCATCTAGAAACTAGCTGTTGTGGACTTCTTGTCCCCTCTCCTTGGACCCCTCCCCCTTTTCCAGACGTACTTCTGCAGCTACGGCCCTAACTCTGGGACGATGCTCTCGCCCGTTCCTTGCACAGTCACACACATGCCCCGAAGTTGCTGGGATTCCTGTTTAATTTTTTTTTTTTTTTAACAAACTGTGAGGGACAGGTAGGGTCTTTGGAAAATCTGGAGTGTCTCTGCTCTGACTCAACTCGCCTTGGACCTTTGGACAGTCCAGGAGGGCTACTAGCTTGAGGAAACACCCCTGCGAGTAATCGTGGCAGGGAAGGTAGAGACCTTTGCGAGGCCAAAGAGTGAGAACGCCTCTGGACCCAACTAGGAGGAGAAAGCCTGGATTAACCTCTTGGGCCACAGAACTGCTGGGCTCTGGGGAGCCTGGAGCGCCTCAGCTGGAGCTGGGGTGGGAGGAGAGAGGAAGGGGGCGGGACACCAGAAGGGAAGCACGAATTTAGAGGGGTCCTGGCTGCTGGTTCGCCTGGCTGGGATCCAAATGTGGGCCCCCGGAGCTGGGTGGGGAGGAACCTGGGAGACCTTGAAAGCCACTGGCTGGGTTCCGCTAGGGGAACTTGGAAATCTTCTATTGGGGTGGAACGTGAGGTACCCTGTTGCAGCGTGTCGCAGGAATGTTTTGATGAGGTGCCTTTGGTGGGTTTTCGTTCCATTCGCTATCCTGAGGGAAATGCCAATACATTTTTATGGGACCCTGGCCAGCGCTACCGATTTGTATTCTGGCCTAAAAGCCCTGGATTTTGTCCTCTTTCTCATGCCCCTACCAGAAACGGGACTGGAGAGTGCTCTCTAAGTGCCCCTCCTAAGGACCTCACAACTTTGAGACTGTTCGAAGGAGGGAGTCCGGTTGTAGCTCAAATGGGGTTGAGTGTAAAGCCCAAGGGCCACAGGGGCGTTTTGGAGCGTTCACACGGTGTTTCCAGGCCATTGGGATCCTAGGAAGGTGACCATTGATGTTGAGGAAGCAAGAGAGCAAGGATGATTTCTGAGACCATTTCGTTTGAACTCCGTGTGGGTGCCTAGGATGTTGGGCCAGCCCCTGCCCCGCTCTGGCCACTGGGGGAAATCCACAGGGGGGATGAACTCCTTTGCCTGCTTCTAGAAATAAGCTGGGGAGGAGCTGTGCCAGTACAGAGGACAGAGCTAGGGGGAGGTCTTTCTCTTTATCCTCCCAGAGGGAGGATGTATTCCAGAGAAGCCAGTGGAGGGCTGAGACCAGGGCAAGGGGCATGGTTTATGTCCCTGTCGCTTCTTTGAGTCCCCTGAAGAAGTTAGAGCACCCAGCCAGATTTTGTTACTGGAGTGTCTGCCACCTGCAGGAGAATTACCTCTTGGGGTTCTACCTCTTCTGTGAAAGAAACACGGAGTTCATTTAGGTCTTTTAACCAAATCTTACAGTTTAGCACGGAATAAATCTCAGTAGCGCCTACAGGAAGGCTAACAGACATAAAGAACACATCTGTCTAATCTTTCAGGAGACATTTTCACTTCAGCCAACATTAAGCATCTACTTTGCCAGCCGCATTTGGAGGCTAAGTTCTCAAAGCCATACTTCTTCAAAAACAACCGTGGTGCACAATTGGCATAAAACAGACCAGGACACTGGGACAGGAAACTGACCCCCAACTGTACAGCCATGATTGGAATCTAAGACTCTGGTCCAGGATGACTCCTTTGGGGATCTTGTTGCTTAAAGAATCCTTCTATCCAGTGTGCAGAAAGAAAGAGTAAAATCCCCATTTCCCTGAATTCTAGTTGGTAGACAGGAAGCAAATTCTCAGTATTTGCAAATACACTAGTATTTGCTCAGAAGGACCTGGACTCATTGATAATGGGAGGTTTCTCAACTTGCAAGGGTAGAGAGACACTTCTGTCCTCCTGGACTCAGAATTGAGCTAAGATTGCAGAGTCCAGGGGCCTCTAGTGAGAGGGGAGCACGTGCTCTCATCCACTTTGAACAAGCAAACATGCCAGTGTCCCTTAACCTCTTCTGACTTATTACAGATGTCTTTATAGCCAAGAGCCGCGGCTTTCCATGTCAAAAGTAAAACTAAGGAAGTTTCTATGCATAACACTAACTACTATTTACTGTAGTTTTTACAATCCCATTGTGGGAATAAAGCTCTCCCAGGGATTGCAGAGGACCCCTGAATTGCTGCAATAACTAGTGTAAAAAGATCTGCTATTGTACAGAGTAAAACATTTTCGGGCAAAGCAAAGGAGCACAAAGCTTTTGGCTTAGGCAGGGTCAATTGAGTTCCCCTGTGCACCATCATGGCACTGTAAAGGGACAGAATGTATTTCGTATTCATCCTTTACTGCACTGACCTTTTAACACTTTGGACATCCTTCTGTGATTCTTTCTTTCCAGCAATAAACCAGCTGTGGTTCGGCTTAGGGCAGTAAATAATTTGCCAGTGTTCCTGGAATGTTTTCATGTTTTGTGCTGGGGGTCCGGGGAGTTCGCTCATGTATCACAAATTCGATCAAGAACTTGTTTATTGTTTCTGAAGTCATTTATGATCCTGGTAGCATGTATTATGCAGTATGATATCCTAGGCGAGGAAAGTAGTGAATTTTTACCATGGTCAAGCTACAGTGTTGCTGTCTGCTTAGAATATCAATGCAGTGTTTTGCGTAGCATGTTAGCATTTAAGGGTAAAATTTCTGGCCTGGAGATTTCTGCAGAAAAGTGAAGGTGGATCTCTTTCCTGTTCCAGGAAGATAGGACATGCAGAGTAACGGGAGAAGCAATCAAACAAGCAGAAAGGCCCTCTAGAAGGGAGCAGTAATGAGGGTTGTCTTGCCTCTGGTTATGGAGACAGCATTATATTTTCTTAGGTTTTATGAATGGCTTGTGTTTAAAGTTCTGAAGTGATGCCCAGCTATAGTCCTTGCTAGTGGTGGCTGTTGTGCCAGCCTATATCAAGGTTTGCTTGCTATGTCGGCTGTGGGAGGCCTGGAGTTGGCAAGCTGAGCTCCGAATAGGAGCCCCTGGAGTATTTAGAACTACCAACCCCTAATGGGATGCCGAAGGGTAGGTGATATTCATGGCTGTTGGCATGCCTGGGGTAAGAAGAAGCCTTTGTCCGCTGCCACTAATTGTATCCTCTGAGTCTTTGAGTTAACACTCTACTGGTTAGGGCAGGAACCATAAAGGAATAAGGTCAGGTACATATTATTAATTGTTGGTAGACGAGATCTGTATAGAGAGGAATGAATTTCTCGTTAATTGAATCCGGGGAGAAGATCTCTTGTGAACAGATGGTTTGCAGTGCGCAGTTGCTGTATTTATCCTTCTATGAATTGCCTATAATCATCGATTCCAAGCCGGAGATTGCCAATAGCAGCCCTCCTCACCATCAGCCATGTCACGTTTTGAGCAGGTTTCCACAAGGGGAAAGCCAGCTGGAAACTACCCTGGGGTTTGCTTTACACAGGGGCTCCCCCAGTGAGCATGTGGGCGTGGAGGCTACAGAGGCCACGAGCAAGGCTGTGAGCGGGAAAGTCACGGAACTTAATGGCACCCCTGTGCCTCCATCTGTAAGATGATAAACCTTGAGATAATAGAACAGGGTCACTATGTGCTGCTCAGCACACAGGCTTGTGGGAAAACATTCCTTGAATTCGAATCAGAGGGGACAGGTTGAAATAAGTGAGACCTAAATGTTATTTAGATATGATGAAAGAAGGACTTTTTTTTTTTTTAATGGAAGATACACAGATGTCAAGGAAGTGAATTTTTTCATGGCTGAGTTAGGTGAGTTTTGTACATGAGGAGAGTGATTTTCTATTTCACTTAAGACTGTTTCCAAAGCAGTTTTATGTTGGACCTAAACAACGAGAGTCGATTGCCCTGGATGATACCATCTTCCCTCATTTTCCTGTGCTTGAGATAGAAGGAAGGAAAGGGCAGTACGAAGTGAAGGGCTGGGGGTGGAGCTTAGCTGATACTATTGTACAAAGAGCTGAGTGCAGTTCCTAGTACCTCATAAAGTAGGCACGCTGGTGCGCGGATTGGGGGTTCAAGGTCAGACTCACCTGTATCGTAAATTTGAGGCCAATCTGGGCTACATGAGATGCACTCTGAAACTGAAAATATCTGAAGGATAATTATATCATATTTATATATATTATAAAGCATTTTGTATTAGCATATTATGTTTAATCACATTTGAACTGAAATATTATGTTTAATCACATTTGAACTGAATGTTATTTGTACACGTAAACTCAGAATGATTTTCCAGATAAGTAGGAAACAATCTTGAGCGGGAAGAACCTTGTTCAAAGATACTGCTGCCTGATTTCCTGGTTAATTTTGGCTTGTGAATAATAGGATTCTTAAATGCTGATGAGTGTCAGAGAGTGAGTTCTGGGTGTGCATGGCTAGCCTGATAGGCTGTATGCAAGTGGACTGAGTTTCCCTGGTAAATTTGTAGGCATGTTGTAAACGCGAGAGTGGTTGGATGGTTAATCCCATTTGATCCCTGTGTGATACATCTGGCCTCGCACAGGATAGCTCTTCACAGCCAAGAACCTCAGCCCTGCCTTGGCTAGCTGCTCTCACATGGCATGTTTCTCATGATGAGACTGAACCAGAACAGGGAAACCTTGACTAGAAAAAGCCATCAGAGGCTGTAGCCTGACGATGGTGGAGTGTGTGTGTGGGTCTGTTGTATTAACCTCATAGACAAAGAATGGCTTATATGAGGCCTTTGGGGTTCTGTTTAACTTTAGAGAAACATTTTTGTGAGCCCCAAAGCCATTGAATTTGCCTTATCACAATCTCTCATGGGCTTCGTTCCAGAGGTTTTAGCTTTAAAGGTCAGCCAAAGAAGCAGGATAGTATGCTGGGAAAATGTCCAGAGAAAGGGAGTCCTGACCCAGAAACACCCCTTGGGATGGGAGGGGTATTTGTGTTATTCGTTCAAGTCCTGTGAGGTAGAGTCTGGATTCTTCCCAAGGCTGAAGTGTCTCCAGGTATTGTTTTGCCTGGCGACCACATCACTCAGCTCATGCAGGTTGATTTGATGACAAGCTGGCTTTGGCTTCCCGTGTCATAAAAATGAAGGCCTATGGACATTCATGCATGCTGGAAGATAGTAGATGCTGATGTGTTTGTCCATTTTGGGTTTTATAAAAATAAACATTGCACAGTTAAGGATGAAATTACTTGTGCAGTGTTCTCGTTAGTTTCTGCAGAACTCAGCTCTACATCTGAGAGTACCAAAGACAGCAATTAATATCAACAAACGTGTAGACTGAATGAATCCCCAGAGAAAAATGAGAGCAGAAAGAAAACAAGAGTAGAGGGGTGTGTGTGTGTGTATGTGTGTGTGTTTGTTCCTTTGCTTAACTGACCTGGCCCTGTTCCTTGTTGATAAAGTAGAGCACCGCTGTTCAGTTCATTTAGGGGGTTGCTGTTAAAATCAGGAGCACTGATAATGAAGATGGATATTTGGCTAAAACGGTGCACCAAGAGCACTTTACGCTCTGTCAGGACCCTAGAGAATGACAGGAGCTGCTCAAAGAAAACGGATGAACATTGTGGTTACTGGGGGCCCTGTGGAGCAGAACAGTTGTGACTTTCCAAATTTCTGCGGTCTCCCTTCAGGATGTAATCAGGGACAAAAGGCAGAGGAGCCAGTATTGTGCCTGATTTCCCTAAGAGGAGACTGAGGGCTACCTAAGTTCATGCCTGAGAACCATGAATACCGTCTCTTGGTTGGACAGGCAGGCCCGGCGTTTACCAGTTATGTACAGTATAGGGCTTACAAGACTTTTTGTTTCAATAATTAAACTAACAGCCTTTAAGTTTAATCCCGCTGTGAATGTGTATGAAAGGATAATGGGGGAGTAAAGCTTGTAACATTGAAGGCCTATAAAGAAGGCACACGGAACCATGTCAGGTACGGGTATCCAGAACCCAACCGCTGTCACTTAAATACACGAACTGGCCAATGGATGAATACACAAAGGGAATTTATTAGTTGAGATAGATCTATATGTCTTAGTTCACAGTTCTGAAAACATGAAGTGAAATTCTTGGACAGAACTTTATTTATGTGCTCTATACTTTTTTTCATAGCGAAGTCTATTCTGATGTAAACTAACTTCATTAACTACAGCGTTATTTTGTTTTATTACAGAAGTAGCAGTGAGTTTGACCTTAGGCATGTTCACAGTGCAGACAGACATGTATCTAAGGCAGTCCAGCATGTGTGCCTCATGGTCAGTTCGTAGGCATTTGTGTGCCTTCTTCGTGTGAGTAACTGTCAGTTCTGGAATCTACAGCCAAGTGATTTTGTTTTTAACAGAGTGATTGTGGGCTTGTCTGGCTCAGCAGCCAGAGGGGATGGTAATGTCTGTGATTTCTTCATTTCCCCATGTGCGCTTCATTCTCAGGCAACAGTTGTCTACAAAACATCAGAACTCATGTGAGCCTTAGTAATTCTTCTACCCAGCGGTGGCATTGAAACCCCAGGAGGAGTATAGTATGTTCTGACCATGGAATGGGGTCATGTCCCCCACATTTGGGCCAGTCGTTTGTCCAGGGGGATAGTGGTTCATGGGTGGGTCATCTTGGGCCACGTGTCTAGCTTTGAAGTGAGTGAAATGTTGATCTCTGCTAGGCAGTCCAACATTTGGGGAGGGGCCGTTCCCTAAAGGAAAATGAAATTCTATTACTAGAATAAGAGAAAACAGATGTGGGACAGGGAATGACCCCACTACTGATATGATTATATAAGGCCATGAATGCCTAGGCTCTTTCCAACATTACCAGGGAGGATTCGTTATATGGACGTTCTATGAGGAGCGATTAAAGCACATGTTGCTTCAGGAACCATGGAAGTCTCCCCAGATTGGGAGATTGGGAGATATTTTCTGGGACTAGGGATTTTTGCTTACAACTATCATTTGGTGGAGCAGTGGCGATCTGCCCAGTTAGTATGGCTCAGTAATGCCTGGGGAATATTCATAATGGACTGGAGGAAGCAGAGAATAATAAAGGTTATTATTAATAATGAAATTGGAAAGATTTGGAAGTTCCTATGAAAGTATACTCAGGTTTTGGTGACTAACAGAAGTGAGGTTTGAGGGAGAAAGAAGGATGTCAGGGCAGCTGCAATTATCACCTCGGGACCTGGAGAATGTGGACTCATTTGTACCATTTGGACAGTCTCCGGGAGCATTTTCAAGGAGAGAAATATAGATTAAGCCTTAGTTTTAAAGATTTTTGTTTAACATATGTTTTAAAGTACACAGCATCATGTTTTGGCATATGAGTATGTATGTATGCATGCATGCATGTATGTATGTATGTATGTGTGTGTTTATCTCTCTACATATATAGATGTGTATACACATAATGGTTACTAAAGAGATGCCAGTAATTCTGTCATTTTTCACATATCTTCGGAGCCCTTTAATTTGTTTATTAAAATTATTTTATTTAAAAAGATTTGTGTTTGGATGTGCCTGTGTGGGTGTATTTGCACATGAACACAGGTGCCTGCAGAAGGCAGGGCTTCAAGTTCATCTGGACCTGAAGCTACAGGTGGTTGACAGCTGCCCAATGTGAGTGCTGGGGACCGAACTCGGCTTATCCGCAAGAGCCATACATACTATGACCCACTGAGTCGTCTCTTCAGCCTATTTATTGTTTGATGAGTACCTAAAAGCCAGTCGTTTAGCTGGTTTTCAGTGAACAATACCATGTTATTCCTTTCCTGTTCATTTTGTGCATCAAATCCCCAAGTGTTTCTCATCTCGTAGGACGCTGCTCTTTTTGACCTAGGCCTATGAGTTCCTCTTCCTTCTAATCTGCGGTATCTACCATTCTACTCTCTCTGAATAGCTGGCTTTCCTTCCTTCAGATTCTAGAATACAGCTGAGATCCTCTGCATTAGGTACAGGAGCAAGTGTAGTGAAATTTCCAGTGGGTAGCAGAGTATTTAGCCCCGGCTAGAAGTAAAGATCCCTGCAGATAGACTTTACCCCTCATCCAGCTCCACATGAACTATGGAAGTTTGTAGCAATTGCACTGTGGAAATGAATCGCCAAGGTATGACCCATGGCTAGAGAGGGGGGCCTGTGAATATAAGATGGAGGAATGTCCTCATTCAGTCAGCAAAGGAGGAAGGCCATAGGTGAAGGGGAGAGCAGAGCAGGAAGGTGCGGGCTAAGAGGTCCCAAAAGATGTATCCTCCCAGCCCAGCTCTGTGGCAGTGAGCTGTGCTGTCAGGAGAATCCAGCAGGATGAGAATGAGTGGTAGTGGGGTCTCCAGAATTCTTAGCAAGTGCTCTGTTGACAGTGTAGGAAAGTTGGGTTGCGAGGCCGTGCAAAGCAAGGACAAAACCATTACCAGCATTCTGCCCCTACTGACTATATGCCTGTCCTCTCCCTCCATCTTTTTCTCATCAAGACACTGTAGTTAGGACATAGATCCAGGACCAAGGATCTTTGAGCCCTAATGCCATTACTTCTAAGCAATCACCTTAAGCATTTGGTGCCTTCGTTTCCTCATGTGTGAAAGGAGATGATAACGTTATTCCTCCGCACAGGATTGCTGTGAGGGTTAACATAGCACCCAACATGTTACATTATTAAGAAATAATAAATGTCACTTCATTTTTTATTAAAGGTTGTTTTAACCCCCCATTTACTCATTTTCCTCCAACGATTTCTTTTCATGGGTGCTCTTCCTCTCTAACATGTTAGAAAAGAAATGATGACCAACCTGTCTCTCTCTCTCTCTCTCTCTCTCTCTCTCTCTCTCTCTCTCTGTGTGTGTGTGTGTGTGTGTGTGTGGTGTATGTGTACATGTGTGTATGTGCGTATTTATACTTTTATCATTTCACTAGCCAGTGAGCTCCTTGAATATAGTTTTGTGCTTCATTTACGCTATGTTTATGTTCCCAGCAGTCAGAGCAATGCAAAGCATAGCGGATACATTAGGCGGGAGGCACCAAGAGCTCAGGTAGAAGGATGCATTTAAGGAAGGGAGAGAGATGTTGGTGCCTGAGTTCTCACAGGAATGGAAGGTGAGTGGCAAATAAGAGGTGCTTCTGTTGGGATGGAGAGGAAGTGATCCCATCAGCCCCCGAACAGGTGAAGCGCACCTACGGAGCAGTAGGGACCGTGTGGAAGTGATGTCCGGATGCTCCAGTGTTTAAAATATTCTTAGGAAAGTCATAAAAAAAGGGCCACTGTAAAATGGATTTCCAAATAGAAACATGGTTTTTTGCTGCTTGCACTTATTGCTCAGTAGGTATTGATTAAACAGATGAGTAAAAGAAATGAACCATTGATTGGTTTCGCATCATTTTGTTCTTCATATCAGAGAAGTAGAATTGATCAGGTTAGAGAGAAGGCAAAAAAGAGTCTGTGGAACTAGGGAGCAGCAATTCCTGGACACAGGAATACTGTCTTGAAATGACTGAGCAGTGTCTGGCTGGAGAGGTGGCTGATAGGGACAAAGGAACGGGGTGGGCATCGGGCTGTAAATTCAAAAACACACGGATGGCTAGTTCAATAGGCTAATAATTAGAGCCATTTCTGAGGGGCTTTGTTGTTGTTATTTGTTTGAAACAGGGTCTCTATCTGTCCTGGCTGGTCTGGAGCTTGGAGTAACCCTTCTGCTTCTGGCAGGGATTAGAAGCATGAGCTACTATGCCCCACCCCAGAGGGTTCTTAAGGCGCAATCTATAGCAGTTCTGTTTGACGATGAGATCCAAGGTGTGGTCCAGGTGGGTAGAGAGAGAGAGAGAGAGAGAGAGAGAGAGAGAGAGAGAGAGAGAACAGCTGAGAGCTGGTGAGTTGGTAGGCGTCAATAAATGGAGGCTGAGGAGCTGGAAAGAGTGATCAGCGTGGGTAAGATGAGGATTGAAGTGATTTGTGCTGGTATACCCACTGGGCTGGGGAACGTGAAGGTTGCCTCGCGTTTCAATTCTCCCTGGATAGCTGTAGGCATTATCTCTGCTTTTCACTACTGTGTGCTATTATTTGCACTGCAGGTCTTGTACCAACTTAAGGGACAAAGACAGACACACAGGTGATTGCTTTCAATTTCCAATGTGTTTTTTTTTCTTATTTGACTTAAAAAAAAAACTGAGGATTGAGTTGAGCACTCAATACAGACGAAACAGGGTACATAGAGATCGTGAAAGCAGAAATAATACTTAAAGCTGATTTCTTTGTTCTTTCGGTGTTATGACTTTTCCTGGGGAGACCTGGACAAATGTCTCTTCACCCTAGGTAGGGCACACATGACAAACCAAAGAAACTGTTCTAGTTCCGTCTGTTTTATTGAACCCGTGAGTTTATTGGAGTCTCTTTTAGGAACATGAGTGAGGGGTTATTTGCAGGAGTGTGGATGACTTCTGGACAGCTGTATCACCCACCAGAAAGCCCATCCTAGCATGGGTGACCACTGAAGAAAACTACATCCCTGAAGCTCCCTGTTGCAAGGAGCCACTGCTTGTTCATTCCCGCCACCCAGCTAGCTTTGACCAGAAATAATTACACAGAAACTATATTAATTAAAACACTGCTTGGCCCATTAGCTCTAACTTCTTATTGGCTAACTCTTGCACATTTAATTTAACCCATCTCTATTAATCTCTACATCACTACAAGGTCATGGCCTACCAGCAAAGTTTCAGGATGTCAATCTTTGATAGTGGATCCATGGCATCCCTCTGACTCTGCCCTTCTTTCTCCCAGCATTCAGTTCTGTTTTCCCTGCTTACCTAAGTTCTGTCCTATCAACAGGCTGAGGCAGTCTCTTTATTCATTAATGGCAATCACATCACACAGAAGGGACTCCCACATCAGCTTCCTGTGCAACGTCCAGGCAGGCCCACTACATAGCCCTCTCTCTGACTGCTTCCTGCTTGGGGAAGGGTTTAGTGAACCTTGTAACTCTAGTGGCTTTCATTGGCTTCTTGAGTGTCATGGGCCTGCTCTTCTTTTCAGAAAGGACTAGTTCAGCTTGGAAGCAATAACTACATAATGTTTGGTTTTGAGAGACGGGACTTAGAATGGAGTCCAAGATTGCCTGCTTTTCATTGCAGAGCCCAGACTGGCCTCAAACTCATAGTGATCCTCCTGTGTCTGCTTCCCAAGTGTTGGGGTTGAAGGTCAGGTGTATTCTACTGCACCTGCCTGAAAGAATGAATTTTAAGTGATATGTACTATGTCATATGTACTCGTATAGTACATATACTAGTCGTAGAGTCTGCTTTCCATCGCTGAATTATGGTAGATAATTACAATTCATTCGCATGCCACAAACCTGACCTTTATATACATATTTTATGTAGCACAGTGAAGCAGAATTCTGAACGTGTTGCTTTATGTATTCTTGTTCTGAGTTTTACTGCCTGTAGGATATGGATTTTAAATTTATTTATAGAGTGTTCTTTCTGTAATGTAGGGCCATTTTTCCATGTCAGATGGGTAATATGCTGACATCAAAACAAGGTGCGAGAGAGGAAAGTCACAAAATGATGTGGGCATCTATCTAACCATCGTTCTTGTGAGTCCACAATGATCTGTAATAGGTAACATTCTCAGATTGTTCTATACAGTAGGCTAATCTGGTTTGCATTTGTATGTTAATCTGTATGTTAATTTAGAGCTAGAATTGCAAAGGAAGCATTAAGTTCCTAGTGTAATTTTCTGTGCATTATCTGAGTACGTAACTCTCTATTGGGAAAACTATGTTTGAATGCCATGCCAGCATTGAAACTCAGATTTGTTAAAAGCAAGTCTTTCCTTGATGATTTCTGCAGTGTTCTAGTCTCTCTCTCTCTCTCTCTTTCTCTCTCTCTCTCTCTCTCTCTCTCTCTCTCTCTGTGTTTGTGTGTGTGTGTGTGTATGTGTGTGTCTCTCTCCTCTTCTCTCTCTCACACACTCATGGGGAGTGTGTATTGTATGTGTGTGTGTGTGTGTGTGTGTGTGTGTGTGTGTATTAGGGAGGAGGGTGGTGACAAACATCAGTTTCAAAGCTCTCTAAGGAAGAATGATGGGGCTGATTTTTTTTGTAATAATATTCATACATAAAAGATTTGATAGTTTTCTATACTGAGACACAGGTACAGCTGTAATGTTCCCAGGCCTGTGCCTTGTTTTCTCTAATTAAAGTTTCTCAACCAAGATAAAACTTGCTCATGCACACTAGTTAGAGTTCAGGGAGGGGGAGATAATCCCAGAGCCTTTAATGTTGTAGGCAGATATCCACAACTGCAATGAGAAGGGTACTGGCTTGTGCTGGTGTTCTTGGAAGGTTTAAGGGGGCCCTTCTTTGGGCACAATGCATTACTGAGGAAATTAAGGTCCCCTCTTTGGGTTTAGTCTCGTTAATAAAAGAATTTAAAAATGGACTCAGGGGAAGCTCAAGAATGATTTTTATTAGAGTTGGGAAGTAAACAGCAGGGCTGGCAAGCTGTAAACCGTGGCAGATGTAGACTGTGTGTTGAGGGGGACTGGGAGAGGAGTCTGCGGCAGGAGAAGGGAGGAGGCCAGCCATGGCTTCTGAGTTAGGTTAGCGTGTTCAGCAGTGGAGGTCAGCAAGCAGCCATGTGGCAGCAAGCACCTCTGTAGTGCAAGGGGAGTGGCTTCAGAGAAAGTAAGAAAGCTTGAAGGGCTAGAGAAAACATGCTTCAGTGTTGGCCAGTGTCGGAAAGAAAGGTAGAAACGAAAACGTTACACTCTTTTGAGTAAGGACTAGAAAATTGGATGGAATTAACAGAGGTTCATGGTCATTTGCCAAGGTTTTATAAGTGACTTTTGGTGTCTTCTTAATCTAAACTACCCAGCAAATTTTCACCTTTTATCCCTTGTCGCCAGGACTGTTGTAACTGCACTAAACTCTCTTACACATGTGTGTGTACGCATGCGTGCAAGGGTGCGTGTGTGTGTGTGTGTGTGTGTATGTGTGTGTGTTGGGGATGGGAGTGACAGTAAGCATAAATTTCAATGCTTTCTAAGAAGAAAAATGTAGACTACTTAGGATTTGCTACAAGAACCTTGAAAATGCTATGCTAAATGAGACAATCATACTATTCTGTTTATGCAAAATTCACATTTACAAATCTGTTGAAGCAGAAGGGAAAAGTTGATGAGGAATGCTAATCAAAAATGTCTTCTAATGCCTTCTAATTGATTGCTCTGCCCTCCTTCTGTTTTCTGAGAGAGGGTCACATATCCCAGTCTGACCTCAAACATTGTCGCACAAGGATGATCCTGAACTCCAGATCCTCTGGACGCTACCTCCCAAGTGCTGGGATTTACAGTCACAAGACACTATGTATAGTGGTATTTTTTTTCAATATCTCTGGATCAAACCACTGGATAGTTTATGTCTTAGTTAGGGTATCTACCGCTGTGATAAAAGCCAGTGGCCAAAAGCAGCAGCGTGGGGAGGAAAGGATTTAATACAGCTCTCAGGTCACACTTTACTGCTGAGGTTAATCACTGCAGGAACCTGGAGGCAGAAGCTGAAGTATAAGCCATAGAGGAACACTGCTCACTGGCCTGCTTCTTATGACTTCCTCAGTCCACTTTCTTGTAAAACTCAGGACCGCCTGCTGAGGGGCACACTGCCCACACTTCTACATCAGTCATTAGCTAAGAAAATACCCTATAGACTTGCCTACAGGACAATCTGATGAAGGCTTTCTCTCAATTAAGATTCCATCTTCTTGCCAGGTATGTCTAAGTTGACAGCAACAACAACAACAAAAATCAAACAATAACAACAGCAGCAACAACAACAAAAACCCAACAAGAACAATACATTTATGTGAGTGTATTGTGTGACAGATGGCGTCTAGCTATCAGGTTGTATCAGTACCTATTTGCCATCCATTCTAGTAGGTATAATGCTGTTCCATTGACTTGTTCAGGTTAAGTTTACCTTAGATTAGGAGAAGGCAAATTATAAACCACAGGGACATAAAAAAAGTAACCTGTAAGTGCTGTTGGAAAGCAAAATGCATCAGTAGGTTTAAACAGTGAGTGTCTTAGGGACAGCTGGTCAGAGAGGTTCATGCAGGAGGAGAGGGTGAATTGAGTACCTGAATGTTAGGCTGCCTGCAGTGAGGTGGGGTCCATGCAGAGGAGATTGTACACGGAACCACCCCAAGGAGGAGGCCAGCTGGTGTAAGTGGACCAAACCTAACGAGGAAGCTGTGGTGGAGCTTGAGATGGCTGTTAATGCTTCTTTGTTCTGAAGTCACCAGTAGCTGTGGTACCTGACACATCAAGACAAGTGTGTTCTGCTTTTCCTGATTTCTTCCCACTGGCCTTGAAATACGTGCACCATTTGTCCTTCCTACTCTGCCTTATAAGAAAGCCAGACTGAGCATCACTCCCTGGATGTGCTCCCCACTTTCCTGCCTCTGTACCTGTCTTTATACTCAGAATGTTCATCTGACCATTGCTTCTGGAAATTATATGTCATCTCAAAGTCACTTTTTTTTTAATCTACCCTGGAAGTATAGTTAACAATAATGTATAGGCAAAATTGCTGTGCGCTCCCTAACTAATCTACCCCTGTTGTGCTTCTCTTCGGGGATCTAGTACGGTGAGTTCTAATTCCTCGGTGTCCCTCTCATGGGTACCTAATTATGACTCTATAGTGTGCTGCCTGGTGTCTCACTTCATGGAGACAGTCATTATATTGGTTGAATCCTAAAACATTTACAGATGTGCTATTTGTGCAAAAAAAAATCTGAACACTAGAGAAAATGTATAAAAATATATCTATAACCCAGCCCATGAGGAACACTAGTTAGGCCATAATATGCTTGATAAAGGGGTGGAGTAAAAATCAGTGATGTGGGACTTTAAAACTTGGGCTTCCTGGGAAATAGCCCAATGCTTATCGCTTACTGTTTCTGACCTTGGCATCGTCCTCAGGGTCATTCTTTCTGATTTTTGACTCTTGGGAGCATTGTTTGTGTGACAAAATACTTAGTATGGCACTATCTGAGTCCTGAGAGCCAGGTCCCAGTTCACCCTGGGAGCAGGCTTTCTTCTCCATGAATCTCAGTGAGTCCTAAGAGCCTGCTAGCTGTGATAACTGTCCTGCAAATGGCAGTGGAGTCTTGCATCTGCTGGGGCCATACAGACTAGCACAGAATCTTCCTAGGAAAGAACGGGCTGGTGGCAAGAAATCAGCATCAGGTCACAAGCAGACCCCTGTTGGTGCAGAAACAGCAGAACGGTGAAAATATGCATATCCAGCATATTCCAGGGTCCCTGAAGCTCACTGAAAGATAAGCGGTGAGATCTTGTGATGGTCCTAACCACAGGGCAGGGCCAACCAGGATTGGCCATTTTGAAGGCCAAAACTCTGAAGTTAAATCTGCATGAGAGGGAGGATTGGATTGCAGACTCCAGAACAAACAGACATAAATTAGCCCTGTAGCTTAGACCATAAGGAGTGGCTTCTGAAATATCCTGGGAGATAGGAAACAAACTCAGGACAAATAGAACAAACATTCGTTGGGAGTTAACTCCCTTTAATTACAGAAAGAACATTCTCTTGGTTGAGTGACATGGCCAGACGCCAGTCCCTCGACTGAAATGGGTCTCCCCATTTGACCTATCCAGGGGTGTTAAGTTCCAAGGCCCCAAATGTCCAGGCCTCCGGGCTCAGGCCGATGCGTGGCTTTCTGGGTTCTCCAAAGAGCGATAGGAGTGAGTTTTCTCATGGGATGTGTGATTTAAGAGTAGAGCGATTTCTTCCTCTGATGCGATGGTTCTTAGTGCAAAGATTCTTTCACTCTGTTCAGACTTTTGTCAGCCTTGCCCTGGCCCAGTCTCCTCTCCTGTCCATTCCGTGTTTACCATGTCGTTCGCCCTATGTTTCCCTTCTCCGTACATGGACTGCCATGTCCATTTTCAGTGTCTGAACACGGTCAGGCTCAGATCCTGCCTCTTTGCTAGGACCACTTCCATGGATTCAATTATCTGTGGCTAAAACCTCTTGTCTTTAAACTGTTACCACACCTTGCGTGGTTTTAATTGGCATCTGACATTTTATCATGAAAACAAACTGTCCTTCTTGTTTTCTTTCCTTCTGTCATTTTTTCTTTCGTGTGTGTGTGTGTGTGTGTGTGTGTGTGTATGTATCTGTACAGTAGTACAGGTTATGAACCCAGGGCATTGTTTACCTGGGCAAGCATACTATCACTAAGCTATATCAGATGTATTGATATTTTTTGAGAGAGGGTCTCGCTATGCAGTCCAGGCTGGCCTTGAATTCATTCTATACCCATGGAAGCTCTTAAACTAATGACTCTCCTGCCTCATCCTCCTCAGGTCTCGTCTAGCTAGTAATTTCTTTAAAGCCAGGGTTTCTGTCTGGTCTATCTCCCAATGCCATCTGGAACTCAGAAGGGTGCTCAGAAGTTAAAATGACCTCAGCAATGTGTTCTGTAATGGGTAGATAATAAATCAGGGAGTCAGAAAGACGACTGCAGCCATCGCTGCCCACGGTGTGAGAACTTACTGATTCCCAGAGTTACATGTGCACAAGCGACTTAGTTGGCAAATGAAGTGTGAGCAGAAGTGACTCCTGTCCCTTTGTTAACAGTCAGTGGGTGACTCTGGTGATGGTCATCTGCCTGGGTGTCTGGCAAACCTCCAGGTGGTGGATGCTTCATTAGCCTGGGTCCTTGAGGGGGTCTCACGAGGAACAAGTGCACAGTGGACATATGACCCAAGCTCTGGATAAACTTTGTGGTTTCAATGGTTTTGTTTCTTGGGTCATTTGTTGTTGAGGTGGAACCTGGTTCATCCAGATTAGCACAAAAGTCCAATCTTAATAGGTCTCTTCTTAGTCATATACACAGTATAGGCCAAGATGTGTCATCACGTAAATCACGTGGGAGACCCTGGAGCTCAGTGGCTCTAAGCTGCTTTGCCACCATCTTACAAACTAAGATTTGGAGTGTGAGTTCAAACGTAACTGTCAATGACTGGTAAAACTGTTCAGAAGTTTTCCGTTTGGGTAGGCAAGCATTCGATGCGTTAGAGGTTGTCTTTCATTTTCCACTATCAAATAAAAATTTTTATTAATTTTAAAAATTTTGTCTCCGTAGTGCCATCTGTTTGGAAGGATGAGGCCAAAGGGTCATTAGAGCCTGGGAATTCGAGGCCACTCTGCACTAGAATGACAAGTCAGCTCAGAAGAAAGATTATTGAATACAGGGCAGCACAGTCTTGCTGCTTGCCCACAGCTCCTGCCTGTGACTTCCCAGAGACCTTACTGCCTTGTCAGAGCTGTGAAACCCTCTGCTGCAGAATCTACTCCAGTTTGTAGACCCTTCCCAGGGTCTGCCGTGGGGTAGGGGGTGGGGGTGCGTGGCAGTGTATGCTCTCAGGCTTGCAGAACTGGCTTCACAGCATGTGGGATCTTGCATTCCCTGATTTACGTGATGGAGACACAGTAGGGAATATCTGAGATGTAAAATGCTATGGCCTGAGTCTTCAACTGTTGAATGGAGTCCAAAGCAGCAGATTTTTCTTCTTTGGCAAGACAGAGCTGAAGCAATGTGCAGGGATTTGGTTTGCCGATTCCCAATCTGCTGAAAACTGCAGTAACTTAAAGCGGGGGTGGGTGTGGTGGTGGGGGGGCAGGGGGGTGCATAAGTGCTTTTTAATGTGGAAAATACTCCAGAGATCACGTGGCTTACTGTCTTAGGCAAACTAAATACTGCGAGGCTTCACTTGCTTTTTTGATTTGTTTTTTTAAGTCGGCTTACTGCATGTGAATATATGTACCCCCATACTCTTTCATTAAGAAGGTTTTATTTTGTTCAAGCAAAACCCAAAAAGAAATAAAGGCAATATTGAACCCTGAAAGGTTTTTTTGGCCACTCTAGCCCCTAGATGTGGAGACCATCTCTTACCAGCATACATTGACATCCGAGGCTTTCCCTCTGCTGTTGTTTTGTCTCGCATTCCTTGAAAATGTTTTGGAATAGCCAGACTATGCTGCAGGCCATCCCAAGGAGAGTTCACTAGCCCTGCCCTTGGGAACTTTTATCCTCATAGGTGAAGTTTATCTTCCTGCTTCAGAATAAATTACTCAGAGTTCCTTGGCTTTAAAATCACAGTCCCTATTTCTTTTGGGGCTATGAGTTAGTTGGTAGATTTTTTAGCATTTAGTTGGTCCTGGGGCCTGGCTAACCTAGGATGACTTTTCTGGTGTGTCTAGGGATTGCTACCTTGGTGTGTGAATCCTTTTCATATTTCTGTTTGTGTTTTGTTTGCTGACGTCCCATAGATCAAAACAAGTCGTAGTACTAATCTAAGCTTCAAGAAATGGAGAAAGAAGCTTCATCACTTGGGAAGGGGAGATGCAACTATTTGTATCCACATTTTCCAATGTAGCTAGGAGGCTGCTGTAGTTAATTAGATAGGAAACCAAGGTATGCCAAGTGATGGTAAGTGCTAAGGGTGGAAAATAGAGGGGGAAAAAGCTGGGAAGGTGGTGCTTTCCTGTAGTGATCAGGAGCCTAAGGCCAGCCTGGGTTACAGGAGATGTTAAAGTGAAAGGAGGGAGGGATGGAGGGAAGATGGAAGGAGAGAAGAGGCAAACTAATCAGAGAAGGGAGAAAATAAATCAAAGACAAGGAAAGGGGACTAGGTGGAAAATCCATTCAATTGCAGATGGTTGATTAAGAAAATGTCAAGGAGAGGTGTGTAGGGGTTTTATTGCTGTGAAGAGACACCATGATTATGGCAACTTTTATAAAGGAAATTTTTAAATTGATACTGGTTTACTGTTTGAGAGGGTTAGTCTGTTATCATCATTGTGGGGAGCATGGTAGCACACAGACGAGGCAGGATTTCTACATCTAAATTGGCAGACAGCAGGAAGAGAGAATGGCACTGGGCCTGGCTTGAGCATTTGAAACCTCGAAGTCCATTCCCAGTGAAATACTTCCTCTAAGAAGGCCACACCTATTCCCTATTCCTCATCCTTTTAAATAATGCCACTCCCTATGAGCCTGTGAGGCCATTTTCATTCGTGAGTAAAGAAAGATCCAAACAAGGTGAGGGGAAAGCTTATGTCATATATACATAATGTATATTATATACACATATATACATAGTGTATATACATATTCACATATACCTGAAATGAAGGTCATAGGCCCAAGAGTTATCTTAGATGAATTGGGAGAAGCCACCCAGAATGAGCACAGGTGTGGCAGAGGATGATGTGGGGTCAAGCAGCTGAGCTGGGAAGTGTGGTGCACCCTCCTCTAAGTGCTGTTTCACCCACTTTAGTGCATTTCAGTTTCGCTGAGATACTGATTCTGATTTAGTCGAGCTGAGACGTGCTCAGAGAAGAACCTTTCTAGTAAGCTCTCAGCTGTAGCACTGTTGTTGCTGGGGCTGGTCCTGGGATTTTCCCTGAGTAAGGAAGGTGGTTTTTAGGATGCTCTTAGTAGGTCCTTGTTTAGAATATTTAAATATTGTCATATGAAGGAATAGCATTCTCACACAGTCTATTGTGCAGAACACTGGGTGTTGCTTGTGAAAACCCCTATCGTTGGGATATATTTTTTACCCAGAGAGCTTTTTGACTTTCTTTGTTGTGAGCAGCAACAACAAGACCTAGGCCTGGGTTCCTGTTTGTCCGAGTTTTCTGCCAGGTTTGTTCCAGAACACACCTGCTCTGTCTCCTTGCATTCATTCAAATCCAGGAGACTGGATGTCTTCTCGCTTAGCCCTTTTTTCTCTCCGTTCCTTGCTCCAATGTCCCAGTGGCTGTCAGTCCTGACTGTCCATTTCAAATACCTGGTGCTTCTGAAAGATACCATCAGAGCTGGTCTTGGTGGTCTTTTCCTGCAGCCAACCATCTTGTCTGTGGTTTTGCTTTCTGGTGTTTCAGTTATACCTTGGCTCAACCTTGGTCTAAATACATTGAGTGGAAAAGTCCAGAAGTAAAAAGCGTCATGGGTTTTAAAGAACTTACTACAGTATGTTAAGCATTGCATTCTATTGTTATTAACTTTAGAAATCTCGTACTGTGCCTAATTTGTAAATGGAGCTTTACTGTAAGTATGTGTTATAGGAGACCGTAGTGTATACACAGTTAGACCATCTGTCCTCTCAGCCGTTCACCAGGGGGCTTTGAACTACCTCAGTGGGAGGCAGAACATGATTTACAAGTCTTGCTAAGACACAGTGTGCTACCATCCCTTTCCCTCCATTCTCTCATTCACTCTGGTCCCTTTTGCCATCCAAACACATGAATCATTAGCTGATTTTCAACTCTACTACATTTTGCATTGAGATAGTCTGGTGGTTGCATAATTACAATCTTTTGTATTTGATACGGGGAAGATCTACACATAGAAGACCATGAGTAAGTATCTGGTGATGATGTCTATCACACATTTATATTTTTCTATTATTGGCTCTAAGTGGCCCCATCCATACACCAGCTCACTAAGAATATTTTAGTGTCTTACCCAGGAAACAAGGGCCCTGGAAACAGCCTCAAAAGTCAGTTGTCTCTGTGTTGCATATTTCTCTTCTTTCCCATCTTGAGTTTGCAGATGGTTTTGTGTCCTGGCTGGACTGGAATACAGTGTGCATTTGAGAATGCTAATCTTATGTATCTCAGTAGGAAATAGTCTACATGATGCATCTCAGATTGGGGCTCCACTTCACCTCTTTAAAAACAACTGCCCCTTCATTATGGGTGGGCTAGGTAACATCTCTTTAGCATGGTTATATTTTGGTGTTCCATTTAAGCATTTGTGGGTTTTTTTGACATTTATTTGTTTTGTAACATACCAGAAACCTCAAAATAGTGAATGTCACCTGAGATCTGACTGAACCTCTCTGAGTCTTTCCCAGGGCCATCTGATTCCTAAGAGAAGGCTTCCTTTGTGTTTAAATGCAGCTTGTATATGTAGACCTTATTTAAGAATCCTGACATATTGCTTGCTTGCTTTTGTGAGAGAGTCTCTTCCTTACCTCCAGCTGATGTAGAATTCACTCTGTTCCCCAGGCTAACTCCAAATCCCCGGTAGTCCTTCTCCCTAAGTGTTGGGATTACTTGTCTGAGATAGCATACCCGGATTCCTTGTAAGAGTTTCTTGATATTTTTAACTAGGGTAGTAAAAGAAAATTCGAGTACTAAATAATTGGAGTTGCAAAACTAGTATCACAAATTGTGTCACAATTGGCTGTATCATCATGTACCAGGGATGACTGGTGTGCGACACTGATTTGTAATATATTTAAACTAATTATTAACTCAATCAGATAGATTGACTTGAATGTTATCATAAAGGGCTCTGAGATGTGACTATGACCGAGTTCCATAAAATTTATTGCTCGAGTATTGCTGGATCCAGTGATTCCAATAAGGCCTTGCCTTTTGCTCCCACACCACCACAGTAGATAAGGTTGTTATGTACGATTGGGAGGAGTGTGTGTTTTAATTAATAGTAATTCATTTGCCTTGAAATAAAGTTCCTTTCAATAGTCTCTAACTTTGGAAGAACCCTGGTATTATTCTCCTAAAATGCCAATACCCTTAGGTAGTTAGACTCTTCTGGTTTATTATAGTTGAAAGAAATAATATCACTTAGACCAGTGGTTCTCAGCCTTCCTATGTGGTGGCCCTTTAATACAGATCCTCATGTTGTGGTGACCCCCAACTATAAAATTATTTTCATTGCTGCTTCATAACTATAACTTTGCTACTGTTATGAATCATAATGCAAATATTTTTAGAGATAGAGGTTTGCCAGTGGGGTTGAGACCCACAGGCTGAGAACCACCGACATAGACCCATATTATAAAATGTTGAAACTGGAACTTCAAAAAGAGGTACAGATGGTTCACTGCCCAGATGTTTAGTAGACTTGACTGAACATGCCTAACCAAAATGTTCAAGTTAGCCTGCAATCCCAGTAGAGGTAGAGACAGGAAAATCAGAAGTTCAGAGTTACCCTCAGCTGTCTGATAAGTTTGACACTGTCTGGCCTGCTGTCTTAAAGCACAACAAAATGGAGCAGCAACAGCAACAACAACTGAAAGAATGGCAAATGCAAGTGTCGAGAAGCCCCTCTGATGCTCTAGGTCCTTTGTTAGCTGCATACTTACATTCTGACCAAATGGCTCAGCAGGGAAAAAGCACTCATTGTGTAAGCCTGACGGCCTAGCTCAAAGCCCGGAACTCAGGGCAGAAGGAGAGACCAGCTTCTGAAAGGTTATCCTGCAGCCTCCACGCATGAACTCAACACACATCACAAACACACAGTAATAAACAAATAAAAATCATCCACATGTAAATTCACATACATCGTAGATACACAGTCATAGTAACTAAAAAGAGAATCCCATTCTTAACTTTTGCATTTCTAACGACTTCTGTTTCTTTAAGAGTTTTGTGTATTCTGGGTATGAGTTGGTATAGTTTGAAGATTTGCATTGTAGGTCTAAGGCACTTGAGCCAACACCTCCATTTTGAGGGTAGTACTATTTCCTAGGTCTGTGGAAATCTAACTCTTCTTCTCCTTTTATTTGACTCCTATAATATGGTAATTTTCCCCCATTTTGGTACAGGAACTTGGTTTAAGGATAGCTCACAACTCTCCCCTGATAACTGGGTAGTGATAAGCTAAGAAACTGATCACATACTTACTGACCTGCCCATCTTCTTGATCCCTTGGACTTCTTTCTTGGGAAAACCAGAAGGTTCATTGTTGTGGAGGCAGATGTCATCTTTTCTCTTGCATGTAGGACTATGACCCTACCACTATCATGGGGTGCAGACTTCAAGTCTACAAGTTGAAAGACCTGAGATGGTCTCACGTGGCTTGTGAAACCAATAGAAAGGGTACGAGATGGCTTCCATCATGGCGAGCAATAGAAGTTCTGTTTAGAGATCTGTATTGTAGCCACTAAAGTAGCAGGCTAGAGACCTCACTGTGGCTAATGTAGAAATTCAGTTTACCATGATACATGTTTGAAATGGGAGTGAGTGCTTGTAGCTGCAGGAATCGTTCTCCACCCCAGGTCTTTATCACTGTAGTTTATTGGGGCTTTAAATCTGTTTCACAATTTAGTTACAGAACTTTGGCATGAGGGTGGAAGTTCTTCTCTTCCTTTAAATTCCTTGCATCTACGC
The DNA here is from genome assembly GCF_982192425.1 of Myodes glareolus. Classification (NCBI taxonomy): domain Eukaryota; kingdom Metazoa; phylum Chordata; class Mammalia; order Rodentia; family Cricetidae; genus Myodes; species Myodes glareolus. The sequence goes on from NC_142032.1 coordinate 44,240,888, forward strand.
TGGACATGCAATTCAGCAATATCCAGTGTTTTGAACATTAGCGCAGTTCATGATTCATCTCCAATCCCATGGAAGCCTCAGATAGCAGCCTAAAATCTGTTAAATGAACTTGCTTTTTCTCCATTTATCTAGATATGAGGTGTTTGTCCAGATAAGCATATGTCTTCAGTTAACTGCAAAAATGTGTAAACATTGCAATGATTCTTTTGGTAAAACACTGTATTGAGTTTATCTTTTATGTCAACAGTAAGTACTTAGGAATGATAAAAGAGAGATACTTAAAACTCAATCTACAATGCCAAATACATTTTCTTAAACATCATTTCTGACTTTCGCGTAGATAGATACAAACATTTGCTTAGTGGCATAATGGTTATTTAAGGTCTCCTTTTAGATATTTAGTATATCATGACCAAGCCAGCTGCTGAGATCAAAGGTCAATGGGCAGGTCATGTTAAGAAAATAATAAATAAGTAAATAAAAGTTGGGCTCTTGATCCAGGCATAGGAATTGCTGAGATAAGATAGTAATCTGGAACTAATCAAGTTCAATTTGAACCTTCAGTAAAAGCTGGGATGTGACTCAAAGTAGGAGCTACAGGATTCTTTAAGTTTTGCTTAAAACAGTGAAAACAGCCCTGAATGTGGTGTCAGAAACATTTTGTTGCTATCTGTTGCTCCTGCTGTAAATGTAGGTCAGTAAGTAGATGTAGTGGGCATCAATTCTGTTGTGTGGTAAGTGGAGATGCTAATCCTTTCCCCATCTCTTTCCACTCACTGCCTGGGTGGGTAGCCACTGTGGCAGTGGCTGTGGAGTGGATGCTCCTGGTAGACCAGCGCTCTCAGGCTGTGGAGTGGATGCTCCTGGTAGACCTGCGTTCTCAGCCTGTGGGGTGGATGCTCCCAGTAGACCAGTGATCTCAGCCTGTGGAGTGGATGCTCCCAGTAGACCTGCGCTCTCAGCCTGTGGGGTGGATGCTCCCAGTAGAACGGCGTTCTCAGCCTGTGGAGTGGATGCTCCCAGTAGACCTGCGTTTTCAGGCTGTGGAGTGGATGCTCCCAGTAGACCTGCACTCTCAGCCTGTGGGGTGGATGCTCCCAGTAGACCAGCATTCTCAAACAGAAGGAAACAAACGGCTTGAGCGGGGAAAGCAACCTGGAAAGACCACTTGGGAGATGAGAAAGGGCTTTGGCTTCTGAGGAAATGAGAGGCACGGTCTGAACTCTGAGAAGGAAATGAGAGGTGGATGCATAGGGATTTTCTTCTGGATGGAGCAGCAAGAACTTAGGCCCAGAGGCTGAGGAGGAGATCTGTGGGGCTGCATGGGTAGAGAGGGGAAGTGAAGGCCTTAGGAGGCAAGGATCTGAAGGCAAATGGGAGGAGATCTGGTAGCCTCTTTTAAACCAACTAAAAGCAATTTTGGTCATTTCATAAAAGTAGAAAGTAAGTATGTTTTGTAAAATGGTGTGATATTGCCTTTTAAGGTTCATTTCTATTGTGTTGATTTAATTTTTTTTTTCAGTGTTGGGAACAGAATACAGGATCTTATACATAAGAATACTCTAGTGCTGAGAAAAATCCCCAGCCATCTGACATCATGTTATATAAAACAATGGAAGAACACTTCAAAGATGGATAGTTCGTGTTGGGATTAAATATGATAGGATAGTTAGAAAGAAGAACGAACACGGGCCGATGTGTTATTTGACCTGATGATGGGAGGGTAAATGATTTTGCCTTCTTGAAACAGCTTCTCACTATGTGTCTATGGCTGGGCGTGAACTGACAGCATTTGCCTGACTTCCCAGTACTCAGGTCGTAGGTCTTTGTATCGGCTTTTGCTGCTGTACTTGGCTTAGTGGCAGGATTCCTAGAGTAACCAATTGTCGATGGTGCTGGAACAAATGACCCCGAACATTTGAGATTAGTAATTTGGAAGAGGATGTGTGTATAGACCTGAGGTGTCAAAAGATCTTTCTTGCTAATATTACACCTAAACAGATGTTCAAAAGCATTTTTTAAAGCCTGTATCCCCTGAAGAATCATGGGAAATAGCATTGGATGGAATCTGGGTGGCCTATGACCAGGGTAGATTGTATAGAACTGTAGGAATTCATATTCCATGATACTGTGAATAGACAGTGAAACGGGGTTCCAAGGAAACAGTGATAATTTAATGCAGATAAAGCCTTGGGCTTGATGAACTCTTATTAGATCTGATGGAAAACATTCCTCTGCTAAAAGCTACCCCTGAAGAGTACCTTTTACTTAAAAGTAAAAGAGTACACATTTTACTTAAAAGAGGAAGAGAAGTGTGCTCCGAATTGTATGGTTTGAGGTTGGAAAACTTAAAATTGAGAAGTAGAAGGTATAGTCCAGGTCTTATGTGGGTCCAATGGCCCTGGGAAGGCAACTTCAGTCTTTCATAGTCTTCATGATGCCTGGGTTCATCACCTACTGATTCCAGCTCCAACCTGCGATATTATGTTGATCCAGTGAACCGAATTTTTATCAAGATGCCTGTACTGTGCTTTCTGGCACTGTTTGTTTGTTTGTTTTCAATACAGGGTTTTTCTGTGTAGCCCTGTCTGTCTGGGAACTCACACTGTAGATCAGGTTGTCCTTGTACTCAGGGATCCCCAGCCTCTGCCTCCTGAGAGCTAGAATTAAAGGCATGTACCGCTGACTTTATAGTACTGTTAATATTAATAATGCTTTCAATTATCTCCCAGAGTTGAACTTGGATAAAACTCATGCTGAAATGCAATTTTATTTTAAATGTAGATTGGGGTGAGTGGTTAAAGTGAGTAAAGCCGGAGGTTAGTAAAGGTGGGGAGAGGAGGAACAAGGGAGTTGGCTCAGCAGATGAAATGCTGGACGAGTGTGTGGGCCTGAATGTGCCTCTCTAGAACCCACAGAGAGCACCCAGACCCAAGTGATGGGAAGGAGAGACAGCTCGGAAAGCTCCCAGCTCACCAGCCTCACATAGGCAGTGGGGAACAAGAGGAGAGAGCCTCAAACAAGGTGCAAAGGTAGGACCAATGTTCAGAATGATCTCTTACAGCTATACATGTGCCACGACATGTTTGCACCCGAAGTCATACATAGAAACATACAGTCACATACATGTACATCCTGTATACACACACACTACGCTTACATTTTTTTAAAGGTAGAAATGGGCAAACATGGAGCACAATTATACATTTGACTGACCAGGTCAGGATAGCCAGTACTGCTTGCCTTCTGTTATGAATATTGAACAGCCACTTGCTTATTGGTGCCACATCCTCATCTCTTGACCTGAGGTGACTGAGCCCAGGGTGACTAGATTCTGGGGGGCTGTACATGCATTTCTGCCACCCCACGGGGATCAGTGCTGCTGGCATGGTGCCGCTGGTCCTGACTCTGTCCTGTTTTCAAGGCAGTTGTGTTAGGTATATGGCCAGTGCCTCTTAGGAGCCTCCTCCTCTTTGCTTTTCACTCCCAGAATTGCCAGCCATTTCCTTTTTTTTTTTCCAGTTCTCATCATGTTGCATAATCAGTCACATTTTGCTATGAGGAGAGCAGTATTTTACTGAGAGTTGTTGAGATATTCACTTCATCCCACAGAATGGGGCGGTTTACATGCCGCACATGATTCTCAGGACTGTTTGAAGGGTGTGGATCCGGCGCTGAAGAGGCCGCCATGGCTGTAAGAAAGCTTTTCAACTGAATAAAGCTGATTTGATGATATCAGATCTCTAAGCAAACAACTTCACCTTCTGCTTTTGCATTTGCCGCATGGTATCAACCAGCTCCCTCTGTAAAGTGTGGCTTTTCCCGATGGAGTTTCTGTGAAAATATCAAATTTACTGAAGGATCATTTGCATGGAGTATTATTGTATAATGTGATGGTTGTTGACAAGTGTGTATAGTGCTCTAACCACCTCCACGTTAAAGACAGAGAACGATAGCCTGGAAATTTTCCTGGTGCTGCCTTGCAGTCGGCCTCCTGTCCTGGGGGCATCTGTTAACCTGTTTTCTGGTCTGTTTTGCCTTTCAGAGGATACTTCTTTTGTCCAAGACACATCTTTGTTTTTACTCATATCCTTAGGGCTAGGAACTCCCTCCCCAGTGCAGGTCATAGAAATTATAGTATCTCTTCACTACGGCATACCACAATCAGCTCCAGACTCTTACCTAGTGCTGGCTACAAGGAAGCTCCAGCCCAGCCCTATGGTAAGACTCCTGTTCAAAGTAGGTTTGTTCCACGCCTAGGGGAGATACGTGTTACAAAGAATCCACATAGAATCTGGACAGAAGACCTTCTAAGGTCCCCCCTCCCCCTTTGCCTGTCAACATTTGATTATACCTCTTTTGTCCAATCATGTATTTACATGGTTGTCCAGGCTTCAGCCATGATGATGCAATAAAATCTGCACAAAGCCCAATAGGAAAGACCTTGTAGAACTTCCGGATAGCGGAGTACACGTGGGTTCCTAGAGAGTGGTGCTCCCACAGAACACGGGTGCTTCGTGAGGCTTGCCATAGCTCCTCCTTGCGTCTCTCCAGCTAATATTCCTTATAATAAACGAGTGAATTCAGTTTCCTCAAGTTCCGAGAGCTGCTGTAGCAGATTAATAAGTGCTGAGGCGGAAATTCTGGAACCCCAGATTGTCAGTCGATTAGGTCTTGGGACTGACACCTGCGGTTTGGGGCAGGACAGTCTTGGGGGCTAAACCCTGATATATCGGATCTTACACTGCCTCCAGTTCAGTGGTGCGAGACTCTACCTCACTCAGGAGGCCCCCAGCTGGTGACTGCTGCCGAATCGCTTGTTTCCTCGCTGGTGGGAGAGGGTCCCACACATGTTGAGCCACAGAGTTTGTGGGGTAATGTGAGCGTAGAGGAGGAATGGCCTGTTTTTCATTTGTTTATTAATTATACAAAATAGTAGATTCAGTGTGTTCTTGCCATGAACAGTTTGTATCTCCTGACCCACCTTCCCATCTTTGTCCCCCCTGCTGTTCCCTGCTGTCCCCTTCCACACCCAGTAGTTCCCTTTTGGCTTTTACATCACCCTCCCTCACTTCCTTAAAACCCACCTCCCCCCACCATGGTCCTCTTTTGAACTGGCTGGTTTTATGTTAACTTGCTACAGAACTAGAGTCATCAGAGAGGAGGGAACCTTAATTGAGAAAAGGCCTCTCTAAGATTGGGCTGTAGGCAGACCTGTGGGGCCTTTTCTTAATTAGTGACCGATGAGGGAGGGTCCAGGCTGTTGTGCTTGGTTCCACTCCTGGTCTGGTAGTCCTGGATGGTGGTACTTGCTCCCCATGGTTGAGCAAACCACGGGAAGCAAGTTTGTAAGCATCCATAGCCTCTGCATCAACCCCTGCGTCCAGATTCTTGCCCTGTTTGAGTTTCTGCCCTCACTTCTTCTGATGATGGATGATTTTCTGGAATTGGGAGTGAAAAAAACCCTTTCCTCCCTGGATTGCTTTTAATCATGGAGTTTCGTCACAGCAATAGTAACTGTAACTAAGGCACCCTCCTAGCTTCATGACTTCCACGTACCCTCACATCCACATGTACATACTGATGAGAATAAAGAGCTAGAGCCGTATATCGGAGTGAAGAGGCTGTATTTGCTTGTTTCCAGTCCGTGCTACTTTACTTAATAATTTCCAGATCCATTCCATTAAATTTTATAGTTTTATTTTTCTTTATGGCTAAGTAAAATTTCATTGTGTATGTATACAATGTTTTTATTACCCAATCATCTGTTGATAGACATATAGACTGAGTCTATTTTCACATGCTTGTAAATATAATATCAAGAAAAAAGGATATACAAGTATCTCTGTAGTAAGATTTTAGAGTGCTTTGGGTATATGCCCAGAGTCAATGCAACCCCAGTTGAAATTCCAATAACATTCTTTACAGAACTATAAAAATACCAATCCTTCAATTCCTGAAAGACCATGAATAGCCAAAGCAACTCTAAGCAGAGAGGACACTGCTGTAAGTATTATAGTACTTAACTTCAAATTATATTACAGAGCCATAGTGACAAAGACACCATGATTCTGGTACACAAAGAGACCTGTAGACCAGTGAAACACAATAAAGGGTCTCAAAATAAACCTATACACTTATAGCTATATAATATTGATACATGTCTCAAAAACATGCTCTGAAAAAACCCACCCAATTAAAAATAATAATGCCGTCAAAGCTGCATGTCCACCTGCAGAAGAAGGAAATTTGATCCACACCTCTCATTTGAACAAAAGCAATTCAAAGTGGACCAGAGATTACACTTAAAATCTGATACTTGGAAATTAATAAAGGAAAACACAAGGCTTATTTTTTTTTATTCAGTCATATCGGTAAAATAATACAGTGTGCAGTCCTATGTGAGTTTGGCTTCTTTTTTATCTCAGATTCATCCCTGATGAGCCAGAGATCATGGCTTCTCCTTATGGAAGTGCCAACTTGCCTATTCACCAAGCTTGAAGGCATTGGGTTATTTACAGATTTTGGTATTTATGGCTGAAAGTGTTATAACATTCATGTACAATGTTTTAAATGACTATGGGGTTTTTATTTATTTATTTTTTCTGGGGCAATACTTAGAAGAGAGATTTTTAGGATTTACGAAGTAAGATGAAGATTTAGTTCCATAAAAGCTGCCTTGAACTTTTCTTGGTGCCCCCAGTGGTGGCAGCAGTGTCACACCCCCCCACCCCCAATTCCTCACCGTTATTTGCTATTGCCATTTTATGATAAACTTTGGTCTGTTCTAATAGTTCTGTGTCTATGACATCTTGAATTAATAGGACAGGCCAGAGCTGCTACCACTGGCTGGACCCCAGGAGCGATGCAAATAGAAGTTCCCAGATGACACTAGCTCCCACCCTGTCCCACCACTACATGCACTGCATTGCTGCTCTGCTCTGGTCCTGACCTCCCCTAGGGGTCACCTCTATGAAGTTCCAGTTCTACCTGTTCTCAGGAAGGACCCAAGTAAGGATGCATGAGGCGCCTCGGAAAGGCTTTAACAGAAAGGGGTCTCTCCTAATAGGTTTTTAAAACTCGAGGCGATGGTGTGGCAAGGCCATCGACTGCCCTGCCTAGCCTCATGTTTCGGTCTGTCATATTTTACATTCTCACAGCTCTTACACAGACAGTCTTCACCTTTACGGAGAAAATGCTTTATTTAAAGTGTTGTAGTCGGCCAGTAAGAAAGCCCAGTGGGCAAAGGCGTTTGCTGTACAAGCTTGCTAGCCTGAGTTCCAGCCCCCAAACTTACATAAAGCTTTTAAGCGTGTGTTCTCTCCTTCCACCATGTGGGTCCTGAGAGTTGAACTCATGTTATCAATGTCATCAGACTTAACCGCAAGTGCTGTTTAGCTGCAGAGCCATCTCACTGTCCCAGTAGAAGGCACCTAGGCAGCTAGCTAGCTATCTATCTATCTATCTATCTATCTATCTATCTATCTATCTATCTATCTATCTATCTTGTCTGTCTATCTATCTAATCTATCATCTATCTATCTATCTATCTATCTATCTATCTATCTATCTATCTATCTATCTCTCTATCTGCAAGAAATTTGTTCTTAATTCAGATTGTTCAAGTCTAGGGACTCGGCATTACTGATTTTTGTTGTTGTTGTTTTGTTTTGTTTCTACGTCCACCTACGGTACTAATGGATGGCCAGAGTTTATTCCTAGTTTTAAAGGCAGACAAACTGTTCCAGAGATTAGCTCTAGCAATATTTCCGTCTGTTAAACTATGTGCTTTTTCTGTTTGTTTTCATGTGCATGCGTTTCCAGTTTCTACAGTGATCATTAATGATACCAGTTATAGACAGTGTGCTGATCTTTCTTGGTCTCTCTCCATCTTGAGCCAGTCTCAGGAAGAGTTTCTCCTCACTCCCCATGTGTGTGTATAAGTCTGATTGCATGTGCCTTGGAAGAGGGTGTCCAATCCCCTGGAGATGGAGTTACAGGTGGTTGTGAGTCACCTTAGTGTGGGGGCAGGAACCAGACTGGCGTCATCTGTAAGAACAGTAAGCTTCCTTAAGCATCAAGCCATCTCCAGACCCCTACAAATAGACTTAAATTACGAAAAAAAAGACTAAGTATAGTATTATTAAATGTTCTTTTTGGATGAACGTAGTTTGAAGATTATTTTATATTAAGACCACAATTATTCATTTTAGAGAAATCGTTGCAGAAAATGAATGAGAGGTTATTTCCGGGTCATTCCTAAATAACTGTTACAAACATGTTGGGAGTTGAATGTTAAACTCATTTCTCTTCCGTGCACAAATATGAAAATTTATTTGAGCTGTCTTGGGTGAAATATTCTGATTTGGTAGTGAAGACATAAATTTCAGACTTGGAGCTGACAGAACTTTGGTTGATGGAAGCCCGTCAAAGTTCTCTCCACACTGGCAGGGCTTTGCATGGTTCCCTCGTCTGTGGTGTCTTGGGATCTGTGCTTGGCATGTAGTAACACTCAATAAATAAATGACTGTCTAGACAGGCTATAATTGTGTGGCGTATAGAAAGTGAAACAGCATTCCAAACAAATGCAAATTTCTACCATTTACCTCTAGGAAATTAAAATTTAGAATGGTGAAGAACCACATTTAAAAGCATTTATGTGGACTGTCCGGTACACTCTGCTAAAAATATTCACTTTTAAATCATTTTGCCAGAAATATCAGCCGAGGGAGGTTATGGTGTCGTTGACTCCATCCTGGCTGCACAGTGCTGGAGTTGACATGTGTTATGTTCTTGGCTCCAGGCTTTCTGCAGAGACATCCCAGATGTTGGCTTTTCTGGGAGAAGCAACCTGCAAAGGCTTGTTACTCAAGGCAAAATGGAGAAACGTGGATGTTCAGTTGGGAACAGGAAAGGTCCAGTGAGCTATGCTTACTATCTGTCTGAAGAGAGAGTGCTCTCCGGTTCTTGACACAGGCTTAAGCAAGTGGATTTATTGTGGTTACTGGGAATAACCTTCTAAAAATTATACTGTCCCAGAAAATACAGTACATTGTATTTTATGAAGAGTATGCTCTTGTGTATAGGATAAAAAATCAGACCAGACATCTGCTGTGCTGCTTGATTTTGGTCAATTTGACACAAGCTTGAGTCATCTGGGAAGAAGAAACCTCAACTGGAGAATTGCCTCTGTAAGTTGGCCTACGGGCATGTCTGTAGAGCATCTTCTTGCATAATGGTTGCTGTCGGAGGGCCTAGCCCACTACGGATGGTGCCATGTCTGGGCAGGTGGTCCTGGATTGTATGGAAGGTCGCTGAATGAGCCATAGAATGCAAGCCAGGAAGCAATGTTCCTCCATGCTCTCTGCTTTAATTCGTGACTCCAGGTTCCTTGAGTTCCTGACTTGACTTCCCTCAGTGATGGAGTGCGACTCGGAGTTGTAAGATGAAATAGACCCTTTCCTTCCTAAGATGTTTTTGGTCATGGCGTTTATCCCAGCATTAGAGAGCAAACTGGGCCACTAAGGGCTTTCCTCGCCTCAAGATTCTGTGCTTTGGGGATAAAGCACATCATTTGTATATGGTAGAACAAACTGGAGATTGCTCCCTTGAACTTGGAAAAAACTGCTGCTTCTACTTGTTTTGGTTTCCTTGGTGAGACTTGTTATGTGTTGCTTGTGTGTACAGGCTTGATGTTTATATTTGTTAGCCTGCCTCCCAGATGGATTATGAGGGCTTAAGTTCTTCCTATGGGGAGCTTGGGGACAAAGTAATGAAACCTCATGCTAGCTAGTGAGGGTAAAAGGAGCTGGGATGGGATGAGTGTGTCTGCGGAGACGGGTGCAGCGTTCCAAAACCCCACAAATAACTGTCAGCTGCAATCAGACTGCTAAGATTTGGCTTGTAGCTCAGTAGAGTGTTTGCCTAGCATGCACGACGTTCTGGGTTTGATCTCAAGCACCTCATAAACTGGGTGTGGTAGTGCTCACTGTAACCCCAGTTCTTGAGAGGAGGAGGCAAGAAGTTCAAGGTCATCCTTTGGGTATGTAGGGAGTTTGTGGTCACCCTGGGTCAAAAATCAAAGTGCTCTGATTAGGAAATATTAGATTTTGACCTGGTATTCAAAGCCTTGCATAGATACTTCCTCCTTTGGCCATGTTACTTAATCTCTCCTTGGCTTAAGCTCAGTTTCATTGTCTACAACCTTAGAACAGTTCTTTTGCCTTGCTGGTCACTGGAGCAGGAGAAGATAGCTACGGTGTAGAGAATCCTTCAGTAAGTACCAGCTGTCCTAATGTCTTTGTTGTGTGATGGTTTTGCATCATTCACAGGGGCTGGGTTATAGCACATTTGATTTGATTTGAGCACTTACCTTATGCAGGAAGCCTTGGGCTTGGTCCCCAGCACTGCATAAACTGGGTTCAGGATCCCAGCAGGCAGGAAGATCAGAAGTTCAAGGTCATCCTCAAGCTACAGAGAGAGTCTGAGGCCGCCCTGAACTAAGGAAAATGAAAAGGCACTTCTAGTCTGTTACTCTGAGAAAGGTACCTACTTAGGGATTCTGCTTATTTGGAAATTAAAGAAGATGATGCTAAAGCCCAGGACAAAACACCTGGCCATGATTACGCTCATAACTGTATTGTCACAGCTACTTGGAAATTGATAACCGAATACCCAGAGAGTCCTGAAAGCTACAAAGAGCAAAAAAGATGACATCTAAGTGATCTTCTTGGGCTCCTTTGCTGTCTATGGGCATCTAAGAGGCTCTGCCTCAACTTTACTTTAGCCTTCTGTTATTGCAGTAACAAATTGCCACAATGTAGTGGGTTTGAGCAATACAATGTTATTATCATCTTGCAGGGCAGAAGTTCTGACTGCAAACAGGTGTCAGGGGACATGTGCTTCTTTCAGAGGTTTCACATGAGACTCCTATTCCATGCCTTTCTAGCTTCTGAGGGTCCCTTCATCTCCTGCCTTGAGGCCCCTTACACCATCCATGAAGTTCAAATTCTCAAACTTCTCGTCCTGTAGGCATTATCTTTTTATCCTCGACTCTATTTTATATTTTTATCACATTTTTTCCCTTACTACTTTGCTGCCCGTTCCTGGCTGCCCAGAACCGAAATAACCACACAGAAATTGTATTAATTAAATCACTGCTCGGCCCATTAACTCTAACTTCTTATTGGCTAACTCTTCCATATTAATTTAATCCATTTCTATTAATCTGTGTATCATCACGAGGTCGTGGTCTACCAGCAAAGTTTCAGCATGTCTATCTCTGGCTGCTGATCCATGGCATCTCTCTGACTCCATCTTCCTTCTCCCAGCATTCAGTTCAGTTTTCCCTGCCTTCCTAAATTCTGCCTTATCAACAGGCTAAGGAGGTTTCTTTATTCATTAACCAATAAAAGCAATACATAGACAGAAGGACCCCCCACACCACTGCCCGTCCTCCTCTTTGTGTTCTTTTGAGACAGGATTTCACAGTACGTCAAGGTAGCATCAGATTTGTGTAGCTCAAGATGGCTTTTAACCCTTGGATCTCCTGCCTCCACCTCTCAATTACTGGGATTGCAAACATGGCCTGGCTCCTTTTCCTTTATGACAGTGGTAAGCTACCGGAGAGTTCAGGAAAAAACTCCCCATCTGAAGATTAAGATTTATAGCTTCAATATATATATATATATATATATATATATGCCTAACAGGCTAAGAGGAATATATATATTCCTCTTAGCCTGTTAGGCATCTTTCCCCAGGTTCCAAAAATTAAGACACAGATGTTTTGAACACCTGTTATTCAGCCTGCTATATACCTGCTTATCTTAGAGAGAGATTGCATATCTAAAATCGTTGGAGTACACATCTTCTCTTGAGCATCCCGAGTTGGTTTTTTTTTTTTTTTAAATACTGTAATGGTGTAGCTCTGAATTTATTTTTTGCTCCAGTGTCCTTCTCGGAAGAGCTCAAATGCTCAGCCTCATCCTGAAGGAACTGAGAAAACAATCACAAGAGAAATTTGAACAGTGGAAGTGAAATAAAAGTCAAAGAAAGACATTTGTGTGCTGTTGCCGAGCGTGTTGACATCTGTGAACTGGGCTCCAGGATGTCATGCCTGTGTAAGTTAGAGTATTGCAGCCCTTTGAAGATACCAACAGAGACACTAATGTAAGCTTCCTGGGACAGCAGTGGGGATGGGCATGTGCTGGCAATCTTCCCCCATGGGCTACCAGAAATTCTCCCAGGGTCTAGGAACCACTTGGCAACACTGCTTTTTGTTTTTTAAAGATACCGTCTCACTATGTAATTCTGGTTGTCCTGGAATTCATTGTGTAGAGCAGGCTGGCCTCAAACTCAGCGAGACCTGCCTGCTTCTGCCTCCCAAGTGCTGGGATTAAAAACCAGCACCCCTGTGCCCAGTTTCTCTGTAACTCTTAGGTTTCTTTATCAGTCACTTTGCTCATTGCTGTAACCAGATTCCTGACTGGAAGCACACTAAAGAGGCCGGGCTTTATTTAGGTTCACAGGTTAGGAGATTTCAGTTTGTTATGGCACTGAAGGCCTGCTGCCTGGCCTTGCTTGTTTTGGAGGCAGTGGTAACACTGCAGGGCATTCTCCTAGTGCATCCTCGAACATTATTCTGCTGGAAGTGGGGCTAGAGTCTATCCTTTGAAATCTGGTCACAGTACCCACTTTGACCAGTTGTGGTTTCCTCAAAGTTGTGCTACATAGTACAGACCAGATGACCGAGCCTCTGAGCCTTTGGAGGACATTTCACATGTACCCATCATAATGACAGCAAGTTTGGTTCATCTGCCGAAATGTTATTGCCCACATCTTTTTGAGTAGTTAAGGTAGTACGTTCGGAAGTAGGTTGTTCAGGCCCAGGCTCTTCACTGCATGGCTCTAGGCACGCTCTTAATCTGGAGGACTGAGAACCACTGCTGTGTTCTGTTGTAATCCTAGGGCTCACTGATCTCGGTGTGTCCCTGCACGCTGGCCCAGGGCTTTCAGCTAATTTAGCAGCTTTGCTGGCAGTATTATTTGGCTTAATGACATACAGAAGTCACTAACTGAGGGGGTAAGTAAACAGTTAAGCGATATCAAGGCAGACTTTGGTGATTACGGGATGTTGGTGGTAAAGTGATCATGTCAGATGCTTGCACATGGTATTGCATTATGAAAATTATCTGTACAGAGGTAACCTTTCCTACGGTAGAGATGTGACTGCTGTTACTGGATTTTTTGTTTTCTCTTTTATTATTGTTTTTATTGAGCTATACATTTTATTCTGTTCCCCTCCTCTCCCCCTCCCCCTTTACCCTCTCCTGTGTCTCCCATACTCTCAATTTACTCAGGAGATCTTGTCTTTTTCTCCTTACTATGTAGATCCATGTATATCTCTCTTAGGGTCCTCTTTGTTGTCTCTTAGGTTCTCTGGGGTTGTGGACTGTTGGTTGTTTTTTTTTTTCTTTGCTTTATGTCTAGAAGCCACTTATGCATGAGTGCATATTATATTTGTCTTCCTAGTTTTGGGTTACCTTACTATATATAAATTTTTTTCTAGATACATTCATTTGTATGCAATTTCAAGATGTCATTATTTTTACCACTGTGTAGTACTTCATTGTGTAAATATACCACATTTTTTTTTATCCATTTTTTGGTTGAGGTGTATCTAGGTTGTTTCCAGGCTATTGTTCTGGCTATTATAAATAATGCTGTTGTGAATATAGTTGAGCACATGCCCTTCGGTATGATTGAGCATCCTTTGCATATATACCCAAAAGTGGTATTACTGGGTCTTGAGGTAGGTTGTTTTCTAATTTTCTGAGAAATCACCATACTGATTTTCAAAGTGGGCATGCAAGTTTGCACTCCCACCAGCAATGGAGGACCATTCCCCTTACCCCACATCCTCTCCAGTATAATTTGTCATCAGTGTTTTTGATCGTGGCCTCTGACAGGTGTAAGATGGAATCTCAGAGTTCTTTTGTTTTGCATTTCTCTGATGATTAAGGATGTTGAGCATTTTCTTAAGTGTCTTCCTGCCATTTTAGATTCATCTGTTGAGAGTTCTCTGTTTAGGTCTGTACCCCATTTTTATTGACTTATGTATCCTTTTGATGTCAAGTTTCTTGAATTTTTTTGTTTATTTAGGAAATTTGCCCCCTGTTTGATGTAGGGTTGGTGAAAATCTTTTCTCATTCTATAGGTTGCTGTTTCTCTTATTGACCATTACCTTTGCTTTATAGAAGCTTCTCAGTTTCAGGAGGTCCCATTTATTAATTGTTGCTCTCAGTGTCTTTGCTGCTGGGAAGTGGTCTCCTGTGCCCATGCATTCAGGTGTACTTCCTATTTTCTCTTCTGTGAGGTTCAGTGTGGTTGGCTTTATGTTGAGGTCTTTGATTCATTTGAATTTGAGTTTTGTGCATGGTGATAGATATGGATCTATTTTCATTCTTCAACATGTTGATATTTAGTTATGCCAGCACCATTTGTTGAAAATGGTTTTTTCTTCCATTTTATATTTTTTTGCTTCTTTGTCAAAAATCAGGTGTTTGTAGGTGTCTGGATTGATATCCAGGTCTTTGATTCTCGATTCCATAGGTCCTCCCGTCTGTTTTTATGCCAATACCAGGCTGTTTTCAGTGCTGTAGCTCTGTAGTAGATTTTGAAGTCAGGGATTGTGATGCCTCCAGAAGTTCCTTTGTTGTACAGGGTTATTATGGCTATCCTAGGTTTTTTGTTTTTTCATATGAAGTTGAGCATTGTTCTTTCGAGGTCTGTGAAGAATTTTTTTGGGGGATTTTGATGGGCATTGCATTGAATCTGTAGGTTGCTTTCGGTAAAATTGCCATTATGTTAATTCTACCTACCCAAGAGCATGGGAGATCTTTCCATTTTCTGATGTCTTCTTCAATTTCTTTCTTTGAAGTTTTAAAGCTTTTGTCATACAAGTCTTCCACTTGTTTGATTAGAGTTACTTGTGGCTATTGTGAAGGGCGATGTTTCTCTGATTTCTTTTTCAGCCCATTTATAAAGGAGGGCTACTAATTTTTTTTTTGAGTTAATCCTGAAAGTGTTTATCAGCTATAGGAGTTTTTTGGGAGAATTTTTGGGATCACTTATGTATAATATCGTATCATCAGCTAACAGTGAGCGTTTGACTTCTTTCCGATTTGTATGCCCTTGATCTCCTTCTGTTGTCTTATTGTTCTAGCTATAACCTCAAGTACTATCTTGAATAGACATGGAGAGAGTAGACAACCTTGTCTTGTTCCTGATTTCAGTGGGATCGCTGTGAGTTTCTCTCTTTTTAGCTTGATGATGACCTTTGGTTTGCTGTGTATTGCTTTTATTATTCTCAGGTATGTCCCTTGTATCCCTGTTCTCTTCAAGACTTTTATCATGAAGGGGTGTTTAATTTGTCAGAGATGTTTTCAACATCTAATGAGATGAACATGTGTTGTTTTTTTCTTCCAGTTTGTTTATATAGTGGATTACATTGATGGATTTTATATGTTTGCCCATTTTAGGAGTTTAATTTGTGGGACAGAGGTATAATAAATTACTTTTCAAAACGGAAATGGAGAATTTGGAGAAGTCTGTTAACTGAAGAGATAAGAGTAAAAACCAGGCAGATGGATAGCCCAGGAGAAATGATAGGTTCATCAAGTTGCTTCTAACTGGGTCACTGCCTGCCCTGGTTTGCCTGGAACTGCCCAGTTTGTCATATGCAGAGCATGTATTAGTCCTGGGCAGGGTTCTGCAAGATGAGGGCTCCTTCTGCAGAACTAGAAATCATCCGTAGGGAGATGCTGTGCCTATAGGTTTTCACTGTGTGTATGGATGAGCGTATTGGTGGCTCGTGATATGTGGAAGGGCACATAGCTCTTTACCAGGAGCCAAGCCAGCATGTATGTAGGACCCAGCACTATCCATTTGTCGTCGTATCTTACCCGTGATAGGAGGAGTCAGGGACATGGGGAAGCTGTCAGGAAAAGCTTAGACAATTATAAATAAATGGACTCATTTATTTTGCTTCATTCATACTTCCATTCATACATTCAGATGTGCCTGGAGAAACCAAGCCACTGAGTTCTATAGTCAGTCATTCACACCTTATTTTTCAATAGTTTGGAAAACCTTTCTCCAGAATATGCTTTGTTATTGATAGTATAGTTATAAGAAAATTCTGAAAGGCTGCTTCTAAAGGCAACACTTTCAAAGGCTTGAGAGAATTAGGAACAAAGGATGAAATTCATCTTAGCAGAGTTGGTTGCTAGGCAGAAAACAATGTGTAGAGCTGTGCAGAACATGAGCGTCCAGGGCCAAGGCCATTCCGCTTTCTCCTTTACACAGTGGTGTGCACAGTTGGGCCCTGATGTATCTCATTTGTTCCTGATAAATTTATAGTGTCCCTGTATCAATTATATAATGTCCCCTGTCTTGGTCCTTGGTGCTCTTACATGACATAAACAGAGTCATCTTTTGTCTTACATTGCCCCAAAGGACCTAGATGGAAACTTGCTTATAGATGTTACTGTTTTTGCTTTCATGTTTTTTTTAATAACTCTCAACATGTTACAACATTTTTCTTCTTAATGTTTATTAAATGCCCCCAGCAGGCTCAGTCCTATCAAAAGAATATAAAAGACACAATTCATGCCAATAAGGGACATCCATATTAATAAATGAGAAATAAATATGCTTACATATGTATGCATTTTTCCTTGGAAAGCGATGGATTGCTTTATTTAGATGAGACAAAGTAGTTGGATCAATGCACTCAGTTCCTTCTGCTGCTGGTTTGCAAACAACAGCGTTTCAACCCACAGCTGTCGCAATCACATGACCTTGGCAGAACTGGTACTCCAGTTATGGCCAAATGAAACCATTTTTGTTGAAATCAGCCTCAGTTGGCTAGACCTACTAGAGACCAAACCATATGGTGTTCTATTGTATGTGATTTTCGCAATCCAATGACTATGGTTTTAGATCCTTCCGCAAGCTCTTCTTGATCCTCTTTGTGTTGAACTGTAAACAGACATGTTGCAACCTCCGTGGCGCATGCAGGCAGATGAGGGTGCCGGTCCAATCAGGGTTAAACTCCAGGCACATCTTAGGATTCCCTGGTACTCATTTGGGGCATGGCATAGATGAGAAAGAGGATCTGAGTGTGAGAAAATGGAGGTAGTGAGGGTGCTGTTGGTAGAGGTGTCAGCACCCATGGTTTAGTCATGAAACTGAAGGTCAGTGGCCAGCATAGCTGGAATCCAGGAAATGGGGAGAAGGTGAGACTGCAGAGGGGAGCCAGGCCAGATTCTGCAGCCCTGAGTATATTCATTCAGTGAGTTAGCCAAAGCATAACCAACCACTCCTGTGTAAGTGTGCTTGCTGTGAGCCTCCTGTTCTGATTGGCTTTTAGAAACAAATTCATGAAAGAGTATTATGTATAGCTATTATTATTTGAGAATCAAAGAAGCCATAAAAGGACTTTAGGATGATGTAACCTATCATCCAGATTGCATTTGTAAGACTCAATCTAGTTTCATCTAACATAAAAAGTATTTGTGGCATGTGAGTGGTACAGTTCCGTGAGAAGATCAGAAGCACTCTTTCGTCTGCACAATGGCAAGGTGGACACGGCAGGTCATTCAGGAGCTTGTGGCTCGTTTTTGCAGATAGCCTGTGACTCTGGAGCTATGCAATAGAGCATCTCTGAGCTGATTGTGTAAAGGCATAGCTAGTTTTAAAGAAGTTCCAGTCTGTCCAGTTTGGAATTGTCAGAGGAGCCTACTACAGAGAATGGATTCTATGGTCCACTATTTTGGAAGGTGTTTGTGTTAATAAATAGAGTGGAAGCAATCCTGGCAGTTGTGGCGCATGCCTTTAATCCCAGCTCCTAGAGGACAGAGGAAGGCAGATTTCTGTGAGTTAAAGACCAACTTGGTCTACAAAGTGAGTTCCAGGTTAGCCAGGACTGTTACAAAGAGAAACCCTATCTTGGAAAAGCAAAAATGAAAACCAAAACAAGACAAAACAAAAGAGTAGAAGCAACAGGGAGAGTCAAGCTTTCGGTATTGCCTTGGATTTTCAAAGTCATACCCTAGTCCACTGTCGGAGAGCTAAGGGGTTAGGAAGCTACTCTATGTTGTCAGCACAGGTATGGCTCTTATACACTCTGCAGGTTCTTCTGGCTTGCCCAAACAAACAAACAAACAAGCAAAATAAAACAAACTACTATTACCCATAATATTTCAGAAAATGCTCAGGCAGTTAGGAAGCAGATGCTAAGACCTCCGCCACAGCAAGCAGATCCTTCAAGGACAGCCCTGGTGATGCTTGATTTTACTTCATGTCCAGCTGGTACAATCTGTACCTTGTCTGGTCACTTGCTGCATAAGGAGACTTAGCATCTTCGCTGTGCGCTTTGTGAAGGCCGTCCAGAAGGTTGCTGCACTGCCTCATTTGGGGCCATTCACAGAGTCCATGACAGAACCAAACTAAGCTCACCCTGATGTCAGTGGATCTTTACCAAGCTCATCACACTTCATCCCAGCAGTATGTGTGTGGGTATTCCTAGAACCCTGGGGTCCTCCATTGGTCAATTAGGACTAATGATATTTAGCTTCCAGAACTCTTGGGAATTAAGCTAAATATAATAATACAAAGCAGAGGAACAAGATGCCTGACAAAAATTCAGCTTTTAGTAAATGAGGCATGAACCAAAAAATTACAGTGCACCACTGCCCAGCTTTGTAAACTCAGAATCCCCGAAGAGGAACAATATTGCTTATGGCTGTATGGTTTGGTGGCCTGGGTAGAAGTAGCCTTTGTACTGTCTACATGGAGCTTAAAGAGTGTATATTCCCTGGAAAAATGACTGGAATGTATGTGTATGTTTTTGCAGTTTTTAAATTAAAAGTACATATATTTTTATTTTCTGAGAATTTCATACATATATACAATGTATTTTGAATCTATTTTGATCATATTCACCCGGACTTCCTCTTCCCACCTCCTCCCAGATCCATCTCTACTCCCCTTACTCCTCCCAATTTAGTGTCCTGGCTTTTGTTGTTTTTTAAAATAACCAACCAATAATCAAATTTGTGTTGCCTGTATTATCACACACATGGGGCCATCCGCTGGATGACCACACTCTTAGAGAAACTGACCTCCTAATAACTCCCCACAAAGAGGTGGAGCTTGGGTATGTCTTTCCCTTTCATGCTGGAATGTGGCCTGGCTTAATCTTGGGCAACAGCTGCTGTGAATTTACTAGGAAAGCCTTTCCTTCATGTCTGGAAGACAGTGATTGGTTCTGGTCCTTCCTGACCTCTGGCTCTTGGAATTTTCTATCTCCTCTTCTGTGATGGTGCCTGAGCTTTGGGAGAATGGATCTGATAAAGACGGCCCATCTGTAGCTGTGCACTGGATATGATAAAGACGGCCCATCTGTAGCTGTGCACTGGATATGATAAAGACGGCCCTTCTGTAGCTGTGCACTGGATATGATAAAGACGGCCCTTCTGTAGCTGTGCACTGGATATGATAAAGACGGCCCTTCTGTAGCTGTGCACTGGATATGATAAAGACGGCCCTTCTGTAGCTGTGCACGCCACAGATCCTTTCTCTCTGGACTGGTACCATTATGAGTTTCTACATCAACCCTTGTCCACCTCTCAAAGAAACTTCTCTACTTCTTTTTTATTTTTAATGAGTTTTTAAAATCATAAAAAAGCTACATACATAAACAATGAAAGGAAGGTCCCTCTCTTTTTTAAAAAATTTTATCTTAAAATATTCTTACAACTATAGCCAACTATAAATCCTTCCTTTTTCCTCTTTGCAATAATTGGACCACATAATAGTTACCGAGGGTGTGTACCTTTCTTAATTCTTAACTCACTGTATCTTGGAATTGGAATTATTTTTATTTGTATAGAATTAATGACCTCTTGTTGGCAGCTGGGTGTTTTGAGCATTCAGCAAAGTTTACTCTGACAGCTGTCCATAGGCGACTATCTGTAGAAAAGACCTTTAGACATAGAAAGGTGGAATCCATGGTTGGATGCTGCTTAGTCTTTTCAAATGGCATCTCATCTTATACTTTTGATCAATATGATAGAACCACTTTTGCCGCCGACATACCTACAGCACTGTGTCCTCAACTCTCGGTTTTTGCCAGTGAGGGCTGGGAAGTGAAGAGCTAAAGACGGTGTAGGCCAGAAGTAATCCTGACAAGGAACGAGGGACAAAAGAAGAGCTAGAAACAGTGAGAGAAGGGAAGCTAGTAGGCTTCCAACAATGATGGCATGCCATGCAGTGACTAGACTAGACACCTCATGTTCTAACATTCCTTATTCCACACCAAGCCGTAAATAGTCTTTTTTTTAAAACCTCATGCATGCGTGCACACATGTGTGCCTCAGTCCATATGGGATGTCAGCAGACAACCCTGGCTTGAGGCAGGTTCTCTTGTGCACTGCTGTGTATGCTAATCTATCTGACCCTGGAGCTTCTGGGGTTCTGTTGTCTCTGCAGTTCTCACTGTGGAGGTGCTAGAATTATACATGTACTACAGCAGCTGCCTTCATGGGGTTTGAACTCAGGTTCTTATGCTTTCCTGCGAAGTTCTTTCCGCACTGAACCCATCTCCTTAGCTCCCC
This sequence comes from Myodes glareolus, assembly GCF_982192425.1. Classification (NCBI taxonomy): domain Eukaryota; kingdom Metazoa; phylum Chordata; class Mammalia; order Rodentia; family Cricetidae; genus Myodes; species Myodes glareolus. The sequence continues at coordinate 44,261,569 of NC_142032.1, forward strand.
TAAAGCCTGTGTACTTTGATGGCCAACGTCTGCCTGCAGTGCCTCCTATGAATTTCTCAGTTTCCCTCGAGGAAACCAACACACGAAGAGGCTAAATGATTTATCCAAGTCCCAAATCAATTGACGTTGAGACAGCGAATCCAACTTCTTATATATTGGTTTAGCCTGGGATTTCAGTCTACACTGGAAAGGTCTCAGTGGGTTTGAATGCGTCCTCAGGATGAATTTCACCCACAGTTGGTGCTTAATGATTGGGCTGAATTCAGCATTTCCTGTACCACGGAGTTTCTTATGGGAGTGGTGATAGTAAACACACTGGCATTTTCCCACTGGTGAGGATTCGCTCTTTTATTTTGTTTTTGTTTTTGTTTTGTTCTGTGATTGGGTCTCATGTAGCCCAGGCTCTCCTTGAATTCACCATGTGCCCAAAGCTGACTTGATCTTTGTGTCCGTACTATGCCTGCGTATGGTCAGTTCTTCAAGGTTCCTCCCTAGGAAATAAGTGTTCTTTCCACCAAACTACTATATTTGCTTAAGGAGAACTTCACTGAGCTATATGTAATAAAAAGCTTAAGAATTTTGTTCAAAAAATTATGTAGTCACTCTTGAATTTGACCCTTAGAACTTCAACATTTTAACACCTTCGGGATATCCTCCTGGGCAGGCCCAGAAGTGGGGCTGTGACCTGTGACCTCTTCCTGCTCCCCTTGCTCAGGACCACTGAGATGGAGGACTCACTGGGATATCCTTGGCAGTATATTTCACTTAGTTTTGAGTCATCTGTATGGGTCAGGGCCTTTTCCACTTGAATCAAAACTATGAGGCTTTGGACTTTCGCTTGAGTTTTAATGATAGTGCAATGTCCCAAGTTCCAAAAGGAGGAGACAATGTCAAAATGACACCAAACATGTGGTAGGGACATAACAAGGACACCGACCTTTGAAAACAACCTTTTATAATGAAAAAAAAAATAACCTGGGCCAATGACGTTTTAATTAAGAAAGCCCAAGATCTACATTGTACCAGCTGGACAACATCCTCACAGTGGTCATTCCTTTAGTGCAGAGCCGTGAGTGTCTAGAGAATTAGACATTTATTGTATTTGCCTGAAGCAAGGAAAGTGTCACTGTTAAAGAATGGAATATGAGCGCTGCAGTGGTCTTAGAAATTAACTAGCCCAAAATCCAATTTTCCAGAAAAGAAAACACAGGCTCAAGAGTACATGCTGTTCAGCTGGGGTGTCAGCTGAAATGAGCCATGAGGCACGAGCCTTGCCTGTGTGGTTGGGTGATCCACAGCATGTGTGTGTGCACGGGTGTGTGCACGGGTGTGTGCATGCACACGCATATAGGTATACACAGAGGTCAGACTCGACCTCCCTCAATTGTTCTGTACTTCAAATTTATTCATGTGTGATTGTATATAGGGGGAGAGGAGGACATGTGTGTCACAGTGTGTATAGGGAGACCAGAGGACAAATTTGTAGACTTATTTCTTTTCTTTCACCTTTATGTGGGTTTTAGGTATCAAATTCCAGTAGTTGAGCTCACAAGGCCAAATGTCTTCAGTGCGTTTTCTTGAGTCCAACTCCACCCTATTTGAGACAGGGTCTCTCAGGGAACCTGGTGCTCACTGATCAGCTAGACAAGCTGGCTAGTTGGCCAGCAGGTCTCAGGGATCCTCCTGTCTCAGCATTCCTTTCCCGAGCAACTGGAAAGAATAAAAATGAGGAAATGAAATCATGTTAAGAGACAAGAATAAAGAAGTAGATAAAAGCATTTATTCCCAGAAGCTCAACTCAAAGATTGTTCTAGAAGTTACCACTTCACTCTGATCCTGTACCAGAAGATACAACGGAGGGATCCTTCATCTGGCGATGGATGGCGATACAGACGGAGACCCACATTGGAGCACCGGACTGAGCCCCCCAAGGTCCAAATGAGAAGCAGAAGGACGAAGAAAATGAAAAAGGAAATAAGGACTGCGAGGGATGCTATCACCCACTGATACAAGGGGACGGATCTAATGAGAGTTTACCAAGGCCAGTTGGACTGCAACTGAATGAGGAAGTGATCCAACCAGATTCTCTGAATGTGACCGGATTCTCTGAATGTGGCTGGCCCGGAGTCTTTCTGAAAAGCCATTGACAATGACACTGAGACTTGTTTCCTCTGCATATACTGGATTTTGGGGATCCAGTCTGTTTGGATACTCACCTTCCTGGACCTGGAGAGAGAAGGGAGGAACTTGAACTTCCCACAGGGCAGGAAACCCTGACTGCCCTTAGGGACGAAGAGGGAGGAGGAGAGGGAGTGGGGGGAGTGGGAGGGTGTTGGGAAGAGGGGCGTAAATGGAAACTTTTATAATTTAATAAAATTACTTTAAAAAAAAAGAAGTTACCATTTCACTTGAGGGCTGCGCCTCCTGTCTCCTGATCTAAGGAGTGCTGCTATCCTGTGAATAATCAACTGCGTAAGACATGTTTCAGATTAACTGTGTAAATAACCCATCAACACCCTTCACTGTCCGTCTCTCAGCAAACAGAATGCAATGTGTTTTTATAACTAGAGAGCTGTTTGACTTTTTCCCTCTTCCCCACGCTTGGATATAGATTGATATAACATTACTTAAAATGCTGCATATAAATTAAACATTAAACAAGCGATATGGAGACGCTAACTGCCCCAATAGAATCTTTAGTTCTGCAGTCACTGCCTGAAGGACACTCATATTTCATATCGGGTGTCCTTCTTTTGAAAAGTGACCACCAAGGTTCAAGTGACATTTAAGTATATCAGGCAGCTGCATAATTTATGGGCCTTTTTGTTTTGTGTTCTTACTTTAATGAAAAACAAGGAACGTGGCTGTCTTCAGACATTAACATGTTTCCCCTGTGCTTTCCCCTGCCTGTCTCTGCAGATTGGCGCACTGAAGGACTACTATCACTTCTACCATAGTAGGACCTTTAAAAGGTCTGTTGTCTCAAGCAGAGGAACCCACAGTTTCATCTCCATGGAACCAAAGGTAAGGAAAACCAATTGGAACGGGACCAAGACGTCATGCTCCTGCATTTTTCATTGGTGATAACACAAGGAGCCCGTGACCAAGCCTGAGGCTCCTGTTTCTAGATCTGTCACCGTATCCTTTGGTTCGGTATCTGTTCTCAGGCAACACTATTCAATGACTAGATTTTTATTGACCCACCACTGGCATCCCACATGTGGAGTAGCTCGGGGTTAGCCCTAGATACAAGCTTTTATGCAGAATGGTGAGAGGCTGCCGCTTGAGAACACAGATCAATTGAACATGTCTAAAGGAAGAACATGTCGTCTCTTATCTGCATGCAGCTTGAGGTCCTGTGAGCTCCATGGGTGACTTCTCCCCGCTAGTACTCTTAAGTCAAAATGGACTTACAGTAAAACTTGCTGTTTTCCTTGGCATGGATAGTCTTGAAGCAGACCGTGTCTGGGAGAGAAAGCATGCTTGAACCATTAGGGGCAGAAGCCAGCTCCCTCTTTTAGGGGGGTGTCTAATATTCTTCTTGTACCTGGTCTTTTTTGAGCTGTATAGCAGCGTTCTCCTGGGAGACCCTAGCAGGAAAGAGTGACAAATACGGGTCTCTCATGTGATGGCATGAGGTGGTTTGGCATGAGATATGGGAACTGAGAAATATTGGGTACAAACTATGAGAAGACAACCAAGACACTGACATCAAGTTAATAGCTGTTTTATTAATTAAGTAGGAAGAAGGAACTGACCTCCATAGAATTAGCTCTCCCAGACGTGCTAAATAACAGAGAAGGAGAGGCAGCTCTGCCAACTTGCTTTAGGCCCTTTGTGGGTTCATGGTATATAATTCAGTGATTAGGTTATTTCGCCTCTTCCCCTCCATTGTGATTTTGGTCTGCCATAGAACTCATTCTCAAATAGATTGAGAATCAGGCCCTTACCAGCAAGCATAACAGCCTCAGCTAGAGGCTCTTGGAAAATTATATTCCTTGTTAAAAATGTTCTTGTGTGAATTTTTGTGCAAGTCAGTGTGTGGTTTGGAGTCTTGCCTTCTGTTATGGGCCATGGTTTACTCTGTGTCTCAGTCAAGGTTTTTGAGGCTATGAAGAGACACCATGACCATGGTAACTCTTAGAAAAGAAAGCATTTGGTTGGAGCTGGCTTACAGTTTAGAGGCTTAGTTCATTATCTTTGTGGTGTGAAGCATGGGAGCATGCAGGCAGACATGGTGCTGGAGAGATAGCTGAGAGTTCTATATCCAGACAGGCTGGTAGCAAGAAGAGAGAGAGTGACGCTGGGCCTGACTTCAGCATTTGAAACCCCAAGGCCCACCTCTTACTGATGCACTTCCTTAAACAAGGCCACACCTAGTCCAACAAGGCCGCATATCACAATAGTGCCACTCCCTGTGCATCTGTGGGGAGCATTTTTACTAAATCATCACACTCCGTTTAATTTTTCCTTGAAATGTTACCTTAGAATATTATGGCACAGTGTTCTTGACTGAAATTATATCTCGGGTTGTTAGAAAAATCACATTTCTTTCAGGCTCTTCCTTTTATGTGGCGTAGGGACATACAGTGGCCTGTGGATAATGTGTACATATTTATTTCTATTTAGACTAATTTTTCTAGAAAAGTAGTATGTTGGGACAGTTTGAATTTGCTACGTTTTAAAAGCAAAGTCACGGTTCTTTCATCTGTCAAGCAACTATCTTGAACTTTGGCAATTAGCATGAATTTTCTTTCGAGCCTCATGTGCAAAGTCCACACGCGTTTGAAAAGTTGGCTTGAGAATTAGGAACGGAATGTGACGAGACTTTGTTTACCTGAGGAAGGATTTACCGAATAAGGAGCAATTCCCATTCTTAGTGTTATCTTAGGCATCATGGTTTTCTTATCTCTGTGTATGAAATAGTTTGTGTGTGATCCAGCAGAAACCTTGGATCCTGGGGCATTCAGTCCCTGAATGCTACCCTTCTCACCCAGTCCAGGGGTGCAAGGCCGGTTAAGTCAGTCCAGAGGCAGCTGTGCCGTTTCATTCTTCCTCAATTAAAGGGCTACCCAAGAGTAGGGCTATGTCTTAATCTCCACCCCTGCAGTTCTGCCCATGACTGCCACTCAAACTACCACAAAGGTGGGGTTCCCTAACGTTCCAATTGTATTTCTGTTGCCCATTGATTCACTGACTATTTCCTGAGCCCCAATATCTCCAGTCCCATGTCAGGCTCCCAGGTATCTGTTGGTGTCTCCCAGAGAAGCTTTCAGGGACCCTCAGGATAGGATGATGCTTCTCAGGGTTGGGGTTTGTGGAGAAAGCAGATAGAAGGCATTGTTTGCCTCCTCCAACCCCTCAACAAGCTTAGACTCAATTGGCATTTTTTTTCTCTTCAAAGTTAACTAAACAAACAAAACAAAACTCACCAACCTTTTTAAAATTTAGCATGAAGCTGTAAAAATAGCTTTCCAGATGCCCCATGCTTTCCACTCTCCCTTCTCTTCTTATCTGTCTACATACGTGCACATTCACACACATACACATAGGTATTTGCAGACTGAGTTACAAATACTTTCCTTCCCGAGGTCTGTGTTTTTTTTCTCCCAACAGCGTTAAATAAGTAAACAAATAACTCCATTCTGCGTTCATTAAACATGAGGGTATTCTACACTGTAATCATAAGTGCAATAATGGAAGTCTGGATATCAACATTGACTCTGTGTCAATTATCTAATATACAGACTTTACGTTGCTGGTTCTTTCTTCTGTGGTCCAGGATCACCTTGAGGTGTCATGTCTCCCAACTCCTCTTCACTCTGTTATATTCTTCAGCTTCATCTGCTTTAGAAGGGTATACGCCAATGGCGTAATATAGTACATTTATGTCGGCTGTGCTCTCCTTCTGATTGAACTCATGTTCCATAGGAATGCATTTGGCCCCACGGCACTGGGTGCAGATACCCCTTTCTCTGCACCGTCTAGGAAGGTTCAGGATGCTCGCTTGTTCTGTTGTAGACATTAACTTTAACTCCGTTGTTAGGGTGGGCTCTCTACTTTAAAACTTCTGTTTTCACTAGGTTTGGATATGCCTGATAATCTGAGCACTTAGGAAGCTGAGGCAGGAGGATCATAATTTTGAGAACAGCCTTGAGTACATAGTATGATTCTGCCTTAAAATAAGTAAATAAATATAGCTGTTTTTCCTTTTGTCTTTTTTTAAAAAATTTCCTGCTTATTTTTAGAATTATTTTTATTAGGCTATACATTTTTTCCCGCTTCCCTCCCTTCCTCCCCTTTTTCTTTCTTCCTTTTCCTGTGACCCACCACACACATTTCCAATTTACTCAAGAGATCTTGTCTTTTTCTCCTTCCAATGCAGTGTTTTTCTTTCCTTAATCAGTAAGTACTTAATAAAATTTTTGTCGAAATACATTTAAAGACACACACATACACAATTTACTTAGCACATGGTTTTGAAGACCAAATAGATATTCCAGTATCTTCTCTGATAAGGATTCCCCATAGTTGTATCACTGTATTGATGGCATGATGGTGAGAGTGTGTATGAGAGATTTTTCAGGGCAAGACAGGAAGCCAGGGAGTAGGCCAGGCAGGCTCTTTTAAAATAACACTCCTGTGGAACTTACTAATCTCTCCCAGAAAACCCTCCCCACTTAAACATCCCCTTAGTGACCAGCCTTTCAGTTCATGCACCCTTTGGGACAAACCACACCCAAGCCATAGCACTATGCAAATTTCCATGTGCATCTACTCTCTTCATTCTGCGTTGGCCTTACGAGAGTATAGAATGAATGAGCTGGTATGCCAGTCACTCCTTAAATTCTGGTGTGTGCTTGATCCCAGACCAGCGTCACATCTGTGGCATGGGACCATGGGAAATGGCTTTGTGGATGACACTGGTGATGCTAACTTCATGTTACTTTTAACTACCACCTTCTCAAGAAAGGGAAAATAGCAGGCTAAATTGCAGGGCACACACACACACACACCAAACAGACTGGCTTTGTTTGCTCTACTAAATTGCATGGCTACTTATGACTTTACTTAGGGGGTTCCGAAGAAGGAAAGGCCAAAGCAGCGACCTGATGAGAATAAACGTCTCAATGCTAAGGAAGTTGTGTGGTCAGCCGGGGCACATGAGCCTGAGAGCAAGAATAGCCCTGATTCCCACACGTTAACATCACGTTGTGATTATCATTTTAAATGACAGGGATTCACAGACTTCTGAGAGGACTGCGCTTGTATAATCATAACACAGCCTGACAGGAAGCACTGGCCCATTTTACAGCCATGGGGTAGAAAGTCTTCCATTCTTCTGTGTTTGTGTGTGTGTGTGTATTATGCACACATGTGCGAAGGCATGTTTAACCCTGCTTGTGTATGTAGAAGCCAAAGGCCAATGTGCTGTCTTCCTCTCTTCCTTTCTTCCTTCCTTAGTTTTTTGTATCTCACTGAACCCAGAGGTTGGTTTTTTGTTTTGTTTTTCCTACACTTCTTGGCCATTTCTTCACAACTTTATCCACATAATGGCCTAAGGCATCATCCTCTTTTTTCTTTCTGAGTGACCAATCTTTCTCCTGAGAGCCAAACGCTTCTTGAAACAAAAGACTACTCCCACTCCTGGACCTTCTTTCTTTTTAAGTATTTAACTTTTGAATTATGTGTATATGTGTGTATTTGTGTGGGGGTCTGTGCAGGTGCCCACAGCATCCAGACAGAGTGTTGGATACTCTGGAGCCAGTGTTACAGGTGGTTGTGAGCTACCCTGCATTAGTACTGGGAGCCAGATTGAGTCCTTCGCAAGAGGTGTACCAGCACTTAATTGTGCAACCACCTTTCCAGTCCCTCTGAGAGTTTATTAATTAATCCATGTATCTATCTTTGCCAGCTATAGTTCAAAGTTATGAAGCATTCAGATCCCTGGTCCTATATAAAAGCCAAGTATACTGCCAGTAACCCCAGTACTAGGGTGAGAAGAGATAGCTGAACCCAGGAGCTTTATGGCCAACAAGTCTGGTCCAAACAGCAAGCTCTCAATTCAAGGAACAACCGTCTCAAAAAACTGAGGTAGAGAACAGTAAAGGAGGGAGGTACTATCTGCAGGACACGGTATAGCGGCGGCTCATTCATCCTTCTGTTGTCCAGACCTATGTAGGGTGGACCCAGTGAGCAGGGAAGATCATTTTCTCTATTTTTCTTTTCTTTATCAAGGAATAGAAAACCTTAAGTCACACCTTTTCAATTGGAGAAGTAGGGCTTACTGAGTTAAGTCAATGTAAGTCAAGTATAAACTGCCATTAAGTTAGCTCCCCATACTCTATGAGAACAGCTTTTTTTCCTTCATATTAGATCTTATCTGGAAGGTTCTGGCCTCTCTATCTTTTCTCTTTCCTTTTTCTAATTCTTTTCTTATCTTTAGATCACTTACAGGTTGGTTTTTTATCTGAATCCACACAGACTCAGCCTATACTACCCACTAGGGTGAGAAGGTGTTCTTTCTTCCTAAGTTGTGGGTCAGGAGGCCCTCATCACACAGATGACTGCATATCCCATGGAGAACTCAGAGGATGTCATGAAATCACAGGCCTCTTGCTTCCACTCCTGTCTCTTTCCTGTGCAAGACGGTCCCAGCTTCCACTGCTCTCTTAAAGAGTGTTTCCCGATCTGTTTGAGTGGGATAGCCAAGTTCACAGGAACTACGGCCAAATACCGCTGTATTGGGAGAGATTGGACATGTTAGCTTTAATCTGCTTACTTTTCATTTCTACACACGGTGTCTACTTCTACCTTTCTGAATCATGCAGGGTGGTACGTCAGTGGTGGTGCAACAGCTCTGTGACCGTGTGAGCCCTTGGCTTATGCTGCTGGAGAAGAACTTGTCTCCAGGTCGGTGTGGCCCAGGATGGAGTTCAAGGCTTGAATTCATAGGCATACTGCCCTGTGTGCTACACTTGTATATAAGCCATTTCCTCTGATAAGAGCTAAGCATTCAAGCATTGTCTAAGAGTGAGGGGGCTGGAAGAAGGGAGGCCAGAAGAAATGAAGGATAAACTAGTTGGAAAAGAAAAATTCAAGTTCCTCTGTGTTCCAGCTTGCTGCCTTCCCTGATCTGAGTTTCAGATGTGTTCTCTCCTTTTTATTTTTTTATTTTTGCCTCAAGATTGACAGCTGTACCTCTCGACACAGTCTGGAAAAGTTGCACAGATCAACTTTGTGTCTGCCAATTCCCTTTTCACCCTAGATTCATTTTATAATTCTAGAAAACTCTTTCACTGTCTGTTGATCATTAAGTGACCCATGGAGGCCACCAGCATATCAGGTAGCTCTATTCTCAACCTGGAAAGAACTCTCCAATAGATGAAATGCATGCAATAAGTTGTCCACACACTTAATCTCCCAGGGGACTTTGTAGATAAAAAAACCTACAGGAAGAAGTAAGTACACCCACACACCTGAGGTCAGCCTCATAAACTAAAGTGTTTGTTTGTTTGTTTTGCCAGAAATCAATTTTTCATCTGGACTGGTGTTCCAGTGACTTGTGTGTGTGTGTGTGTGTGTGTGTGCATATGATGTGTATGTGTTTGTACATGGTGTGTGTATGGTGTTGGGTGGGAGGTGTGTCCTGCGTGTTGTGGGGTGTGTGGTGCAGTGTATATGTGTATATGGGTGTCCTGTGTGTGTGGTTTGGGATGTGTGTGTGGTATGGAGTGTGTGGGGGCTCTGTGTATATGTATGGTGTGTGTGTATTTGTGGTGTAGTGTGGAATGTGTGTGGGGTGTGTGTATGTGTGTGGTGTGTGGTGTGTGGTGTGTGGTATGTGTGGGTGTGGGTGGTCGGTGTCCCATTTTCTATTTTAAATGTGATAATGACATAACGGCTTGTCTTCTGTAGATGATTTTATAAGTCTCAGAACATTGCCTCGATTTGTGCTCACTCAGCTTTGGAGCGATCTGGGATGTGCTAGAGTTAGTGGCTTTGGCCTCATATTTCCACAAGGCGAGAGTGGCAGTGTTGTCTTGGGACAGGGACCTGAGGTTTTGTGTTGCCTGACAGTCTCCTCCCATCATTCTTTGCACCAGGGAAGGAAAAGTCTTGAGAAACACCTTAAGAGGGCTTGGAGAAGCAGCGCGGGTTCAGATGGTGTGGTGTGCAGAGAGCGTTTGAGAAGACCTGTCTTGTTTAAGGCTTTGTGCTGTACCCCATTTTACCAGCTATGAAATGTAATCATGCTAGGAGCCCCTGTCTTTAGCTTTTCAAAGCATTTCTGAGCCTTTGAAACGGCCCATTCTCCTGGGAGAAGCATGTCAGTCATACGTTTGCAGCGCCAAGAAGATAGCCAGGAATGCATGAGGAATGTGAGGAGCGTAGTGCGTGCAGAGCTCGCTGTGTTCTCCGCCTCCCCCCTTTCTGTCTTGCTCCCTCCCTTCCTGTCTTGTTTCCAGGTTTCTCAGATGTCTGGACAGACAGAACACAGAAGGTCAAATTGTGCATTTTGAGGATACTTGATGGGGAAGCTGAGCTCATAGCCAGAATCCCTGATATAGACAGGCATGAATTAAAAAAGGATTTCTCAGCCATTTTGGCAAGGCTGCCAAGTACTTATGAAAGGGTGCTCGGGATAGAGATTTTGTTTTGCAAGGACATAAATGTGATGCTTACGATGTGAGTGCAGGTAACAAGGTGTGAGAAGCCATGGGAGGAAATCTGGGCACAAGGTAAGATCAAGATCAATCTGGGCAAGGTTCAGATCGCGCTATGGAGCTCTGGCTGAGCCACCTAGTGGTCGGGAAGGAGCAGCTGTGCAGCTGCAAGGCCCTGCACTCACCCTTGTGGCCAGTGCCAAAGCACCTGTAATTCTTTAATACCGGTTCTCTGCGTTCCATGTGGACAAGGCATTCAAAATTGGTAACTGTTTCTGTGAGCCAAAGGAAGCAGAACGGAGCCCAGGTTGGCTCTTAGGATTCATGGAAAAAAAAACACAGACGATAGTTCCCAACACTCTTGTAGTTTGCTTTGTTCAGACTCTGCTCCATAGTGGGGCTCAAATATGGTTTGCCTCTGTCTCGTAGGACATTAGTTGAAATTCTTATAATTCTGGAGAGCAAATCCAGGGCCCTGCACAGACTAACCAGACGTTCTTGCACAGCGTTGTGTTTGCAGAACTAATGTCTTCTGGGAGTATATAGACAGGTGACAGGTCACTCAGGGCCACTCTAGCCAAAAGAGCTGGGTGACTGTGTTTCTTCCAACCCTCCACTAGCTTTGCACTAAGACCTCCTAGTACCCTGGAAGAAAGGCTTAGCAGATGAGGAGAGAGTAGATGATTCAAAGGTAACAGATGGAAAGGGGAAGCATTGGTAGCTTTTACGGGGAAGGCAGAGATTGGGTGAGGAAGGGCTGCACAGTCCTCTCAGCTGTGTGAAGGACAGTTACTAGCTGTAAAACCTGCTTGTTTTTTCATAGTTGATGAAATATTTCTAAGATGTTAAAAACATCATGTTTGGCCACAAGATCTTGCTGTGTAGCCCTGGCTGAGCTGGAGAGTCACAACTATCTTTAAAAACCCAAAGCACCTTAAAGAGTCTAAAAACACAGGTATTTGATCTAAAAGGTAGAATAATAAAACTTTGACAGTTTTTTTTTGATTGGGGTTAAGGAAAGAATTTTTATTGTATCTGGTTCTTTGAAGTCTTTGGACAAATTATAAAAGCAGAAATAAGCAAATAGGGGTTGCGTGGGTCTGGCACAGAAAAGCCCCATACCAGCTAAAACCCAGAATCACTTCATCAGTTTCCTGGCCAAGGAAAGAAACCACTCCAATCAGGCATTTACCACAGTGTGATAAGTGTTTCTGCATTTCGTTTCTGTGCACAGATTTCTCAAAGGTCAACCAATTCCTAGTGTACAAAAAAGAGATCATGACAGGTGAAAAGAGCCTTTGGGTTTTCATTCTATCTGTGAAGGGTGAGCTCTTAGATTCTATGCCCGGAATTCTATGTTTTTAGCAGAAGGCTGTGATTTGGGTGGTTTGTAGGCTACACAGGGAGAAAAACTTGTCACAGGGCTCAAGGTCATAATGAGTCTAAAGGGTGGAAATACCAAGAAAGGGAGAAACCCAGAAGAACAGGGAGTTTTATTTTTTGTTTCAGATTCTCATGTTTGAAGTGTCAGCATTGCTCAGGCATGTCCTTAAGTCCATGACAGAATAGAATTGCATGAGTTCTATATGTAAAAGATAAAAATGTCGGTTAAATCCTAAATGATGATATGTCTGAACATATGGATAGTGAAAGATCTACAAAACCATTTGCAAAGTTTACAAATAATATGCCAGAAGAATGGAAGATACATTCTGATAGAATTAAAAAATGACTTGTCAGTGTTTGACTATAGTTATGTGTAGAATATACTTGAAAATGTAAATAAAATAACTCTTATCCTATTTTTCTTAAAAAAAAAAGACCTGCCTTTTACTTGACCTCACGTCCCATCATTTGCTCGTTTTTGAAATTTGCATTTACTCTGTGGCCGTATTTCTCAGCATTCTTTCTTCTTCTTCTTTACTATCAAGATCTCTTTAGAAGGTTCCATGGGAAGAAAGAGGGAAGAAGAGACAGTGAGGAACGACTGCTCAGGTTCTGCCCTGGCCAACTAGCTTAGCTAGGTTGTATGTCATTTACAAGGAAGGAAAAAAACTGGGGCTATGGCAATCGTTAGACTTTGTTGATGGGTCTTAGTGTTGATTTGTTTCCTCTCCTTCATGCCAGCTGTGGAGAGGCCAGGGTCTAGTCATCACTATTTTCTCTCACCTTTATGCTGAGATTTTCAGTTAACTTTAAATAATGTATTCACTGAACGTTTTTATTCTATTGATTAATAACTATCAAAAGCATAAGAAGGCACATACTGAATTGTACATTTTTTTTTTGAGACAGGGTTTCTCTGTAGTTTTTGGTGCCTGTCCTGGAACTAGCTCTTGTAGACCAGGCCGGCCTCGAACTCACAGAGATCCACCTGCCTCTGCCTCCTGAGTGCTGGGATTAAAGGCATGCGCCACCACCGCCCGGCCTGAATTGTACATTTTTATCTATCACCATGGCCCCACAAACCTTTTCCTTCTTTGTAATTGGTGCCATGACCAGTGTAGTTACCAAAGACAACAGAGCAGTCATTCTTGAGTGTTTTCTCTGTACTGCCTTTTTAATCATCCATTGGTGTGCTTTGCTGTGCCAGTACATTTTATCTTGGAGCTGTGACTCTGTGTGCCTTCCTCCTCTGCACGGACATCAGCGAGTTTCATCCGCACCATCCTTGGCCTGGTTCGCCACCATCGCCTCGGCTTCTGCTTTTGATTGTCCACAGTTCTTGGACACACAATCAGCTGCGGAGGATATCCCTGCGACTGAGCTTTCCAGTGACTTTCCATTGACTTCAAATAAAATCCCACTTCTTACAAACGATCTTCCAGGGGTGCTGTGACCTGCTTTTTTCCTTATCGTTTAAACTTTCTTTGTACTCAACACACTGAACCTCATCTTTCTAAGTCACTTTACATCTGCCATTACTTAAAACACTCCCCCACCCTGTTCGCCATGCCTAATGTATGCTTTCTTTGTTTTTTGCATGGTGTATGACTCTTCCTTCTTCTTCTTTTTCTCCTCTTCCTTGTTCCCCCTCTCCCCTTCTTCTCCCTGCTCCCTCTTTTGTTTTTCCTGTTTATTGAGACAGTGTCTAACTAAAGAGCCTTGGTGGACCTGGCACTTACTCTGTAGACCAAGCTAGCCTTGAATTCATAGAGATCGACATTCCTCTGCCTCCTGAGTACTGGGATTAAAGGCATCTAGGACTAATACAGGGTGTCTCTTGTAGTCCATGCTGGCCTCCTTGAACTCTCTATGTAGAGGGGGGAGGTGATTTGAACTCCTAATCTTTCTGTCCCTCCCTCCCAAGTGCTGGGATTCCAGGTTCTCATTTTTCATGTTCAAAGTTTATGTTGCTTCCTTTGGATGATTTTACTCATAAACATGGCTAAAGTAGGTCCTTAATCTCACTATCTGACTTCAACATGTTAATGTTTTTTATATACCTACCTAGATATAAAACTGTATTTTTTTTTTCCTTTGGTGTTTTATTGTTTGATTTCAGGGTGTAAATGCAAGGCAGATGGGAGTCCCTTGTCTCTTATTAACTAGGATATTCTAGTGACCTGGAACCCCGTGTGCTGTGTGGACACCTTCAGTAGAATGAGTAGATAGAAAGCATGCTATTGTGTTGCCTATAAAGGAAGATAGGCGATGGAGGTGGAAGGAAAGTTGGGAGTTGTAATTTCCTCTTAAATCACCTTCCGATGGCATAAAGGGCACTGTTTCATTTTAAGTGTGGACATGCGCAGTCATTGGAGGAACATTGGTAGAGAGGGATGCAGCCTTGGCTGGATCTGGAAGTCTGCATTCTGCCCTCCACTTTACCAGCTTAGAGCTGCTATTAGCATGTCACTTCTCATTGGTCTTCCTTCTCCTGTAAAATCAAAGAGCGATTTCCTCAGGTTCATTTCAAAGCATTAATAACCATCTTGACTGGGTGTCATTTGTGATTTTTCTCTGAGTCCACATTGCCATCGAATGTACATTTTTCTTATTCCCTGTTCTACCTAATTTCTGAACATCCTCTATCTACTTTTCTCTATTTTCAGAATATTTGCTATCATATTCAACTCCAGTTGTAGATAGGCTTGTCTAGAAGAACTGGTTTTACATTTAGACTGGAGATTAACCTGTTTAGTTTGAAGGTGGGTGTAGACTCGAGAGGCAAGCTTTACCTGTCAGCTATGCACTTTTTAAGAAGCAGTGAGCCCTGTAGCTTGTCGCTGCTGTGATAAAGAGTATGCTAGCGAAGTAGTAATTTGTATTGTGGCTGATGTTCCTGGGGTTCCTGAGCACAGTTCAGAGTGGCAAAACACCACACTAATCTTCCTTACTTGCTGTAATGATCACTAATTTCTGGCTTCCTGCCTGAACTTCCTGTAGCCAAGATGAGCTCTATGTGGCATAGACTAGGTCAAGGCGAAAGCAAAGGGACAAATGGTTGCTTGGCTCTGGGCC
The DNA here is from genome assembly GCF_982192425.1 of Myodes glareolus. Classification (NCBI taxonomy): domain Eukaryota; kingdom Metazoa; phylum Chordata; class Mammalia; order Rodentia; family Cricetidae; genus Myodes; species Myodes glareolus. Next base: position 44,276,697 of record NC_142032.1, read on the forward strand.
TGCTTTTTTGTCCCCAGGAGATTTGGAGATAGAGGCATGTAGTGTAGCTTTGGGGGGAAAATCGGATACTTTCTAAAAGTCACCTGCAACTGAACACATTTTTAAGACATCTGACCGTGGAAATTACAAGTTAGAAATATTTTAGAAGGTGGTGGCAGAGTTAGTAGAGGAACTAGAAGAGGCTAAAATGAAATCAGACAGAAACAAGGGTGGATATGATAGAAGAAAATTATTAGTGGCTATGCTGTTTCTCTGGTTAGTCCTCTGGCAAAGCTAAGCAAGCTTTGATCTTCAGTCATGAGTTCTGAAGCTCAGTCGCCTTTCTCAGGTAAGAAACTAAACAGTGTCCTCAGGCCAAACCCTTAATTCCCCAGAAAAAAGGCAGCTCTTGTTCTAGAGATAAATATTCTAGTAATGTCACTTAGGATGTGGCGTGGTTTTCAGACTTATTCCTTGGACTAGATGGAATGAGAAGATAATCCTCCACTCATCTATCATAGCCAGGAAAGGATGGGGATTTTCTTAACATTGGAAAAGCCACAGTTCCCTGGAAACAAGAGAACAGACCGAGAGTCAACCAACCATTTGTCCCTGGGCTTTCTCCTTGCCCCTTTTGGAAGGCTTGTGGTATACACGGCACTGGGCTATTCCCTGGCTGAGGTTGTTAGGGCTTCACCTAATCTCTTCCACACTGAGCTCATCTTGGCTACAGAAGTTCAGGTAGGGTGCCAAAAACTAGTCCTCCACGTCAGTCTCTCTGCATCCACAGCACTGTCACACTGTGAAGCTACAACTCTAAAGCACCAACTTGTAGGAAGCTTTCACGTAAAATAACTTCGAGTTTATATCTACCAAAGAAAATAACAGTTTTTTAGTTGGGTTGCTCTCAAATGCAAGACAGGACATGCTGTTGCTAAAGCATTCGCCATTTATCGTAAATTCAACTTTAACTCAGCACCTTGCATTACTATTTAGTAAATACAGCAACCTCAATTTACACCTAAATCATTTTAAGATTAAAGGTAGGGAAAATAGACCAAATGCTGAGAAACACAGCTGACAATAAGGACTCTGCAAATCTCAGTATCCATGACAACAGTAAGTCAGTAGATGTCTCTTATTCCTCTCTCAGGAAATGTGCCTTGAAAATATCATTACTATAAAGGAACATGATAGAATAACCATAATTATTTCCCATGTATTCTATGATGGGGCCTTTAGATTGGTTTCTTACTTCTAATAGGACCCATAATATCAAGTCCCCTCTGACAGTGACTTCTCTCTGTTTTGTTTAGGGGAAAGAAAAATTCATTCGCTACTTTGTGAAACCTTTTTCACACACTATTGCTCTGCTCACTCAATCTTTAGGTTCCTGGGGGTCAGAGGCAGGCTACCGCTGCTGGCGGTTGGCAGCTTGCTGGAGTTACCCTGGGAGCTGCCACAGCAATGTCATTTGAAATGAAAGAATTTATCGACTTTGAAAACAGCCGTCACCTTTCAGATTATATGATTGGAGGGGAAGCAACCATTTTAAGATTTGTAGATTTTGGAAAGCAATAAGTCACTCTCTTGTCACACACCCCTTCAGAGGAGGCCGTTCAGGTTCCATAGACTTGAGTCCTAGTTGGCAGCCAGCACTCACTAATAGGATCTGGGTCAGGAATCTGGCCTGGCATCAAGCTTGTGATGGCTGAATTGCCCTGAGAGGGCAAAGGCACCTATGAACAGCAAGTTATGGGAATAAAAAGATGAGTCACCAGTGCAGAGAGCTGGCGGCTCTTAGTTTCATGTCTGGACAGCTTAGATTTTAGGGAACTTTGCATTATATAATTGGAAAGTAAAGTTAGCAATACCTTTTCCCTAGTAGCCAGTTTCGGTACCTGGATGATGAGTGAATTCAATGGCAGAGAATTAGAGGCATTCTGAATAAGTTAGTTTTCTCCAGTAGTCAGTAGGTAAGTTTGGGGTCACATTCGAATGAGATCCACAGTTGAATAGCTCTATATGTATCAGCATCCCTGTAAAGACAAATGCTCCCCTAGCACTGCTCTATGAAGATGAGAGCAGGGTCTTCGCAGAGCAATAATAGGCCTTTCAAAGTACACGAAACTATAAGTCAATTTCAGTGCCATACATGGTCACCAACTGCAGCTCAGCTTCTGCAAAATTTCCATTGTTGAAGATTCGCACTCAAATGTCTAGCCACTCAGAGTTTGGGCATGCTTGTGTACAGAGAGAAAATGTTTCTTTAAGTCCATTCCTACCTAGTTGTTTCCATACAGAGCTAGTCTCTTTCTGAAGTTTTTGTCCACTATTTGGTAGTAAATGTGAGAGAGGCTTATATATATTTTTAAATGGTTTGGTTAATTTGTATACAGTAAAATTCACTTTTTGATATGTTGTATTGAAATTTGATGAGTGCCTTCAGTTGTGTGATGGCCACCACAATGAAGACAAAATGATGCCTCATTTCCTCAATATTCACAGAAGATGAGTATTTGTTTCTCATCAACTTTCTTGGCCCACATCCCTCGGTGGCTCTAATTTGTGTTCCATCCCTGTAGTTGTCCATTTTATGGAGGGCAGATGAAGAGAACCTTGCCGTCTGTAGTCTTTTCAGTCTGGGCTCTTGGGTTTGATAGACCGTCTCTGAGATTTTTATCCAGGAGATTGTATATCCAAAGTCTGTTCATTTTTTTTTCTTGTTCTGCTGAGTAGTGGTGTGTGCCACAGCTTGACTATCCATTCACAAGTTGAAGGACATGTTTCAGTATGAGTGTAGCAGCTATAACCTGAACATCATTAGTCCTAAATTTGCTATCACATGGATTTACACCTTTGTTTATAAATTCTCAAACTGATGACCACATACAAGTGGTGACCAGGAAAGTGAATTCTATGATGTAGAGAAAACCATGAAATTTGCAGCCAATAAACAGGTTGATAATCTGTATTATGGTTTTTTAAATTTTGACTTGGGAACCTGAAAAATATTATTAACTGCTATGATTTCCTCATCCAAAATATTTTGATCATGGAGGACTTGTTTTCCCCAATTGGGCTCAGAGCCTACATTTTTCTTTTATTTTTATACATATAATTATTTGTGGATAGTCTATTGGGGCTGGGTAGAGGTCAATGGACAACCCATGGGAGTTGGTTTCTTCTTTCCATCGTGTTCCTGGGGACTGATCTCAGGTTGCCAGTCTTAGCAGCAAGTGTCTTTACCCACTAAGCTATCTTGCTGTCCCAAAGAGTTGACAATCTTCTTTCCTGGGCAAGATACATATTTTAAATTTCTACTGTTCATCTTAACAGAAAGTAACCATGACCTGTCCTTTACGTTTTCTTCCTTACCTGTCCTTGATGGTAAGGAAGAAAAACAACACAATTTGGAAAAAGAGTATCGGAATAAGAAACAGCAACCACTAATAAATATTCCATGGTGTTGCTCTGTGCCCCATGGTTACACCAGATCAAATTGCTTAGCCATAAGTCTGGTTGATGCAGGCTTTAGTTGAAAGGCAGATGGAGGGTGCTGACTTTCATCATCAGGTTGTGGTTTTGCTTGGCTGGAGGTCCAATGCCAAGTGCAAAAGGCAGTTGCCAGGTGTCTACTGGGCAAAGATTTGTCTCTTGCTTCTTGCATGCCTATGGAAGCAGACAGTGTGATTGTTTTCTTTATTCTTTACATGTATGCCTAGGTGTGTGCATCCTCCCACCCCGTTTGCACTTGACTGTTGTATGCATTTATACCAGTGCTGAGTATATTTCATCCTGTTCGTTTACTCTGTTATCCCACAGAAAGACATTAAGTATTTATCAAGGCCCCATACTTTTGAACTTGTAATGCAAAATAATCAGACCTTGGTGAAAGAAAGAATACGGTACAAGATGAGTGAAGAATGGAGCTCCAGTTTCGCTGTTTGGTTTCAACGTGTCGCCAAAGCTTCCGTCTCTGCTTTATTTCTGAAAGCAACCACTGCAGCTTTGAGCTAGTGATCAAGGATAAGGAGACTCTCATTAGAAAATTTACATTTTGCGTTTGTGCAGGAAGATGTTGTAGTGATAAACATATACACAGGCACCGTGGGGCATCTGAATATGTTAATCGATGGTGTTGTATGTGCGATTAATCAGTTCCTAGATACATAGAAAGCCAAGCATGAAAAGATGTCGGGCATTTCCTGGTAGAATCAGGCCTGTTTCTTCCCCAGTGTAAGCTCCGCGCTCATCTTTGAGCAGCACCAGGCAGCATTCTTCTTTATAGATGTGCTGATAATCTCTGATATTTGTGTTAGGTTCATCAGTCACCGCAACACTTCAGTAGCATCAATGATCTATCTTTGTGTTTGTAAGCTTTCACACTGCTTACGAATTTACAAGCACCCAAGTTGGTGAATGGGTATCCTGAGAGGGATTGGAAGTGCAGCCTTGGAAGTCCCTCTCCCTCACTCCCAGTACTATGGAAACTGATGAAGAGCCAAGGAAGACACAGAGGTACTTTATCCTTGTTATCGTGATGGCTTGCTGCATAGTTATCGAGTTACAGTGCTGTGGCTTCTTTCAAGATCAGATTTGCTCATAATTGCAACTGTTACAATGACAATTTATTAGACTTAAACTCTGTGGCTCTCCAGAATGCCACTCTTAATGGAGAGAAATGAGAGTTCGGCTGCATGGATCAAGTAGCTTTATATCTCACAAACAGGAAAGAAAGATGAGCATGTTTCTTGGAGACCTCCACCAGACAACCTAGTCAGTACCCAAGGGCCGTGGCCTGAAGATCTCTTCTTTGGCTCTCGAGCTTTTGCTGTGGACACGAGATCTGTTCCGTGCTTGCCGTGGAGAAAGGAGCTCTGTGAGACAGACAGCTCACTGAAGTCCTCTCTTGGTGGTTTCCCACACATCTCTTTGAAGCACTGTTTGGATATTCTTTCTGAATCATGCCACATTTGTTTCTGTTTGAAGTCTTTAAAAAGATCTGGAAACGTTTCAGGTCTTCAGAAAACATGAGTGCATCGTGATGAAAGACTCTGTGGTTCATAGATACTAGGCATATAATTTGAAGGGAAAGCTAGTAGTTTTCAGTCATCTACTGTATACGAGGCATGAGCTGTCATTCACAAACATTGTGTCACTTAGAACACTTACAGGTTTTAAGAAGTCCTTCTCTAGAAGAAGCTGGCGTCAGGGAAGTTAATGACTTAGCAAGGCAGTTGGTGTTACCCCCTAAGGTAGGCTACTGTTTGCATTTGTTTTGCTTCTTTCTGACACACAATAAAAGCTAGTACTAAAGGAAGATGACTGACAGACCCATGGACAGTGGTCTTTTCTTCTTCCCTGGATGCTTGCCTATTGCTGTCATCAGGAATGATATAGTCACTTTCGATCTACCCCACCACACACACACACGCACACACACACACACACACACACACATATACACCCCAGGAAGTTTATGACCAACAGGCTACTTCTACTTTAGAGCAAACAAGTGGTCATTGGTGACACCGAGAAGACCACAGTGCCAAAAGACAGAAATGTGACAAACAAGAATAGCCAAAGTGTACAAGACACTACCAGATTCACCTACAGGAGGCTAGCTTTGTATTTGGGTTCAGAACCTGCGTGGTGATGGCAAAACAGCTGGCCATGGTGCATGATTCCATGGTTCATACAAAGGAACATGACCTGTGTATGGGGAACCCCAAGAAAACAGTGAAAAGAAAGCAAGAGATACTGGCATAGGGAAGAACAAACGGCCACCAATCTTCCCCTTTCAACAACTTACATATAATTCTAAATAGCTTAAAAATGTAAACCTTAGGTTTATATTGCTGTATAACTCAATTAGGTGACAACTGATTGGAGCTGGGCACTATAGCACCGTTCCTAGAATGAGATGAGAACGCTAAGTGCTTCTTGGAGGCTTCTTGTTGACCAAGCCCTGTTATAACGCCATTCATACACTCATCCAATCCATCTTGGCCTTTTCTCTCCCTCTTCCTCCCTAAGGAGAGACATTTACTATGAACTGACTAATTCATTTGAATTTAAAGTCATGCCAACGAATAAGTTATTGTCAGTCCCAGTTGAGCTTTACAGACCCACCCACCTCCACTCCAAGTAGCAGTAGCCTCGGTGAGAATATGAAACCAACATTCAATGCATTTAAAAACTTCTGGTCACTGTAAGAAGTTTCTGTTATTAATCTTCCCAATGTGGGGATGGGTAAACAAAGGCCCTAAGAAGAAAGCTAACTTGCTCAAGGCGTAGTTGATTGGTCACTAAATTTTCCTGGATGTTCTCTTGTGGCCACTGCACTGTACTGCCTCCAACATTTTAGTTATTCTTACAAGTGCCTGCCTGTATGCTTTATATTCAAGTAGCCCCCATTTGATAGCAGTTTGAGTGTTTCTGAGTGGCCCCGTTCATTGCTTCCTGGTTAATAGACATTTGGATTTTGGCACCAGAGTGTCCTTTCTAATTCTCAGTGTGAGCACGTACGCTGCCTTAGCCTTTACTTAACCTTCAGAATATTATCGGACTTAATCCTCCTGATAACCCATGGAGTAGGTAACTGTTATTACCGTCATTTTCTAGATAAACCATGGGGGACTGGAAGGTTAGGCAACCCACTCAGGCCATAGGGCAGCTAAGCCTTATGGCTAGGGAGGCAGTCCTGATTGGTTATATACCAAAGCCCAGGCAAGCCCTTTGTCACCTCCCTGATAATCTCCCATGGCAACCTCTGTGCCAATTTCAAATGTCTCGTCACACATCATTCAAGTATTTCTTTGAAATATTTCAAGATTCAAGGACCAAATAGAATGTCTTGAACTCATCTTCCTGGAAAACTGAAAGGATTATGAAAGAATTACTGTATGATTTAAGATAGGAACTTTGTAGAAATTGGAATGTTGTGTACAAGTCACCGAAGATCAATTAAGAAGGAAGGTAAACATTTCTGAGGTTCCAAAATCAATCCTGGCTCTTCCTGACGATCTGCCCTTTGCCGAAACCATCTTCTCAACGTCCCAGCCATCTGTTCTCATTCCCCTGCAGCTCCTCCCCAGCACTTTCATACTGATACTTAAATGCTTCATTCCCGAGATTTGAAAGACCAATAATGACATAAAATATCATATCTGCTCCTAATATTTATAGCGTGGAGAAATCAAAGCATAAGAAGTAAAATATCCAGGATGACACTTTAGGCCTGAGGTGGGGAAACTCTCTCAGGGTGCCTTCCGGAACTCTAGCTTCAGCCATGGACCCTCCCATCGGCCTGCTTTTCAGGCTGCACTCAGATGACCCAACCTCCATCCCAAGGCTATTGATAATGCCTGCCTCTCAGGGTGAAGTTCACCGGCTTGATACTGCGCCGTGTGAATCATAAAAACCTCGATGTGGTGTTGACAGAGGGATTGGTGGCAGCCAGTGAGTGTGATGACTCCTGCCGTTGGCTCTTTGGGATGCCTGTGTGGGTGGTCCTAGGTGCCTTAGTTTCTCCATCTGTTTTAGTGGAAAGGATCATAACATTCTCGGAGATCACAGAATGGGATGTGCTGTGTAAACACCAGGCACTGTTGTTACAATAAATAGCAAATTAGTGACTCTAGTTTGAGTTTCCTGCACTCGGTGACTTGTGTGTGAATTTCGCAGAGATTCAGAAATTGTCTCTAGGAAAGCAACAACAATAGCAACAACAACGGTGACGATGACAACAACATATTTTCTAGCAGAATTTTAGGATTTGAGTTGGTACCTGCTGGCATACATTCTCCTGCCTCTCTGCGGGAAGCTGGTGGAAAGCCGGCCTTGTGACCGCAGATGGAGCTGTCATTCTCCTAGCGAGGCTGCTCCTTCGCATCTGCCTCGAGGGATCTAAATTGTCTCACTTCGTGCTTTCTAATTTTCATGTTGTGGATATGTGTTTCCCAACTTAAAACTTTCCATTGGAATCGATTGGAGTGTTGTTGGCATTTTCTGTTTAGCAAGGAGTGGGAAAACGAGAATATTTGATAGTGTGGCTGCCTAACGGGAACCACCAAACAGGTGTAGAGAGCATTGCTTTTCAGAGAGTGTGGACAGCAGAATGCTTTTTGTTCTAGGCATTTCCATCTTGAGAGATTCTGTTTTCCAGTTAGTGGCCCACCAAAGCATTCAGGAGTAGCTAAACCTGGCCTCCCCTCACCCCAGAGCGCTGGCTTAAAATACGAAATAAAGGGAAATGGCTTCAAGCCCCAGTGCCCCCATCACAGGCCTGTCCTGCTCTGTGTTCAATCACTCCTTGGGAACAGTAAAATCCACTGTATCTGTCTTGCTGTGACCTTGTCAAGCAGTCAAATGAGATCAAAACTACTGTATAAATATAAAAAGATTGGTCAGAAATCAATCGGGGTCTAAAATCTGGAAAATGTTTTAGCTTGAAAATGATGGGTGCCAGGCACCTAACCTCCTGAAATAGGCCTGGGAGGAGCTCAGCCTTTGACCCACTTCTTGCAGCACTCGGGACCTGACCTCTGGCATATCCTGACCCAGTTGGAACACAGTTCAGGAAGAGAGTGGGTTGATTGGAGCACTTTACTCTGTATACTGAATAGTGATTGACCCATCCCGCCCAGATGTAAGAAACAGATGGAAGAAATTCTGTTTTCTAGGTACCAGAGAGTATCCATTGGCTCCAGCTTGGAGACTGCCTGGTTCAAAGGAAGGACGTGAGCCTTGAAGGCCAAAATGTCCATTCAGGACACAGACTTCTGCTGAGGGAAGACTCACGGCATCGCGGCCCTCTGGGCTTCTAGCTTCTGTGGGTAGCACTGTTTTAAAGGTCAAGCAGGATAATGCCTGTGAAACTTTCCCCTAGACCATGCCTGTCCTTTTATTTAGATTTAGAAGAACTCATTCATATTCTCCCTGTCTCTCAGTCTCTCTCTGTCAGTGAACATTTAGGAAGATGCCTTCAACTCTATGAGCCAAAATTTTCTTCTATAACAAATGAAAATGGCATTAGTAGTAAGTGGTAGGATGAAGGTTGCAGGTTAACTTTTGCTGAAATATCATTATAAAGTCTAAACTATATTTATTCATTCATTAACCTAACTAATCATACTTCAGGATTTACTTCAGGATTTATTTTGGAATCTAGCAGGGGACAGGTAGTACAGGGCAGATAGACAGGAAGCTGATGGTTTGGGCACACTGTTGTTATACATGAAAGAAGTGATCCCATAACATGGAGGGCACACTGAGAATGAGTGTAGCATCCTTGTAGAATACAAGGAGGGGAGGAAGCTGTTGGACGATTCCTGAGGTTGTGAATAGGTAAGACAGTTGAGGTGACACAAAAGCATTGGAAGAAGACTGGAAAAGGTTCAGCTGTAACAGAATTGCACTGTCATGGACACATGTCATTATGGAATTTAGGTGTGTGTGTATAGGGTAAGGGTAGAAGGAACAGGCTGATAGGTAACTGCCTACCCTTGAAATCATATCACAAAGTGCTGCCTACTCCATGCTCATAAGTTTGTACCTCATCATGCGTGTTTGGGGTATCATATGATATAGAATATCTTGAATTAGACAAGATTGTCGCTGAACCTCCATGAGCCACATAGAGAATCCTATGCGTGAGCAGTGTCATGCCTGGGCAGATGGTTCTGGGGTGTATAAGAAAGCAAACTGGGCAAGTCATGGTGTACAAGCTAGTAGGCAGTATTTCTCATTCCTCCCTGGCTTCTGCTTATGTTTCTGCCTCCAGATTCCTATTCTGATGTCCCTTCATGATGGATTCATTATAAACTAAAGGTGAAATCAACCCACGGTGCTTTTGTCAAGGTGTTGGATTCATTTAAAGTATAAGATGAAGTAAACCCTTTGCTCCCCAAGTTGCTTTTGTCAGGGTGTTGATTACAGCAATAGAAATATAACTAAGACACTTAGCAGTACTCCCGGAAGTCAGCTTCAATTGGTCTTGTGTCAGATTGGTCAACTGAAAGAACCGTTCGTTGGGAGCTGTCCACAAGCTGGACACAGCATTGTGCTGCATGCAGCAGAGAACTGGAGATGAGGAAGGGATGGAGAAGGACAATGTTATTTGCCTGTTCAGTGGATCTGTGCTATTTCTAAGTGCTTTATTTGAACTGACTCATTTAAACAGTCTAAAAACCTCTGGGGTGGACATTGTAATCCTTAACTTCTAAATAGTTCAGAAAGAGCTTAGTCCACACTGTAATCTCAGTCCTGTACTTTGAGGGAGATGTATCTACCACTCACCGTATGTGAGGCAGATTTGGACAGGGAGGGAGGTTGAGAAAATAATGTTGATCCAGGGTCCTTTCCAGCTATAAAATAAAAATAAAACAGAAATCCGTCTTCCTTTGCCTACATTTCTTAAATCATAGGTCAGGAGAATCAATCAGCACAATCTTGGCATTTTAACAAGCTGGGGAATTGAAGAGGAAATGAAAGACTGGGGAGGGAGGAGAACAGGATTAGTCGGAAACACCAGAGGTCAGGGCAGCCAATAGTGTGGGGACTTCTGACTGAGTGCAAGCTCTGAAGCTCTGTGGGCAGTTAATCCTTGAAAGGAAGTGGGGCTGGGGAAGCGATTGATAGAGACTGTCAGGGAAGGAAAGTAATTTTGATAATCAGGGAAACAGAGGGAACATGGTTGTGAGGAAAAGGGCATGAACAAGAAAAGGACCAGAGGAAACTTTGACACTCCAAAAACTGTGAATTAAATTTTGATATTCAGGCCCTTTTATGCTTTTTGTTGGTCACAAGGCTGGCTCTGATTATTATTTCTTAAAATTATATATATGGAAGAGAAAGCCAGCATCGAGCACTAGCCATCCTGGGTCTCCCCTCATTTCTGTTCACTCCCTCAAGGCAGCAACTTTCCAATTGCCTGCTAGGAGCATAGTTCTACCGTAAATTATAATATTCCTGAACAGGTGAGCAGGGAATGCAAGCTTCAATTTGATTTATAATCATCCCAGTCAAATTCAGGACATCTGGTCAACCTTATCTGTCCATCATCAAGTTCATGGTTGTCCCATGAAGGCATTGGAGATAAATATGCAATCACGTAGCATGAAAAGTGGGGAGGGGTCACATGACACCAGCAACAGAGAAAGGAACTAAGTGCCCCTGATTCTTCCAGTCATTACTGTGACTAGGCTGACCTGAGCCTTGGAGATTGAGGTGAGGCTGAAGTCCAGGCCTCCCAGCTCTATTTGGTCCCCTTTTCCAGCCTCATCTGGTTACTCTCCATGAGAAGGACACAGAATTCCACCGCTTCAAAGAACTGATTAAGACACCAGAGAAAATCCAAGAAATTTAGGGCAATCCAATCAATTGGTGCAACCAGCACTGTCTTTACAATTCCTTTATGAAATATTTGATAATTTAAATTCATTTTCTCATCTAACCAATCAAATTGGGTTCTCAAGGACAGCAGCCACTCATCACATGAAGCCACTGTGGGCTTGGCACGTAGTCCATCTGAGGAAAACTGAAGTTTTGATTTTACTTACTTTAATTGACTTTCCTTCTGACTCAAATGTTATTGCAAAATGTTTAAGCACCCTTGATACAGCTAGACATGTAAATTTACTATTTCAGTGTCTCATGAAATCTAAATTCCGAGAAAATATTTCCAGTGGAATTTCAACATCCAAATCGAGATGTGCTAAAAGTGTATGCATGTCTAAGTTTGACGACTTGATACCAAAATAGAGCTCATTAATCACTCCTATATTACTTATATATTATGGTGATGATATTTTGGTTATAGTTAATTAACTAAAGAATATTTCTAATCATCTCATTTGCTTTTTTCTATAAATGTAATTATTAGCAAAGTAAAAATGACATGTGTCTTCAATTCTCTTTTTGCTCAGTAACACTGATTCAGTAATTAATTATCTGTAGTGCCCCCACCACTTACTTCCTGAAGTGGTGTCGGTAAGGTAGTTACCCCCTGGGGGTATAATAGGCTTTCAATGGAGGGATGAAAAATAGGCATAAATAATCTGCATATTGCTAAGTACTAGCAAGCAATTATATGGGGTGCTGCATGAGTAATTGGGGTTGGGAGATTACATTTGGAGTGCCCAAGAAGTCTCACTGGGTTTGACTGATCTGACTGTATTGGTGCAGAAAGTAGGAAGACATGATGCAAGGTTTCTCTGTCACAGAGGCTTCTTAGAATTAATACATCCTTAAGGCATGTAGTGTTTCTTTGGCTCCTTTATAGCCTTCTTAAGCCACTAGGTCAAAACGATAAGAATAAGGTGCCTGGCTTGAGACTAGGCATGGCAACTTAGAAGTGTGATCCATCTGGGTGAGAGGGCTAGGCAATCAATGAGCAAATGGCGTGAAAGCCCATTGGCAGATTCATCCCCATGGAGCCAACTGGACTTTGAGGGTAGAAATGTGAGAGGGTAGTTCTTCCAGAAGAATCAAAGCACTTTTCTTTTGACAGCTGGCATGCAGCAGAATGTATAACGTAGCTTTTAAATTGTGGTTTTTCTGGTGTTCCCAGCTCTGCCATGCCGTGAACTTAGAAATGGTCATCGTGCATCGGGATAGAGAATGCTATTTGTCCATTGAGCTCTCGGTGGCAACTTGTCAGTTAGCCAACAGCCAGAATTTTGGCGGGGGGGGGGGGGGAGATCACATAATTTGGCCCATCTGCAGACAGTGGCCAAATCAGCAGGTGTCAAGGAGCTGCTAAGACATTACACCTGAATGGCTGGCAAAAGCCGAAATGGCAATAAGAGAGATGATAGGGGGCAGCGGAGGCCCGATGGGTTTCCCACATGTCCAGCACGCATCCTGTCTTGCTTAATCAGAGCTGGCGTGTGTGATGGTTCATCACATGGGCCCTGAAATCAAGTCTTGTCTGAATTCAGCCTTGCTAATTACAAGCTGTGGGAACATGGGGGGAAAAAAAGTCAATCATTATCCGTCCAGTTTCTTCTTCCATAATGATGTCATTTACGTGATGCCAACCAAAGTCCTGGGACTTTTATGGGGACTAAAGTACTCAGTAAATTGTAGCTATTATTGTTGTTGGCATTGTACTCATTATTGCTTTTACTTTCTTAGTATTTAAAATTAAGATTAGACGACCAGAGTGGGCTCAAAGGTTAGAGTTTGGGGGCGCGTTAGCCCACACAGCCAAGTGGGATGGTCTAGTAACACAGCACTCAGGGGAAAAATAACATAGTCTTGGCTCTTTCAGACAGCAGACTTTGGCAAACCCATGCAAATCACAGCTTTCCTCTAAAATTATTCTCAAATTTCCAATTCTAACAATTTAGATTTACAGTGAAAAATCTAAGGGGCTTTTGTGTTTAAAATAAGCAGCTTGGAAGAAGGAGAACTCTAGAGGCATCGTCACCTGAGTCATTTTGTTGACAGTCTCTACCACATACAGCATCGTGACATTCAGTTTTTCTTGGTTCTTGGCCAGCATAAGGAGGTATAGACTTTATGCCCGGCAGATGCTGGGGGGTAGTGTAAGAACAGTTGTTGAGTCCAATTTAGTTTTTTGTTTAAGAATACTCTGTGTGTGTGTGTGTGTGTGTGTGTGTGTGTGTGTGTGTGTGTAAGAAATAGCCTTAATTAGAAGTAGATTTACATCATATTCTATCATATTCTGCACAACTTTATAATTATATCTGTTAACATTTTTGAATCTCATTTTCCTTTTTTCTGGAAAATGAAAGTAATATCCAGCTGCTTCTTCTGTTCAGGGGATTAAAGGCTATGGAGATAGAGTACTTAGAGCCCCCTGTGATTCTCCATGAACAAATCCAATGACGCAGGAGTCCACTATGTTTCTCTGTTTTGTGACACCATGTCTAGTTGGATCCGTGGGCTAAGATGGACCTGTCTTAGATTTCAGAAAAATCTAACCTATAATCATGCTTAAGTGGGTCAGACCAAAGCTGATAAAAAATTTTTTACTTAAGGTTTAAGCAAGTTGGGGTTCAAAGAATTCCTTTTATTGCAGTGGTTTTTTTTTTTTCGCTTACTGAGTTTTTCCTTCCTGCCCATGACAGTGAATATTTACATTTCTTTATTAACGTACTTGAGAACTTTGAGACTCTTCTTAGAACTTTCTAATATTATCTCAGTATATTCACATATATTAAACATACCTTGAGATAAAAGCCATGAGTTAGTACAGTTGCAAAAAAATGCCAGCGATGCAGTGATGTATAGAAGTATGTTTGGCACAGCTCACCAGGGCTAACTCCCTTCATGAAGCCCAGAAGGGGTGCTCAGCATCTGGTAGTATTTGTCCATGTTACTTGATGGTTACTAACTGTATGCCTATTTGTGATATAAATATGGAATAATGCCCACAAATGCCAATGAATGACTAACATCAATAGGATTTCAGCTTGATGAGTGCCAATGTTAATGTAGGGTTCATTTCAACCTCACAGAATAATCATGCATTCATTGTATATCTGTTGCTTACATGCAATAAGAGCATTTCCTCATGGCCCCATATAAAAATTAATAGTCCTCTGTCACAATTTAGGAAAACAGACTTTATCTTAAATAATTTTAAAATTCCTTTTCTTGCCCATGTTCAAGGGATTATTAATCCCTTTTGGCTCAAGTGTTAGACTGAAATAGGAGTAGAATATAGGCCAAAGAATAAGGCATGACAGGAGTAGATGCTTCCTGTCATACACATGTTATTACACAGTCACCGGGATTCAAGTACCTCGTTTGAAGACAAAAGGTATCTAAAGAGCAAAGAGTCTACTGTAGAATATGAAAGGCCGCCAGCTGGAGTCCTGCACAGACCATTGATAAAGTGCCATGTCAGCCAGGAGTCTCCTGAGAAACAGGTTTCCCGTCTATGTATAAAAATTGGAGTTATGAATGAGGAATTGGCACCTTGGTTGTGGAGGCCACAATGTCTTATCACCTGCCTTTTCCTAGATACTCAGGGTAGCTGGTGGTCTGATTCCAATCCAAATGTCTGAGAAGACTGGGAGCCACTAGTGCAACTATTTGCCCAAGCAGAGACTTCAGCCTCTGTGCCCCAGCTCTGAGGACAGAAGGGATGAGATATCTTTCCTTGATGCTTTTTTTGTCTTTCTAAGACCATTGATAGATATAGTGGTGCCCATACACTCAGAAGCAGGGCTGGGTATCTTTTGTATGAATTTGAATCCATAGATTCAATGCTAGTGTGCAGAAATGCCCTCACAGTTGCAACCAGGGCTAATAGTTAGTGTAGATATCCTTAGCCTAATCAAGTTGACACAGAAAATAATGCATGCTTATGGAACCTTTTAGTACAGTTAAGTGTCCCATTCTTAAGTTTATGAAGCAAAGACTCATAGATGAAGAAGTCTGACTGTTTGTTGGAGACGTGGTTTCACGATGTAGCCTAGGTTGGCTTGGAACCCAAGCTGATTCTTATGCCTCAGCCTTCCAAGTTTTTGGACTACAAATGTGTTCCTCTATGCCTGGTTGGTGCAGGAGAATTGTCTGTATTCTGTCAATCATGTTTTAAATAAACGCTGATTGGCCAGGCAAAAGTTGTATGTGGGAAACCCAGATAGGAAGTGGAAATGATGCAAGGAAAGCAGGAGAATTCTGGGGAGGAGGAAGTTGATTCCTCCCACTCCTGCCCAGACGACTGAAGCAGCAGGATGTGAGCTGCCACACTGAAAAAGGTGCTGAGCCACATGGCTAACATAGATCAGAAAAATGGGTTAATCAAGATGTGAGAGTTAGCCAGTAAGAAGCCTGACCTAATGGGCCAATCAGCTTTATAACTTACAGAGATCTGTGTGTGATTTTTCTCTGGGACTAAACAGCTGGGGGTCCAGGCAGGACAGAAATCCGAACAAGTAGTCCCCTTCATGTTACACCTGGTCTTGCTTTTTCCTGATTTCATTTGCTAATACCAGAAGAACAAAGGCTTCTTCAGGGAAACCATATCTCAAACTCTGCCTCTTCAGGTCCACCGGCCATGAGCATCAGTGTGTTTATATTTAGGAAACAGTCTGTGACATAAGAACCAGGAAAGAAACATGGGGAGGACATTAGAGGCAGACTGAAGAGGATGAAGGAAAAGTGGGGTGTGACTGTGTGCAAGTAGAAAAAAACAGGATCTCATCTCTGCTGTCAGGGTGTGTCCCTACAATGCTGCGCTGGTCTCTCACCTCAAAGCCCTGAAGGTATGGCAGAAAAAGGAGCCATCTCTCCCAAGGATCTTACAGAAGCCATTCTTTTTCGTTTTTCGAGACGGGGTTTTTCTGTAGCATTGAAGCCTATCCTGGAACTAGCTCTTGTAGACCAGATTGGCCTCGAACTCACAGAGATCCACCTGCCTCTGCCTCCTGAGTGCTTAGAAGCCATTCTTGACAGACTGCTTACTTGTGGAAACTAGCCAGAATGTTGTTAGATACTTCTTATAGTAGTAGTGGGGGTACAAAAACTCCATCTACTTACATTATACGGTTCAGAAGGGAAAAAAAAATGACATACTAGCTGTCGCAATTTTTCCTCCCTCAATAACAGCTTTATGGAGCTAATTGCAAATAAGTTAGTTATTGGTTACATTGTCAGAGGAGAGAACAGCTCACCATTTCAACCTTGTGAGGGTAGTCTTTTGAAAGAAAATCCTTCTTACTGCTATAAAGGTGAGCATTTCTTTAGTGATTATACAGATTTCAGTAATTTAATTAATCGCAACTGACTGACCCATGTTCTGACTTTGTTGTGCCCCCTTCACCTATCAATAAGCTTAAAGTTGGTTCTGACTTATAACAATTCATTACACTTAGTATTTCTGACTTCAGATGGTACAAATGTGTGTGTGTGTGTGTGTGTGTGTGTGTGTGTGTGTGTGTGTGTGTTCTGTAGAAGCCATTCTTCCATTCTTGAGATTTGATCTCTTCCTGGCAATGTTAAGCCTGACACATTTTGTCCACACTGGGAGAGGCTGAATGAAGCCACAGCGTACATTAAGTCGCAGGGTCCCGAGGGAAATGATAGATGCTCCACTGTGCGTAGTGTTGCTGTACGGTGTGGCCGCAATGTTCTGTAGATTAGGCACAGGAAATTTCCACTTAAGAAATCTTCATTATATGATGGCTTAATAGAGACCTAATCCCCTTCTTAACTGAGGGCATCTTCAGGCACCAGGCACCTATTGTGTGCCCTGCACTTTGTGTCTCAGAGCACATGTAACTGTGGCTTCCAGGAATTCCGTTTCTCCGTGCATTGTTGCAGACTCCAACTGAAAACTAGTCCTGCCTTTGCATGACTTTGATCCCCTCGCTGTGACCAATACAGGGCCTTGATCTATGGAAAGCCTCTTTAGTCTTACTGCAACTACAGGCAATATTTTTTTTCCATGGCATTCAGAAACAACCGTGATACTCTTTAGAGGTACAGGCTTCCCAGAGTCCTGTTGGATGAAGGCTGGCATCCCATTTTCTGTATGGAGGAACAGTTTCATAGAACTCAGTGTACTGTCAAGAATGTGCTATAGCTTCTAGAAGGTTTCCTGATAAAACATTATCGAGGAAAGAGCAGCCTAGGACAATCCTCTGTTGTCCCAAGTTTATGAGTACCTCTAGGGCAGACGTCATCACTTTAAAGACAACTGGCCAAATTGGCTTCTTAGCTCTAGGAAGCCAGAAGTATGTCAGTACAACACCTTTGCTAATGTAGTGCCTGGCATCTAATGGGCTCTATAAGTGGGTGTTGAATTAGGTTGACCTAGAAACATGGTAAATAATTATATTACACAAGTCCTGTGAACAACTGACCTCAGAAACCGGGACAGCTCATATAAGGCCTTGAGTGTAAGCCTCACTATATTACAGTATTCTTCATGTATGAACTGGTAAATTCATCCATTTAGCAAATACAGTGTGCCTCTGCTACTATCTAGGTCAATGGTTCTCAACCTGTGGGTTGTGATTTCTTTGGGAGATGCGTATCAGATACACTGCATATCAGATATTTATATTGCAATTCAAAACAGTAGCAAATTACAGTTATGAAGTAGCAACAAAATAATTTTATAGTTGGGGCGACCACAGCATGAGGAGCTGTATTAAAGGGTTGCAGCACTAGGAACCACTGGTCTAGGTTGTCCATCACATACTAGAGGCACAGATATAATAACATAGCTCCTTTCTTCTCAAGGTGCATGCTTCAGGAATAACCTGGACAGGTAAATGGTCAAAGCGCTTTTAGAGATGGATGTAGGAGAAAAAAGCATGGGTTGATCTGGAAACCCCTTCGTTAAAAAACATGGTAGGATGAAAAAAAATACCTGTGGGTTCCTGCAGCTTGAATTAGGAAAAGGAAGTAAGAAAGAATCAAACTGTATGGAAATATAGCTCAGGGCTTATTAAAGGTGTTGGCAAGCCGGTTATAGGGAAATGTGTTCAAGTTAAGGTTATGGCTTTGGAAATGCGGACAAGGAATCGCTCTGTTCTATCTACCAGACTTCTCAATTCCCCATTGTTGTCAGGACCATTAGGTAAATGTTGCAGAATCACTTTGCAGTATTAACATTTTATTATTTACATTATCATAGACTTCATTATGTACATGATGTGACCTTGGTAATCTCCAAGATATATGTGTTCTTTGGAGTCTCTCTGCAGACTGTCTGGAAGTGCATTTCTGTGGAGGGTCACCATGGCCTTCCCATATGAGTTCAATATTAATACCACTCATGCTAGAGTGACTGCTGATTACTCTGCAAGAAATACAAAATGGTAGGAAGTTTGTTTTCATAAAACAAGTGTGAAAATTAGCATGATTATTTTGTCATGTGTAGTCTGTCTAGATGGACATACCTGTGTGTGTGTGTGTGTGTGTGTGTGTGTGTGTGTGTGTGTGTGTGAGTGAAGATGTGTGCATTGTATGACAATTGTGTGAAGTCACAGGAAAGCCTCACTTTCCACCTTGTCTAGGTCGGGTCCCTTGCTCATTACCGCATATGGCAGGCTAGCTGGCTGGCAAGCTTCGGGGGATACTTGTCCCTCTGCCTCTGTCTCTTTGTAGAAGCACCAGGAGTACAGATATGTGCTAGTGTGTCCAACTCTATGTCAGTTCCGAGGATCCAAACTCCAGCCCATATGCTTGCATGGTAACTGCTTTATCCATTAAACTACCCTCCCTACTTCTCCTCTCCCCTTCTCCCTTTTTTTCTTTTTCCTTGTCTCCTTTCTTTCTTTGAGACAGGATCTTGCTGTGCAGCCCTGGCTAACTTTGGGGACTGGAGAGAAGGTGATCCGGGATGATTTTTGACATTCCTTACATTATCTCACTGACCTGGCTCCACCCCAAAGCTTAACTATGAAAACTGAAATCAGAAGTAATGAGGCTGAATAGAACTGGTGTCCTGACTTCTGGCATCTTTATAAAGCCAGCTTCATTGTCACACCCTGGTCAACTGAGAATGGGCTCAAGCCTGTATTTCTTTGTTTAACTAATGATGTGTTCTCCATGATCGGCATAGGCTGGCACACAGTCCTTCCCCATGCTTTCCTGGTCGCTATCACTGCACCAGGAAGTGTGCTCTGTATTGGGTGAGAATCAGCTGGATTAGTCTTTCCTGTTAGTTGCCCTGCTACATGTAGATGCTGGGTAACTTGGATGAGGTCATCCTGTTTTCCGGAAGTTGAACAAGATTTCTCAGCATGGGTACTCGGACTCTAGAACCCCATTCATACAGCCTGTGTCTTCCACGTCTGTCTTTGTCTCATCTTGTTGATTCTGCCTAGTTCAGAGCAGCTGAGTAACTAAGGACTTTAGTCCTAAGGGGTTTTGTTTTGTTTTTAATTTGGGAAATCTTCAGGCCTTGAACTTTATGTGTTCTTAAATTACAAATTAGAAAATGCCCTTGCAGGAGAAAGTGTTTCTGTCACTATTGCCAAGTCTGTGCCTAAGGATCCCTTCGTCTGTGTCAGCTTTTTATTCTTTACTCCTCCGATAATTCTTGGTAGTTTGCACACTGAATAAGTCTCTTAAGCATTTGAAAATGCTTACAGCTGAGTGATAGAGGTCCCCTCCCCAATACCTTTCTTAGATGATAAAAGCTCAAGTGTAAGCCATTCTCCGCTCACTTTTCCCCCTTTCTTCCCCATCCATTGCCAGTAAAGCCTCTAGTAAAATGTTTGACACCGCTAAGGAGTTGATCTGCGGGCATTTAGATGTTGGTATGTCTCAAAGGAGAGGGAAACCCAGTATCCCTTGTCCTCTCCATCAGCTGAGAATAACATTTCAGAAGGGACCACTGTTCTATGGACAATAACCTGGGCGTGGATTTGCTTTGCTGGGTTCTAGTTTCAGGTCATGACCCCAACGTGATCAAGCCACTTAACTATGCTGTGCCTTAGTCTCACCCCAGTACAGGAAGGTTCTTTTGGGAGAATTTAATGCTGGTAATAAGGTATGAATTAAAAAATTTCTTTTCGAGAAACTTACACAAAAAAATCAAATAGCTCTATTTGTGAACATTTTATATCTAGTAATTTCTTTTTCATTGGAAGTCAGAGTACCTGGAAAACAGTGATTTTTTTTAATAGTAACTTTTAAAATCGTGGCTATATCATTATTTATGCTTCTGCTTTGTGACAAACATTCACGAACTCAAATCCCAATGCAGCATAGAATCATTTTCTTTGTCTTCCAAGAGTCTGGAAAGTATGTTTGCTCTTTCGCTTTCTTTCTCTGGGTTGTTTAAGCGTCTGAGAAAGATTAATCTACCAATTCCTTTACTGGAAGACAGCAAATAAATGCATTTATTCTCTAAATCTTTATGGGGTGCACACTCTGGGCAAGCTGCAGCGTAGCTTCTGTAGAGACTGGTGAATCTCAGGGACACTGTCCTCACCTGCTGGATTGCCTGATTCTAAACAGAGCCCCTACCTCTTGCCAGTAGTTAGGTTTTCCTCCTTCACTGTACCTAAGTCTCCCGGAACTGCTAAGTATCACACTGATTGATGTCTCTTAGAAGTGTCCCCTGCAGGTACTAGAATTTTGACAGTCCCTTCTCATGTCTCTAAGACTTAAGAGTGTTTCTGGGAACTCTGGCCAAGGTCATCTCTCACTCCAGTGTCAAGGATCTGAATGTGGCAGGGTTGAGTTCCTTGGAGGGATTGAGGGGTAAGGGTGGAGAGAACTGGTGACAGCCCTCCATACTCCCTTGCTCAACTCTGAGCACCCACGTGCAGTATCCAACACAGTAACACAGTTGACTTCAGGATTAGGCATCCAAAGCACATGGCATGAAAGAAGGAAACCGCAGTAGAATCATGCAGCTTGTGAATCTTCTACCCAGAGAATGTCCCCATGAATGATGGGTGAAAATGAGTCTTTCCTGTCTTTCCCCAGCCTCTTTTTATTATTATTATTATTTATTTATAAAAATTTCCACTTCCTCCCCTCCTCCCAATACCCTCCCACTTCCCCTTCCCTCCCCTCCTCCCTCTCCAGGCCTAAGAGCAGTCAGGGTTTCCTGCCCTGTAGGAAGTTCAAGGTCCTCCCCACTCCCTCCAGGTCTAGGAAGGTGAGCATCCAAACAGACTAGGATCCCAAAAAGCCAGTACATGCAGATGAAACAAGTCCCAGTGCCATTATCAATGGCTTCTCAGACAGTCCCCATGTCAGCCACATTCAGAGAATCCAGTTTGATCACATGCTCGTTCAGTCCCAGTCCAGCTGGCCTTGGTGAGCTCTCATTCGATCAGTCCCCTTGTGTCAGTCAGTGCTGGTGCTCCAGTCATGAGTGCAGAGAATAGAAGCCCTAGCAAAATGGCTTGGCAGCCCTCTAGAGCATACAGCGATGCCAACGAGTGTGAGTTGTAGCCAGTACCATCATTGGGCAGGTCTTCTTCCAGGGCTTTCTGTGCCACGACCTGCAAATCATGCCAGGCATCACCTTGCTGGAAACCGTGGGCATGGTTCCTGATGGGAAGGAATCTCACTCAGATTGAAAAAACATTTGGTTTGCCTCCGGTAACTAGGTTTAGAGGAGACAATGTCAATCCCTTCGTTGTTTGCTCAAGGATTTTGAAGTGTTTTTCTCTGAGTGTAAAAGGCATATTTCACTACAACCTTAACCAAAGTTAACTGTTTCCTCACTACTTCAGGGGGTGGTGCTGGTGTTCAAGGCTGTCACAGTCCCAGGACTTTTGGTTGCAAAATACCCCAGCTCTTCTGCTGAGTGCAAGGCTAAAGTCTGGTAAAAACAGAAATGTAATGAATATCTGCATGGGGGACCTTTACCAACCCTCATCTCTCTCATCACTCTGCTGCTGGGAGACCACATTGAGTGCTGCTCAGTATGCCACCTCCAGTGACACAGTACCCACTTACTGATGAACTCTGAACTCTTTGGCCTTCAGGGAGCATAGGATGCATCCTTCCTAAAAGCTATGTGTTTATTATCTCTCAAAAACCAAAGAAAAATGACGTTGGTTTCCCCAACTGTATTTAATTCATGGAACAGAAGACTGTTGGCATAGCAATGGTTAGTTTTTAATTTCTAAAAGTTCTGATCCTGATGAAGATTAAAGAACTGAAGCCACCAGGCCAGTGAAAGGGCCTCATTAAAAGAACACAGACACAAGTAAAACTTTAGGTCCTCAGTTCTGAACTTAAACCTTTCTTTCCAATTGATCCTTCCACCGTGAAGGACCCATGGTACTTAGAAACGAAAGTCATTGCCATCCATATTTAAATATAGAATAAGACGGTATGTGTAATGGAGTTGAATTATTCCAAGCGAAGAGGGTCTCTTTCTGTATGAAGAGAACTTTCCTGGTCACTGCTTGTGTGGATGACATGGTATGTTACATGGAGCAGAGAGATGCTGACATTCTTTCCCACATGTAACAGATCACCCCATGCTCTTTACTTTGAGAAATTAGGAGCATAACTACCCCTTCCTTTGCCAACATTTGCCTCTTTTTATATTAATCTCAGTCGAACTGAACAATTTCTTCTCTCTGTGCAAAATAAGGCTCTCCTTTGTATTCATTTGGTTGGCATACAGCTTGAGGGTGTCCAGTTTTTCAAATACAGATCTAAGAATATCTGGAATGATTTATGCACAAAGTCACAGGGCTGGCCAAAGCGAACTGAAGTCCATTAAGCTAAATTAAAGCTTTGTTTTGAGGGGGAAAATATCATTTTTGCTGCTATCTGAAACTTGCACCATAGTAAGGACAGAGTGAGATTTCCCTTACTTACTTTATGGTTTGAATGAACTTATCAACTGCATTGCCTTGCCCTTCAAATGCCTCAGAGGAGGACTGCTGAAAGACAGACACATGTAGAATAAAGTCTTGCACTGTGCTCTTTTTTAATGTGTTGCAGGACTCTTGTCCCTGGAGTAAAGATGGAGGGAGCTTTGACTATTCGAATTCAGTTCCCATATTAAGAGATTGTATTTAATCAAAAGTGAATTTAACTCTTGATGGCATTCAGATAGTAAAATTGGTTTTAGGAAATTCCATTTCCTTATAATACTTGAGCAGTCAAAATTGTGTTCAAATTTCTTCTTATTGTTTAAATTAATTGTCCTAAAGTTTAAAATAAAAAGGTATAAAATACAACGCTAGAAAACCCAAGAATCTAGTATTTAATGAGTTTACATCCCCAACTTTTCTTTTGTATATTCCATTGTGATAGAATGTAATACCTAAAATGGATACCTACACACACCCCTACACACCTATACCTACACACACACACACACACACACACACACACATACACGCACAATGGGTGAAGGGAAAGAATGTGGGGGAGATCCAGGCACACTTTTCTTTTTTCTTTCTTTATCCACTAGAAAATTTGGCATGACCAGGAATAAGACCGTGTGATGTTTAGTCCTCAGTTGAGGAATTACCTTCATCAGACTGGCCTGTGGGCCTGTATGTGGAACATTTTTTTTTTGACAGGTGATTGATGTGGGAGGGACTCAGCCAACTGTGGGTGGTGCCAATCCTGACCAGTCTGCGCTGGGCTGTACAGAGAGGTAGCTGGCCCTGAGCCTAGAAGCAAGCCAGTAAACTGCGCTCCTCTGTGCTCTCTGCTTCAGTTTCTGCCTCTAGGTTCCTGCCTTGAGCTTCTGTCCTAGACTGTAAAATGTAATAAACCGTTTATTTCCATAATTGCTTTTGTTCCTAATGTTTATCATGACAACAGAAAGCAAATGAGTACAGATAGCAATGTTTTCTAAAGGACAATGAAACCAAAAAAAAAAAATTGAGCTTTTAATGAATTCTTCAGGAAGCTTAAGGAATGTTAACACCCAATGGAAAGTTAAACTTAAGTCTTTTGAGATGATCGTTCCCAGAAAGTTGATGTCAAGTCAAGTAAACATATAAATTTATACACGCATGATCTTCCATGCAAGTCAGGAAGAGTTGTACTTATGAGCATGATTACTAGTGGCCAGCATAGGCCATCTTCATTTAGGCACTTAAAATTTAACATTTTATTAAATTTTCATAGTTGTGTTATTAGTATTTAATTAAATATAAACATTTCATTAAACATTAATATTTGATGCTATCATATTAAAATTCCAGTGTTTAAAAGTATTCAATGTTTAACTGCTAAAGAAATGTGCACTAATCTTTCCCATCAGTTTGACACCTCTTCCTGTTTGGTTTTAAGACTGGGATTTTTTATCATTTTCTTGATCATTATTTGCTTTTATAGTTTCTTTCAAATTTGCACTATATCTTCTGTGAGCTTTGTTTATGGGGTCATCAATGACCATTAATGTGTCGGCAACATCTTTTATTAGCATGGGAGAGGGGTTACTATGAGATTCACTGCCTCTGTCCAACCCTTGTTCACGTTCTTTCCTGAAGTGACTGCTTGTGTCTTGGTGATATCTTGCTTCTCAACCTCTGAATATCCTTACTTTTCTATATTTATCTGTATTTTCTGTCTTTTACAGCTTCTGAAATATAGAGTATAAGGTGAAGAGTGACTTCATTGCAAATGGTAAAAGTCTTCCCAGGAGTGGGTTTCAACAGATCAGGGATCGGTAATAGAACGTAGTCATCATTAATCCCACACACCCTCTTTCCCCTTCCCCTTTGTGCGTGCGTGTGTGTGTGTGTGTGTGTGTGTGTGTGTGTGTGTGTGTGTGTATAGGGGGTATTTAGGTATCCATACCAAGTTTAAGTCTCACATGATATTACAGTGGAATATACAAAAGAAAAGATGGGGATATAAACTTATTAAATACCAGGCTGGCCTCGAACTCACAGAGATCCACCTACCTATGCCTCCGAGTGCTGGGATTAAAGGCGTGCACCACCAATGACTGGCATGGTGTTCATTCTTAACCATGTGACTAGTGCGGGAGAATTGTCTGTATTCTGTCAGTCATGTTTTAAATAAACGCTGATTGGCCAGGCAGGAGGTATAGGTAGGAAAACCAGACAGGAAGTGGAAATGATGCAAGGAGAACAGGAGAATTCTGGGTAGGAGGAAGTTGATTCCTCCCACTCCTGCCCAGATCACCAAAGCAGCAGGATGCGAGCTGCCCCACTGAGAAAGGTACTGAGCCACATGGCTAACATAGATCAGAAAAATGGGTTAATCAAGATGTGAGAGTTAGCCAGTAAGAAGCCTGACCTAATGGGCCAATCAGCATTATAACTTATAGAGATCTCTTGTGTGATTTTACTTTGGGACTAAACAGCAGGGGGGGGGGCGGGCAGGACTAAAAATACAAACAAATATTATATAATGGTGCCCAACACATGTTACATGTGACCATCCATATACCACTCTCTAATTAAAAAATAAAATAATGCATTACTATGTAGTAGGATTAAGCCTAGGCTTCTGGATCCCTTTTTGCACCCTTTCTGTTTTGAAACGTAACTGTTTTTTTTTTTACTAACTTGAAAAGTTTAGATATAGATACCAAGAAAGTGGATTAATTCAATGCAAAAATTTCTGTTGATGCATATCTGTATTTGAGAGCCTATTGCCAACCATTGCCTTTGATTCTATGGATATTAACACAGTTTCTTTCTCTAAAAGCAGCAAAGAAACCACGCAATTACAATTCAAGCTATGAAATAGTACAGGAGCCTGTGTTTCGGTAGCACTTTCTTGTTGGACAGCTTTACAGTAATACCATTTTATAGATGTGACTACAGATTATGAGAACTTCTGTAGGGTTTTTTTCTCCTCCAAAGTAGCCAAACTGGTGGTTGGTGGTACCCCAACAAGTGCTGGGCTAATGCTCCCCTCATTTTGCTCTGCACTGCCTATGTCCGGCATAGATTAGTTCAGGTCAGCGCCACTGTTTACAGAAGGCTTCATGTTGCCGGACTTATGTAAAGTACATACTACACACACCGGATTCTCAGATGTAGATTCTCTGTGGATGACAGTTTCTCTCCTCATGGAGCTTCAAAGGTGGGAATTCTGTCTTCTCAGTTCTAGTAGTGTTCATATCTGGTATACCACGTTGCGTCTGTGCCTCAAGTTGGAGTGCTTTTTATATACACACCTATCTTGTCCTAAGCTTGTCCCATAGCCCCTATACTGTTTAGACGGCATGGGGCCTGTGATTTTCACTGCAAGTCTGAGAGGATGAAAACCTCTTTCCCCACTAAAGTAGCTCATCCTGATGAATATCACAGGAGTACCCTTAGATCCACAGAATGATTCCTTGCTTAATTCCTGGTGTGATTCTTTGCCCCTATAATAAGGGGAAGCAGAGTTGTGGGGTTGTATTTACCTTGAACTTGCAATTTTCCTTCAAGAACTTTTGCCAGTTTTTTGGGGGTTCTGAACTTGATAAAAACCAGCCCTCTGGAAATGTGTTTCCCTGATGTTTATTTCACCCAGTCCTTTTTCTTTTTGTTTATCTGCTAAAGGACAAATAATACCAATATGCCTTGTGTGGTAGGGTGGATGTAGGAATCTATGGTGTATGGGAGAGCTATGGACTATATACATATACATATATATGTATGTATATGTATATCTATATGTACAAATGAACCATTATTCTGATGTTTTGCTTTACCTAGTCACATTTCCTATTAATCTTTCCTTGAGTTCTTTATGCAGCTAGTTCCTTGATATTTAATATTCTATTGCAATATCTGATCTTCCCTAAAGACCTTTCCTGACTGACTTCCTATAATAGCCCCTCCTTCCTAATGATGCTCTAACCTATTTATTTAACCACATTTTGTCTGTGGTTAAAATTGTCTAATTTCTACCAAAATGAAAGCTGCCCATGCAGGGAATCCATTTGTTCACTGACATTATGGCCCATCTAACACGGTACGGTACCTGCCACAAAGTAGGTGCACAGTGAAGGTTTTTGAGGGAAAAATGACAGAGACAAGCAGAAGATGTTGAAAATAGGCAATACATTCCTCTGCTTCCATCTGGTGTAACCACTTGTGTTTCTCTTTCCTACGTAAGCAGAAAAGAGGAAGGAGGAAATAAACAAGGAACAAACTGAAAGCGTAAATGTGTGGAGGGGGTGTGTTAGGAATAGTAGAGTAGGCTGAGAGTGGGGAAGGATGGCCTGAGTTCCTGACAGCAATGCTATGAGTTTTTCCATTAAACCCAATGGAGCAAAACTGAAATGAATCATACATTTTTAAAACTTTGGCTCTCAGAAAAGGTCAGCTAAATCTACAGTTTTATTGTAGAGTCAACTTTTAAAGTGTGATGCATTATCTCTATTGCATTACTACAACTGTACATTCCAAAGTTATTTATTTATTTTTTTTATGTGTATGGATGTTTTGCTTGCATGTTTATTTGAGTACCAGATGAGTGCCTGGTGCCTCAGAGGCCAAATGAGGGCATTGGATTCCCTAAGGCTAGATGTGTATGAATTACTATGTGGGTATAGGGAATTGAACCTGGGTCCTCTAGAAGAACAGTCAGTGTTCTTGCCTCTCCAGTCCTATATGCAATATTTATTTCACAATTTCCTTTTAAATGATCTCTGAAATATCCTATTATTCCTAACCAGATGCATTTTTACATAAATCTTTGGTGTTTACAGTTATTAAATAAATCCAAAATGCCTGTTCCAATCAGATTGAGTGGAAATTCTCCATCAAATAAAACATACTACCTTATTTGCCTACATGTTGCTCTCTGGAACAGGTGAATTGCAAACCAAATTGTTTTATTCTCTTTAGAAAGAATGACAGCCTAAGTTTAGTATTTAATAACTCAAAATTTACTTAAAGAAAAAAATGATCAAAGAATGGCCTACTGTTTTTAATACATTCTTTTATGAAATGTCTTGAATTTTCTTTCTCTTGGTAATTCTGATTTTTTTATTTACTTTCCCCGTTTTCTCTTTCTTTTTTCCTTCCTTCCTTCCTTCCTTCCTTCATTTCTTTTTCTTTTTATTGTGGGTGTGGGTAGGGTAGGGTAGGGCAGGGTAGGATAGGGTAGAGAGACAGGGCCTCACTGTGTAATCCTGACTGGAACTCTCTTTGTAGACCTCAAGCTTACAGAGATCCACCTGCCACTGCATCTTGAGTGCTGAGATTAAAGGTGTGCACCTCTGTATTGGGCTAATTACCACTTTGTGATCAGAGTTTCAGAAAACTTTGCTGAGATATTTGGGCTTGGGAACTCTGTGTTCATACTGAGATATCTTCCTCAGGCTTTCATTTTCATACACACACACACACACACACACACACACACACCAGATGCACATACACCCCCCACACACCCTTTATTCTTTATATATTTTGTATCAAAGTCAGAGAAGACAAAAGGGAAGGCAGGGGGCAGATACGTAGTCTTTCCCTCTATTTTGTTAGTGGTAACAAAAGGCACAAAGCATGGAGTTTTCTCTTCTTTCCGGAAACTGTTTCAGTCAGTCCAATCATTAGCCATTGAGACTGTGTTTGCTCGCTGTCTCTTTAAATGCCACCTTTGCATCCTCATGGGATGACTAAAGATTGCTTTCTGGTTGGGACATCAACCTCAGCTTCTTGTTGCTTTTAACAAAAATTTTATCCCTTGTCAAACTAAAGATTAAGGATGTGTGGCTAGAATTTTAGAACAAGGAAAAATGGGACCAGAAGATGTGTTTATCTCTCTCCCTATACTTCACGCAGAGACCATATAGGTAACTCATGAAAAATGTAACAAACTACTCATAAGCTCCATTTTATATGATTTTTTATGCATAGAGTTCCCCTTTTCTACTTGTATTTACAGTTTAAATTTGCCATTTTGGTATATAACTTTGTATATTTATGTGTATAAATATGGAGTAGAATTACGCACTGGCATTTCTACAGATATTACCTACTTACCATCCACAGAGCTGTATAAAATTTGAGCATTGTATGAGCGTTGTGTGAGCATGACCCTTGCTAGTCTAACAATATATTATCAGTCTTTACATTGTAACTTTACATTGTAACATTGTAACATCATTGTAAATGATGTCCCAGTTCAGTCTTAGGTTGCCTTTGTCTTCCTATGTCATCATATGTCACTGTGTCATCGTAATGAATTATGTGACATAGTCTACATTTGAAGGAAAGTTGATTTATTTAGAAGACAGTTTCGGGGATTCAAAGTTTGGCAGCCTGGTTGGCCTCTGGTAAGGGCAGCGTATGGTGACACAAAGCAGAAGCCCACGTGGGAGCCATCCCTTCTGAGAGCATAACCTCAGTCAAATTCTCATGAGACTCTCCTGGTAAGGCTCCCTCCACCCACACCTATCACTAGGGAGATGAAAATATGGAGCACAATCATGTTCAAACCAAAGCAGTAGGAGTGAAGTTCAGTGCATCTCTGAGTATTTAAGAAACTTGGTTTATCTTTCTAGAGATAGTGTGGATTTTGTCCTTTATTTTCTTATGGAATTGTTGCCTTATTGAATATAGGAACTTTTTGTATGTAGATGGAAGTTTTTGTCCCATGCATGATGTGGGACAATGGTCTGTATTCTGTCAATTATATTTTAAATAAATTCTGATTGGCCAGTAGCCAGGCAGAAAGTATAAGCAGGACAACCAGACAGGAAGTAGAGGCAGGTCAGTGAAAACAGAAGAATTCTTGGAAGAGGAAAGCTTGATCAGCAGTTCTGATCCAGCCACAGAAGAAGAAAGATATAACTGCCTTGCCGAATAAGGTACTGAGCCACGTGGCTAACATAGACAAGAAAAATGGGCTAATATAAGTTATAAGAATTAATAAGAAACCTGAGCTAATGGACCAATCAGTTTATAACTAATGTAGACCTCTGTGTGATTCTTTGGGACTTAACAACTGCGGGAACCAGGCAGGACAGAAAACTCAGACAACACATGTAGGCCTGCAGCCATTCACTTCCAAAGAAACACACAGAGGTTTCTAGTAGTTATAAGCTGTTTGGACTGTTAGTGCAGGTTTATTATTAACTCTTACAGCTTAAATTAACCCATAATTCTTTTCCACGTTTAGCCACATGGCTTGGAACTTTTTCTCAGTGCAGCATTTTCATCCTGCTTCTTCTGGGTCTAGTTGGTGACTACATCTGCCTTTCCTC
The DNA here is from genome assembly GCF_982192425.1 of Myodes glareolus. NCBI lineage: Eukaryota > Metazoa > Chordata > Mammalia > Rodentia > Cricetidae > Myodes > Myodes glareolus. The sequence goes on from NC_142032.1 coordinate 44,307,292, forward strand.
TTCACAGAATTCTCTTAGTCTGTTTGCCCCACCCATACTTCCTGCCTGACTACTGACCAGTCAGTGTTTTATTAAACCAGTATGAATGATGAATCTTTACAGTGTATGAAAGCATTATCCCACAGCCTTGTATATTAAGGAGATAGCCTCCTTGGGTTGATGGTAGAAGCTGTGAATTTTTATTTTATCTTTCACTTACCCCCTTGACACTTTTGGTCATGACAAATTTACACTATTTTCTTATAGTTAAGATTATAATTTTTTTCTGAATCACTCTAAAAATTTGTAATATGTATCTTCCCCTGTAAAATTATTTTAAACTCCATATTTCTTACTGTGCTTAACATTTTTAAGTATTTTACATTTTAACATTAAAAATTATCCTAATCTGAGATAAAGCTTCAACTTCATTTGTTCATTGATGTTCAAATACCGTTGTTAAGTAGCTTTTTTATCACCCATGGTTTAGCATAACATCTTTAGTTCATGCCCTCTTATTATGTATTTAAGGTCAGTTTCTTTATTTTCTGTTTTACTCATTGATGTACCTATTTTCATCATTAGCTCTATTGTATTTTATTACTCAAAGAACTTATTTCCTCCTCACTGTGGGATGCATTTTAAAAGTGGTGTTATAATTTGTTTCCCATTTACATTTAAACAATGACTTCTAGGATATTTTCACCTTATAAAATATTTTTACATCCTGTTGGTGATAAATTACCTCATGAGCAGGATAAATAAGTTGGCAAATTTGAAATTGAAATACAAGTTTAACTGAGTTTGTATGGTGGACTTCCCATAATCATCAATTAATGTGGTTTGCTTGGCAAGTAGGAGGTGAGGATGGAGATCCTAGGAAGTGAAGATTCAGTGTCCACTTAGCCGGCAGAGGGAGGTGAGAGCTGAGTGAGGGTTGGGGTATCCTGATCTTACTGCATTCTGTATTATGTCTGAAATGGAACTTGTCAAGAGGAAGGGCGTCATTCTCTTCTGGGCTGGGTAGAGTTGTATGAAAATGTTTTCTCTTTGTAGTAAGCTTGGCAAGACAGAAAATTTATATAATGCTCTAGTTCTCTTTAAAGAACTTAAATATGGATGGGTGGATGGATTGGTGGATAAATGTGTTTAAAATGATAAATGTGAGCTTTTCAATCGTAGAAAACTTCTGATTCAAGGGGTGCTTTTATTGTTGTTTAAGTCCATGGTATATAGCACCAAGGCAAATTACATGGTATTTGATGCTACACACACACACACACACACACACACACACACACACACACACACACGAGCCTTTTTTGAGTACTGCAGCCCTGTGATCAGGTAAAGTGACTTATAGTCAGAGGCAGATGCCAAGCTGCTGTGACTCTGTCTTGCAAGTATGCCATGTAGCTAACACTCCTATCTGGTGAAGTTACAGGTGAGATGCTATTTGATAAGGTATCTCGTTCTCTTCCAGTGCCAGAGTTCATCTATGGAAATGGCTGCCATTTGGTTTTCTCTCTCCCACATACCCATCTGTCCTACGTGTGACACACAGAGGGAAAACCCTGCACGTACTATGGTGCCCCACCCCAGTAAAGATCCCTTTAATTTCTAGGAATGTCTTAGTGACTAGCAGATTGATTATATGACACTCTCTGATATTTGCATATACACCTTGGCATTGGAATGATGAAGTTTCCATTTTTTAAAGGAGTTTTGCTTAAACAGATCTAAAGCCTTCTTTGACCTAGTGTCTAGATAGATATAAACCCACTTAACCTGGTAGGAATGAGATAAATAAGTAGTAATTTAAAATTAAGTTTAACAATATGAATTGAATTGTCAAACTTGTCCTAAATCTTCAATGGATGGGCATCATGTGTAGAGATAATTATATTTTTATGAATCTAAGAATAATGAAATACTCACTAAATTTCTCTGACAAAAAAAAATTCTCTCAAAACTCAACATCATTCTCACTCATCTTCATATTCTCAGAATGGTGTCTACCACTTAATATTTATTGAGTGAATAACATAATGAGATTTGTTCCTTAGAAAGATAGTTTGGAATCAAGAACGGGAATGTCATGGAGCAGACAATCGGTACACATGTCCATTCTGGCTTCTCCACTTGATTGAGAAGGGTGCCTTTGTCCTCCTCAACTCAGTAGGCAAGAGGAATTTTGGATCTTTGTGTGGGCAGATAAGGGATTATAACAGGAAGCTGCATGATGTTCCTACTTCCAGTTTTTACTTTGTGGAAATAAAGATAGATGGCTAGATAGGAGATTTCAAAATATTGTGACAAAGCTAGCTGTCAAACAAAGGAACATTTCATGGGAACGTGAAGAATTGCATCAAGGCTAATCCACATTTCAGATGCTCTCTTTTTCCTTCTTTGCCATAATAACAACTTGTTTTTTAAAAAATATCCTTATATTTTATATGTCATGAGATTTTGGATGCTGTGCTAAACTTGAGGTCGAAGTAAAGGTCATGGTTAATACTAAGGCTTTTCTGGAATGTTGTGGTTTTGCAGTTTAGAACTGGCAGAGTGTGCATACCTCAAGAGCCTGACTCTTTAGTCTGTTCCATAGATAAGAGGAGGATATATTTTTTTTGGTTCATCTAGTAGTGCTCTTCTATGCTATGTTTTTTATAAAACTGTGTAACCCTAGCCTGGTCAGTAGTGTATACCTGCAATCCTAGGATTTAGAAGACAGAAGCAGGATTGTTCCAACTTCAAGGCTGCCCCTGACAAATTTCAGGGATCTAGAGCCCCATAGTGAGATGCCAGCTCAAAAAGACAAAAAAAGTGATGCCAACACATTTCAGAATATGTTGCATAGGAGGAAGGGGCAGATGGGTCAAATCCAGCTGGTTTTGTTTGTGACAGTTTATCTCTGCACTACTGAACCACTTCCGGTATGCTTCACGTATAATACTACAGGAGCAGAATGAATCCATGAAGCCTGAAATATTTAGTATTGAACCTCTGTAGGGAAAACTGTCCAGCTCTTACTATGAATGGAAATATACCCTAAAAACGATCACTGTCACCTTAGAACAAATTATCAGTGGCATGTTTTCATAAAACGCTTAACAACTAGCTTGGCATTGAGATGAATTATTGGTCTATAAAAAACTAAAATGCCTGCCTCTGTTGAAACAGGAGAGAGCTGGCTTTCTAGAAAATCACATGGACTCAGAGATTTTAATTGTCACCATAAAGTCTGACTTACACAGCATTGACAGAAAATGGGAAATGCTTGAGACTGTCATTTCTGTTATGGAGCTGTGACAGAGACGGAGCACTCACCAGATGTCTCTCTTGGAAGGTGGAGTGGATCCAGCAGCAAGTGGTGAAAAAACGGACCAAGAGGGATTACGACCTTAGCCGCGCCCAGTCCACCTACTTCAATGATCCCAAGTGGCCCAGTATGTGGTACATGGTAAGTTCACTGATGTAGTGATAGGAGCAGCGGGCTGCTTTTTGCTGCCCGCCTGGCTCCTGGCCTCCTGGCTAGCTTTACCGAAAATAATTACATGGAAACTGTATTCTTTTAAACACTGCCTGGCCCATTATATCTCCAGCCTCTTATTGGCTAACTCTCACGTATTGATTCAACCCATTTCTAATAATCTGTATCTCACCACGAGGTCGTGGCTTACCGGGAAAGATTCAGCATGTCTGACCTGGCAGCTTCATGGTAGGCAGCTCTCTGCCTCTGCCTGACTCTGCTTCTTTCTCCCAGCATTCTGTTCTGTCTACTCCACCTATCTAAGCTGCTGTCCTATCAAAAGCCAAGGCAGTTTCTTTATTAACCAATGAAAGTAACACATAGACAGATGACCCTCCTCCATCACACTGAGGAAGTCCAGCTATGGTTATGTTGTCCATTTTTGCAGTGTGTGAAGAAAATCTGTTGGTCCTGGGAGGCCCAGACGCAGTGACCTGGGACCTGTTCCCCCAGAAAGGCTCACTGTTGGAGAGAGAGCTCACTGTCATACTTTCTAAGACAGTCTGGTGCTGAGATAGAAAACTGCTCAGGTGTAGACACACTGAGACCTCTTTGCAATCATGTTCACCTCTGATAGATGGTTGCTGTGCTCTGATAGGGTATAGCTCATGATGCACACTAAAACTGGCACATCATTGAAATTACTTAGCTGGCAGATCCCCTGACATGCTACCTTTGTGTATCAGGAAGTGTTTGGCCAGCTCAGGGAAGCCAGTGTAAGGATGTCAGCAAGGGAAACTCATCGAACTGACAGAGCATGGTGCTGGTCTGCTTTAGCTTGGCTTCTTTGGAAACGCACCTCTCCAGTCTTGAGAGTTTTGCTTCGTGATGACTGAAACATGGCTAAGAAGACATTACTCACCCTTCATCATGAATTCAAATGTCACCAGTTTGCTCTGTGAGCTGCAGAAAGCCCTGTTTTGTTTCTCTTTCTTGAAATTTTTTATTGCCAAGTGTTGCCAGAGTGGTTTCCACTGCGCTGCTTTTTATAACCCCTGTCTCGAATTCTCCACATGTCTCCAGCTGATGAAAAGGCACACATCCGCACAATTGCGCATCCCTTCCCCATATTTTCCTGGAACTTGGCCTCCCATTCCGGCTGGCTGGGGAGCTCCTTGCTCTTGCTGCTTGGTGGGTCAGGACTGTACCACAGAGGCTGTATCCAGGATTGATTTCCCTAGTTCTTCCCATGCTTTCTTCTGGTGTCACGTTCTTGCCTTCACATGTTTTGGGGGTCCCTTCACCCCAGTCGCTCTCATCAGTTCCTTCTTTGTTGCTGTGATGAGACACCCCGACTAAAAGGGACTCGTGGAAGAAAGTTTGTTTTGGTTTATGTTCCAGAGGGAAAGCCTATGGTGGCAGTGGGGCAGCGCAGGAAGCAACAGGCGGGGCGGCAGGAGCAGAAAGCTGAGAGACCATATCTCAACCTCAAACAGGAAGCAGAAGGTGAACTGGAATTGGCATGAAACTAAATTATCAAAGGCCACCCCCAGTGGCCTTCCAACAAGTGGCTGTACCCCCTAAATGTTCTATAATCTCCCCCAAACAGCACTGCCAACTGGGACCTAGTATTCAAATGCATGAGCCTATTGGGACCACATTCACCACCACCATCTCCACCACACTGGTGGCGCCCTTCATCACTGCTTTCTGGTCATCAGTTTAGTTCTCATATCTGCTCTGCTGTGATGAGAGTGAGCTAAGAAAGGGTTCTGCACTTGGGTCTTGGTTTAGATCCCTGCAAGAATTTCGGCTGTTGCCGTGCTGGAGACGCATGCTTATTTGGAGGTGGAGGCATGTGGCTGATGTACCTATCATCTCTTCATTTTCCTAGATGCGTGTAGAGAGGGGAGGTTGTAGAAATGGCTAGATTCCCAGTAGAATTTTACACGAGAGGTTTGTGCTATTTAAGGAGAAAAGAAAGGAGCCCTGATGTGAACTTCGAAGGTATTGGGAAGCAGGAAATCATTCAGTAGGGTCATCTGAGCGGACTATAACACAGGACAGCTTGCTGGCTCTGAGACAAAAAAAGGGATGAACCACGGAGGAGGACACTAGAGTTAGTGTTAGCAGGAGCTACGGGGCTTTGTGTGCACAGACAAAACTACAAAATTGCCATTTCTCAATGAAATTTAGAAAAGGTATGGAAAGCAAAAGTGCCTCTCTGTGGGTGTTTATGAAAGCAGGTGCAGGAGCCTGTCCTTGCCTTGTCCCACGTTACTTCTCCCAGGGAAGAGTCACTGCTGCCTGCAGGTCGTGCTGGACAAGGGTAGGATACCACATGTCCCTATTCCTCTCACTGTACTAGTGAGACAGAAAGGACACCAGGAGAAATGGGGTTACTGCTCTAGCACCACGAACCTCCTGAGTATTTTGTTGTTGTCAATACTTTCAATTTTTTACATTTATTTATTTATTCTGTGTGTGTGTGTGTGTGTGTGTGTGTGTGTGTGTGTGTGTGTACACATGTGAAAGTCAGAAAACATGAAGTCAGTTTGTTTGCTTCCATCATGTAGAGTCTGAGGATCCAACTTGGGTTGGGCTCTCAGGCTTGGTAACAAGCTATCATCTGTTATCTTGCTGGCCTATGGCCACCATTTTGACCATGGTCTGCCTGCTGACTTCAGCCTGCCATGCCTGCCTCCCAAAGAGCCCCCATTTTCCCACCGAATTTTCTCAGCCTGGCACAAGGAAGGTTGAGAGAAAATCTCAATGCGCTAAGTACTTTAAATGCTCAGTGTGTGAAAAGCAATGCACTGAGTGCTCTCTGGGTAGTTTTCTGAGTTTGTGTAAATGAATGTATGTATTAGCATGAGCTATGTTGTAAGAATGAGGAATCTGAGGTGCATGCCTCAGCTCACTCAGCGTGGTAGAACGGAGATGCCACAATGGCAGGCCAATGGCCAGCCTTCCAATGAGCACAGACTTGGACCCCACCTTTGTGCTACTGACAGATACCCAGAGAGATGCTGATATTGCCCGTTAAGAACTTCAAATACATTCACAGAGTTGTGACTGAAGAAACAAGACAGAGCCATGGATGCCATTCAGAGTAAATATGGTATCAGAATACTTCAAAGATTCCTATTAAGTTATTATTTTTCTCTTAAGGAAAAAAACAGAAAACAGACTGCAGACCTGTGATTATCTTTCAGGCGTACTATGACCAAATGAGAGCCAGGACTCTTAAATCTGCAAAACTGTATTCAAAGCCTCAGGACTTCCCTTAGTATGTCCATGATTAAATTCCAGACTCTTCTCTACTGTGGTGTGAGAGTGTTTTGCTCATTCGTGTGACTCTTCTATTGCTGTCTGACAGGATACCCCAGAGCTGAGTTCTTATAGCAACTATTATCTTAGTGGTCCTGAGGCTCAGAAGTCCGAGTAGTGGCTATCCACAGTTCTACAATAACCGGGTTTTCAGTTAGAAGACTCGAAGATTCCACAAGAGTGGAAGGTTCTGCTCTCTAAGTATTTATTCATTTGCTGGTAGCAATTGGCTCCTCTCCAGAGGGCCCTCACTGAAAATCTGATGGGGTGTCACTTGACATTGTCTGTCTTCTCCCAGACGTGTGATCAAGTGGTCATCTGGGAAACATGATTTTACATCTAACCTTAGAACCCAGAGAGAGTTATCTCTTTAATTTCTTGTTAGTGTTAAGAGTCAGTTATGACTTTACACTGAAGCAGAATACCACACAGGTGTGCACACCAGAGGAAGCATGACTCATCCTGTGTCTCCAGAGATGACCAGCAAAGTTCAGCAAAATCTTGCCCAAGAAGCGTTACACAGTGCCTGATACCCAGATTATAACATAGTTTACTGTTCTTTGGCTTCTCAATCGAAAAGTTAACTTTTCATAGATAATTGATTCAAACGTAAGTGTCATTATATTTTGCTAATGTCTGTTCCCCTGCCATCAACTTTTTATTTATTCATTTAAAAAATCATTAAGAAAGTGAGAGCCTGTGACCGTGAGCATTCTTCCTCGCCCTGTTAGAGGCATAGTTAAAGCACTTGTTCATATCTCCCCTTCCTTCTCCAGGCTCTGGTCCATATAGTCCATGCTATAGTGTCACCTGACTACTTAGTGAGTCTCCATAGACTCCTGCCTCCAGCTCATTAGCCTGGGACTATTCTTAACACTCCATATTGGTCATAGGAGAGTAGAGATTAAAGGCAAGGAGTGCCTGAATGTTCTTTAAATTTATTTAAATGCTTGACCCTAGTCCTTCCCTGTCTTGGAAAATAGTGTACAGAACCATTGTCTAGCCCTGAGGCTTGGCCCCTGGTGTCCAGAAACATGAGTTTAGAGAGTTTGTGTTGGGCGCGATAGTTGGGACGTTCCTCCTCCACGTAGCAAACCTCAGGTCCACACATAGGACTCAGAAGATCAGTGCAGGAAGAACAACTCGTTTCCTGGTGCATCAACTTCTGCCTTTCTTCTGTCAGACATGTGACATAGGCTGGCTGTTTAGAAACACAGGATCTGTGCCTCCTAAGATCAGTAAGACAGAAAAGAGTGAGATAAGAGCATACCACAGCTTGCTGGGGAAGCGACTGCTCTGCCGAAGCTTCCGCGGGGTCAGATTCACATGTGTGGCCCCTGGTCCTCAGGCAGTCGCTGTAGTTTTGTTTGCAGATTGAGTCTTCTTTGAAAATCTTGGCCCCAGCATCACCAGGCAGTGATGCTTTGTGTTTTGGTACGCAGTGAACTTCAGGCAGTGGGGTGGTTCTGATGCGCATTTATGGCAAATGCTGAGCATACTAGTTGCACAAATGAATGAGCAAACCTGCTATCGCTCTGTAGCAGAGAAAACAATTGCCCGCATTTAATGAGTTCCCCATGTTATGCCAAGTCTCTTGCTAACTCTCTTCTGTAGCAGATTATCGCCAGTGTTCCAGTGAGTTAGGCATTATTGTCATTGCCCCTGATTTATGGATGAGGACATTAAAGCATAGTAAAAGTTGCCGAAGGTCACCTACTGAGCGGAGGTAGAGCCCGGTGTTTAAACCCATCTCTGCACCTGCAAACCTAGGGGGCCAGCTTCTCTCTGCAGCTGTGGTTCATAAACCGGCAGGCAGCACAGTCACCTGGAGGGTTTAAAGCTGATTGCCTGTCCATCCTCGCCTACTTTCTCCCACAGCACAGTCTGGGACTTTGCATTCCTTAAAGGTCCCTACCGATGTGATGCTATTCAGCAGGAGTGCCCCTGAACATCTACCTTCTCAGCCGTATCTTGAACACGAGGTTCTAGGAGCCTAACTTGTTTCCTCTCCCAGCCATCAGATGGAAGAAGAAAACTTAAACTTCTGGGTCATTTTAAAGCACACCTAGTCAGTTTTCATTTGCCTTGGTCCCTTCTCTTCTGACAGTATTTTCTATTTGAGAAGCTGGAAAGGTTAATATGAAAAGATATTTTCATTTAACCTGAAGTTGAGCGGTCTGAAAATACCCCTGGCTTAGCAATCCTCTTACAATGCTCCAAAAGCAAAACTTACTGGGTAGGAAGGCTAGAAAGATTTGGCCCAGTGTAGTAGAATTGATTTCAACTTACCCGACTGATGCAGTGACCCATTTTAACACTGCTAAGGAAAGTGTATTGACTCTGAAGACTGTAAGATTATGGAGCACTCTTTATTAAGATTCCGAGAATGCTAGCTACATAGATCAGGGAGTTCAATATTGGATGCAGTTTTATACATTCACAAGCTTGAAGGATCTAGCTGAAGTTCCCTATCCTAATTAACATTCCTTCGTCCCTTCAGGATCATCATTCATGATGGATTTAATACATTGTGGGAGTTATCCTTTAGTGGGATATTTCTTTTTGTGGGAGGATTTCGAAATCACCATCAAAGATATATTCCTACTGGAATGCAGCAGTTGGTGAATAGGAGGACTCCAGCTTAGAAATGAAACTTGGATGGAAGCATACATTTAAATATTCATTACTCAAGGAAATTGATGAAGAATTATATGATAATGCTTGTCTAATAATTAGGGACTAATAATGATTTGGAGAAGCCCATAGTAAATAACTTTTAAAACAAATTTTTTTCTACCCAAGACAGGCAAGCTCTATTGTAAGAAGTAAAGAATAAAGGAAGGGAGGGATCAATGGATCCTAGGTTATGGTTAGGTAGAAGGCAACTATGCATTCCAAGGCAGAAAACCCTGACTGTAGCAAGGATGATACAGGTTTGATCAATGGATTCTAGGTTATAGTTAGGTAGAAGGCAGCTCTGCATTTCAAGGCAAAAAACACCGATGATATATTGGATGCTCCAAAAGACTAGAAAGACGTCTGCCACAGGAAGACATGTTGGTTCTCCTTGCATTTTACAGTTTTGATGTATTAATTAAAAGCAAAACTTGGAGAGAGAGAGAGAGAGAGAGAGAAAAAGAAATACCTAATGGTTTTGCTTTTTGGCTCTGACACTGGCGGATGGAACCAACGTTCTAGAGTCTGCATTGAAAACTTCCTGTGATGGGTGGGTAGCCTATTTGGTATATACACGCATGGGTCCAAGACCCATGGGTAATAACAAATGGGCTCATGTTTTTGATGCACTGCTTCAGATTTCATGAAAGCTCCCTGGGTGGTTTTTCGGAATCATATTTGCCGATCAGCAGAGTGAAAATTAGCTGAGTTCAGTTGTGTGGGGCACATATCTGCCAAAAACGATGAACTAGCTAGCATAGTAATTGCGAAAAATGATTTTAAGCCACATGGTCCTTTCTCAGCCAAATGGATGGTGTTCAATTCTCCAAGAGTTTGAGGCATTGCTGTTTCTGTAGTTGGCACACACTTCCCTACTGGTTTATACTGTCATTTGACTCTAATAAAATCTGGTGGAGTTTGTGGCATTATTGTCCCAGCAGCTTGGAAATCATCCTTTTAAGATGCCTCATATTGCCGTTTTAATTGAAAATGCAACATGGTGGGAATCTGCAAGCATGTGGCACATTCTGAGGCAAGCAAGAGTCATCCAAGAAGGGCACCCTCCAGCTCAGAAGGGACTAGCGTGCTGGTGGAACCACTGACTTGAAACCTGTTTTCCAGTACTGGTATATGCTACTAACTGATTCTAGACCCTCTCCAAGCATTTTACCCTCTTAACTTTAGTACATCTGGAAAAAATATAACTTCTATTGATCATTTCTTAAGTTTGTACCTGATTGAATTTCTTCCGGTTCTCCATGTCAAGATATACTGGACATTGGGTCTGGGGAGAATACCCACCATTGATAGGCTCAGATCTGCAGTCAAGAGCTAACCTATGAACTTCAACTACTGTATTCCATATTATCATAATATTATTAAAACTTCATAGGAGGTCCCCAAGACCACCCAGTTCAGTGAGTCGCTAGGAAGGCTCATATGACTCATTGCGTAGTCACACCCATAGCTTTGGTTAATGTCAAGGAAAGCATACCAGGCAACATCAGCAGATGGAAGAGTCCCATGGGACAAAGTCCAGAAGAAGCCAGGCTCTTAGGGAAGTGCCAGGAAAGCAGTTTCTCCCTCCCAGCACTGAATGAGGTAACATCTCGGATGTGATATCTCAGAGCCTCACCTTGTTGGTGGGGGCGGGTGAGTCACTGAGGCCCCTGTGCTTCGTGTGTTCCAAAGTCCTAGAACTCAGAAAGAAAGCAGGTGTTCTGACACGCCCAGTACCCAAAGGCTTCAAGTACTGTGAGCCATTCTTATCAGGCTATAATGAGAACACGCCCAATATCCAAAGTCCCAGATGCCAGCCAATGGCCAACCTTGTGGGTCACCATTTAAGAATTCCAATCTCTTGACTGCTGTGTTAAACACTGTTTTCCCCTAAATCCATTGCATGACGTTACCCTCTGGATTCCTCATGTACCTATCTATTCCTTTAAGTTTGATAGAAGCCTCCATGCCATCCTGAGTTTCACTTAAAGACACTCCAGCTAGTCCAAGCCATTCTACATTTCCAGTTGGTATCAGTTCTCCTTCCCCACCCTTTCTGCTTTAATCTAAACCTCTACTGGCTTTCAATTCAAATCTTGCAATAGCTGTGAATCTGCTTCCTCAGCTCTGTTTTCTCTGTTCTCTGTCATAGTCTGGTGGATCGTCGAAACCCTGAACCAGCCAACGGAAACAAACACCTCCTCATTTAGTCATTTTCCTTTATTTCACATATCTGTGTGGCAATAAAATCCCAAATCCAGGCTCTTCTCTGTAGGGCCTTTTCTGGTTTCTCCACTGTCTGCCTCCCCCCTGCCTTGTGCACACAGACTACATTTGACCTGAGTTCCGTCTCCCCACACATCCTCTTGCAGGATGCTGCCCCCACACCTATTCCCCTGGTTAACTCCAGCCTTATTGACTTGCCATGATCTTTCTTAGCCTCTTTACAGTAGCCCGATCCCGTATTGTTTAGCCTAGATCACCATGCATGTCTCTCTTAGTCTACTTTACCGCAATTAAAACATTACAGATCTGTGTGATCATGTAATAAGTGCCGTTCCTGTTAGAGGAATTCCATGGAGTGAGGAACTGTGGAGAAAAATAATTATGGAATCCTCATTACCTTAGGCAACCTCTAGTAGGTATTTCAAAAGAAAGAAAGAGAGAAGGAAAGAAAGAAAGGAAGAAAGAAAGAGAGAGAGAGAGAGAGAGAAAGAGAGAGAGAGAGAGAAAGGTAAGTTGGCTCAACAAAGCATAAACAATTAAATTATTTGTACTAAAATATTTTAGCATACTGCATCTTCAATTTCTATTAACTTCTCTAAACCTATGGTTAAAAAAGAAATGAATATTTTTACAATTTGTGTTTTTGAATAAGTTATGTTCTTGTAATTTTACTTGAAAGTATTTTTGTTTTCTTTTGATTTTGTTTGCTTACTTTTATCCAATTATTGGAAGTTGTGTTTCTGAAATGTATATTGTTTGGTCCTTGTGCCTAGAGCATTAACAACTATCCTTCCCTGTCTCTAGTCATTGAAGATGGCAGCTTAGATCTGTCATCTAAATGGCAGTACACTTCGTTAAAATCACATGTTGACACTAACTGTTCCAATGCGCACCATCCCTACCTGCTCTTGCATTCTTTCTTCTTGTCCTATTAGCAGTGGGTGACTTCTCTAGGTGAAGTCAAGTGACCCATTCAGAATGGTTCTCTGCCATTTGTTTCCTACCCATTATTTCTTTTCTTTCAAAGGTATTAATAATAATGTTCTGTGTCTTATGAAAACTACCCCTGCTATGGCATTTTGAAAATTCCCATCACAGTCTTGAAGAGGTTAAATCTTCAAGACTCCTAGGCAAACATATGCAAGACTTGGCTAGAATAATAGCACCTCCTTAAAAAACCACTTTTGCTTATGAAGTCAATAAAAAAATACAAAGTAAAAGCATTTCTTTGTTATCATTTCACGAAGAAGCAAGCCCGTGTCTCAGGTCGTGTCCACATGTGTTCTTCTGAGTCAGGAATCCCATTTGATACGGTAGTCATTGAGTCCCATTCACTTGTCCACTCTTCCATTCATTCTTGTTTCTTCTTTTCTCTCTTGTTAATGTTTGGGAAATATTTTTTCCTAAACACTTGAGATTTCCTCAGTCCAAGGAGGAAACAGTAAATAAGATGGCCACATTTCCCTAAGGGGGCATTTGTGGGAATGGGTTTGGATAAGTTTAGTCATTTTACCTAATATGTGAAAGCTAGTCTATTGAAGGTACACAACCAAGCCCTAACTGACCCTTGTTTGTTACCTTGAGATGACTGTGTCAGTGTGGATTTCATGGTCCCGCATGTGAGTGTGCTTGCAGGAAATTTATTAAGAATGAGAAGTAGACATCAGTCAGTGAAAGTGCTTTCTAAGGGGCCAAGGACGAAAAGCACTCTGGTAACATCCATTTCTCTGCTAGTGTAAATCAGCACGGTCTTCTATGAATATTTGAGAAACATAATTTATTTTGTACTAGCAATTTGTCTTGTCAGCTTTACCTTCAAGAGTGAAAACTATGTGGCTGGCCCATCCCTGAGACAACTCTACCATGGTGACCAACAGGTCTGTTAAGAGAGAAAAAGGTCATTTTAAATCAAGTTCTTCCAGACTTTTCTTTAATTAATAACTAATTTTTGTTGGAGAGCAGATAAGATTGACCCTTGAGCTCACTTAATCTGTGTTGTCTCTTGAATGTGTGGATTAAAGTCCTTTTATCAAACAGTTTCTCTGATTTCCTCATTTCTCAATTTGGTTTCACCTGGGCTTGGGATCAGTTGCAGTGATCGAGGCAGTCCAGGGCTTCCTGTAACCTGTCTCTGCTAGGAGCTAATGATGTTAGCACAATGAATGTCGCTGAGACACAGTGGAGGAAGAATCAGACACCCAGATTTCAACATTTCAATGTTCATAGAACCAATTTTGACTACTTCTAAAATAAAGTGATTTCAAATGTTCCATGTTCCATTTTCTGTGAAAATTCAAATTCTAAAAATCTACGAGACAGAGACATCTGGAATGCTTTTCTCTTGATATTGCTGACAGGGAAGTTGGCCAGGACATTGATGGAGGGAAAGAAATCCAGTGATGAGAACACTCAAAGTGAGGGGGAACCTTTGCTCGGAGGTAGAGAAAGTAATAATTACCTCCAATGTAAGAAATACTTGGTGGGCTACCCCTGTCTGGATGGGATTCTCCTTTAAGGATGAATAGTCGATATGGAAGAGAGAACTTCCATACAGCACAAAAAAAATAGGCTCGTGTGGGACAAGTAGAAGGGAGCTGCTAGCTCTGGGATCAGGGCTTGATTACTTAATTGCATGGATCAGAATCGTAATTGGGTTTTCAACACAGAGGTGCCGTGTTTCATGGCAGATGAGGCTGACAGGATGGAAAATGCTCTTACGTGTTTTTCTTTTCTTGATTCAAAAAAGGAGTCTTATGAAATATCTATTTTTTTCTTTATGCAAACGCAATGATCTATTAGTCTAGATGGTGACTATTCTAATATTTGGTGCCACGTTAATGGGAAATTTTCAAATATTACTCAAGACATTTGGCTTTTGTTTTATTCATAGTCTCTTGGCTTCCTAGCGATTTGAATTTGATCCTTACAAAAAAAAATTATAGACATTCTCACCCAAGCATATAAAACTAGCATACGTGAAGCCCAGGAAAGAGTATGATATCCAAATAATAGAACTGTGCTCTTCGTGATCTCCTTGCATAGCTCTGGAAATGTAGTTTAATTTATGTCTTGAAAACTTGATGTTTGAATCTGTTACTAGTGACTGAGAAATCATTCTTATCTGCCAGTGAGTTGAAAGAGCTTCAGCTTGACTCTCAGCAGTAGGAAGTTTAGCATAAAATTCTTTTTAGCTCGTTTGCATTCTTTGGAAGGATGCTTTGTTTTCTTCTGTAAGCATGGGGATTGAAGTTGGGGCATTGCACATGCCCTGAACTGCATAGCCATTCTTTTCCTTTCTCAGTTTGTGGCAGGGCTCACAGTTGCCCAGGATGGCCTAGCACTCAGGCATGTCCCAGGCAGACCTTGCTTTTGTGAGCTCCTCACATTAGCTTCCTTTAGCGCTAGAATCGGAGACCTTGGCTGTCAGGCCCAGTGTTTCTGCAGCCCCTTCCCCCTTTTCTTCTGAGCCTCTGCTCTGCATCTCCCACAAGCACCCTTTGATTGGCATTTGCTTTTTACACTTAGTGCTTTCTTAAAACAAAACAAAACAAAAACAGGTCAGGCTTTTAAGAAGATGCCGAAGAAGTTAAAATATACCAAATCAATGTGATCCTGAAGCCTATTTCAGGCTCTGAGTGTGTGCTCAGGCCCCACCCTGTACAGTCTCACTAACTAGAAATGCACTGTGTTCATAAAGCCCTTTCCGTATTAAGGTATTTCGTTCAAAAGCACACCCTTGAGCTTCGTCAGAAAGTTAGCCACTTGGTTTGAATTCTGGGGTAGAGACTCACATCTGATTCCCATTTCACATGCTTATACTAGAAACATGATAGACTGTTTTTTTAGAAAATTAAATGCAAAAGAAAAAAAGAAAAATATAATGAGTACCAGTGGTCCTCTTACTAACTTTGATAATATCAACTCAAGGCCATTCTTTCATTTATTGCCCCCTTAACTCGGATCATCTTAAAGCCAATATCGTTCTTCATTTTATCACTAAAATTCTTGGATGTATTTCTATAAGAAACATTGCTTTTCACAGTACCATTTTCACATAAAAGTTTGTGGTTATCTCTTTTTACATTCAAATGGACGGATTCCAGACTTCTCCTGCTGCCGACTCTTTCCTTTTGATTTGACCCAGGCTCACAATAGCCCAGACATTATGGTTATCTTTCAATCTCCTGTATTCTTCTCTGTTTTCTCTCCTTTGAAAGCTTGAGTAATTCAGGTTATTTAAAGTTTTGCGAGATGAATTTTGATTATTTGCACTTTGGAGGATTGTTTCTTGAGTTTGGTTTATGTCACCATCCTAGTAAGTCATAGGGGCAAGAGGCCCCAAATTCAAGTTCATTTTTACTGATGAGAAGGTGGGAGAAGACTGCAACCCAACGACAGTGTACACTTTGTGGGAAGTGCATGTCTGTCTGTCATACGGGAGTTGCCAGTGCCTGGATGCCCTGCTCATTCATCAAGTTTTGCCAAGTGGGCTCTTTTCTTTCTGTGATTTCTTCACTTACAGGAGGAACTGACCATCAATTACTTGGCACAACCTATAAGAAAGGCAAGGATTCTGCTGCACGTTTTCATTATATTCACTAGGCACTTACTTCTTTAGCCTTCCCCAAAGGCTACTGATGAGCTCTCCCCCCTCATTTTTTAACTAATTCATGAGATTAGGGGTGTTTCAATTATTTCATTAAAGTTGTAAATTGCCTATCTTTGCCTAGTAAGAACCCATTCAGTTGGCTTCCAGGTCCTATTGCTATGAATCCTGTACTTTAACTCTCTTTTGTCTTGATTTTAATTTATATTTTGTTTGTTTTAATTTTGCTATGATATAAGCTGTTTTCTGCTTCTATTTTGTAGTTCCTGCCAGCCTGGAATAAAACATTCTCTTCAAGAACTCTTGTTTCTTTTTTTGTTTTTAATCAGTTTGTAGAGACTACAATAACGTACAGAGATGGTTACTGTTGGGTTAGTCCTTAGGACTTTTCAGTAAACATAAAATGTACCATTCGTCATACAGATATTTTCTATTTGAAATCAATTATTGATTGTTTTGAATGCTATTTTCATCAAATTTTACATCTACAACTTCTTTTTTCATTCTGAAAATTCAGTTCTCAGGCTTATCTTGACTGTATGTACAACACTAGCTCAGTATAACAATGCCATCATAAATACCATGATTACTGTAATTTATTTTTACTTTTTTGAAAATGCATTCTTTTCTCATCCAATGTATCCTGATTATAATTCCCCTTCCCCCATTTCTCCCAGTACCAGCTCTCCTCCTCTCCCTTTGCCTTCCTTTCTGTCTCTCGTTACAAAAGAACAAACTTCCAAGAGACAACAATTAAACACGACAAAGTAAAATACTATAGGAAGAAACAGTGGCTATCATATTGATGTTGGACACTGTTACCCAACAGGAGGAAAGACAGTCCTCTCAGGAAACACTTTTGTTTCTTTTTGGGGGACAAGGAATGAAACCCAGGACCTCACACATGCTAGACAAGCACTCCACCATTGACTCAGTCTTCCCTGAAAACATTTTAAAGTGGCTTTTATGAAACCAAGGCATCTCCTCAGTGTCAGTCATTCTGTGTTGTTTAAGAACACCATGTCACCCTCTCCATGAGCCTCAAGTGCACCACCATATTTTAATGATCTCTGTGCTGTCATTGGAGGTCAGAAAGCATTACAAAGACTTGCATTGCTCCAGTGTGCTCTGGCAATAGATTGAGGGCAGAAAAACCATCTGTTCCAGTAACCTGATACCCTGGAAGTATACATTCTGTTTTGAAGGAATGAAATTAATTCTACGAGGTCTGTGCACAATAGACTATAATCATGTTCTCCAATGTGCTACTTTAGAAGAGTGTGGTAAACTTGCCATTCATTTTTAAATTGAAGGACGAAGTAAAATAGGACCAGAAGCATTGCCATTTGGAGAGTTTAGTCTAAGAAAATGAAAGATTAAAGAGATCTGTAATGATCAGGCCCGTTCATTCTAGAGAGTGAAAGGGAATTGCGGTGAACAAATCATTGGAACTGGGTGTGCACTCTAATGAGCATTGAGCTCTTTCTGTCCTCCCAGGACTAAAACTAAGAGGTACTGCAGACCGTTCAATAAAGGCATTAATTTAATGTGTAGCAGGATGGAAAATGAAGGAAAGAAACAAATTGTAAAATCCACAGGAAAAGAACAGTAAATTGCTAATGATTTTATTCATTCAACAATTAATTGAACTCCTAGGTTTGGAGTGTGAGTCAGTCTGTTGGAGGCAAATAGGAAAACGTTAAGTTTTGTCCCAGGGTAGACCATGTAGACACTGGTACAACTGATTTTGAAAGCATTTTGATGAAACCATCTTTACCTTAATTGATAGACCCAAATTCCAATGTAGGAATAGGTATTTGTTGCATATTGAAGTTTAAGAACGATATTGGGAATTTCTTTATAGCCAATGAGCCCTTTAAACACACACACACACACACACACACACACACACACACACACACACACACAAGTGCAAAATATGCCTTTTGTAGAACATTGCTTGCAAGGATTGTTTTGAGACATGGTTGCCTCTCATTCTGGTTGATAGTAAACTCACTGTGCCTTTTGACACATGATTCTCCTCCCTCCATCACTTCCCAAGTGCTGGGGTTGTGTATAGATGTTCCCCATCACACTTAGCTTACTTATAAGAACTGTTAATAGGTGCTTAAAAGTCCAGTCATTTGAGATGCACTGATTTGAAGAGTCTGCAGGTTTCTTTATGCAGGTCTTCTCTGACTTCATATCCTTATATCCTTCATGAATTTAAGAGAAGGGTTTGGAAAGCCAGCATTTGTTTCTGTAACCTGATCGTCCAGAGGACATGTTTTATAGGGTGTTATTTTAATTGACATTGAATTGCAAATCATCAGAGATTTCAATCACTTCATTTGGGGAAAGGCAAAAAAGGAGGAGGAATTTATCAACTTGTGTACTCCCAACGACCATGCTTACTTGATCCACAGGATAATGCAAGTCCCCTGGGCCCAGTTCTTTTGGCTATTGATTCATTTTTTAATAAGCTACTGCTCATGGTTGTAAGATAGCTTCTGTCAGCAGTTCCGAGTTCAAATCCAATGAGAAAAAAAAAGTCTCTTTTCTACCTTCTCTCTGATTTCTGTATCTTGTGCTTGCTTTCTCTTTAGTCTTGATGGCCTTGTTAGACAGCTCTGGGACAAGGTGACTTAGAAGAGTTGTACGGGAGAGACTATGTCATCCTGTCCCAACGGTGACCTCCATCCCAACAGAAGTCTGGGGTTCTAGTAGGCATCTTCATGGATGGCCCCAAACAGAGACCACATAGGTGACCAGAATGTATGGTTAGTGAAGTACTTACCCAAGTCAAGTTTGCTGTTGGTTAGCAAAAGACTGACTTGGTTTTTGTTTGACTTGAAGTAGTCTAAACATGACTGCCTCTCCCTACACTGTCTCCCACTCCATCATTCTAGCATAAATTCTATGTTGTGTACACCATGATACCGATCCTTTAGGAAAAGTTTTTTTAAAAAAAAAAAAGAAAGAAAAAAAAACAGGGTCAGAAAAAAAGAGAATTTTAAATGAATATGGGATGGGTTCCCTTATTCCAACATTTTGATGAATTTGAAATCTATAGACATGGTATAAGATTGGTATAATGAACACAAATGTTGTGTTCACCTGTATTTATCAAAGCTATTATTCTTTCTTTGTATATGCCTGTATATGTGTGCAGACAGACAGACAGACACACACACACACACACACACACAAACACACACACGCATTCTCTCTCTTTCTCTTCCCTTTCTCTGTCTCTCTGTCTCTGTTTCTCTTTTTTCCCCCATATAGATTCTGAAAGTATGTAGTAGACATTTCAAAAATTAGATTCTTTATGAATCTAAAATGTCCTCACTTGTAAGAATCAATGTTTTTGTCAAATTTTCTGTCCATATTCAAATTTGGACAATATTCTTTTCAATGAACTGATTCCTTTTGACTCAGACTCTGAGGTCCGTGTTGCCATTGTTGGTGCCCTCTCCCTATCTGCCCTTCCTCTCCGAGTTAGAACTGAGGGGTAATGTGATACAGCCTCTCATAATTGTGTATTCTTTGTCTGGTTTGTTCTTTTGCAACAGAGTCTCATGATGTCATTCTGCCTGGCCCAAAACTCAGATCAATCTTGCTTCTACCTCCTAATGTTGATGATTGTGTTGGAATCAGTTTTAGGTAGAGCACATCTCACTTTGAAGTTTGTTAATGATTTGTTTTAAGACGAGATGAGGAGTTAAATATTTGGGTCACAAAAGCTCACCAAGCATGGATTATATTCTCTTAGTTTTTCATGCCAGGTGGCATGAAGTCAGAAGTCTCAACTTGGTGATGTTAAATTTATTCACCGATTCGTAGATTTCTTCATTATAAAAACCTAGTTTGCTTTATAATTAATAAAGGATCTGAGAAGTGTTATTTTGAGATGTGCAAATAGACTCTTCCTTGCCAACCTTTACCAAGGTGTCGCTTCTAATAATGATTCCTGTCTCCATGAATCATTCTGTCAACTTGCAAGATGATTTTCTAATTCTGTGGTCCCATCTTTACTTTCCTTTCTTTCTAAATACCATGTGAATTCATGGATTCTTTTTAAATGTACTGAGTCATTTCTGACTTTCCTCCTTTTTTGGTTCACAAGTTGTCATGGTTTAAGGAGTAAGACACTGTTCAAGTGGGCTCCTCCATACTCTGGAGAAATCCAATCATAACTTTTAACACTCTATATTTTTCTCTGCTCCCCACTTGAAAATAACTATTTCTCCAATAGGTGGCTTCCTCTGGTTGAGGAATAATAGCACTTAAAAATCCAGACATCACTTGTAAAGGTGTAATTTACTACAAGTCCATTTTTAGTGAGTAAGAGTAATGCAGTCATCATCAGTTTTCAGAGAACAAAGTCCCTCGAACATCAAAATCTCCTGTAGGAAATGTCTTAGATTTCTGTTGCCATGATAAAGACCATTACCAAAGACAACTTAGGGAGGAAAGAGTTTATTTGACTTACCCATCGTGATCGCTGTCTATCACTGAGAGAAGCCAAGACAGGATCTTGAATAGAAACATGGAGGCCAGAACTGAAGCAGAGACCAAGGAGGAGTACTGATTACTCACTTAATTCCCATGACCTGCTTAGTACCTGAGCTGGTACTTCCTACAGTGGCTTGGGTTCTCCCATATCCATCATCACTCAAAAGAAGAAAATGCTCCATAGGCTTCCCTAAAGGCCAATCTGATGCTGATGTTTTCTCAATCAAAGTTCCTTCTCCTCCGGTGACTCTAGCTTGTGTCAAGCTGACAAAATTCAACTAACACAGTGCAGGTAGCATTTACATATGGCCTTCACCATAACCCGTGTACCCATCTATGGATGACTTTATAATTCTCACACAATATAAATGATGTGTGAATAGTTGTTCTGCTTTACTCTTTAGGAGAGAATGGCACAAATGAGTACTATAGCCGTGGTTCTTATCCAGCGTTTCAGATCTGCAGATAGTGTCCGCTAGGGCTGAAGCCGTGAGTTGACTTTAAGTGTCTAGAATTGTGAGCAGCAACTCCAGTTCTAGGCAAGTACCATACATTCTTCCTCGTTCTGCTATTTCATGGTTATTGCCCCTTCCTCTCACCATGCAAACCACAGCTGTCAAGAAAACAAGTAAATCTCTTAGATACACCTTGACTGTAGAATTGGTATGTCAGTGCTACTACCAGTGACATCTCTACTTTAGTAAAATTCAAATTTCCTTTTTTGTCTCTAGAATATATTCCATGAGGTGGTATATTCAGACTCTGTTTCAGAGGTTTAGTTTCTTTTTTCCTCTCCCTGATTATTTAACTAACTTAGTTAATTACTTTCTATTCTGATGAATTTTTCCGTCTTCCCCTCTACATTTATTAATTTCTTTAGAAAGTATATAAAACATGGAGCAAAGGAAAATGGATACTATGTGTATAGTAGTTCTGTTTTTTAACTTTCTTCTTATTTATTCTTTGTGTCTTTACATCATACATCTCTATTCCATTCATTTCCCTGTCTCTTTGTATCTGCCCTCTGCCCTTGCAACACCCCTCAAAATAAAATAAAATAAAATTTAAGGGGAAAAAAGGTGAAAAGAAAAAAAGGCAAAGGAAAAACCAGTCTCATCATGGAATCTGTAGTGTGACCCAGTGAGTCATGCAGCTTGTCCAAACATCTTTATTTGCAAGTGACTCTTTATTTGTAGAGTCATCGGTCTAGTGCGAGGCCTCTGATTTCTGCTAAACTATCAATGCTAGATCCTCATTGGAACTCCACTTGGTTATCCTGCTATTGCCCTGTGTTGTGGAGATTCTGCAGCTGGATCTGCAGGACTGGTCCCTTCCTGTGCACCAGCAGATCTCAGATCGGGTGAATGTTGGGGTGAGGCAACTCATAACTCTGATTCTGGGCCTGGGTAGTTACAGGGTGGGTCAGTCTTCCAGATCTTCCTTGTCCTCACTAACAACTCTCTTTCTTTACCCTGCCTAGTTCACCCCTTGAAGCAATGAGCAAGGGGCGGGGTCCATTCTCCTGTTCTCAGGATTCCCACACCTATTCCTACTGTATTGCCCAAGCATGGTGTAGAGGTTACTCTTTTGAGTGCTACAGCTGATGAGGGGCAAGGACAGCCATCCCACCTGCCTCAGACATTGATGAGCAGGGGGTATGGGGGGAGGGTGTCTTTTCCCTGCCTATGCTATCACATGACAGATGAGTAATGGGGCAGCTGTACCATGCTCACAACTTCAAGGCTGGCTCACCCATACCACCGCCAACAGGAATGGCTCTACTGTGCTGCTCAGGTGAGGTGCAGGGCCTGCTGGTTTATTATGATGATTATGATTATGATTATGATTTATGGGGGCTGTACCCATGCATGTAGCATCCACAGACCCAGAAGAGGTGTCTGATTCCTCCAGAGTTGCAGGTGGTTGTGAGCTGCCTGATGTGAGGTTGAGAACCAACCTCTGTTCTCTGGGAAAGCAGGGTAAGATCTTAAAGCCTTAGCCCAACCTCACTCCCCACCCTCTACCTCACCCTCACATTTCACCCCTTACCCTACATCCTCCACCCCACCACTCCACCACTCCTGGCACCCTTTTTTTTTCACTAGATTAATGGAAATCATCATTCATTACTTTATGGAACTCTTTTTTCTTTCTCAGTGGTAGAATCACTACAACTTCAGTCACTGGACATAATGAACATTTAGATTATTTCCAACATTTTCTTTTTACAAATAACCTCAAGCTGAAACTTGTGCACATCTTTGTGTTGTTGTTGTTGTTGCTGTTGCTGTTAGAGATATGTTTTTGGATAAGATACTAACAGTGGAGTTGTTAAATTAAAAGCCAAAATAAGTACAAGTTTGTCAGACATTGTTCATTCCCCTGGAGTGAGGGCAGAAATAAGACGGCCACCTTCTTCACTTACCTTCCTGCTGTTGATGTTTTGACTAATTCTATGGACTAGTGATAGCACTGCTTTGCCCAACCTTTATTATGTGGAATTGAGATTATTTTCTTTATGTGTGTAAAAGAGAAAATGCTAAAAAGATGAAAGAGTGTCTCAAAAGGATGTCAGTTCCAACTTTAAAGGTATCTGCATATCAAACTTGAAGCAATGTTGATTCTGTCTCTCTCTCTCTCTCTCTCTCTCTCTCTCTCTCTCACACACACACACACACACACAGAGAGAGAGAGAGAGAGAGAGAGAGAGAGAGGGAGGGAGAGAGAGAGCGAGAGAGAGAGACTATGAATTGAATTGATTTTAGCCTTGACTATGCTAGGTAAGCACTTTACCACTGCCCTATGTCCCTATTCCTTTTTGTATTTTTTATTTTGAGACAATGTCAGTAAGTTGTCTAGGATAGCCTTGAATCTGCTCTATATTCTAGGCAGACCTTGAATTGCAATACTCCTGGCTTACCCTCCAGAGTAGCTGGGATTACAGGCCTCTGCCACCAGGTCATGTCAGACCTCGAACAATATATGAACAAAAAGAATAAAAGCTAAAAAGTAATATACTTGACAGCTCAATACTTTTGAAAATGTTTATGAATTCGTAATAATATTTAATAAGGAATGAGTGTAAAGAGATTACACAATTAGTTTTATTTTTCTTGTCAGTTCTAATGAATATTTAATTTAGCATAGAAGTTTAAGCTCATTTATATTTGTATATACGACCAATAAATTTACTTTAGTCTCTTTCATATCGTTCTGTTGTGTGAGTGGTCACCGCCTGACTTACAGTGTCTAACGGTGATACTTGGAAGCACATTACAAATATTTTAGTGCTACAGTGGTGCACAAGCAGTTTGCATGCAGAAATACTCTTTGAATTTTCAAGATCTTTCCTGAGTTTTCTAGGAACTTGAGTCCCAGCTCCTAGGCAGATGCACGGCCACAGGAGAAACACCCGATACTATGCAGTGTGCTTCTGATACACTGGAATGCTCACTACGCTCTCTGCGTTCAATTCATTTGACGTGGACATTTGGAACATGTGATGGACTAGCTGGGGAATAACCTCACTGTAGTGTAGCTTGTATTTAGAAGCTGTATTGACTCTCACTTAAACCCAAAAGAAAACTAGACATGGGATGGAACCTGGACATCTCTGCCTTCATTTTGTATCTACTTCGACATGAGGTCACCTGTTGACAGCTTCTTATAGGTATGTTAGCTGCTCATGGAGTGTCTGTAACACCTAATTCAGTGGTTCTCACCCTTCCTCATGCTACAACCCTTTAATCAATTCCTCATGCTGTGGTGACCCCAACCATAAAATTCTTTTCATTGCTATAGTCGTCACTTTTATAAAGACAGATCTCTCAGACCATCCATCCATCCATCCATCCATCCATCCATCCATGTATCTATATCTATATCTATATATATATATATATATATATATATATCTTCTTAATCACTATCTATATCATCTATATATCTGTTTGATGTGCATCTGTATGTACATCACATGCCATGTGTGCAGGTGCCTTGGAATTAGAGTTAAAAGTCATTTTGAACCACCTAATGAGGGGGCTGGGAACCAAACCTGGCCTTTTATGAGAGCAAGTGCTCTTAACACCTGAGCCATCTCTCCAGCCCTGCAAGAATCACTGCTTTAGACCACCTTGTAGGTAGAGCTAAGAAACTGATAAAAACAGACAACTTCTTTCCTGGGGATGCTTGGTTACACATGACTCTTCCACCTTGATCCAGTTCTTCACCTTTAAATGTAAAGCTCATGCCTGTACCACAAAGAACTTGGGGTCAGTTGGCTCCTTTGTGCACACTGATTCAACCACTTCCACATTCTGTTTCTCTGCACTCAGCATCTGAGCCTAGCATGATAGGACTGCTGGAGCTGGACCTTCTGCCCTAAGCTGTGGTTCTAGAAAGTGGAGAAACATCAATACATGCTTACTTTGTTGGGTGTGCCTCACTGTGTAGTGCATTCCTTGCTCTTCTAAGACTGTGCAGTTTGGTTTTCAGGGAGCCTTGTATATTTTGGTGGTTATACAAAGGATTTCATGTACCTGCAGTTCGTCCTTCTTCATTTAGACATCTGTGTTTGCTTTCTCGACTTTAAATAAATGTTCTCTGGCTCCTACCTGTGGCATAATTTATCTGTTTTACAGTTTCTCTTTTCTTTCATTTTAAATGCATAGTTCATATTTGCCATCACAGATAATGTATCCTTGCTCTTCTGCCACCTGGCTTCCGACTTTGAATCTTAGATTTACTCTGAAATATGTGAAATCTCCAGGAGTGGTCCTTTCACCAGGCTTGAGTAGATGAAGCCCACCCACTGCTTGATGACATAAGAGGAGCTTCTGAGTGCAGTGCATTCTGGGTTTCTATGATGGTCAGTCTGTATAACTTTGAGACTCTCAAGCCTGGTTGTATCTCTGTTTGACCTTTGTTGACAGTAACTTCTTAGTGTTCTTTTCATCTGTTTTTTCGGTTGGTTCCTTGGTCTGGAAACCCAGGGCACATTTTCATTCAGTGTACTGTTTAAAATTAGACATGGGTAAATGCATGAGCATGTGTAACCTCCAGCCCCCATTTTCTCCTTCACTTCCTTTTGATGTCCTGTTACATTGTTTGAATTTTGTTGTAGTCATGTCATTCTTCCATGCTCCTGATTATTCTCTTGGATACTTTGTAATTTAGTGTTTATTCCAAGCATAGTCTACTCATCAGTCTGTTACCAGTGGGTTAGTCAGCTCTAGTCTCCTGTCTTTCTGGTTTTTTTCTAGTCTATATATTTATCTACATTTTTCACTGGACCTGAAGTGCCACATCTGCAAGTTTTTTCCATGTATTACACTGGAGTTTAGGTATAGTTTTGGCATTTTTATTCATTTGTATGTTTTCCAGCAGAATTTTTATCAGCTGCAGTAGTTTGATTCTCTGTATACATGTTCATATAGATATTAGATGAGTATTTGTATACTTTTTTTTCTTACACTGTTAGTGACCCTACTGGGAAATCCTTAGGTCAATCCTTAGGCCCTTGGAAGGGATTGTAGGACCACAACTTTCCTGGATTCCTGTCCTGAGATGTGTTCTTTTGTATGTATGTATGTATGTATGTATATTCCTGCTATTTAAAATGGAGTCCTCACCAGCATCTCTATGTGCTCTATGAACTTTCAGCCATAAAGCTAACATAGCCTTCTTTTAACAAATAAAGTGGGGGTGGCTAGAGAGACTGCATTTGGTTCCTAGCACCTCCATGTGGCTCTCACCCAACTATCACTCAAGTTCCAGGAAATCCAGTATTCTCTTCTGAACTCTGAGCGCACTGCATGTAAGTGGTACGCAGACATCTGTAGGCAAAATACCCAAACACATAAAATCAAAGCAAATTCAAAAGGTGTGTGGGGTGTGTGTGTGTGTGTGTGTGTGTGTGAGAGATCCTTCAAGTGGCCTTTGACTTATTCCTGGTCTGCAAGAAACAATCTAGGCTTTTATTAACCCATTCATCCTCATCATATTTTTATTAGTAGTAGAGGAAGGAAAGAGAATGGGGAAATTAATTATAATTTCAAATGGTAAAAATTATGCCAAAATATAGCTACCCTGAGGTTTGTCATTCTAGTAAAGAAAAAAACGATGAAAATGCTATCCTTCATTCTGCTTGGTACCTACTATAATGCCTAGGACAGGGAGGCAAAATATTTGTTGAAGTAGAAATGCTAATTTAGTGACAAACTTGATGATCATAATGTGAATGGTTCCCTAATGACATGAGAATAAACTAACAGAAAGTGCGTTGCAATTCCACTTAATCTCAGCCCATGTCACGTAAGAACATATATTTTCTGAGGTGTATTAGCTGACACTGAGCTTAATAATAATGCGCTTTCTGTTGAATTTTTCAAAACCTAAACTTGAAAAAATTCATCTTCCTTAAGGTCTGCCACACAACCTGAAGGAGCTGTTTAAAAGAAAGTCATAAGTATAGCCAAACAAATGTGACTGAAGCTGTTTAGATGGTGCATTGAATGATTTAATAAAAGCTGATGTATAACACCATTAGTCGTGATTTTTTTTTCTTCCTGGTAGCCATACTTCATTGTTCCTTGCTCAAAACCTCTGGCTATTGCTCTGCATCTGTTCTCAGAGAAAGCAAACCTTGCCTCAGTCCTTGGGGACAAACTGAATGGTCTGGACGAAGCCAGTCGTGGGACTTTTGCCCCTCGCCAGCTAAACCGAGAGAGGTTCATCAGCGACTAGCTCAGCCAAACAACATTTGTTCATGGGTTTTTATTTTTTCTCACAAGAGAAAAAAACCTTGTATGCCTTCTTTCCTTTAGTGAGGAAAAGAATATTAGAAGCTATGGCAATTATCTTGAAACCAGGAGGCAATGCTCAGAGAATAAAGGGCTAACAACTAAGAGGTGGTGACTGAGAAATCATTCTTAATGATGTCAATCACTTGAAATCTTCCATGTTTTCTGAGTAATAAATACTGTTAATTGAATTTTCTTGCCCTTGCAGCTCAAAACACTTGAAATTAATACAAAGCCCTTTCTAATTTCAAGAATTGACTGGCTAAACTCACCCTTTCAAAGGAAATTTTCTTGTTTGTTGTTTCCTCCTAACACTCTTTAGGGCACAGCTCTGTGTTTTTAGCATTTACTGTCCCCCCCCCCCTTTCTTGTCTTGAAAGCTCCATTCAGTGGAATAAAATGAAAAGGGGGCGTTTTTTTCTACTGGATCACATGAGCAGCCATTTGGGTGCCTGAAACCCCACTTACTTCAGTGTATCATTGCCGGTTTCTGCTCTTGGGAAACCTTTCTGCTAAGTCAGAAGTGGACACCCAGCTGTCCTATAGCAAGATGGTTTCTGCCATGCTTACGGTGCAGTACTTAAATTAGTCACCTTGGAGAGTTTGCTACCAGGGCAGGTAGAGAAGGTGACAGATGCTTGAGAAAACAACCCTAGAGTGTGTGTGCCTGTAGGTGAGTGCAACTGAGGGAAGCTGCTACCCTCCTGGTCCACGTAATTCCGTTAGCATTAGGCCTTTCCTTAGTGAATGAGGACAAACTCTGGTACAGGAGCAGCATTTCATTTTACCCCGGGTTTGCTCCTCTAAGAGTTAGGGTTCCTGCAGAGAAAGTTAAACATCCTTGCCCTCCAGAAGAAGATGCATCACCATATTTAGGGAGCTACTTTCGTGGAATAATTTTCTGTAATAGAAGACACTCTGCCGGTAGCTATTACAGCAGGCTGTTTGCCTTTACTCTTGGAAGCATTCGACTTTTTTTATTAAAAAGGAAATCTTTTAAAATTCTGCTTGGTGGTGTGGGGTAAATGATGACTGCATTTCCTTGTTCAATTCACTTGAGTCTGCAGAGAATCTCACCATGTTAGAGAGGCCATCTTTCCTGTAGAGTCCTTTATTGAGTATAAGATAAGCAGACACATTATGAAATCTAATCGTTTCTGAAGCCTTTGCTTCATGCCATTACAGACATCATCCTGGACATATTATTGGCCTCTCTAGGCAAAATGTTTCATTTTCCGGGCATGGGACTTTGTAGACTTTTTTTCCCAGCTTACATCTGCAGGTGGACAGTGAAAGCAAAGATGTCAGGGAGATTCAAGCAATTATTTTAGCTTGGTCTAGGAGGAGCAATATTGGAGTGGCCTTTTAGTAGCTGTCTGAATCGATTTTTCTTTCTGTCGGCCTGTGCTGATTCTCACTTTGCCCATAAGTAGATTCAGTTTGGGGTCACTCCATCTCAACAACAACAGTACATAGTACACTCTTTATTCCTCCAAGCATTATGTTCTAAAAAATTTCTTCATTTTAAATTTTAATCTGACACTTGCAAATGTGTCTGTATTATCTTGAATAGGAATTGGTCTAGAACCTCAATTTTGCTTCAGCTACACCTCTCAAGACTAGGATTTATTGACTGATGCCTATAAAAGCCACTGTTGAAATTGGAGTGTCTTTGATCGTTGAATACAGGTCAACATAGTAAGAACAGAATTGTAAAGAACACTATAAATTTAATGACACTTTCCTCAACATTTTCCAAGACTGCTTTTTCCTTCATAACTATTGCTACAATCTCCAATGACATGTATGTTCATTTATTTTCTTATTTATTTTTAATATGTTCTACTTTGAGCATGAAATTTGCAAAGGCTAGGCCTTGTGTGTTTTCACTACCTCTTATAAACTCCTAATCAAGCCTTGGCTGGAAAATAAAACAGACATCCACACATTTATGAGCAACATAATATCCAAACATATATCCAAACATTTATGAGCAAATAAATGTTTGACAGTTCAAGGGGATAGACTTTCACGCAGCTTCCATTCCCCTCGTGTTTAGGGAATAAAAGCATTATTTGATAGGTAAATCGATGATTTTCAACTTTACGTTGATTGACCTCATGATGTTGCAAAGGCAGTGTGCACCCTGGAGAAGCCAGAACTCTAAGTTTGAATTCTGTGGTTTCCTGGACTAGCAGTCACTGCTCTAGAGGTGGTGGGACTTGGGACAATGGACCCAATAAATGAGGTGGACTAAAGACTCATGCAAAAGCTGCTTTATTCAGAGCTTCAGACAATTTATACTCTGAAGGTTAAAAACGGTCGCATGAACTAAGTTGTCGTGAGCTCAGAGTATATCCAGTCACAGGGACAAGCCACTCATTTTTTCCATAGACACATATAAAGGATACTTTAAATATTTAATTGAAAAACAATATTTGTTTAAAAAGCAAGCAATGACTAGTAATCTGAGGTAAACTGATACCTATCCGCTCTACCTGCTCCACCTAGGGGGAGCAAGAAATCCGAGTCTAAGAACGAGTCCTCGTTTTTGTAGGAACTGAGGTTACAAGACTCTTGTCTTGTTTCCTTGGAATATATTCACAAGCACTTAGAATTCTCATCACACAACTCCACTCCTCAACCCATGTTTGGATAAGATTGCTCAAGAGGATGCTTTCTAGAATACGTTGAACTACAGCAACCACATGGTCACAAGGACCAGCAACCGACTTAGTTTGCGTTGTTAAACTATGATGTCTGGTAGATCTGATATGACCACTGCCTCTTTAGTGATATACTATGGTTATTGATATGAAATTCTTTTACAAAGTGAGGAGTATCTGTGTGTCCTTCAGAAGGCCCTGTAGGTAGTACATCTGTAATGAACGCGCGCTAATAACAGAACCATACACATAGGATAGAGAATTCTTCAAGTCTGTGACTGAAAACTGCTAGTTTAAATGTCACTCGCACAATCAGAGATCTGTCACCCCAGCTGACATCCATTGTAACTTCATGGGCAGTCCGAAGAGAGAGCCACAGCGCTGAGCCTACTCAACCCATGCTACTGGGAATGAAAACAACAAAACACTGTTTGCCGATCTGGATTGTGGAGTCAGGGTTTCCACGGTGTGGGAGAAAGAGTTGACAGGGTGAACTTTGACTGTTGGTCCTAACAATTTCCCCTTGGTCAGCTACACACTAAAGATCATTACATATGCTAGACCCCTTTTATGATCCCATGGAAAACAAAAAGACTAGTTAAACCTGAGCAGTTACTTTTACAAGAATTAAAAAAAAATTAGAGAAGTCAAGTGGTCAAGTGTATTGGTGGATAACAAAGTTGAATTCATGATTTTTAGCAGCTAATTATGACTCAAAAGGGTTTTGATTGACCACCCATCCTATTCTGATAAATTTACTTGAGTTAAAAAAAAATAGAAAGTTTGGGACTGGAGAGATGGTTCTGCAGATAAGAGTACTTATTGCTCTTGCATAGAACCTGGGTTTGGTTCCTAGAACCACATCAGAGAGCTCATAACCACCTGTTGCAAAGGATTCAATGCCTTCTAGCGTCAATGGATATTTGCATGTACATGCTAAGATAAATTCACACAAGCACACACACATATACACATAATTTTTTATTTATATAGATATTTTAAAATAGTAGTATCAACACATTGATTATATTATCCCATTTCCAGAGCTTCTCTGTAATGATTTTTGTGGATTTCTTGTAGAAATATATATATGTATATATATATATATATATATATATATATATAGTAATAGCATATTTGAGATCATGATGAAAATTCCTAAGACCTTCAGAATAGTCAGAAAATTAAGTTTATAATCCCATACATCTAGAGAATGGTAAATTTCTAAAAACCTAGAAAGGTCTTCTCTTAGTTACTATTCTGTTGATATGAAGAGACACCAGGATCTCTCTAAAAAAAAATGCCTTTAATGGAGGCTTTCTTACTGTTTTAGAGTTAGTCTGTGACCATCATGGTGGGAAGCAGGCAGGCATGGTGCTGGAGCAGGAGCTGAGAGCTTGACATCATAATCCAAAGGCAGGAATTGCCGGGGAGGGAGGTGAAATCTGTGTCCATGCATGGAGACCGGGAGTCATCCTTCAACTAGGTCAGTCTAGCTGGCCGGCAAGCCCAGGTATCTGCCTGTTTCTGACTCCCCAGTGCTAGGATAGCAAGCAACTGCCCCCATGACTGATCTGTTTTCAAGAGTTCTTGGGATCAGACTGAGGTTTTCATGCTTGCACAGCAAATGCTTTCCCCTCAGCTGCCATTTTATGAAACAAAAATTATCAGAAACACTATTCATGTTTTGCACCAAAATTTTGATCCTTTGTGTGTTGAGTTTAATCAGGTTGTGGTCCTTTCGGGAAGCTTAGGTGGCACTTGTTCTCTGGAAGTGTGGGGGCTTTCACATGTTATCTGTCACATAAGCATCACTAAGTATATTTAGCTGCACTGTTAGGTGCATCTTATCCTCTCTTCCTTGCCTGCCCCCCCTTCTTTCCCTGTAGGTACCACCTCCGTCACCTCCGTGACTCAGTTTTCACTAACTTGTCTGTTAAGCCATCTAATCTACTAAATGCCTTTACTTTGAGGAGCTGACTTATCAAAGTAGCCTTTTATGTGTAGCAGTTTCACAGGGTCTTGGAAGGATATGAAGCCTTCAGTAAGAATCTGAGAGAAATTGAAATGTGAACCTTCATGGATTTTTTGTTTGTTTGTCTCTCTGATTTTATCTAGTCATTCATCTCAACATACATATGTACAAGTGTACAAGAGATAACAGTCATGTTGGCAAACCTGAATGGTTAAAAGCTTGGGAGTGCGACATGCAAAAGTATTTCATCAATTGAAAATGATTGTTTTCTCATTTGGAAACTCACTACCTATGCCTTTACATTTTATAAAAATATTGATTCACAAGCTAATATAAATAAAGATGCTATGTCAATAAAGCATATTTATATATTTGCAAATGATAGTTACATTTTTCTCTTCAACCTCAAGAGTGTCTCCAAATTCGAGGACAAGTGTTTTGCATCATTTTTTTCTTCAAAACTCTTTTGTGACCCTGAAATTATAATGATAGCAGAATAGCTGAGTTCTGAAGCCTGTTGGCCATTCTTCTTCAAAG
Source organism: Myodes glareolus (assembly GCF_982192425.1). Taxonomy (NCBI): domain Eukaryota; kingdom Metazoa; phylum Chordata; class Mammalia; order Rodentia; family Cricetidae; genus Myodes; species Myodes glareolus. Next base: position 44,340,077 of record NC_142032.1, read on the forward strand.
CATACTGTGATTTAGAGATGGGGAAATGTCCTCCAGGTCTGTTGGCAGGACTTCTGAACCTCTAATGAGTAAAAGGAAGACATGAGTTTCTCCATGGAGTCATGCGTAAGAGAGACAGAAAGAGGAAAGTTTATAAGCATAATTTTGTAAACAACATAAACAAAGGAATTACATTTTAGAAAAAAATAGAAGTTACTTCATGCTAATGTTCCCATTATTATTAAATAATGCAATCTCACTGCTTCAGAGAATCAGGTTTAAAGTACCAGCATGGGATTTGTTTCTTGTCTTATGGGCTCCTAAGGAAAACATTTTAATTGAGATCATCCCCAAATAAGCAATTTTCTAATTTACTAATTGTGCTATTTGGCGAGAGAGTGGAATATTAAGAACTGGTTCGTGGCTTAGAGTTTCCCAGAAAGAAAGTCATGTGGTATAACTAAGTTTTTCTTTAACTCAGAATTTGGTACATGACTGAGAAAGGAAGGCAATATTCAAATTGAGCCCCTTACCAAAAATCAGAACAGATACCTGAATCAAGGAATAGCTGATACCTCCATGCCATGCACTGTTAAAAAAAAAAAAAAAAAAGCTATGATTTTCTTCTGAACTGTCTCTGTGGCAGAATGAGCTTCTCCACAGACCTGGAGGGACAACGGCTCACCTGTCATTGTGCCACATCTCTTCATCATGAGTGTTGAACATTGTTAGAGACACAGCAGAATAATCAGCATACCTTTTTTGTGATTCCCTATGGAAGCTTTAGTCCCCACACATGTTCGTGTCTCTTCTATTAATTACCTCCATCAATTCTCTTTTCTATGCCATTTATCTTCTCCTCCTTCTCTCCTTTTTTGAGAACAGGTTTCATATAACCCAGGCTGGCCTCAAATTCCATATGTTGGCTGTTAATTCCTAATCTTCCTGTCTCTGTCACTGGTATGCTGGAACTGCAAACAAGTACCCCTCCATCTGACTCTCTCTGTATTTTACGATTGATTTCTACCATCTATCATAATAGCCTTTGTACATGAATCGGTCTTCTCCAAAGAAATAAAAGCAGAAAGAAATCAAAGAAATAAAATGGGGAAAAGAAGAAGTTATTGCGAGGGATTGGCTCACATGCTCAAGGAGCCTAAAAAGTCCATGGTTCTAGTCCACAGGCTAGAAGCCTAGAAAGGCCAGTGGCACCATTTTGTTTAGTCTGAAGGTCTGAGACCCATGAGTTCTAAGGTTAGGATTCCCAATCTAGGTCGAATGGCCAAGAATCAAACACCCATGTCCAAAGGCAGGAAAAGATAGGTATTCCAGTTCAATCAGAAAATAATTTTACCTTTCCTGTGGCTTTTGTTTTTCTGGGACCCTTGGTGTGTTGGATGATTCCCGCTCTATTGGTGTGGGCAGTGTTTCTAATGCTGGATATCTATACCTATAGTAATATTTTTCAGGATTATCCTCACAGATGCAATAGCCAATAATCTATAGTAACCAGCTCTCTATGCATCTGTTAACCCAGTCCCACTGAAATAACAACAAGAAGAAGAACAAAATACCAGTTACTCATCATATGCAGTAAATAGAGTCAATCCATGGCTTGATGAGTGTTCTTACTGGGAACTCTAGACATTATGCAGGTATTGAACAGGCTCCATTAAAAGTGAGTTGTGCATCACTGGGAAACTGAAACAGATGTGGAAACGGAAATCACTGGCGTGAGCGTTGGATGACTGAGCACGAAGCCACCGACTATACCTGAAGATAGTGTTCTGCCAAGTATACAGTGATCCTTGAGTTCTTTTTAAAATGACTTTATTTGACGCATGTAGTTCAGCCACGGTCCAGCCTCCAGCCTTGTAAGACCAATTCTTCTAGTGATCTGCATCAGTCTGCTATGTTGCTATGTGAATTTTCTGCAGTCTTTCTGAACTGGCTTCCTTCCTTTAGATTAGCAACCTCATGCCTGGGCTCCTATTTTACGGAATGAGCATTCTCAGGATACTTCTTCAGCCTCGCATCTTTCCAGTTTTCTTCTTTTCCATCTTGCCCCTTTCAACCTTTGTCCTCCAAAAGCCTGGGTTATTTTTAGATCAGAAACTGTCAGCGTCTCTCTGATTAGGACGTCTTTACAAAGCTCTGAAGATCTTCCTTAGCCTCCACCTGCTTATTGGTGAGTCAGCTGGCGTACGGCTGCTTCAATGTCATTTCTCTAGGAGTGCTCTCAGCCTTCCCGCACGCTCCCATGACTAGCACTTATCTCCTTCTCCAGTTATAGGATTGTCTTGTGTTTTGGAACTGTTCCTTTGTCCAAGACATAGAGGAAACCTCAGGGACTTTAACATAGGAATCACGACAAAGTCACTGTAGTGAGTCACATGTCATAACTGAGGAGGAGTGACAGTTGAGGAGGCCATGGGTTAAGAGGAAAACTTCTAAAACCTGACATCTTTATTTTTGGACTGGTGGTATTTGAGAATAGTCTGAGCTGTTGAGTGTAGGAACTCCCTGTGTGTATAAATGTTTAGTTTGCTTTCAGTGCCATGAAGACATGCAATAAGTTTTAGGATTGTGGTTACTCTTTAACATCAAGACCAGGTGATATTGCTGAAAGTAACTCCCTGAACACCACCATGAGACATACAAAGATCTCTCAAATGTTAGACATGGGAGACAGACAAAGATCCTCCAGGGACACAGATGTAGTTGCTACTGCATTGTGTTGGTTAGCGGTATCCTGAAGTACTTATAAGATTGAAAAATTCTAAATTGAAATGAAGTTAGATTCAGAAAGGCAGTGATGGGAGGTGTCCTGTTGTATAAACCTCTCTGTCCTTTGGCAACTTGACTCCTGGATCTTCCCTTGTGTTAGGATTTAAGAACTATATTCATTCTGTTTACCCTAAATTTCATCTGTTTTATCTTCCCGGAGATTTATAAGTCCTTCGTAATGAAGCCTTTGTTTTATACCTTTATAATTTTTAGGCATATCTGATATACTACAGCCTGCTCCCTAAACCTACTTCTTTTCTGATGTTTCCTTGGTGTTATCTGGAATTGTACTAAAAATTTGCAGTTCCTGTAGTGAATCATTGTCAAAACTAAATTGTAACAGATGGGAGCTGTGATTTGAGCAGGGTTGGAATACTGGCAGAGAGTGAAGAAGTATTAGTGATTTGGGGAAAGAAAAAATGTCTCACTAGTATCTCAGTAGGGATTTGGACCCCTCTCTGTTCAGCTCATCCCTGCCTCCACACGCACCCATCAACAAGACCGCATATGTGAAGTACTCGCTCAGGTCTTTTCAGATGTCCCTACCAGCGATCCATTGCCTTTTCTCAGTTGCCTAACCTCCATCCCCAGAAAGAGAAGAAAATCCTTTCATAAGGTTACAGTGACCTGCCTGTCCTTTTCATTTTTAAACTAAGTTTTTCTTCTCCAAACAATTGGGAACACCGAGGACTCATATGAATATGCTGTCATCAAGAGCAGCAGGATCATTATAATGACACTGTTGTGTTTTTATCGCCCCTGATATGTATGACTAGCGTTTATGTTCAATCAGCACAGTTTCAATAATTTAAGCAACTTGACAAATCATTCATCCAGAAATGAAAGAAGCAGACAGAACTCAAATTCTGCCTTCCTTGTTTCCTTTTAAACAAATGTTCTTAGCTACTGTTGCTGAGTTTGATGGTTTTGAAAAACAGTGGACTTCCTTGGGTAATTTCATATTGCTATTCAGATGAAGAAGTTAGTACAAGAGTTGGCTAGGAAAAAGATATAGTAGTAGGTCTAGTGTTGGGGAAGCATCAATTCTATTCCTGTTTGATTCATTACAACTCTTGACTTCTAAATTTTACAAAGAACTTCAGGTATTCATATACTTTTCTGAGCTAACTTGATAATATTTCTATGCTGGTTAGTTTTCTGTCAACTTGACACAAGCTAGGATTATTTGGGAAGAGGGACTCTCACCTAAGAAAATGCCTCCATCAGAAGGCAAGAGTGTGGAAGAATTAATGCTGGGAGATGGTCCAGTCCACAGAGGGAGGAGTTGCTCCTGGGCGGGTGGTTCTAGGGTTATTCAAGAAAGCAAACTGCGCAAACCATGGGGAGTAAGATGGTAAGAAATATTTCTCCAAAATCTCTGCTTCAGTTTCTGCCTGGGATTCTCACCTTCAGTTACTGCCCTGACTTCCCTTAGTGAAGTGTGTGCCGGACAAACCCTTTTCTCCCCATGTGGCTTTTGGTCATACTATTTGTCTTAGCAGTAGGAAAGGCAAAGAGAACAATTTCTTAATATGTCTCCAGTATATATTTTTGCGTACTTAATTATTTTTTGTTATGAACATTATATAGTCAGAATTGCAGGCTTGTGTGCTGCCGTCAATAATGAACAGGGACCTCATGAATGGCTATTTTGAGCAGTGGTTATTTTCAATGTCAGCAGATTATTGACAACAACATGTAACAGAGTTGTGGATGCAGCTCAGTGGTTGGGTACTTGCCTAGCATGCACAAGGTCCTAGGTTCTACTCTTAAGGACAGCCAAAATAATGACAGTTTATTAGGGGGCGGGACTGTTAGTCATTTTTCTATTGTTGAGAAGAGATGCCAAGAGCAAGGCAGCTATTGACAGAGAAAGTGTCAGATTGGGGGCATGCTTACGGTTCCAGAGGTTTGATCCATTATAATAATCATTCTGGGGAACATAGCCACATGCAGGAAGGAGTGGGGCAGTACCTCACTATCTCCTGATCCACAGGTGGGGAACAGGGGACTGGCATGGGCTTTTGAAACCTCAGCTTCACTCCAATTGCACTCTTCCTCCAACAAAACCATATCTCCTAATCTCTTTCAAATAGTATCACTCCCCAATGATAAAGCATTCAGAACAGGAGCTCTGAGGGCCATTGTTATTCAAACCACCACAGGGACTCTCAGAATTCAAAGAACTTTAAAAAGAATGTGTTTCCCCTTCCATTTCCCCGGTGATGAAGACATAAAAATCTATATTTGAGATTATTTACTTGGGATATAAGCTATTCATGGAGCAAACCCTACAATATACTTTTGAGGACACAAAAGCTTGTTTCCATTTTCTATGATCAGTCTTATTTCTAAGAACTTGGTCACCTGTGCACGGACACCAATGGAATAGCATTGTTCAGAGATGCAGGCCAGTGCAAAGGCCGTCCGTCAGGCTCGTCAGGGAATGGTGAGGTCATTCTCATTTAATTGCTGGGCGACATCAGTAATTGCTATCTTCTTTTCTCTGAGTATCTCAGGTATATGAAACAACTATGTTAGTAACATGTTTGGAAACCTAGACAACTAAAATATTTTTTTAAAAAAGATTAAGGGAAAAAATAAAAAATTAAAAAAAAAATCAAGGGTTCTCTTTGAGGACCCAGGGTTCTACATCTTGTTCACAGTAGATCCTTCAAGTGGCCTTTGACTTATTCCTGGTCTGCAAGAAACAATCTAGGCTTTTATTAACCCATTCATCCTCATCATATTTTTATTAGTAGTATCATTTTCTCTTTGATATTTGGGCTGCATTCCATGTTAGATTGCCAAATGAATACACCAGTTTCACAGTTCCCAGCCACCACCAGTGATTCTGTGGGGATGGATGGATGGATAGAAAAGGTAGTAGTAGCAGAATGTTTAAAAAGACCAAAGTTAGACTCAGCACAAGCAGAGGTGGAAACGTTCCAAAAGGCCATGGCTCTCTCAACCACACGTGTTTTCCATTGACGGCTGGTGTTCTTCAGTTTTCATAATTACAACTTCAAGCTGCATCCCTCCACTCTAGGATGCTTATTCCATTTGTGGCTTGCCCATTTCCTGTGCATTTCCTTCCTTTAGCCCACCCCTCAGTCACATTAACATCACTCCCAGTCACAATGGGTACCACAGGTGCTCACAGCAGGTTTAAAAAAATCAAGATGAAATAAGATTGCTTTGTATTAACATATTTGGTGAAAGAGGCTCACATGCTTGACCAGAATAGGACAATTGGAAAAGTAGGTATTTTAGCAATCTACATGGCTTCTTTTTGCTATTGTTTCTTTTAACCAAACAAGTAACTGGCTGGATTTTGCTGAAGAGGTCAAAGCAGAAAGCATAATGACAATTTTAAGGAAAATGGAGTTGAGGCTGCTCTTTCATTCTTAGTATATTGATTAATCAGCATGTTTGAAATCCCAAGTTAGACTTAAGTCCATAGGTTAGTCAGGGAGACGGAAGCACGAGTTTCAGCTGTGAGAAGTACAGCACAACAGAAACCAGCAAGTGTGGGCTGGAGTGTGTAGAGCAAGTGCACATGTTCATATGCTCTGAAGTCAAGTGCACATGTTCATATGCAAGCCTGTGCTCCTAAGTTCCTGGGAAGAAAAAAGAGAAGAGAGTCTTAGGAGGCTGTGTCGGTCCAGAGCTGTCCTCAGAGAACTAGAGGGAGAAAGGGAACGGCATTGGTCGGTAGAGCAGGGTAGTAAACAGTGGATGTCCAGGCCCAGAGTGGCCTTTCTGCCTTTGCTAGCTTACTATCCTCTGTGTCAGTCTGTTCAGTAGTCCCTACTACCATTTTTCTCCCTACTCTTACCCATTTCATAGTGCTAGCATTTACTGAACTGGTAAGGACACTAGTACCTGGCTCTTTCTTGGACCATCACTCCACTCTCTACCATCAAGTCGTCAACAGTAATATGGTCACATGCCTTTTACTTTTCCAGAGACTGAAGTCCCTTTCAGACAGGTCCCCTAAAGCAGTACACTCTGACCCCTCAGCATTCACCACCATATGGCTTGCTCGCTCTCTCTCTCCCCATCAATCACTTCACACCATAGTGACCATTCTCAGTCATCTTGTTTGTTCATTTTCTGCTTTCGGCACCATGCCTCTACAAGGAACACCTAAAATAATTTGATTGCATCCACACCAGCGAGCACGCAGTAAGTGCTCAACAGGATGTGTGTTAAGTCCATCAGTGGCAGCGAGGACTCCACTATGTTTGGAACAGAGAAAGCTAAGCATCCCTTTCCATTTCCTAAGCACTGAGCTATTTGTTTAGAGTCAGGAAGAATATAGTGAGTGGTGAACGGCGAGCAGTCGCTGGGGTTGCTATGTCAGTATCGAGGCACACATCCCTTCCTTGGTACTTCTTCTGAGTCTTAAGAGCCAGGAACACAGCCACCCTCGGGAGTGTTTCAAAGAGATGGACTTGAAAGGAGCAATTATGTGGGTTGAACCAACATTAGTAAATTATATCAGAAAAAGCTGCTGGCTCCATTCCTTTTTCAGTGTGTTGGTACATTGTAGCTCTTGCAAAGAGAAAGAAATTTCTGTGCGTAATGAGCCAAGATGTTATGTTTTGAGCCTGGCCCTTGAAGCTCCCATACACATTTTCCTGGGTAGAGTGTCCGTCTTAGCTTTGTATTATTCCCTCGCTTCTCTAGGTAGCTTTGAGTGAATCTGCCCATCGCTGTGAGTTTAGTGAAAGACGTTTGGAGAACCTGTTGTTTGGAGGGCTACCCTCACAGTAGCACCCCTCTAGGGAGCTGTACATGTGGGGCTGGAGCCAGTTCCAGTTGCCGCTGGATTGGGTCCTAGGTGTCTGGCTAAGACATGGGAGCATGTGTGCTCTTCATTCCTCTCTAGGTTTATAGTGCAACGCAACAGTGGTTATTTACATCTCTTTAATGCATGGTGGCCATGAGATGCCCCTTGTTCTGTTGATATACTAGATTTTTTGAGAACTTTCTACAGTACCCAGACTGGTGCCCAGTACTGACCAGCTTGTATTTACTCTGTTACCTCACATACCTCTTTTGTATTATCCCAGCTACCTCTCCGGGGATCAGTGCTTCTCTTCCAGTAGGCAGCCGACCAATTGCCGCCAGTTCAATACTATCGTCACAAGAGGCTAATTCTCCTACCTGCTCACAATTCAGTAATCTATAATGCCCGTTTCCTTCCTAGCACTGCAGCGACAACACACACCCCTGCCAGTCAGACATGAATATTGAGGGAGCCTGGAAGCGAGGTTACACGGGGAAGAACATCGTGGTGACTATCCTGGATGACGGCATCGAGAGAACCCACCCTGATCTGATGCAAAACTATGTAAGTGCTTGTTGTGGCTGGAAGTCCTCCATCCTTGGAAGACTCCTGATGGGATGCTCAGAAGGTGGGGGAGCTGCTGACCAATGTAGTAGAAGCTATGGCAGGTCCTGTACTTTATTTCCTTCTGGGAAAAGGAGAACTCTTGCAGGAGAGGAACCACAAGAAGGGAACCACCCTTCCATTGCCCCATGCCTCTGATGGTGTGACCCTCAGAAAGAGAGCCCTGAGGTATTAGGAACCCTGTCACCAATACCATCTGTTGCCAGCCACGCCCACTATTCTCAGCAATTCAGGTAGACAGACAGACAGACAGACAGCACTGCCTTTGTGCAAAAGAGCAGACAGAGAACTGTCCTCCAGTTGGTATGTCATCGTTTTCTTTCCTGCCTCTTTTTCAAAAACATTATTTAACTTTCTGAGATTATAATGTAGTTGTATCATTTATCCCCTTCCCTTTGCTGCCTCAAGCTCTCCCATATACCCCTCCGTGCTCTCTTTCAAATTTGTGGCCTCACTTTTTATTAATTGCTATTACATATATACATATGTGTGTATATACATATATATATATCTATATATATGTATCTTTCTGTATATACACATATGCATTCTTAGATATATAAATACAACCTGCTCAGTCTGTGTAATATTATTTGCATATATGCTTTGAGGACTGACCATTTAGTACTGGATAAGCAACTGATATGCTCTTCCCTAGGGTACACTATTTCTCTAACTCTTGGCATTCTGTAGATGCCTGTAGTTATTTGTGTAGGGTTGAGGCCTGTGGACTTACCCAGTCCACTTTCTATTGTTGGCATTGGTCAGCTCTTGCTTAGGCAGCCATGTTGGTAAGACTTTCTGGGTGTAACTTCTGACATTACTAGGAGACATAATCTCCCATTAAACTCCCTGCTCCTCTGGCTCTTATGGTGTTTCTGCCTCCTTTGCCCCAGTATTCCTTGTACCTGAAGTGCAGAAATGATTTTTGTAGACAGACTCATTGTGACTGGGCTCCACAACTCTGCCTTTTGATTGGTTGTGGCTTTCTGTAATGGTCTCTGTCTGCTGCAATGAGACTTTCTTTTCCTTCGCCACCCAGTACTACATACCAATCAATCCCTTTCTTAAGATGAAAGGAAGCTTCATTTAGCTCTACTTTGAACAGGAATCAGTGGCTAAATACACCCTGCAGACAAGCACATTCAAATAAACTTGCACCTCTTTGCAACATAGAATTTAAAGCTTGAACTTCAATAAAGTCTCCTCAGATACGGGTAAAGAAACTAAAGACGGGAGATTGAAGCTGGCTATCTTGGATGAGATGAGATCAGAACTCTAGAAGGGATATCTGTCTTGTCAAATGCCAGGAGAGTCTGTGTGTGCTTCTACCTGATGCAGGTGATGGGTCAATTTTTGCCTCGTTTATGTTTTCACTCTGAAAGAACATTCTCTAGGATTCCCTGTTTCGTTACCAATGACAGTGCATTCTCAGTCCCCCCCCCCCTTGGTGGCCATATAAACGTAGAGAAAGCATTAGATTGTTCAGACCAAAGGTTTGGGCTCCCGTCTGGTTTCTTTCATGTCGAGACAGGCTCCAGGTTAGTCCCTTTGCTTAAGTTATGTTTCCATCACTCACTCAATGCACTTTCAGTCACTCAGAGGTGGCAAGGCTCCTGTGTGCATGAAGTGGAACTTAACGTTGTGGCGTCATGGATTGTGCTTAACTCTCCAAAACCTTTCACCTTCAGTGGACTAAAACTTATTTTCAGGAACACAAGCGTTCAGTGAAGATGGAAGCAAAGATAATATTGGCTTTTATTAACCCTGAACAAAGACGCAATCATGAAGCAAAGGGGATTTGATAATATCCTGGAACGGGCTAAGTGCAGGGATAAAAAAATTAAACAGTGGAAGTGACCCTGTGAGTTCTCCTTAGTATTCAGGCGCTTTTTCATAACCATTTTGAAAGCAAACAAATCTAACTCTGGCTTCAGAGGTTCTGTTTCCTCATTTTAAACCTGGTTTAAGACAGCCTTGCTTATGATTTAGGCTGCCCTCAGAGCTGTGGGGTAATACTAAGACTCACATTTGAAGGCTTTTATGTAATAGAAAGTAAACAACACTAATGTTGTACAATGAAGATCTCAAGAAACCTGATAAAATAGACATCTAATATCTTAACTGGCCTGCCAGTTGTATGTGAACAATTGCTCTCTCTTCTAAAAGACATTAAAATATGATAAAGATTGTTGCAAGGTCAGGAATATTCTCAGTATTGGGGGAATGCTTAGAAAATGTGGAACTGAAGACATCTTACAAGATAAACTGGGTCACTCTGGGTAAGAAAGGAAAAGTCCTTTGGTCTACATACACTATCTCACCTTAAAGGGACAACGCAACAGTAATCATTACTGAAGCAGCAGTGTCTCCCTAAGGTGCCTGAAACTAGTGAACCATGAGGGTATTCGTTAACCTAATTACTCCCTTGCAGAAATGCATTTAAGAATGCGTGAGCTTGTGGGTCAGCACTAACTACTGTCTGTTTCCCCTCTCTTCTCCATGGTCATAGGATGCTCTGGCAAGTTGCGATGTGAATGGGAATGACTTGGACCCAATGCCTCGTTACGATGCAAGCAATGAGAACAAGTAAGACTCAGAGGGCGGGCTGGCATGTAGCTAGCCAGGAGCTCAGCTTACTGCTTTGTTAAGGGAAGTCTTCTCTTCAAGATTCTTGGTAATAAATGATCTTTAAATTACTGCAAAAGAAGCAGGTATCTTTTCACTAAGGTTTCTGAAAAAGAAAGTGGTATCATCTACATAGGGGAAAATGGCTTTGGACAGGGCCTGGGGGGTGGATCAGCATCTCCAAATCCTGAAGATGGAAGTAAAGATGATAGCTCCTGAGTTAATTAGCATGTAACACAATTGTATTAAGATAGATATGGTAGGGGGAAAGACAAAAATAAAAAAGTAATTCCCAAAGATTGACTTACTGTTAAATCCAATGTATTTGTTTGGGCATTGCAGTTGAGGGCACAGACTAGGTTTTACACCATGGCACAATAGAACACTCAAAGAATTATTGCCAGGCATGGGCTGCATCTTCTTTCCTCTCTCCCTTCCTCATCAAGAGGCCCAGCTTCTCTTTCCAGATAGTGTGGCAGTTTTTAGCAAATGCAAATGAAGGTGCACATCCCTTGGGTAGCAGGATAGTATCATTCTTCAGTGGGTAAGTGCAATGGTTTTTCCCGGTTACAAGGACCATCAGCAGATATTCCCGATCACTAAACCCCATCAGTTGACCTCTTTCCTCTTTTAGTTCAAAACTCCTCTGGGAAAGCATTATAATTTAGAAATTTTCATGTGACTTTGTCTTAACGTGTTTGGGGTTGGACCACTGAAATTGCAAAGGGGACTGCTTTGACTGAATGACTGCATTCATTGTGCGCTATGTGCAGTCCGCTGCTTTTTTGCAGGAGGTGGGGGGAGGGCGAGGCAAGGTTAAAGACAGGTTTTACTGTATCAGTCTTGGCCGTCCTGCCTCTGCCTCCCAAGTGTGGGAATTAAAGGCATGCAAAACCCTGCTGTGCTTCACTGATATTCTAAAGGGGAATGTGTCTTAGATCGCATTTGGTTGTACGGGAGTCATTAAGTTCAGATAAAACCTAATGGCCTGGAAAAAACTTTCTGTTGCTTTCACCATCAGCAGAGAAGCTGTGGAAATATGCTATGTTTTAATATGAACAACCAACTATATATAACAAATAAGGATCTATAGTGAAAGCATTAATATACAAATTTGTATATGAAGTTGTTTCCAGAACTTTCAAACAAAATGAGACGGTTATAGTTAACAGTCTTCTAGCAGACCTAGCTTTTATTGCCTAGATTATAATGTTTTGTGAATTTCACATAAGGGTTAGAGCTTCAGGTAACATCAGCTGATCTCTCTCTCTCTCTCTCTCTCTCTCTCTCTCTCTACCTATCTATCTATCTATCATCTATCCATATTTATATTTATTTTCGCTCAATTGCTAACTAGCATGAAATGACTTGAGGCATTCTTTATTTAAAACTGGAGATGGATATAAGATATCTTTGTGCTTTCAGATTGCTTAAAATTTAAAGCCTCTCTAAAAATAATCTTTAAAATAAGAAAATACACTGCTTGTATTTCTCTATGCCCCATTCTGCGCTCATGTAGCATAGGCATTCCTAAGAATCCAACAGCACTCTACAGAATTGTAAAACAAAGAAATAACAAAATTGCCATCTGTAGCCCTCACAGATGTGATTGTCCAAGCTGTACACACAGTAGGGATGTCATTAAATGGTATTCTAGTCTTGTGAATGTTACATCATTGACTGTATCAAAACTGCAATAAGGTGATTCTTTACCTTGGAAAGAACCCACTATGTGCGTCTCTGTCTTATAAGCACAATTATACCCATTCCTGCTCATACTCTTACATGAAAGATAATGATAAATGGGGAGAATAAGAGTGGAAAGCAGAGTGGTGAGGAAAAATACAAAGCAGACAGAGTGTTAAGCTGAATGGAAGGTGTGCCCTCCTGGTCAGAATGAAGGCACATAGGTGAAGGGGAACTGACAGGGAAGTCCCCTGAGAGCAGGTAGAAACGGCAGTGCCACTAGAGTGACCGCTAGTGGCTCATTGGATCCTAAGATGGGAGCTCCGTGTGTGCTCCCACCTGCTCAGCTTATCTGGTGCACTTTGTTTCGTTTAATTCACCTAGAGATTCTAGGAGAGAATTGCATGTAAACAAGTGCCAATTCCACATGTGCTCAGCATAGTCCCTAATGGATCAATCATGCTGGAAGAGACTGTTTATCAAAGCAAGCGTTACAGCAAAGCTGACTGCAATATACACAGTCACTGGATTTATCACCTCCATGTTTGCAGAGAGAAAGCGGGGTGATGTAAAATGTCTAGATCATGTTAATGACCGAAGTGTCCTTCCGTAGGATGTGAATCCACCGATATGCTGTGGGTAAGAACAGGAGACCAGTGGCTTGAGCCCTCAAGCTAGTTATGTCTAAAATTGATCCCTCGACTGGTTATATATAAATCTATATATAAATATAGTAGGTTTATATATAAAACTACTGGTTATATATAGATTTATATATAAATTTACATATATAAATCAATGTAAAGTTTTTACATTGAAATGGAGTGGTAATGGTGGCCATTAGCAGAGGCGTGCCTGCTGTAACAGTGCTGACCATATGTTAAAAAGTAGTTCATTGAGTATTGTTTTTCCTAGTGATATACAGACTATCTGTTTACGCTTATATGCTTAGATATACTAGTTAAATAATATAGATTGATTGCTAATGGGTTGCATTGGAAGAATTTCTTTTAAACTTGCCTTTTCCTAGGACTTTTGTTCCTGTATCACTGGGCTCTTGCTCCATCTGGAACATGCAAGTGTGTCCCAAATTGACTTCCTCTAAGAACTTCCATGGTTTATTGAGTTCGATGGGAGTTTGATAGATGTTACCAGCATTGTTCCAGAAGTGTACCGACATTTGTAGTCTCTTTAAAAGAAAGCTTTTGACTGAAATAGAATTACATCACTTTCCCCCTCCCTTTTCTTGCTTTAGCCCCTCCAAAATACCTTCCGTGAATCCCTCCCATATCACCACTCACTTCAAGTTAATAGCTTCTTTGTATTATTATTATTTGTGTGTGTGTGTACACGTGTGCATGTGTACTCACAGGCACACACGCACACACACACACACACACAACCTGCTGAGTCCATTAAATACAACCTGCTGTCTTTCTGTTGTTGAATATATAGTTTCAGTGCAGACTACTCTGTATTGGACACGCCATAGAAGACTCATCCTTTATTTGTAGCTTGACAGTGAAATAGAAAAATGTTCAAGATCGCACACCCGCATTCCATGTATGTTTGTGGAAGCCTTAGACCCCCATAATACAGACATCCCTTTAGCCTCTCTGCAGTTCTACCTGTTTTTGTTGTTGTTGTTCGTGGGGTTATGTTTGGTTTTGGTGTGTGTGTGTATTCCCTCTTGGCTAGCTAAGAGCATGTATTCTAGCATTTTTGGTTAAAATACCTTTGTTCAGTGTACTATACTTTCAGACGCAGTTGATGGATATATTTTCAAGCATGCATCCACGAGTAGATAATCCTGTTTAGATGATGCTCTCATCACACTAGGAATATGTGTAGATTTGTGGGTAGAGAAGAGATAATAGAACCTGGCTCTCTGTGATTAGCTTTGGTTCTAACTGCCCTGAACTTTGCTACTTAAAAATAGTATATAGAAAGTAGCAAAACAATGATCACTCTAAAAATAGTGGTACAGTGTGTAAAACCCTAAACTAACTGCATAGTGGGTGCTGAATAACTGTAGCTCTTAGTACTGTGATTATATGTTCCATTCACTTTTCTAATTCCTTATAATCAGTTAAAAGTGATCTCAAAGGATGTGTGCATGGGAATATTTTCAATCTAAATTGAGTATTAGGAACTCTATTCCCAGGGTTAAAAGTTGAATTAGGTGCTGCTCTGCTCTGAGTACTAGAAGCTCTGACATACTCAGTTCTCAGTGCTGTGTGGTATTTGTTTTACTTTAAAAAAAAACTTACTTACAGGCTGGAGAGATGGCTCAGAGGTTAAGAAAGCACTGACTCATCTTCCAGAGGTCCTGAGTTCAATTCTCAGCAACTACATGGCAGCTTCTTCCCTCCTCTGGCATCTTTCATGCAGACAGAATACTGGATGGATGGATGGATGGATGGATGGATGGATGGATGGATGGATGGATGGATGGATGGATAGATAGATAGATAGATAGATAGATAGATAGATAGATAGATGCCCCTACCATATATTCTATATATCATATATCACATATATGTCATATGTGCTTATGCATATGCATATATATTTATTAAAGCAAGTTATACCACTTGGTTGATAGTGCTCCCCACAATAACCATAGACTACAAAACTAGAAAGGAAGAAAGAAAAAAAGAAAGAAAGAAAGAAAGAAAGAAAGAAAGAAAGAAAGAAAGCAAGCAAGCAGTACCAGGTACGGGAAACCTTTTGAATGGCTGGTGATGGTAATCCACATGGCTCTCATAACAATAGAGATTGCTGAGGTAGCTTTTGGTTATCTCTCCAAGGTTGGAGGAACCTCCTGTTGCTGAACACAACACACTCTAAGGACACAGGACTCAGTTAATTCTCAGAGTTGGATCTAACATGCAAGCCTCCCTTCTGCAATCTAGTTTCTGCAGGGAGCAGAAAATTCTATGCAAGCTGCCAAGAGAGGGAAGCAATTAATTGGATATAAGATCATTAAGGGAGTAAACTTCAGTTTTTAAAAGAAAAACAGCATAAGGAAGTTGAGGCACGTGCTTTGCAATACTACCTTGTATAATCAGAAGAATTGGTTTGGGAGTGTATTTATAATCTTCTAGAACTTGGCTGTATGTGTTCATTCATTTTTTAATAATTATTTGTTAAGACATTACTTTGTGAATAGATGTATACTAAATGGATGACTATGATTATGAAATCTATATTGATTGTTAAAAGACTGAATTGGGAAAGAACTTCATAAGGAACCAGTGGTTCGAGGGTTTTCATTACCAGTAGAGAATGTAACCTCACACTTACACGGACCATCTCTCTTAGACTTACATGACTGTAATTAGTGCCATAGCTTTGAAGTAAAGAAAATTACTTTAAAAGTGCAAAGGTTTGCATTTCCTTTCCTCACCATGTTTTCAGTGTCCAAATGGTGATATGTCAAACCTATGCTATTGATTATAAAAAATAACATTATAAGAAGAGACCATGAAAACCTGTCTTCTGATATTCCTTTGCCTTCATTCATAGTAGCCTCTGTTGTTGCAGACTTAAGACAGAGAGTGCCTCCCTACAAATGAAACAGTCTCACAGTCCCCTGGCGTTTCATCTCTCTACTCCTGTTTCAGTAAATGAATTATTGATGTCTGAGTTAGAGCAACCCTTCCCTAGGTTGCCTCATGTTAAATGTTCTCCCTGCTTAAGCCATGAAAAAGTATGTGACAGAAGATGATGTTATTGTTTCATATTGAGTTTGGCTTCAAAATCCAATTGCGTTGCAAAAGAAACCAACCTAGAAGCTTCAGAATCGCTTTCTTACGGGAATAATTTATTTTTTGTTTTCTGTTTTTGATCTCTTATTTTTAAGATTTAAGCAGAGTAGATAGAAATACGTTCCCTCTGGTTCTTTAATCTTTCACACTTTATTTTCTGGTTTTAAGAATGTTAGCATGGTACAGAAACCAATGTGTGTGTGTGGTGGGGCAGGGCTCTCTCTCGTTTCTGCACAGCTGTTGCATGGAGATAGTATTCTAAAGGAAAGCCAATGCATCTAGATAATAAGGGAAATCCACTAACTCAGTACTAAACTGAAAACCCCTCACTGTAAGATCTGTGACCATACCAAGCAGAAGCATTCTTATTTCTCCATACCAGCAATTTGACCAAATTATGAAAAATAGTTATCTATAACTCGGGGTGTCAGACAGAACCTACCAAAGTAAAGGAGTGTCATTACCAAAATCTGAATTGCTTTTCTACAAAGTTACTAAAATTTTCCCTTAATGTGTTTGCAAGATAACAGCTCCATCTAGTAGTTTCTTGCTCTCCAAGTAAACACACACACACACACACACACACACACACACACACACACACACATCCCTCAGGCATAATAGCATGAAGTGAAAATACTAGAGTGTTCACGTTCATAATGTTTCATAATGTTTTACACTTTTTATATACATCTGCCATAGCCTGTTGAAGCTGCTTTAACAGTGTGCCTTAGACTAGATAATTTACAAGAAAAAAACAGTGCGGGGGGGGGGATTTAATACATACTTGTGGAGGCTAGCTAGTCCATGATCAAGGCAACAGTGAATTTAGTGCCTGCAACTGATTCCTTGCTTAGGAAAACACTTCCTGTAGAACTTCACATTGCCAAAGGGACAAACAAACTCCTTCAGACACTTTTTTTTAAATAAACCTTTTGTTTTTACTATTAAATATACAATGTTCTATCTGCATGTGTGCCTACAGGCCAGAAGAGGGCACCAGATCTCATTATAGATGGTTGTGAGCCACCATGTGGTTGCTGGGAATTGAACTCAGGACCTTTGGAAGAGCAGTCTGTGCTCTTAACCACTAAGCCATCTCTCCAGCCGCCTCAGACATGTTTTATAAGGGTATTAATTCCATTCACAGGGAGAGTGGAGGGTCTTCCCAATTGCAGGGACACGAGGGTTCTCTGCATCCCTGAAGACCTTAAATCTTTTCAGATGGTACTAGTAGAGATACCCTGGGAACTACCTGTTCTGGTTCAGGATTTATAACACTGCACTCTTGGTTCCCCTCAGCCCTGCCTATGTCTATTTATATCCCCTGACTAAACTGCATTATCCATTATTAAAGAGCTCTGTATTCTGTGATAGGCCTGTGACTGACTCAAGTTTACGTCTCCTTTATTTAATTTGCTGTCATGTAAAGGAAAAGGAAAAACGTTGAAATACATCCGAGGACAAAAGTAATTAAATTTGAGAGTTCTTTAAATGACTGTTTATTCTTTAATGCAGGTTGAACAAATACGGAAAGGGGTTATCTAACCTCAAATTCCTATACAGCTGTTACCTGAACTATAAATATTCATCTTCATCAGATTGCATTAATTATTCCAGAGCTTGTAGTCATGCTAATGCAACCTTCAAACTCCTTTGTTCTGCTCTTTGTCAATTTCACTATTTTCTCCTCTAGGATTTGGGGACTTATTGTCTTGGGACCCACAGTAACAGCTTTGATAAAGAGTCCAATGCTATAGGTTAAAATGAAGTTTGGGTATTATTTATGCGAACCCCATGTGCTGTTGACATGAATAATTGATAGTTGTTTGAATTTAAATTTCTTATTTAAAAAACAAACTCACAACTTTCTAGTGCTCTAAAGCAGATGGAAATTGCAGTAAGGGAAGAGATAAGTATCCTTTTTAAATAATGAATTCAGCATTTGAGCAGGTTTTCCAAGCAGGTGTATTTATTTATCTTTTTCTTTTAATCTCCTCCACCCTCCTCCTTCGCATGCCTATACTTTTCTTATTTTCTTCCCTCCAGAAATTTATATGATCACAGAGCATGAAGACCTTGTGAGGGGAGGGTGTCCTTGCTTAGCACTATCAAAGGGGCCAGGAACTGATTGGATGGCAAATCTCATGTGAGATATTGAAGAAGAGAGAACCCTGCTTTTCATTTGCTGCATGTACACCTAGCAGGACCAAGAACATGACGAAAGAGGATTTGAACTCAGCATTGTGCAACATTCACCTCGCTAATTGAGATACTCTTTAGATAGTCGTTACATTTTAATTCTTGTCCTTTAACCTAGAAGAAATGTGGTCCTTGTTAGAATTTTGTCCTTAGAAACCAATAAGGTTGCCGTATTTTGGGTGTTCATTAATTCTAGTCCTCCAGAAGCTTCCTATTCCTATGTGATTAAGTATTAATAAATATATATTTACTTATCAGAAGGTCAGCCAGCACAGAAGACAGGATGATATAGACCAAATATTGTTCTGTTTGGAGAGGAGCCTTAGGCACCAGCCCAGAGCCCATTGTCACCATGTCTCTGACCTTGCTGGGGCATCCATCTCAGATTTTCCCTTGGCATCTCAGTAGTCCTGTGTGTCTTATATACCTGTCGTGTTATGTTTGGTTACCATATAAACATAAGCAATAAAATTATCACTTTTGCATTATGCCTATTTACCACTCATAACACCTCACATTTGACAAGTGTGCCCAGGTTTACTGAGTGGCAGGCAGACTTTGAGTTCATTTATTCTCAAACCGTGTACTTACCCACAGAGCTAAATTAGTCCGTAGATGAGAAGTTGATGGCTAGGTTGATGACAACCTGCTGGAACTGTCACAAGCAGAATTCGGCACCGTGTGCATTGAGCTCTCGGTCCCCAGAGCTGTGCTTCAGAGAGTCGGAACATATCTGCAAGGATCTCCAGTGTCACATGGATCACTGTGGCTTCAGACAAGGAGCAAGGATTATTTATTTCAATAAATAATTATATAGCCTGGTTCCCACAATGCCATTTATTCAGTTGAAATAAATTAAGGGGGCCCTAGAGTGGCTATAGGAGGTTTATTCAGAGGTTGTAGAGAGCTAACTACTGTCGCTTTCAGGTACTCAAAGACAGACACAGCATTAGAAAAGCTGCATAATGGGAGGGAAGGAGGGAAAGAAGGAAAAAAGGAAGGAAGGGGAAAGGAAAGGAGGAAGGGAAGAAAAAAAGGAGGAAGGAAGGGAGGGAGGGAGAGAGGGAGAGAGAGAGGAAGGGAGAGAGGGAGGGGAAAGTAAAGAGGGAGGGAGAGAGGGAGAGAGAGACGAAGGGAGAGAGGGAGGGGAAAGTAAAGGGAAACAGATGTGAACGCTGGCTGGCTTTTGATTTGCTGTGATTGAATATTGTCAAGGTGAAGCTGAATCTTGTGTCTGTCCATTTTAAAAAAAACTCTTACTAATACATATTAACAGCTTTTAAAAGTGAAACTTAATGAGTACCAGCTAATCACAATTCAAGTAAAACATTTCTGAAAACTGTATGAACCTGCTACATGTATGAATGTTAATATTATTATTGAGTTTACATGAAGTAAGTGTTCCAGATCTGAAGAAACAGCTTAGAAGTTATAGAACATATGTAACTCTTCCAGAAGATCCAGATTTCATTTCCAGCACCCACACTGCTGCTCATAACTCTAACTCCAGTCCCTGGGTATCTAATGTCTTTGTCTGTCCTCTTTGAGTACCAAACACATGGTACACAGACATACATATGCAGATAAAGCATTGATGTACATAAATTTTTAAATATTAATTTTTAAAAGTAAATACCAAAATAGAGTGTCAGTTTAAATTCCAGAGGTTGCTGGGCTCCTTTTCACATTGTTTTATGTAGTGGTTCTCAGCCTTCCTCATGCTGTGACCCTTTAACTCAGCTCCTGATTTTGTCATGACCCCCAGCAATAAAATTACGTTTATCGCTACTTCATACTTGTGATTTTGCTACTGTTATGAACTGCAGTGTAAATATCTGTGTTTCCCAATGTTCTTCCATGATCCCTGTGACAAGATCATCTGACTCCAAGGGGGTTGGAACGCACGGGTTGAGGAGCACTACTGTTTGGAGCTCAGACTCTGAGGCTGGGATCATGTGAGGTAGAAGTCACTGAGCCATGTCTTTGCTTCTGAGTGAAGCGCTTTGCGAGTGCTCTGAAAATGTGGGCGGTGAGAGAAAAATCCTCTGTAGAAGACTGGGTGCAAAGGGCATCTGGGAGTGAGAGGCCCCCTCCACTTAGAAAGGAATGATGTTCTAAGGTTCCCCTTCAGAGAACAGTAAGTTTCCGTTGCATGTAAGTCATTGACCATCTAGCTATCTCTAAGGAATGGAGGGCTTGACAGACTCCCTTGAGTCCCCTCTTGTTTGCTGTCATCCCAAGCTGCCATCTCATGAATTTTAGAAGTGACCTTTGTTACAATAGTTTACCTCTTCCTATTTTTGGATACCCGTATTCCATCTGCATATAATTTACATATGCTAGTATATGCATTTGAATTTGCATGCATTACGGAGAAAATTCCTTGTGGTGACATCCTGAGCTGAGCTGAGCTGACTGCTATGGGTTTTGTGTGACCTTCTTGCTTTTGGATGGCATTTTCTCCTTCAGAAGTTCCTCCTCGTCGGAGCACACCCCCTCCCACACCTGTTCCAATTACCAAAGATAGAATCCTATTTTCTGCCCAGTCCTCCAGCTCCGATGGGTCAGGTTGTTGTGCGTGTCTTCTATCCCTTTTTTTTTCCATCCTCCTGATACCCTGATCTTCCCGTAGACACTAGTATTGTTTTGTCATCGTGCCCAAAGAGCACGCATGTTGGTCTCTCGCATTCCACCCAGTCCTGACATCAGTCACTTGTTACTGATACCGAGTGACCTCATTTGAACTTGCTTTAGGCAGTGGTTTAGATTATGGCCTGAATGGTTATTGAATGTCAGACTCTGATAACGCTTACTGCATTTATGTTCCCTATTAGAGTTATGACAGAATGCTTTAATATCTTCCAAAGGACTGCGAAATATTTGATCTTGGAGTTGAAGCAAACACCTTTTTTTTTTTTTTTATCCTATTTCTTAGGTACCTGCCTAATGTATCACAATGGGAAAAGTTGGGCAATGGAGTGGAAGAGATCAGTGAGTTAAGGGACTGGAATTTCCTGAAATTTAATTCAAAGGGAGACATGAGGCCTCCAGTGAGGGGCACTGTAGGGAATAGCTCTGGTAACAATCATGCATTTCCTTCTGATCCACACTGAAGCCCACTGTGATGCAGGTGGGAAAGTCAAGGTCCCTGCCTGCCTTGGCACTGCAGCTTTTCCTGCAGAAATGCCTTGGTGACTCTGGCCTCATTCTGAATTAAGACCAGCTTGTGGCATTGTAAGAGTGTAATGGCAAATACATATCTGTATGCGTGTCGTTCATATGGTTAAAGTCTTTATGGCTCAAATGCAAATAGGAGGAGCTATTTGGGAAAGCTGTTTCAAGTTATATTGATATTCTATATTCCATATCTGTTCATGGGTGCCTTTTGTACATTAATCCCTTCTATTTATGTTCTTCTGCTGCTTTGCTTGAGTTTCTATGAGCTTCTTTGAGAATCTCTGCAGTAAAACCTATTTCAATTATTAGGGATACTAACTCATGTTTAATTCATCCTGGTTGAAAGAGAAGACCCATTACTCTCCATATAGCTGTCAAGACTTGCTTTTTCCTTGTCTTAGAGAGATGTTAGGCTAAGAAAGAACTTTGTTAAGAATGTTACTCATATCTTAAACTCACATAATGTTTTTCTTAAAAGATTTATGAGTTTCTGAGATTCGTATAGCTAGTACGTGTTTGTAAATTTCTATGGCATATATTTGAAATGGAAAAAAGAAAAATGCTTATGGGTGAGAGAGACCCAAGTAATTCCTAGGTAAATTTCATTTTAAAAAATGTGTAATCTTTCTGTACACTGAGAGAATATATTAAGACATACCCTCAATAAAAATAAAAGGCCTGCGCTGAAACTTGGGCAAATATCACATGCTGATGTTTGAAGTTAGCTGTATCATTATACAATTTTTGGAGCTTGATGTACGTACACTGCTCATTAATTGTTCCTGTGAGCACGTCTGTAGCTCGGATAAGTCTGATGTATGATTTGAATGTAGCAGAGGATAACATTGTCCCCTAAAGAAGCTTTAGCTTCTATAGTCATGGGCTTTGCACCCTATGAAATCTAACCAATTCATTATGTGCTTTTCATGAGAGGACAAGAAGAAAGAACGAAGCCTTGGTACTCTTTTGGCAGCATTAGTCTGTCCAGCACTTCTTAGATGGCTCTCATTTGCTCAAGCACAGAAGAGCAAGCCATCTATGATGAAAATGGTTTATAGTTTACAAAGGTTCTATAGTTTACAAAACACTGTTGCATATATTCTCGTATGTCCAGTAAAAGTTCATGTCTAGTAGGGAGACTAGATTCATGTATATTATTTACACACACACACACACACACACACACACACACACCAGTTGTGTTTTATGCATGATGAATTTTATGCTTGTGAATCTTGGTGGAAGTCAAGGATTCCTTGGGTATTGTTACTGAAAATGCTCAAAACTGTGTATCTCCATAAGCTTTCCTTACTGTTGTCCAGGGTGCCCCCATGTCAACTGTACCCTAAAAATCAATAACCCCTGCCTGTCTCTGGCTGACCATGTCACCTGAAAATATCAAGTTTGAACTGCTACCAGAATCCCACACATTTTCACCAGAAATATTCTACACATGGAGCTATTTTTTGCGTGAAACTATTTAAAAATTGGGCAAGGTCACCATTAGGCTTTGAGGGGAAGACAAGTACATTTTCTTTAGACTTAGGTTTCATCCCCCAAGTGTCTCATTATATATGCAGATATTCAGAACTCCAAAGACTGCAGCACTTCTTGATTCTAAGGATTGGAGATGGAGATAATCAGTTGTTTCTTAGCATCATAGACCATGTAAGCTCTCATTCGTTTGGGGAGTTGTCTTTGCTCATTTCCTATCTTTGTTTCCTCTCTCATGTTCTATCTATACCCTTCTCTGTTGTCTCATTGTGGTTTTCTTGAGTGAAGAAGAAATGGTGAGTTTACAAATGGTTGTAGTTGACCCAGAAGTCCTCTCCACCTTGGTAGGGTCCCAAACAATTTTGAGTATCCCAATCTCTTTTCAATAAAATACCTTTCTGCCTTACTAGGTCAGTCCAAGAGTTCAGAATTTAAAAATTATGTGTATTTTCTTGGAAGAAAGTAAAATTAAAAATAAATTTCTATCCTTTATGAAAGTAATTCTTGCCCCCAAATTCATGTTCCTTGTATCTCATGAGACAGCCTAACTCCAAGCAGCTACTAGATGCAGTTTCTAAGCATAGTCTTCATAAGTGAAAGTAAATCATGGAACAATTGTATTTTGTTTATGAAGGTAAGTATAGTGCTTATAAATAATAGACGATTTTTAATTTATGAGAACAATTGCAGTTCAGTTATAAGAACTTAATGCTTATTTTGTGGCATGCTATTTCCTGCTGAAAAGAATTTTTCTGTAAACCTATTAAGTCCATATTGGTGCTTTGGTTATATTTTAAAAATGAAACTACTATCCAGGTGGTGGTGCCTGCCTTTAATCCCAGCACTCAGGAAGCAGAGGCAGGAGGATCAATGTGAGTTCAAGGACAGCCTGGTCTACACAGAGAAATCCTTCTTGAAACAACAACAAAAGTGAAACTATTGATATATTTATGCTAATTGGTTCTTCAGCTAATACAGCACAGTGAAAAGTCACTGGGCAGCATGTGACCTGGAAAGTGTTAGCTTCTCATTCTCTCATGGACCCACACTACCATATCTTGAAAGGCCTCAGAATGTGGAAGGTTAGATGGGGTGGGTGGGATTCCCACTTCCTCAGCCAAACTGTCTTTTAGAAACAGACCCTACTTCAGAGTCTATTTCAAAACTTTTATTACATAGTGAAATGCCTCTTAGAATTATACTTGAAGTAAAAGCTTTTGTTATAAAAAAAAATCAATCAATTAATTAATTGTAGACTCAGCAGTAGGAGCCCTAAGAATGTGGTGTATAGGAATTACGTCCCATCTTGAAAAATGCCTGATAGGAACAAATAATTAGAAATTAGACCTTGTCTGTAATGAATGGCAGTGCCTAAATATCAGTGAGATTCCTACAGGCTTCCTGATGACATGGTCTTGCTTAGCCAATGGCCTTTCTTTTTCTTCTTCACTTTCTTTCCCTTCCTTCTTTCCTTCCTTCCTTCTTCTCTCCCTCCCTCCCTCCTTCCCTCTCTCCCTCCCTCCCTTCCTTCCTTTCTTCCTTTTTTTAAGGCAGAGAGCCAGAGTTCCTTTCTTTCCTAGGATTGTCACCTTTATGTGGAAATCACATGTGACCTATTGTCTCTCTGTCTTCAGAGTGTTTGTCAGCTTTGTATCGCTGTGATAAAATGGCAGAGGTAACCAGATTAGTCAGAGGAACAATCTATTTGCTCTGATGTCCCTGCAGTTTCAATCTGTGGTCACTGGGCCTGTTGCATCGGCCTTTGGCAAGGCAGTGGCACACCCATGTGATGGAGGAGGTCTACTCACCACTCCTTGGCTAGGAAGTAGAAAGAATGAGGTTCAGTATCTCTTTCAGTGTTACATCTCCAGTCACCTAACTCCCAGTCATTCCCAGCTTCTAAAGGTTCCACCACAGCACAATAGCACCAAAGGCTGATGACCCATCCTTCAACAAACAGCCTCTGGGAACACTTAAGATCGAAACAGATGACTCCTGATGAATTCGAAGTTCTTTAGAAATCTGGAACGTGTCCATGGTGTTTTTAGCCTCTCCACTTAATCCCTTCTAGATTGCATTCTAGTTTGAACTAGGGTTGCCCCTGCCCTGGCCACTGAAAAGTAGCATGCTTCTTTACTATAGCTAGGTAAATAGTCACTTTATATGTGAGCAGTCTTAACTTTGCTATGTTTACATGTTTCTCAGTGTGCTATTAGCTTACTGTATGCTGCCATTACTATTAATTTAATTGAGTGATTTAGTTGCATACTGCTGTATCCTTGCCCAAGGGTGGGATCACTGCCTGCTCATTTTTCACTTCTTGAGAAAATAAGAGAAAAAAAGAAGAATGATGAAATATAAGATCTTTTCATTTAATGGTAAATGTCTAAAATCCATGACAGAAGCAAGCTTCACATGAACATTACTTTCGTCTTACTGAGTTTTTTGTACCAAAATGCCTTTCTCTCTCTCTCTCTCTCTCTCTCTCTCTCTCTCTCTCTCTCTCTCTCTCTCTGTTGTTTACTTTGTGTTTATATTAAATAACTATACTATAAATTAATGAAAATTTAGTTACAGAAAATATTAAGTACTTATTTGTTGCATGGATTTTCCCTAGCTAGAGTCCAAAAGCTACCCACCCTCTGAGAGCCAACTCTCTCCACTTCGTTCAGGCTCATAGAGAGGTTCAAATTAGCTTGGTCAGATGGTGGTGATCTTGGGAGGTCTGGAGCACAGGTGTGGAGCAATAGTCTGCACTGCCTGTTCCTTAAGTGCATCTGCTCAAAAGTGGGGTAACAGCTGCAGGTGGGTTGGACGTGTGGGCACTTGTGAGCTAGAAGAGAATGGGGTTCTAAGCTCTTCCAGTGTCCCACGTTTTTCTGTTACCAACAGGCAAACTAGTAAACATAAAAGATGCTAAAGTTGTGCAAGCCCAAACCAAGCCTAATTCCTATGTGAACAGGGCAGGAAGGCACATATAGTTCCACTCCTACAAGAGGAACTATAGGCAATTCCTCTCTGCTAAGAGAAGAAGGTACAGTGTTCTCTAAATTGATAAACTGATCATATTGAAGTGGGAAGCCATACATCCAAGAATATTTGTGCTGCACAATTGGCCTTGTTGGGGGTGGGGATAAAGCCACAAAGTTGGGTGGGAAGGGAATGGGGAATCTGTGAAAAGGTGGGGGAGGAGGGGAGAAATGTGATTAAATTATGTACAAAATTCTCAAATAATAAAATGCTAAAAAATAAAGTAGAAAGAAAATCACCTTATTTCAGATATGAAGACGAAGGCAGACTCTCATTTAGACTCTGAAAATGAAGACTACAAAGTGTATAGGAAGAAAAGGCTGGAACTTACCTGGGGCTGTGTTTGTTTGTATTGATTGATTCCTATTCCTAGCTGGCTGAAATGAAGTTAGGAATTAATTAAGCTTTGATTTAGAGGGAGTTTGGTTTCAGGTATTATGTGCTGGCCTTGCTTCAAGTAAAGGAAGCAAATTGGGGGCATAAGCTTTTAAAAAGGTCTTCAGTATTTTAGGATGAAAAAAAACTGAACCATTATAATTGCTGATTGGCAAAATTTTAAAGAAATGCATTAATTATCGACTATGTTGACTGAGTTGAAATGGCTTCCTTGGTAAAAATAAAGAAACTAGGGGCAGACCAATGTCAGCTTTGCATGTAGCTGTTACTTCAACAATATAACAGCTCAAAAAATTATAAACAATAATAAATGACTTCCATATACTCAAAAATGATAGTACTTAAGGCCCAACATTTCTACATATTTTTGACTATTGTGAAGATTTAGTCTTGATGAGGTGGGAAAGAGATCATGTTTCAGAATTAAAGTTACAAGCTAGAAACAAGAAAATATATCTCAGCAGGACAAATATGACCCTGAAAATCTGATTTGGGGTAGCTGGAGAGATGGCTCAGTGGTTAAGAGCACTTGCTGCTCTTCTAGACTGAGGTTTGATTTCCAGTGCCCATGCCAGGTGACTCCACCCTCTTGCAACTCCAGTTCCAAGGATCAGACACCTGCTTATGGTCTCCAAAGGCACATGTATGCATGTCCACACACACATACACACACATACACACACACACACACACACACGTATAAATCAAACACAGAGAAAGAAACTCAAAGGCTGTAGGAATGACTTTAAGCAAGTCCTTATGGCTGTGGTCACTTACCTGCCTCCTGTATATAAAACAGAGAGAAAACAGCAGTTTTCAGTTTGTTGTGAGATTTATAGATAATGCATTCTGAATGTTCAAAGTACCAAAGGCCTACACCCCATGCAGGAAAGTCTGGTATTGGAGCTAACTTAGAGGTTTAGCATCAGGAAATATATGAAAATTCAAGCCATGTCAGTCACTGATGGCTGTCAATCTGATGTGAGAATTTTTTTCCACCTGATTTGATATATTTTTTATCTTAAGTAAGTAATGGTTGACGTGGGTTGGGATCAAATTATTGTAATTTTTATTTCAGTTGTACAGAAGTGAGAGGAAGGGACTTTGCGAGTCTCTTTGAAAATCTGGATTGTCCTAAGACAATCATTTCTCCGTTATTTCCATGGACTTTCTAATCTTGATAGTAGATTCCCCCCACCCATAGCGCTTTTCTGAATCTCCTCCCCAAAGAGGGCAAGCTTTCTGCCTTCTCTGGAATCAGAGCATCTTTCCCATCATTCTCATTTGCTAAGAGGCTGCAGGAAAGAATGGAATCATAAATACTGAAAAGAGTCCTTGTATTTGAAACTTCCATATTTTATTTAAAAACTTACTTATTGGATGGTTTTATGACAATTTGTTCTTCAAAGGATGATCAGCAACATCACAACCTTTATTGTAGCTGGAAAATTCTGCAGCCAAGGAACGGAGAGGAGCTGTTGGTGTAGACAGCTCTGTGCTAGCGAGAGTAGTCTCCACTGCCCATCCTGGCGCAAGGAGACTTTAAAACCTGATTACTTCAACATCCTTATTCAAAAATTCGATCTACCTTGTTTTCACCAGTTGGTGACTGGTTTCCATGGAAATGGAAATGGAATAAGCATTTCTTGTTTTAGATTCTCAGCTGTCCCATGCCAACTGAGAGCTGTAAATGCCATTTGGTTAACAGCAAGGATCCAAAATTCTTCCATTTTAAAGTGGCAAGGGGAGGGGGAAAGAAAAGGCTTGCCAAGTCCTTGCACTTCCCTCTCTTTGAGAATAATACCACTTTATGATCGCCTGAGCCATTGACTGATGACTATCAGACACACACCAAGTTTAAGATGTCCCTCCTGGGGAATCAGTCCTGATCCTCTTCCACCCTTCACACTGCAGCTCCAATGGCATGGATGGTCTTCCTGGCTCCCCACCTGCTGTGCCTGGGGTGGGCAGCGGACCTGAGGATGATCAAAACGTTGAAAGGAGACAGTTTAATGATCTCCGTGATCCAACCTGAGGGGGAAAATGTCTTATTAACGGAAGTTGGGGGGGACTGGAAAAACTCTTCGCTTTTGGTAGAATGCTGGTTGATTTGTCGTCAGGATTTTCCATGTCTGAGATCACTGTTCATAACCACTGTATTTCCTAGAACTCTTCAATCAAATAGAATGTAGAAAGCTAGAAATAAATGCTTTAACATGAGACGGTGAAGCATCAAAACAATTAGACTTTCGTCTTGCTTTGTGACTCATTAAGAGGTGATTCAGTATGAATACTGTAATAAAACTGTATTAGCATCAATGTATGCATTTGCTTTCAAATTTGTTTACATACTAGATTGGAAAGTAAAGCAAGCCTAGTTTTTAAGTATACCAAGTGCATGTCTGTGAACACACAGCTTCTCATGGAAGTTATAAAGGAGTTTCTCCAAGTCTCCATGTCTTCCCTTAATGAGGAAAACTAAATATGATTGCTTTCAACCTCTGATTTTCTCTCTGTCCTTCAAGTCTGCTCTCACACCTAGCCAATCAAGCAGTGTGTCAAGCAAGATGCTTACTGTTAGATGGAGTAAACTACAGGAGAACTCGGGGGGAGATCTTAATGGTGCTGGGCATAGCCCTTAGGGCCTGGTGTTTTTCATTGTCATGTTATGTTTATGGGAAGTATTACACTGAAGGCTGCTTTGGTGCAGACAGTTCATGCCTACTAGTGACTGGCAAAAGAAGCATTTAGGGTGCAGCCAGAGACTTGCATAGAATGTCTCATGCCGGTCAAGGGAGGAAGCCAATTCTTATCCCATAAGTATTGTTTTGTTCATCATTGTTCCTAGCTGTTTAAGGGAGAATAACAAGTTGCAGATCTTAAGTCACAAGTTGTCTGGTTTGGAGAGCCATTGCGGGAATGAATGTTTGTAATATGGTCAGCACCACGTCTAATCAAAGTGGTCGAGCTAATCCCTGCCTAGGGCAATCCACAGGTTGATCTGGCCAGTGGTGGATCCCACCTCTGAGAGGAGAGCAGTGACTGATTCATTTAGCACCTACTCTGAGAAGTTACTTTGATCCAGCAGAAGTGATCTGCTGTCAGCATTTGATCCAATCACTGATTAGATCCATTCTGTGGTTAACCTAGTGGTGATTCATTCCTTACGTAGGCTAATTGGAACTTTGATGTGATCAATAATTGATCCTCCCAGGGCAGGATCCAAATCAACATTTTTTTCAATCAATAGCTGATCCAATCTAATTAAAGTCAACCTTTGATCCAATCATTGACTGATGCAAAAGGAATCCCCTGAAAGCGAGGCCAAGAGCTTATTTAAATGAGTAAGCAGCAGTTTATTTGAGCAATGAGAGTGAGATTATGAAACTGCACGTGATATATTATCTAACAGCACGTAGTCATCATCACCCTTACGTCAGGCAGAAATGAATCACACTTGTAGTTTTTCTGAAATATCATGAAATGTGAATTTTAATAGGGGTCACAAGTAGATTCAGTTTGTAAAACTCTATCGACTGTTCCAAGGAGCATCTGGAATTGTTTTATTGACAGGGCCTTCTCAAGGCCAAGGTCACTGTGCCATCTTTGTGGATTACCCTCTTCTTGTTTTTACCAAGCTCTCTTCTGAATCCGCTTTCATCATAGCTTTGTGTGTGGTTTAGCAAGCACTGTTGTCCATGTTCTGTGAATGTTCATTAAGCAATTTGATTGGCTTGCTTGGCCTCCTATTGTTTATATGTTCACAAAGATGTAAAGTTCCCTGCTGGGAAGGAAAGGGATGCTAGAGTCCGCGTTGACTTCCCATGTGAATTTTCTTTTCTGTTCTTTCAATTTTGCCCCCAATACAGAGAAAAGTCTCAAATCGCCATCACTTTGTTCTGGCCCTGACAAGTTTGGACAAGCTAGGGGACCCATTTTTATTCCAACTTGAATACTTTGTGTTTTATTGTTGTGGAAACCTTAGGACTTGGTTTCAGGAGATCTGAATTTAAGAACTTTCAATACAAGTTAGCTGTATTCACTTGGGATACTGGCTTAAGCAATAAAAATCAGTTTTGTACCTATAATTTGGACATAAAATACATGTAATACAAGATCATTTGGGAAGCAAAATAGAATTAAATATAAGGACGTATAAAAAACAACCCGATAAGTAATATTTAAAGGATTTTTACTAATCTCCTTGAGTTTTGTATCTAAATGTATATTGTATTATACATTCTATGTGTGTGTCTGTGTGTATGTCTATGTATGTGTGTGTCTATCTGTGTTTATGTCTATCTGTGTATGTGTATGTGATATGCATGCAGGTTTAGGGGAGGGAGGTGTGCACAGTTATGCAAGGTTACAGAGATCAAAATAGGTATTCTCTATCACTCTCCAGCAATTCTCTTGAGGCAGGGTTTTTCTACCTGGGCCTCCAGTGTTCTCTATGAGACTGAAAGCCAACAAGCCCAGAGATTCTACAGTCTCCCGTAACCACAGAGCTGCCGTATAGGCGGGCACTGTCACCACCGGACTTGGTAAATGGTTGAGGGATCTGAACTCAGCCCTCATGGTTGGGTGCTGGTGCTCTTAACTATTGAGCTCCCTCTCCAGTCCCAGACACTGATATTTCCTGGATGAGAATGGCATTTACTGAAGGTATTAAGCTGTGTAAAACTGTCTTCAGTATTAATAAAAGAGGCAAAAAAGGTAGAAGCATGTGTGGTTTCAGACCCTAGGAAGACTAATTTCATCATGCCTAGAAAACAGAGTTTAATTCAAAAGAACTGGGAGGTCATCTAGCTGAGAATTATTTTCACATTTTCAGAAGGAAAAACGAAAGAAAAAAAAGTGCCAAAGCCTCATGCTGCCTCATAAAGTCAGGGTCATTACAGACAGTGTTTATCAGTTCATGTCCTTGCACTCATGCAAATACCATCATAATAAAAGTCTATCCCATTTGTTATTTTAACACAAAGTGTACTGTGTGGTATATACATTAAATTGTCAAATTGACAATTAGGATTTTTGTTTAAAGGAGGTTTGTCCTACTTGTTGGGTTAGTACTGCTGCAATGTTTAAAAAAAAGAAAAAACTTCTTGTATATGTGAAGATGTCATGAAGTTTGCAGAGGGAACCAGAGCTGTAATTGGCAAATCGGGGCTGGTACTCTCTTGGTGTCACTAAGCTGAAATGTTTGCATGATGGGTGAGTAGATATAAGACACTGGAATTTTTCTTTCTTTCTTTTTTCTTTTTAGCTGTGCTTTAACTTTCTTCCAGACTCCAAGATGACTCTGGTACTCCTCAGACCTGAAGAGTCTGGCAGAAGGAATTTGATCACCCTAAGAGAGCACTGAGACCACAACTCAGTGCTACTGTTACCTGCATTTCGGGTAAATGGGAATATGCCATAGTCACAGATTTTCATTATTATTCCTTGGAAAGTAAGACTCCCATCTTCAGTAGTTTGATAGTTTGTCTGTGATCAGGAAGCAGTCCCCATCCAAGTGAGCTCAGACATTTATAATGCCACCTTTCTCC
Organism: Myodes glareolus; assembly: GCF_982192425.1. Lineage (NCBI taxonomy): Eukaryota > Metazoa > Chordata > Mammalia > Rodentia > Cricetidae > Myodes > Myodes glareolus. Next base: position 44,372,194 of record NC_142032.1, read on the forward strand.
ACCACCTCTTAACAGATTTTGAACAAATGTTTTTTAAACAATTTTATAGTAAGTATTGAATGAAATATTTTTTAAATATTGTAATAAAAGCTAATAGACGTGGCTCCGTGAAATATAGTGTTAAATGAATACAGTTGTGTACATTATTATTTAAGATTTCTTGGCCAAGAAAATTTATTGACATTACATCATATCTCGTGTGTTATTCTTGCCTGGTGTGGGAGAATTGTCTGTATTCTGTTAATCATGTTCTAAAAAGCCACTGATTGGCTGATAGTCAGGCAGGAAGTATAGTTGGGAAAACCAGACAGAAAGTAGAGGCAGATCAGAGAGAACAGGAGTATTCTGGAAAGAAGGAAGCTCTTTTCGCAGTCCTGTCCAGATCACTGAAAAATCAGGATGTGACCTGCCCTGCTGAACAAGGTACTGAACCATGTGGTTAACATAGATAAGAATAATGGGTTAATATAAGCTACAAGAGCTAATAAGAAGCCTGAGCTAATGGGCCAATCACTTTATAACTTATGTATATTCTCTGTGTGATTTTCTTTAGGACTTGCCGGCTGTGGGAACTGGCCAAGACAGAAACCCCCACAAGTCGGCCCTCATGCTACATTTGCTTTAAATCCTTAGTGATAAACACACCCTTCAGTACTTGGTTGATTCTTACTACCGATTTGGAAAAATTATTTAGACTGACGTCATGGGAGTAGCTTCATTTGTTTCAGTTAAGTCATTACAGCAATAGCCATTAAATGCTCACAGTATACAGGTAAACGTAGAATATTGTCTATTCTGACACTCTAGCACCCCAGTGTATTGTTTTGCTACTTAAGACATATTTATATAATATTACTTTCTGTGAACACTTGAAGAAAAGGAAATACACAGAAAAAAAGCAGAAAGGAATGAAAATCATAATTTGATGCAAGCCGTTTTTCTTTCCTTACCACTGTGGGCCTTTTTCCAGTCTCCTGGCATATACATTCAGTATACACCTCATACTTCATGCATTACTGAGTCCTAATTAGGAAATTTTCTTCTAATTATGATAACGTGAAATTATAGGAAAATCAGTCTAGGTGGCAAAGGGGAAGCCGTTCAGTCTGCATACTGAGCATGTTCATGGGCACCAGCCCCAAACCAGAACCACTGAAGCAGAAACTCTTAGAGTGCTTTGCCCCAAGCCTTGATTAGCATGTACAGCAATACTTGATAATTATTTGCATAAACCTAGCAACACTATGCCACTGGTCTTAGGTTCAGTTAGTCAAACTCATAGAGCTCATTAGGCTCCAAAGGAACATTTTTCCTGTTTTCTTAGAATAGACAAATAGCTTGCTAGTCTGGCAGTCTTTCTTTTTCTTTAATGTGTGTGAGCACAGTGTGCGTGTGTGTGTGTGTGTGTGTGTGTGTGTGCATGCCTGCGCACACATGCATGTGTACATGCTGTATGCACATGTGTGGGGATGCATGTAGAAGCCAGAAATTGCAGTTGGATATCTTCCTCAGCTGCTTATCCACCTTATTTATTTCACAGGATTTCTCACTGGCCCTGGGGCTCACTGACTCAGCTAGACTGGATAAGAATCCTCAGAGCTCCTCCTGTTTCCCACCTTCCTAGCATTGGGGTAGCAGACTCCATTTTCGAGCATAGTGCCTCTTCTGTGGGTACTGGGGATCCAAACTGGAGTCCTCATGCTTATGTCTCTAGCACTTTACCACCTGAGACCTCTCCCAGCCCCTGAGCACAGTAGTAACTTCTAGCCTCTCTTAGGCTAGCCCCTAAACCCTTAGCCACCCCGAAACCTTGTAACCCCCCCCAGTCTACTAGCCCCTCTAGTCCCCCAGTCCTCCCTAACGCCTCTAGGCTCTCAGTTATTTTCTCCTTCAATACTGTACTACCACTGGCTGTCAGGTGACACTTGGGCATGAGAATCATGTTGCTTAGGGAAAAGGTATATGAAATACATAGCTTCCCTGGACATGCAAGGAAGGGGTCATTCCATTTCCTGAGTCAAGTCTCAGAAGGTCAAAACAGAAGCTTATATGTTTACTGTCCTGGCCCCAAAACTCCCAGTTCACAATAATTCAAGCAACCATTGGTGTTACTTTGGTTTTTGAGATGGGCCCTTGCTATAAGCCTAGGTTGGCCTTGAACTTGGTTTCCTGTCTCAGCCATTCATATGCTGCGATTATAGCCATATACTACTACAACAGCATTCGGTTTTTTTTTTATTTTTAGACCATATTTGCTAATTAGTATCCCCCTTTCATCAGCTATCAGGCAAAACAGCTAGAAAGTTCAGCCACAGTAACTTTTCATAGATAAAGACAAAAGGTTCTGTTAATCACATGTGGAGATGCTCCTACACCAAAATTATGAGCCTCAGATTACTCAGTTCCATAGGTTCTAAGCTTTTGAAACAAGACTTAACTGTAGATAGGACATATCCAGTCCCATAGCCATTCAATCTCAAAGAAACATGCTGAGGCTTATATTAATTATAAACTGTTTGACCTATTAGATCAGGCTTATTATTAAGTAGCTCTTACAACTTAAACTAACCCTTAATTCTTGTCTATGTGTAGCCATATGGCTTGGTACCTTTTATCAGTGAGGCATTCTCATTTTGCTTCCTCTGTGTCTGGCTGGTGATTGTGTTTCTGCCTTTCCTTTTCCCAGAATACTCTTAGTCTGGTTGTCCCACCTATACTTCCTGCCTGGCTACAGGCCAATCAATGTTTCATTAAACCAATACAAGTGACAAATCTTTACAGTGTATGAAAGCATTATCCCACCGCCTTGTTAAACATTACAGAAGAAGACAGGAGAAAATGAAGGAGGAAGGGAGAGGCTAATATTGTTCAATAAAACATCTTTGGGGAAGTGCTTTGGCAATTTCCAACAAAGGATTATAGGCACATTATGGTTTACTTGAAGAAGGTGTTAGAATTGAGTGTGGAGGTGTATGTATACTTGTGATTTCACATTCGGAAGACTGAGGCAAGAAGATTGTGAGCTCAAATCTAGCTTAAGTTACATTATGAGTTCTGGATCTTCCTGGGCTACAGAATGAAGCTGTTTCAAACAAAACAAAAGGGGGGACAAAAAAGAGAGAAAGTATGGGGAGAAGCAAGTTTTCCTTTCTGTTTTCTTGGATTGGAGACAATGTTTATTTCTGTAACATGGACAAATAGCCAGGCGATAAAACTCAGCATTCTCTTAGACCTTCCAAGGGAAAACTGGACCCTCCAGATCTATGTTAGTGAACTTTTAAAAGAAACCACTTGATACTTAAGTCACAGAGAACAGATCCAAAATGAATCAGCAGGAATGAGTAATTTCTGTCTGTTCATAGTCAGAAGGTACGGTACATGAAACAATTTCTCAGTCCTCTGTGTATGGTAGAAAATGATATTAAGTTGTTTCTAACACTCTCTTTACATGGAATAAAAGCTAGTAGATTGGTGTGTAAGAACACCAGTCTGGTAAGGGCTTCGGAGAGCTTGGAGAACAGGGCTTTAGACTCCTCCTAGCCTCTGAGAGAGGGAACAGCATCAAGGAGTCAATGGGAGGTGTAGGTAAGCATGAGCCATTTCATAGAAACCAACCTAAGTACCACATGGAAAACTAATCCTTTAAAGCCAAGGAGGGAACCAAAACCAGAACAGGTGCAGGCCTGGAATATTAAACAGAATGCCAAGTCAAGGGCCTGCTCACCTGTCCTGATTAAAACATTAGTGTAAAGATTGCAGGGGTTAGTGGGGAGCAAAGGTAGATAAGAAAGAGACCAGCTGTCCTTCTCGGTGTCAGCACTGCATGTACACACCCATGTGTGCCTGTGTGGGGGTTTTGTTATATTTTATCATTCCACTGAAACATGTTTGCGGGAAAGAAAGACAGAAGTGCAGCAAAAAAAAAAAAAATATCGGCTTTCTGATGAACAAAATATTTTTTTTTATTCTTTAGATGTGGGTTAGGATAAGTTTTTATGTTCTTTCGGTTAACAAAAAGAATGAATTGCTTTTGTGAGCTATGGTGGATAGAGGGAGGAAAGGGAAATGCCGTAAATCTAGGCATATGATGTAAGATAATGTGGCAGTCAAAAAAAATAATACAGTCAAATATTCTTTTCATCTGTGTTACAAAGCATCGGCTGCAGTCAGAGAATAGGATCATGGGCAAACAAATGATAAAATTTTGGTCTCCATTCAGAATCTGAGGAACGTGATCCCAGAGGTCAGGGTTGGTCGAGTCCTGAAAAGCCATAGTAACATACTCAGTACACTCCGGGCTACTCTTTGTCCTCCTGTTTCATACCTTCCATTCACCATCTGTCAAGATAATCATTCCCATTTGTAAAGTAAGAGAAATCCTGTCTGTGTTGCCTACTTGGTGAGTTTCGTGTGGCATTCAGAATGAGTACAATATAACTCTAGTATTATCACATATGACAACAAAAGTCAAGAACAGCACTTTTGAACTGTTTGTTGGAGAACATACCCCTATAGCTTAGTGTCTCATCCCCAGCTAAGAAGGCTTTTTTGAAATACACGCATTATTTTCTCTAGATTTATTATACAGAACGAATATCCTCAAGAAAGAATAGGCATGTCAGATGTTAAGCCAGAAGAGCATTGGTGGCGACTGGCAGAATTCATGGAGAGCTGGAGATGCATGGCAGGAGAGGAAGGAAGACAGGAGTCATTTAGTCACGTGCCTTTGATGACTTCCTACACGTGTAACTCTCCTCCGTGAGACGGGATGGCAGGTGCCAAGGAAAAGCTCCACATACATCCTGATCTATGGTTCATTGCTGAGCCTACTCACGTCTGTAGATCTGTGAAAGCTTGAACAAGTTAGGATTCTAACCCGAGTGACTCCCATGGAGGGAATGGATCTCACTCAACAGTGTGCTGAATGGACAGGGCATGAGGGGAGGTAGGGGTGACTGCTTCTAATCACATCTTGCACGGCACAGCCTTGTACACCCACTTCACCTCGTTTTATGTGTTCACAATATATAGACATTAATTAGCAGATGCCCTCGTGTGAGTTTCCAACCTTTCAGTAAACAACCCAGTAGAAATGTCTTTGAGCCCTTTAATTACAGTGAATCTTTGTAAAGAATTGAGTGAAGTAAATGATAAAGCTTGGTAAGAAAGAGAAGTAGACCAAAGGTTAATATGCCTTTCATGTCAAGACTATTTTGAGTTTAATCTCCTTACTGAGGGAGAATTATATAGCAAGATGTTTCATACTTTACAGGACCCTGAAAATATTGCAGATGAATGATGCATTGAGAAGCACCTTTAAAGTGTTAGTGTGGCCATGTTCAATTCATGTTTTAGTGTCCATTTTCTTTTAAGTCAATGATCTACAGATCCATTGTAATGCGTGGGACTGGGTTTTCAGAAGCTTCACAGGCAGGATTATAATAGGGGCTGATTTCTAAGGAGTTCCCACTGCATGGGCCTTGGAGGAAAGTTCTGCTCAAGGTGTCCTCCATGTTACAGTGTAATGCTGAGTGTATTTTCTAGACTAACGTTTCTTTCACTCTACTAAAAGCACTCTGACACACATATTCTGCTTTTTGAACCAAACTACATCTGACAAACAGACTTGTGTTTCTGGCTTCAGTGTTTAACTGACATGGCATTATCCATGCTGCCCGCCCTGTTCTTTTCTGAGACTTGCTCACACACTTGAACTTCAAACCAGGCATTATGATCATTATGTCCCTATGATTTATTGTAAGTTCATGTCAAAATACTGAGTCAAAGATGTAAGAGTAAAGCGATCACTGGCATTTTGTGGGGTAGCAGTAATTGTCACCCGAAGCTCGTAGGATATTCAAAGGTGGTTTAGCTGGGGATTTGCACTCTCGGGGACATTATGCTATGCTGTATTATCTGACTTATGTTTCCAGCGTGAGCCAGCAGGAGAAAGGGCATTCGCCGCCAATAATTTTACCATTCCATAAAAATGGTTTATATTTTACTATGAAGAACAATAAAAAGAAGTTTTTGCAAGGAACTTTTTGTTCTTAGGAAATATCAATCGAGAGCATGTGCTGTGCATTAAAGATGTGTGCAATTGGTGCCGACCTCTGGGGCATTTGAGGAATGCAGAACCAAGCTAATTAGTCCATTCTCAATGGTGCAGGGAAACAGACGTTCAATATTCTATCTCCTAGTACAGCGTCTCCACAGTTCCCAGGGAAGTCCTAAAGAATCTTTTGTGGGTGACAAAGCTAGTGGACACCATGAGAATACAAATACATAAGACTGACGAGGCACATGCTTGTCTCGGTTGAGCAAGCAGCTCTAGCCCAGATGGGAGACATATTTCAGAAGACCCAGAGAGGGCAGACAAAGATGGGACATAGTTTAATGGGCAAGAACATGAACTCTTGTGTAAAGTGGAACCTTAAGGCACTGTCTTCATCACCGTAACAGGGGAAAGCACTATAAACCTTGAACCAGATGGTTTGTTGGACTTTCTCAACTAGGTAGCAGGTAGCACAAGAAAATAAGTATTTATTGTATATTTGCTATTATTATTTAATATTTTTATTATTATATATTATGGTATATAATCTAGCTTTTAAGAATTCCAAGTACTAACAGTGCTCAGAATCAGACCTGTAATTCATACTGCTTGGGTTGGTTCACCACCAGATAGCTGTAGAAACAGATTTAAATTTTCTTTGAAGAAACGAGCTTTCCCCATGAGCCTCAGTGGATACACAAAGATAAAGTACGAACAGTGTGGCTCCCATTGGTGGAACATTCACATCTGGAAAATGACACCCCCCCCAAAAAAACCACTTAGCAACAGGCATGATAACTTAGTTGGATTTCTGTATTTTGTAATTCTTGTATTTAATTCATATGTGTAAAGAAAGGGATATCAAAAGGTGTTACAAAAAGGAGATTATCAGAATCATCTAAATATATTATACTTTAAAAAACAAAATGAACTTTAAAAAATAAAGCAGAAATTGAAATGAATCCACTTTGAATGAATTAAATAACAGATTTGGCATAGCTGAAGATAGGATGGGAGGAACAGAAAACTGACAGAGATTTGCAAGATGCAGTATACAAAGAGAGAACTGTGAGGTCTCAGAGGTTAGCCACTAAAATTATATATATATATATATATATATATATATATATATATATATATATATATATATATATATATTTCATTGAGCCTAAAAGGGGAAAGTGGGGAGGATGAGGACAAGACAGATTTTAGAGATAATAGCAAGGAACTCTGCAGAATTAGATAATTAGATACTGCTAGTGTAAGAATTCTACAGAATATTTTCTAAGATATTTCTAAGAAAAATCTGCAAAGATATTGTATAGACCCGTGACTTCCTACCTGAAACAATAGCCAGGGGAAGACAGCGGGCTGACACCTCTGTGAGGTGGTGGTTGTCCAGAATTATTGGACAGCTTAATTGCTTTCATTAACAAGTCACTTTTCTGGAGCCAACAAAAAACTCTGAGTAGGACATCAAAGATGCTAGACGAGTCCAAACTGCAAAGGGAAGTCGAGCAAAGAATGCAGTTGTAACTCTAGGCAAACACTGTGCAGTTTAGTAACAGCAATGTAGTTTCTGGGGGTTAAAACAAAATCCAAAGCGCGTTGCTCATCGTGTGTGTCAGATATGAGCAGGAGACATGGGCAACCCAAGCAAGAGGCTCTGAAGTGTGTGCTGTTCATGTAAAGAAGAAAATGGTACTAATGACTGTATATATCCTGTTGTTCAGTTTCTATGGCTGATTTCATAGGACTCTCACATGGTAAGAGAATGTTCTAACACAGTGAAAATAACAGCACTGGCCGTGAATGTGTCAATGAGCAGTTTCTCTAAATGGGCTTTCGTCTAGTGAAAGATATCTTTGTTTTATTTTACTTAAAACAGTGTCTCAAGTTTGCACTCCCACTAGCAATGGAGGGGCATTCCCCGTGCTCCTCTACCTCTCCAGCATGAGTTGTCATTTGTACTTTTGATCTTAGCCATTCTGACAGATGTAAGATGGAATCTCAGAATTGTTTTGATTTGCATTTCCATGATGACTCAGGATGTTGAACATCTCTTTAAGTGTTTCTCTGCCATTTGAGATTCTTATGTTGAGAATTCTCTGTTTAGATCTGTACACCATTTTAAGTTGAATTATGTGGTATTTTGATATCCAGTTTCTTGAGTTCTTTATATATTTTAGCGATCAGCCCGCTATCAGATGTAAAGTTGGGGAAGATCTTTTCCCAATCTGTAGGCTGCTGTTTTGTCTTATTGGCTGTGTCCTTTATCTTACAGAAGTTTTTCAGTTTCATTTATTAATAGGTCCCATTTATTAATTGTCAATCTTAGTGTCTGTGCTACTGGTGTTATATTAAGGAAGTTGTCTCCTGTGTCAATGGGTTCAAGGCTATGTCCCACTTTCTCTTTTACCTGGTTTTATCTTGTAACTGGGTTTATGCTGAGGTTTTTATCCACTCAGATTTGAGTTTTGTGTTTGGTGACAGATATGAATCTGTTTGCATTCTTCTACATGTCGCTGTCCAGTTATGTCAGCATCATTTGTTGAAGATGCTTTCTTTTCTCTATTGTATAGTTTTGGCTTCTTTGTCAAAAATCAAGGGTTCATAGGTGTGTGGATTGGAAATCAATATCAAAGTTTCTCAGAAAATTGAGAATCAGTGTACCTCAAGACCCAGTGATACCACTCAGGCGTATACCCAAAGGATGTTCCATCATACCGCAAGGACTCTTGCTCAACTGTGTTCACTGTCATTGAACTTTATTTGTAGGATTGCCAGTCCGCAAATAATGGCATGGAGCTTATTGTTCATTATGAAAGCTTGGCCTTTAGCTTAGGCTTGTTTCTAACTAGCTCTTATAACTTAATTAACACATATTTTTAATCTATATTCTGCCATGTGGCTTTTTACATCTCCTCAGTACAGCATGTTCAACTTGCTTCGAGTCCGCTGGCAAAAATTCCTGTGCCTAGATTCATCTCCTCTTTCTCTCTCTGGAAATCCTGCCTATCCTCTCCTGGCTAGCTATTTGTTGGCCATTCAGCCCTTTATTAAACCAATCAGAAGACACCTTGTCAAAGATACATCTTCACGGTGTACAAAAAGATTATCCCTCAACAGTTCATAACAGCTTTATTTGTAGTAGCCAGAACGTGGAAGCAACCTACATGCCCCTTAAGCAAAGAATGGATAAAGAAAATGTGGTACATTTATACAATGGAGCATTACTTAGCTTTTAAAAACAATGACATCAGGAAATTTGAAATCAAATGGATGGAACTAAAAAAAAATCATTCTGAGTGAGGTAACCCAGACTCAGAAAGACAAGCATGTTATGTCCTCACTCATGAGTAGATATTTGCTTGTAAATAAAGGACAACCATGCTATAGTCCACAGAGGCTAGACAACAAGGAGGCCCAAGGGTGAACTCATGGATTTTCCCTTGGAAGGGGAAATAGAGAAAGATTTCCTGGTTTTACTGTGGGTGGGTGAGAATGGAAACTTGAGGGATCAGGTTGGGGGATGGGTGGAAGGGGAGAATACTGAGAGAGAAACTACTGGAAAGAAGGGTTTATGGAGTATGGTAGAAGCCTGATCCAAGGGAAGCTTCCACTATGAGGATGAACCCGGCTAAGATTCCTGGCAGCAATGGATGCATAACCTGAACTGCCATTCCTATGAGAAGATTGGTGACGACCCCACTGGTTATAGGGGAGCCTACTGATGAAGGTAGATGTTGGAACCCAAGGACAAATATGGGGCCAACCTCAGGGAATTTTGCTGAGGAGAGGAAGGAGGGATTGTAGGAGCCAGAGGAGTCAGGGACATCAAAGGAAAGCCCATAGAAACTGCTAGACTGGCCCATGGGATGTGGCAGGGCGTGATCAATCGATAATTTACCAGGCCAACTCAATACAAAAAGATTTAGCTTTTAATAAAAGGGGAAAACTTACACGACCAGAGATCCCACGAACACCAGACGAGCAGGGAACCAAAAAGAAAAAGTGGCAAGGCACTTGAATCTTTTATTTGTTTTGTGTGGCCTGAGGGGGACACACCTTAAGCAGAATGTGATTGGCTGAGATTCCCCATCAATGGGATTTCAAGGCTGAACCAACAGCCAGGAAGCCTGCGTGGCACCTACCTAGGCCATCTGTATATATGTGACAGTTGTGTGGCTTGGTCTGTTTGTGGGTCTCCTGGCAGTGAGAGCAGGACCTGTCCCTGGTGCTTTGGCTGGCTCTTGGGAGGATATTCCTCATGCTGGATTGCCTTTCCCAGCTTGAGTACTGGGTGTCTTATGGCAGTTTGATATGTCATGTTTTGCTGATGTCTATGGGAGGCCTGCCCCTTTCTGAGTGAATACTGAGGAGGGGTGGATTGATTTGATATGGGGGTAAGGGTTACGATGGGGAAGAGAGTGGGAGAAGAGGAGGGAGAGGAGGCAACTATCCAGATATAAAATAAATAATTTTTTAAAAATAGAAAATGTCTCGGTATGTAGACCAGACTGGCAACTTACTTAAAGATATCTACCTCACTCTTCCTCCCTAATACTGAGATTAAAGCCATGTGCTTCCATGCCACGCTAGTGAAAAATGTCATAACTACAGAAAAACTCTTCATTTTATGAAATGTAGCTAATCACATAAAATTCAAGTAAAGTAGTAAGTGATTTAAATAATTCAATTTTTTTCACTGTAGGAGCTACTGAGTATTATAACATAGACCTAAAATGTTCATTTCACAAAGAAGATTAATGATTTTGGGCTAAATTTAGCAAAATAGATAAAACTTCAATGAAGATTATAAATCCAAAATATTAAGCAGGCTTTAGACAGTGTACATATAGGAACAACTGGAGAATGTATATAGAATATGGGTTTCAGGCACAGAATATTTGCCGACACTGACTGTGGACTCCATTATTGTTTAACTCTGGCAAAATTTACTTTGTTAAAAAATTATACCCTTACATTGCAAGGTAATTAAGTGTTCAGAATGCTTTTTAAAATGACATATATGCACTTTAAAATATTAAAATTATATGTAATTCATGGGTCAATTGGTAAAAAGGACTGAATTATAGCATTCAGAATTAATTAATAATTGATATGATATAATATTTGCATAATGGACTCACCAAAAGAATTAGACATTTGAATTAGAATAACTTACAACTCAATATACTATTCAACAAGTACCCAACAAACACCCAAACTTAACAGTTCCTGGGCTTGAGGGAAAACTGTCAGTTGTGTTTGGAACTCACACAAGAAATAATTTTTTTTTAATACTTGAAAGTTTTTTTTAATAATTAAAGTGATATAACCCAGGCCTGAGATGGCTCAGCAAGTAAATGGACTTGGTGCACAAAACGGTAGACCTGAGTTCCAGCCCAGATAAGTACGTAAACATAGACGGACAAAAACAAGCCCACAGTTGGCCCTAGCCTCTCTACATGTGCTGTGGCACACATACCCCCCAACACTTGCGTATGCATAGCAAGCACACACGCAGAGCAAGCACACAAATATGTTATCAGGGAAGGATAACTATGAATCTGTCAAAATTAAATACTCAGCATGACAGCCTAAAATATCCTTCAATGAAAACAACACTTTTCAAATTTGGAAACGTTTTTACAACAGATATGACAGGAAATGCAGTGAGAACTTTGAACCAGGGCTTCTGAAAAGCTGTTCATGAAGCAAGAACAGTAGTGAATAAGTAGTTCCAATGATGGACAGTCAAGGTAAAGAACCAAAAATGAGATACTTTTTGTGTCATATGAGCAAAGAGACTGAGAAATTCATACCTAAGACTGCACAGATATTCCCTCCATTTTTAATAGTGACCTTCAGCTTTGCTATGATTTCTCCCTCCCTTTCTTTTCTCACTTTCTCTTTAGTACATGCATCACATGTGTACACTGTAGACATACTGGTATTTGGGAGTGTGTGTGTGTGTGTGTGTGTATGTGTGTGTATACGTGCACACACATGTGTGCGCACCAAAGGTAAATATTAAGTATTTTTATCCATATTTTTCCACATTGTTTTTTTTTTGAAGCCTCTCTCATTGGGTGAAGAATATATGGATTCTTCTAGAATATATAGCTGGCTAGCAAACTCCAGGGATCTGCCTCACAGGCACATGCTACTGTCATCGGTTTTTTTCCATGGGCACTGGGGACGAATTCAGGTCTTCGTGTATATGTAGCAAGCACTTTTCTACCTGAGTCATCTCCTCAACCCTACACCAGTACTGTTAAAGACACCTTTTCATGTACTTAGTTACATTTTTTTTGGCAGGTTGTTATCAGTTTCTGCCCACTGTACCCTTTGGTCCAGTAATACTACTTCTTGTAACCAACCTATCTTCAGTTGGTAAATGATATATATGCTCAAAATTGCTGATCACATCCTTGTTCATATTAGTAAAAACCTGGTAAAATTCTGTAATTAAAAGATATATTTTTAAAAAATTATAAATGCATATGGGTATCCATATAGCCAAATAAGTATATAATCACATATTATTTATACTGTCACATGAAGAATAATCCAGTGGTTAGTAGTCACTAATATGCCCAGATTAATATTGGTATAGAAATAGATGCATGATACAACTAAGTGAAAAGGGCAGCATGAATTATCTCTTTTAGCGAACATACCTCTATGCCTCTAAGTTGTTTACGTTTGGAGAGACAGTCATTACATCTCAACATCTAAGTAGTGCATAGCAGATTCAATAGAAAATAAATCAGAGTGGAGTAGAATTTTCAAGACTGAGAGCTGGTAACTGGGGAGCTGTCTTCCCTTCCCACAGATGTCTTCCGTCTCAAATGTCTCTAGGTGTTCTCATCTCGATAGTGAAGGCAGACATGGGCACCAGACATCGCATTCACACCGTAGAGAGAGCTGTCACCTCTCTTCCTCAGCCATGGCAGATGTTAGTCCTGTTGTAGTGTTTGTCCTCTGGTCTCGGTGGTGATGTAGCAATTGTCTCAATACTACATTCTAAGCCATGATGTGTTCTAAGCCATGACTTCTGAACGGTCGGTTCTTTATCCTTGAACCTCCTCTGCTGCTCTTGGACAAGGTGATGGAAGGTCTTTCAGGCAGAAGATGTTTGGTTTTTTTATTGGCATCATCTATTCATTGTGCACATTTTCTGGGGCTTATAAGTGCATTTTTATTCAAGTACATAATGTGTTTTGAGTGTATTCCCTCCATAAACCTTTCTTCCTCCCTTAAGTTCCCTTATATTTTCAGTCAGATATACAGGCATAGTTTTTATGCATGCATTTGCCATCTGTGATCCACAAATGAAAACAAGCAATAGTTGTCTTTTTGAGACTAATGATTTACTCTGCGTGACAATCTATGTGCCCATTTTCTTCCAATCAGTTCCTTTGTTATAGCCAGAAGATATTTCTGATCAAGGAGCATTGTTGTGGGAAGAAGTAATTATTTAAAAAAAAAAAGAACTTTTTCAACCCAACACTTCTTTTCTGATGACCACATTTTTAAGAACCATAAGGAAACAAAAAGGAACAAATGAACTAAGTCATGACATGCCTCAATGATATGCATACAGTTTCTTTAAAGCAATTATTAAGATATTTGTTTTATGCACTATCTTTGCAATTCAATAGTATATTACACTTTAGATAATAAATTTTAATTGGAATTACTTGATCTATATTTAAGTGTACAGTTTAAGAACAGATAATAATAATAATAGAAGAAGAAAAGATATGCATTTGAGAACAAGTTGGGGGACACAGGAAAAGTTGGAGGGAAGAGAGAGGGGAAGAAATTGGAAAATATAAATATAGTACTTATATATGAAATTCTCAGAAAACTAAAAAAAATTAAGTTAAAAAGAGCCAAAATAATATCTATATTTGTAACATGTCTTGTACCTGTATTTAAATTTATTCAGAATTTAATAAGATTAAAACTTGAGATGATATTTCTGTAGCCATGTGTTAGGTGTCTAATAGTTACGTGTGCCTGGTGGCTTACTAAAGAGTACAAACAGACCCACCAAGTCATATGGTTCAATTTCAGCCTTTAGGGTGGTTTTCTTCTTAGGTTAGAAAGATAGCAAAAATAATTCCTTTGGAATACAACTCAAAAATCACATAATGAAGTGCTAGCTCATTTGCCATAGTCAAGCTGAGTGCTGCTTGGGTAGGAAGTTCTCGAAACACCTACAGCTGGATACTTTCTTCACCGCTTTGGCAGTGAACGCCCAGAATTGGTGAGAACGGAGTATCTTACTTTAGAAACCGTGTCTATTCTACTGCAGGCATGGGACCCGCTGTGCTGGAGAAGTGGCAGCCGCTGCCAACAACTCTCACTGCACCGTTGGAATCGCTTTCAACGCCAAGATTGGAGGTATGGGACACTTCCAAGGACACACCCGGGAGCCAGGACGCTCTTGGCGAACTGCTTTTCAGGATCCTTTCCAAACTAGCAGTGGGCATCTCTTTGTGTGACAGAGCACAGCTGCTGCTGACTGCCCAGTGCCATGTGAGAGATGTTCAGTACAGTGGTGGACACTTGCCGCAAGACCCCAATATGTCACAAATACAGTGTTTCTAAATAATACTTGAACAAAAATATGTTTCCCAGTAGTGACTACAGAAATGTGATCCATTGATATACTAACTTGGAACTGATCTTGAGAACTAGCAATAGACATATCTAACCACAATATCTCTGTGGAAGAAGCATTTTCAGACAGGCTTAAAAAAAAAAAAACATGTTTGGTGCCTAAACTTTTAAAAGGTGCCTTTTAATTGTAACTGAAATGCTGAACGGTAAAAATCTCTTCTTAGAATCCCCTAATGTTCCCACGAGTCCAGATTATGTGTATTTGTGTGTGTGTGTGTGTGTGTGTGTGTGTGTGCGTGTGTGTGTGTGTGTGTGCGTGTGTGTATAGATAGATAGGCAGACAGACAGATATGCATCATGTTTGTGTTTTCTGTACATATATGTACATACATATATGCTTCATATAAATTCAAACAGCGGCACAGGTATGTTTATTATAAAGATCTAGCCAACGCAGAATTAATCAAAGTGCTGAAAAAGTAGACTCCAACTTTCCCACTTGTAATCATTGTTGTAAGCAACAGATGATTGCCACAGCCACACACAAATGGGAAGACAGCACTTTAATAGACTCTAGTGGCTTCATCATTAGGCCTAAAGATGTTCCCCTAGGTAGGCTAAAAAATATCAGATGACTGCGAACTTCAGCATCAAGGTGAGTACCAATGCCCTATTTGTTAGCAAATAGTTCTTCTAAAACTAAGAAGTTCCATTCCTAACCACAATAAGAGTGCAAAACATTGAGTGCAATAGTCGCCGCTCATCCAATACTCCCAGTGGCTTCCTAAAGCAGACAGCTCCCAGCCCTTGCTGTATATCGCCTTGCTATGTCTTATAAATTCTTGTGGTCATTGAGCATAGCAATTTGAGCATAGCAGATTGAGCATAGCAAGATGCTAACAAGGACCAATAAAATGGAACTGTTAGGCCAGGCGGTGGTGTCGCATGTCTTTACTCCCAACACTCAGGAGGCAGACACAAGCAAATCTCTGTGAGTTCGAGGCCAGCCTGGTCTAGGGAGAGAGTTCAGGATAGGCTCCAAGGCTACAGAGGAATCCTGTGTTGAAAAAATCAAAATAAATAAATAAATAAATGAAACAATTATAGCAAAATACAGTAAGAGGGGTTACTTGAAACATGAATTGTTCATTTTTAGAATTTCCCATGCCATATTTCTGGACCTTTGTTGATGATGGATGACTGATATCAGCAAAAACAAAGCTACAGTTGGAGGAACCATATGGAGCTGTGCTTAACGCAGGTTCCTAAGATTCTCTTGACTGCCAGCAGCCTCGAAATATGTCTGATTGCTTTATTTTCCTTCTTTCACCCTAAATTTCTTGGGTTCACAATTTGTTTCCCAATAAAGAGCTGCACTCAGGGACATCCACTCTGATAAGGGCAGAGGCTCTTCCTGAGGTGTGGTAAGAGTGTCACCCAGGAAGATCAGGTCCATGGGTACCTGGATACTACAACAGTCACCTCTCACATGTGAGCTTACATCCTGTATGGCTTTACATTCCCAGCACTGACTAACCCCGCCCTCTGACTGGTCATGAGGGAAGAAGTTAATAAACTCTGAACTCCCTCACAGCTGCTGGCCAAGCTTAACTTCCTTAAAAAGATGAATGTGTGGTGATGATTCAAAAATGTCCTAAGCAAGAATATTCTGAACTAGAGTTTGGCTCCTCAGACCCACGGCATAAAGTTTGTAGTGGAAAAAGAAAAGATGAAGCAGCCTTTAGCACTTAAACTTGACAAAATTATGTAATTCTTTATATATTTCAGTCAGGAAACTCATGCCCTTCTAAGGAAGATTGAACAGGCACATAAACTACATGACAGAAAACTCAAGTTCAGGTGTTATACCGAAGCTTTCACGTTCTCACCTGAATACTCTCATTGCTAAATTGGGGGACAGTTCTAGTGTCTGATTTAGAGCCCACTGTGCAGGAGGATACTTCTACATACAACCTAACAAGATGAAGTAGTATGTCTGCCTGTGCTCTGAAAGGTACATAGCAGCTTTAATGGGCATAATAATTGGAAACAAGTGATGGCCGTTCAGGACTCAGTCTGTGCAGAACATCATCCTAAGTTACCTGCTTCCTCAAAACAAACCACATGACTTTTCAGAGGACAGTTTACATTCCATAAGTTTTAAGGCATTTTCTCACAGTCTTTATCACTACCTAAGTTGATGACATACCTCTTCTCTCAGAATCTAAAAGTGGGGGATGGAGAGGTAGCTCACTCAGCAAAGTGTTCACTGCACCACACTTGAGAACTGAATTGTGTATCCTCAACACACATGCAAAGAATCAGGCACAGGAACATGGAACTGCAGACCTGGTACTGGGAAAGTGGAGACATTAGGCTCCTCAGAGCACATTGGCAGACCAGCGTAGCCAACCTTGTCAAATCTGTAATCTCTAGGTTCACTGAGAAGCCCTTCCTCAAAATTAAGGTATAAAGTGATGGAGGAATTCGTTCTACACGCACACATGCATGCATGCACGCACTCATGCCTACATTTACATGTGTAAGTACACACAACAACACCATAACACAAATAAGAAAAAGATCCCAAAGTGAAAGTATTCTGTAATAACCCAGAATTATATACAATTGTGAGTGTGTTAATTAAAAATATAAAAAGTAAAACTCTAGAGAGTTAACATGAGTAAGAATGCTATAGAAAAGACCCAATAGAGTATACACATGCATACATATACAGATATATGTAATATCTATATGTAAGCCTGTGTACATAATAATGTATAACTAAAAGGAGATTTATCAAATTTTCTTACATAATTGGAGGCTGGATAGTACCATATTGGCTATCAGGATCCCCAATAGCTGCTTAGTCGAAAAGGCTGGAAGTCTCACCATAGGGGAGACCAATAATGCCATAGTCTGAGGTCAAAGTGAGGACGGTCCCTGGAGAATGACAGGCATAAGTCCTGTTTAAAAGACTGCAGAAGCTAGAGTCCAAGACACAGACTCAGCCTCACCAGTAATAGAAATACAAGCTCAAGATTTGACTCGCTCACTTATGCAGGCCTATTCCTTCTAGTAATACATCCAAGCCCCCAGTTTGTTAGGAAGTCCAAGTCAAATTCAAGCTAGTTGGTCTCTCCCCACCGATTGCTCTGCCAGTCTTTGCAGGAGAGCCCATTGCAACCGTCCTCGGAAGTAGGTCTCGCTGATCTCACCAAGCAGCCAATTAGAATTACCTGAGGCCTAACAATCAAATACAATATCTTCAGAAATACTTGGGAAAGCAATATTGTTGGGTGTTAGAATATCCTAGGTCTTTTTTTTTTAAACTTTCTTTTTTTTAAAAAAAAAGATTTATTTATTATGTATACAACATCCTTTCCATGTATGCTTGTATGTCAGATGAGGGCACCAGATCTCGTTACAGATGGCCGTGAGCCACCATGTGGTTGCTCGGAATTGAACTCAGGACCTGTGGAAGAGCAGTCAGTGCTCTTAACCTCTGAACCATCTCTCCAGACCCCTATCCTAGGTCTTTATATCCATATTTTTCATAAGAATATTAAAGGACATAAGAACTTTTAAGTCGTATCTATTGTGTTTTATTTAAATTGCTTCAGACTGACTTAACATGTGGTTTTTAAATGAAGAAAATGAGCTAGAATGTATATAACAACATACATATTCTTGTTCAGTGTTTCTATTTTTCTTAACTTTTTTTAAGAAAAGAAAAGCACAGCGATACTGTTTTCTCAAACAAAAAAAAAATAGTTTGGTTTTCCTGACAGTAATCAACTCAGGCCTCATAGTATCTAAGATAGCCTACACTGGAGTCTTATGTTTAAATCTGCATCTTGGTAACCAGTTAAAAACTTGAAATCCTGCTGAGAAAGCAAAACTCTCTTTAAAAGCAAATTAGTCCTGTGGAAGTATAATTTTAAAATAAGGGGCTGGAGCTAAGGCTCAGTGGTTAAGAGCCAGTGCTCGGAGGGACCCCAAGGTTGATTCCCAGGACCCACTTGGTGACTCAGTAATGATCTGCAAACTCTCGCTCCAGGGGATCTGACACCCTCTTCTGGCTACCAGGGATGCATGCACAAGGTATACATGCAGGCAAGACACTCGCAACCATAAAATAAATAATAAAGCTTTTTAAAGTTAAAACAATACAAGTCTCAGTGATGATATTTAGTATAAGCTAGTTTTGCTTTTAATAAATTATTAAATGTTATGCTATTGCTGTAAGTTGCCAAAATAAAGAATAAAAAGGAAAAGTTGGCATTTGGCATATAATTTATGCCTTGCTATATTAGTGATTAGTTTTGAAAAAATAAGGTTAATGCTTGATTTCTCTCTGATAGGAATGAGCTTAAATGACGATTAATGACTAAATGTTGCTAAAACATCTTGAGAATTATTTGAAGTGTCAAACACATTCTCATCTATTATTGGACTTGTACATAAGTTGGCAGCAAAGAAATTCAGTACGTTTGCATCAGTCTACTATTACAGGGTATATGGGAAGTGAGACCTAGGTAGAGTAGCAACTTTGCAGCTTTTCCAAAACTGGTAAGGTTAAAAAATTTCTACATCTGTGAGTCCAAGTTCATCAATGGGGAGAAATTTAGAATTGCTTGGGTATCTTTGTCAAATACTCATTTAAAATAGGCAGGAAGGAAAGCAAGATTTGCAACTTTGGGAAAAGAATAGAAAATTTAAAAAAATATATTTTTTAAATGATTTTTTTTTATTTTATATACAATGAAACCTCCTGTCTCCCCAGCTAGGATAGCCTCTACAAACTGCATGGTACCATTTTGCCAGGAAAATGTTCACTGAAATGTTTGTTAAAATGTTTTCTTGACACTAGGGAGATGGTCAAGAGTGCCTACTGCTCTTACCCTGGTCCCAGCATCCACATGGTGACTCACAACTGCTTCTAACTCTAGTTCCAGGGGTCTCAGTGCCCGATTCCAGCCTCAGAAGGTTCTCGCACACATATGTCACACATAAAACCCGGGCAGACATCTGTATGCACATTAGAATTGAATAAATACATGAATATGTTTAAAGTTTTGTAAATGTATTCTTTATTCCGCTGAAGTTGCCTGTGTGGCGTGCTTAGGTCTCATCTGCTGGAGATGAGTAACCAGCTTGCTCCTTTCTGCTTTGAAGGTGTGCGGATGCTGGATGGCGATGTCACAGACATGGTGGAGGCGAAGTCTGTCAGCTACAACCCACAGCATGTGCACATTTATAGTGCCAGCTGGGGCCCGGATGACGACGGCAAGACTGTGGATGGGCCAGCTCCCCTCACCCGGCAAGCCTTTGAGAACGGTGTGAGAATGGTAGGTTTCAGGAGCCTCTGGGCTGAGGATTTCCATATGCAGACCTTGTAGGCATGCCACCATTCCGGCTAGAGGATTGCTGAAGCTTACGGGCCAAGTGGCCACTGGAAAGACGTCTTGAACCTTGGCGTCACAAATTGTTTCTGCTCTACAAACTAACTCAGAGTTAGTCTCTGCTATGACTTGAACTATATACTTAGATGTTTAGAAGAAATTTACTAATTAATATGTGAATGTGGTCCTTCAAGAAGCAAATTCCTGGGGCGAGCAACTGAGTAGGTATTCACAGTATCCATTTGGTATTGGTAGAGCGTCCAGCAAGGCCCTTCTGGCATCTCCCCTAGATGACACTTAGTCTCCCTTCTGTCCAAAAACAATATTATTTTTCTATGGCACCAGATCTCCCTAATCAAATAACTTAGCATTGTCTTTATGTCAGTGGAAGAGTGAACATCGTCCCTGGAAAACATAGCTCCACGATCTATTGTAATAGAATATTTGCTTCAAATTACAGATCTTAAATTGTCCTAAATTAGATAGAAGTAAAGATGCTAGGACTTATCCCCATGGTAGGAGAAGTGCCCCACCAGAGCAGGGCCCTGCCTTCTCCTACTAATGAATAGAATTTGAGTTACATGAAGTATATATGTTCTTTGCATGATATCATTGATCTGGCCTGAACTTTCCTTGCCTTTCTTACCTTCTCGCTCCATTGTCTTGTGACATCTTCTACTCTTGTTCCTTGTGCATCAGGACAATCTGTTTCCCCTGCCCTACCCCCAAGTCCTTCAAGCCTCTTCTAAAAAAGCGACATCTTCCCAGAAGTCTCTCTAGACCCACACAGGAATCAACTACCATTAGTCCCCTACTCTGTGCACACTGTGTTTGATAAAGATCAAGTCACATTTATATTTTATACCTCAGAGTTCATTCTGGCCATATTTTCCTCACAAAAAGTTTAAGTCCCAGAAGTTCAGACCATGCCCTTTATACATAATCATGGACTTTACAAAACGAAGAGAATGTATTGAATTCTGGTGAGCCCTTTATAAATGTTTGCTGCATCAAATGTAGTTTGCCACAAATGATGCTACCACAATGTTTTCATGGATTCAGCCCAGACATGGAACAGTAGGATGCACTGAGCTGATTGGCACAATGTCTGAGCAGGAATAAAAATCATACTGAGTCTTGCATAATTTTGTGAGTCCGGGTTAGATTTTTAGCAAAAGCCTGAGCTAAGCCATCCCATGGCTATTCTGAAATGCATTTGAGGGAGAAAATACTTTTTTGTATTTACTTTCTAACAAAAGAAAAGAAAAAGAAAGAAAAGAAAAAAATGAGGATTGTGAAGACATTTTCTAGTTCTATCAGTTACTTTTGTAAACTTTTAATGAATAGATAATATTGTAACTGGTTGCCTAGAATTTTCCTTTCAAAGTGCCTTAATATGAAATTAATACACCCCATGTCATCTGCTGATTCATTGCCAAACCTGTGGACTACAAATTACTATTATTATCCCAGTAAAATGGCCATTAAGTGTTTAGTTCAAATCTTCCAATTATGAATGCCTTGCACCCATAAGAAAAGCAACCTGAAGTTTCTCAGTAATATGAAAATCCTTTTATTAGTAATTTCTCATTCCTTTTGGTTGTGCACATACATACAAAGAATGACCAAGTCTAATAGGGAGGTTGGATAACTGACTAATGGGCATGTGACTAAGCAACTCAGTGCTGAGAAAAAAGTTTGTGCATATATTTTTATTGGAAAGTGTGTAGAAATAACTATATGCAGATAAATAATTATCAACAGAAATAATCTTAATGCATAGAACAGATAAAAATGTGGCACTTTGCCTTTAAAAGTGTTTGCTTTTTAAAGTTTAGAAACAGATCGTGTAAGAAAACATTCAAATCCAAAGGACTATTTAGAAATAAATGATGTAGAAAAATTAAGCTTATTTTAAATGCAAAAAAACATTTTGTTGTGGCAAGTCATATTCAAAAAATATATAAGGAAGGAGTTTATAATAGATTTCCCCACCCAAGTGGTCAGTAGTTGCTAAGTACAGATACAACATCATACCCATAACCACATTAACCTGCCAACTGGGAACACTTGAATCTCTCTGTGGATCCCATGAGCATCATTCCAGGGCAGTGCACAGAAAGAGGGCTCATTGGTTTTATTTGTTTCAAAATTCTTGAAAATTTGCAGTACTATAATTTAGGGATGTAATGAGGGATACAGCTCAGAAGTCAAGCAGGTGCTCAGCATGCATAAAGCCTTAGGTACAATATCCATCACTTAAAAACCCGAAAAAAAGAAGAATAGCATGATTTATTCAGCATTCCTTTGAAGATCTTCAGAGGATTAATCTGAACAAAAAGGGACTTCAGTTTTAAGATGAGCCATTAACTTTTACAGTTGAAGTAGTAGCAAAAGCAGTAACTTTTCCAAAGGAAGATCTAGCTTCTGGTTCATGGCCCACCTAAATCTGAAATGACAGCAATAAACCATTGGAATAAGACAAAATGGATTGGATAGTGTTTTCATGCCTTCACTAGAGTGAAACTTTCAAGTCAAGCCTAGTGTTTCTCGTTTACTTCTGACTTTAAATCAAATACCTTGCTTCCATTTCCTCTCCTGAAGTGGTGTGAAAATTTCCTTCTCATTCACAGAGAATTTCTGAGCATCCCGTGAGATAGCAATCCACAGTAAAGTCATTAACACACTGAGTATAGTAAGGACTCAGTAAGAAGTATGTAGAGAAAAGGTGTCTTCCTCAAAAGTACAGTTAATATTTGTCTTTAGCCCCTCATCCTTCTCTCCTAGGTCATGCCCCCATTGCAGAATTTTCACTCATCAGGTTGCTATTAGGAGCAGATTAGAAATAACATGGCCCAGGTCAGCCCAGATTCTCTGAGCTTCATAGAGGTCATTTGTGCTGTTCTTCTTGTCTATCCACACTATCAGTTCCACTTGCTCTAAACAAACATGTCTGCAATTTAAAGCATCTGCAATTTTACTGTGATTCTCTGTCAGTGAGCACATTGGGAGTGGGTGGTGTGTATGTGTGTGAGTGAGTGTGTGTTTCAGTTGCTCATGTATCTAGTCTCAAATTGTTTATTTTCCCAAAAGATGTTTCTCTAGATAGCTATGAGTATACCATTCAATATTTCAAGTTGATATTGGGTAGTCTTTGTCAGAAAAAAATGAAAATGTTGACTCCTTTCTTATGAAGAAGCCTCAAGTGAAACCTGAATTTATCTTCTTTGAGGCCTGATAGAAGATCAAAGTGTGCTATTGAGTGATTTGAGGACCCAAGGAACAAAAAACGGGTAAAGAAATGCCTTCAGCTAACCAACTAAAGACTTGTACAGTGACCTTAAGTCACTTTTACCCATTGGTGTCCTCGCCACTTCTTCCACGTCGTGCATGAATTAGAGTGATTTATCCTCACCCACTTGAAGCTTAGCGAGTTATTGCTCCTTAAGTATTGTAGGCAAACGGTGAAGAAAACCTAAAATTGTCCCTATACATATCAACAAGACAAAATACAAGCAGAGACTCCCCAAGGAGGTTTCAGCTGTGATGCATATAGCAGATGAAGTACAGCCGGTAACTGGGAGGGACAGTGCTACCTAAGATAGGAGAGGTAGACAGTTCTCTTTGAGGAGGCAGTAGCTGTAGAAGGAGGAGTGGGCCGCTAGTTTACACCCGAAATAATTATACGGAAACTGTATTCATTTAAACACTGCCTGGCCTGTTAGTTCTAGCCTCCTACTGGCTAATTCTCACATCTTGATTAACCCATTTCTAATAATCTGTGTAGCACCATGAAGTGGTGGCTTACCGGGAAAGATTCAGTATGTCCGACCTGGTGGCTGGCTCCATGGTGTCTGCCTGACTTTGCTCTTCTCTCTCCCAGCATTCTGTTCTGTCTTCTCCACCCACCTATGTTCTGACCTATCAGGCCAAGCAGTTTCTTTATTAATTAACCAATGAAAGCAACACATAGAAAGAAAACCCACCTACCTTAAGTAGCTGCAGACATAAAAGATGAGCCAGTCGTGTAAGGGTGTGGAAGAGGAACAGTCTATGCAGAAGGAGCAGAAAACACCAACAACCCTAACAAGCAAAGGGTTGTTGCAGTTTATTACTTGGACAGAACAATACCTCAGGCAGTCGGAATAGTATGAGCACAAAGAAGTAGAAGTACGAAGTTGGCTAAGGCCAGCTCGGTGGGAGGGGTTCTAAGTCACTCAGAGGGTTTGCATTCTATCCTGTGACAGAAAGCCACTAGATGTTCAAATAGAGCAAAGGTCTTGTAGACATGCCGTCTGTCAGGTGAAGGATGAAGGACAAGAATGGGAGATTGCAATGGTCCCGGACAGCGTTAATGCTGTGGCAACACTAGCCAGACCACAGACCGCTGTCCATCTCAGATATCGGGAGAGAGAAGGATAAGTATCAAAAATCTATTCACAGAGGAAATAAATACATTTTGCTCAGGGCTTCCATGTATTGGATCATGTCTATCCTTCCTGCTAACTAATCAGAAACATACCAAATATTGAATTTCAAAATGCACCCCATTTGTTTACTATAAGATAAATATTTTACTCAGTTGGATGTAACAGTGCTTTTAAAGATTTTAACAAAATTAAAATTGATTCAGTTTAGAAATAATGTGCCAAAATTGTATCAGAGGAACTGTGTTAAATATACCATATCGTAGTTGACAACTTGCTCTCTTTCTCTTTCTCTCTGCCTGTCTCTTTCTCAGAATTGCATATTATTTGATGTTGAGTGTAATTGTAATTTTTAGAATCACATAGTTTGAGCTATACTCAGTGAATGGAAAGGTGATGATGATGACGAGGAGGAGGAAGGTAATGATGTCAGTGATAGCGTGGACATTTAATATTTTGGCCAGTCTATTCACTGCTACCCTTCATCTAAGCCCAAAACAGGCTCTTAGTTTTTAATCTAGACAATCATCTTGTTAGATGGGCACTATTTCCCCAGTCTTACAAGGAGAGAAAACAAATCTGTTTTAGCTATCCAAGTCAGAACAGGGGCCTCAAAGCTCTCCAGTGAGTTCAGCTGTGTGTTCCCTTCTGTCTTCTTGGCCACATCTTCCTCTTCCTTAATCATGTTTTCCTGTTTCAACTCTGTTATCAAATACACACTCACACAGTTAGTTCTCTTATCTTAGAAAGAATAAGTAGAACTGGAGAGATGACTCAGTGACTAAGAGCAATGGCTGCTCTTCGAGAGGACCCGGGTTCAATTCCCAACACTCACATGGTGGCTCACAACCATCTGTAACTCCACTTCCAGGGGGTCCAGCATCTTCTTTAGGTCTCCACAGATATCAGGCCATACAAGCAGTCCACAGAAATGTGTGCCGTCCAGAAATGCTCATGTATAAAAATAAAATAAGAAAAGAATAGCTGATGAATCTCTGTCATCTCACTATGTATCCACTTCCTTTTCCTTCCTACATTTCTCTTTCCCCTTCAGACTGAAATCCTTTGTGGCCTTTGCTTGCATTATCTCTTGGAGTCATTTCTTCAGACCTCCACCCCAGCAACACATTGAGTCAGCTTTGTCTCATTGACCTCCAAGCTCTCACCTAACTTGTAACAGGGCACCCTGCCTGCTCTTCCTAGGCACCCCAACCCCTCATGCCCCTTTAAACCTCCGTTGCTCTTATTCATCTTAAGATCATCTTCTCTGTAAAGTTTCGGAATCTGGTTACATCCTCTCGTGTATTCTCAGAACAGTCTTCACATTCGGGGGATTTAGTGAAGAAAGAATGAATGACTGTGGAATATGTGAATGAATCACATGTCTGTTTGCAGTGTGTACTTAAAAGCCACACTTGCATTGCTTTGATCATATATAATGAACCCAAACTGTTACGTATGCATGATAAACCATGGTAGTTAAAGTACCCAGAGTCTGAAATGCAGACTCTCCAATTTGGAAATGTTGGTTCTAATACCTTTATTTTTTAACCTTATTCAGGTAAAATTAGTTAACCTGTAGGATCAGTTTCTTCATCCAGTCAGTGAGGATATATGTTCCTTAGAAGCTCTCTTAGAAGATTCTATTAGAAGATCATATTTCAATGCCTGTGGAACACTGCTGAGTTCCTTGCACAATGCCAAGTCTCTGAATGTTACAAGGCTGAACCCGATTCACACCTGAAATGTATAAGGTATGGTGTATAAGGCACTAAAGATGAACTGCTGACTATGTAAACGCCATGAGAGTCTGCATGGTCCCACATGCCTGGCTTTAATTAATTCAAGAGTGCTGAATGATCCCATAGAACTCTTCGGATAACTATTAATATATGGTCGGCAGAAGTAGAAGAAAATACCAAGAGAATATTTCCTTCATCAAACTCAAAACATTGTGAGGTGGGAATCAAGTTTTTGTTTTTGTTTTCTGCCAAGTACGTAAGAATTACCATTTATTTATGGTTTCTTTGGTGACTTGAAAATACATGAAAGGGTTTGAGTTGTCTCAAAGTAAAGAAATGTGCTTAACTTTATCTAGTGAAGGTTTTCAATTTAACCATATATAAGCTTTCTTTTCTCTCTGCCATTTCTTTCTTTCGCCCTCCCTCCCTCCTTTATTCCTTTCCTCTGGACTTCCCATGGAGTCTTGCTTTGTAGCCCAGCTAAGTCTTCCTCATTCAGCTTCACGCATGCTGGAATTATAAGCATGTACGAGCACACTCAACAAAACTTTCACCGCTTTTTAAAAATTGCTTTGAAATTTGATTTCATTTTAGATTTTGTAGAACTGTTCTCTTAAAGTTCAGCTAAATTAGTTAAATCTTTGCAGGCATAACCTTAGGACTGGAAATGACTTGGTTAATTCAATTCCTGCCACTAATGTATTTCTTTATGTGCAATAGTCTTTGATCCCTGTTTTCCTTGGGCTTCAGCCTACTCACCTATTAAGCAATTTCCTATTACTGTTTGCTGGAAGTCTCCAAATCCTCCCTCGTGCTCACAATGAGAACATCCTTCACACAGACTTCTCCACAGGATGCTTCCGAAAACTCCCAGGCAAAGCTGCGGCTTTCAGTTCTGCATGAGCGCTCCAGTCGAGGAAGTATTTCTATACACGTGTACTGTCTTCCTTCCCTTTAAAGTTCATCTGTGCCTCCCATGACTGACAAGGATCACTCTAGGCTTCTAGCAGGGCACATGGGGTCTCTCCCATCCTTGCCAGGGCTTTCAGAATAAGACTTTACATGTCGTCTTTTAAAGGAACAGGATAAAAATCACCCTGTCACCATTTGCCCTTGGGTGGCTTTGACCCAGATCCTTGGTAAACAGTAGGTAAGAAGACATTCATGACCTCATCTTTTTAACTGATCCTAAATAGGAAAATGATTTCATGACGTAAGTGTGAATCATTCCTCACCATTACACAGACAGTTTTCAGTTATCGATGACATGGAGGTGGGTGGCAGAAGAGGCTGACAGCGCAGAGTTTTCTCTGATGGACGCCCATTGTCTGAGTGGTCCGCCATGCTCAACACTTTGCTAGTTGGCATGGAAGGATGAACAGCACTTAGCCCTTGTCTCGGGGAAAGTCTCTGTGTAATGGTGAGGAAACGTCTAAGAAAGCGTGAGCCCCCTCCCAAAGTGCCCTCATCTTACAGAGCCGGGTAGGAGCGGACAGAACACACAGCACACAGTTACAAACCCTTCTTGCCTTGGAGGCATCCTGCCCACTTTGGGTTATTAAAGTTTAGTACGATTTGTGCGATTGGTATGGTTGCCGCTTATCAGCAGGTGTCTGACACGTTGACAGCATTTCCTGACAAGTGTGCTCAATTATGTTCTCTCGAAAAAGAGGAGGAAATAGAAACGGACTCTTCTCTGTGTTCAGGAACGCTTCTATTATGGTTGCCTTGTCGTTTCACTCAACAAAACTTGCTTTAGGACCCACTCCATGCTTAGCATCGGTTTAGCATTGTCTCTGCACCCCACCCTTGGAGAACTCACATAGTGCACTGTGAATTGTCGAGGACCACGTCTTACAGAATTCTCTTGGACTGGGAAGATGGCTCGGCATTGAAAGCATTTCTACATACCAGAGTTCAAATCCCAACATCCCTGTCAGGAATCAGTAGCTCACAACTAACTCTGACTAGGTCTAGCTAATCCAGTGCCCTCCTCTGACTTACACACACACACACACACACACACACACACACACACACACACACACAATAATAATAATAAAAATAAGTAATAAATACTTTTTAATCATGGATTTTATCTGTAAGTACATTTCAAGCTCAGGGCAACTTTTTTTGAGCATTTTTGTTTGGAAAGATCATTAAAGCATTCAATAAATTCCAGTCAGAGCCAATGTCGAGGACAAGGAATGAGAGTCTGGGAACTCAAAATCCTGGCTTGTTATCCTCCTATTGGAACTGTAGCGCTAGTTCCGTCTTCACACTAATGTATCCGGGGTCCAGTTCTTCAGTTTCTTCTCAGAAAATTAACACATTTTCCAGTTGAGTAGATATGTAGAATGCCTGATGAAAGTACAGGTCCTCCTACAAGCACACGTTGTCTATTGAAAATGCAGAAGTCACACATGCATGTTCTTACATCCCTTAAATTAAAAACATGTGTTCACCCAGAGGAGAGAGAAGAGGCATAATGCACTTATATAATAAGAGCAGCAATAGTAATCGCAATAAAATTAACTGATTCCACCAGAGAGGGATAGATTTTTTTCTTTGATAGACCCAGCTATAGTAGGAGTGATACCAGTTTGCATTTTAATAAATGTCAGCTTGCTTCTGCACTGGCTGTTGCATGTTGTAAAGTTGTAAAGTGATCTATGGATCGGCCAACACAGATGCAAGAGATTAGTTAAATTTGATTTGACTGAATGAGAATTTGCTCTATCTGGGCCAGTTTTTAAAACTTGCCTCAGGATTTAACTATACCTGTCTGTTACTCTGTGTAGGTTTGTAAAAATTAAGAAGTGACTTGTCAAGTATAATCAATTTAATGTCATTTGTTAAACAGAAGTCTGTCTTTCATAAATACATCTGTGGTTTTAAGTTCTACAATTATCACAGTATTGCCCAAGGCATAAGTATCAAATTTTGATTAATATATTAGTGAATTTTACCTATACATTTTTAAGGAAAGGAGCACAAATCGACAGTAACCTTATCTATGTAAAATTTTCAAAAATACCTCACTGCCCCGTTTATAGTTTTAAAAAGGCATTAGTATTTATGTAGTTAAATTAATTGACACACTGATTTTAAGTTCTTCTTTTTAGTTACTTTTCTCATTTCTGTGACAAGTTTTTGAAAACAACAAACTATGAATGGAGTGGTGGACGTTGCCATTATCCTATCTGAGGGTAGGGCAGCCTTACTTAGGAGACTGGCGCAGCTGGTCTCTCTGCATCCACATGAGATGTTTTCAGAAACAGAACAAGATTGGATGGTGCCCGGTTCTTCACTTTTTATTCATTCTAAGACCCAGTCCGTTGGATGGCTCCACCGATATTCAGAGTGGACCTCCTTGATTTTCTGGTAAATCTTTCTGCAAATACCATTGTAGACATATCCAAAAGTGAGCTCCCCTGGTGGCTCCACATACCATCACGCTGACAATGGAGATTAACCGTCATGTGTTGCCGCATTAGCTGCATATCTGCAGGAGTCCTCTTCTTTGGATTTGCTTGGTTCTGTCTAGAGTGACTGCTGGGCTAACTGGGGAACAGGTAAATGCTTCAAAACTTTTTCTCCTATGTTTCTAGAACAGCAAAAGCATACAGATGTTGGGTTAGATGAGCGTAACATCCATTCTAAACAGCCATTTCTTTGTTTCCAAATGTAAATTTTGGGGAGAACACATAGGTGTATTTCCTTTAACTCAATGTGATAGTCAGTCAGCAAAAAAATATAGGTCACTGTGTAATAAAGATAAATTGAACTAGGCCTATATTTTTCTATTGCTTAGAAGTATGTATGACTTGTGGAGTTGAATTTGTATTGCACATAGGATGCTTACATCCTTCCTTATGTGATAAATACAATCTAATGGAGTGCTCAGAGTGTTTTACAACACGGTTATAGTTCTGGCTCTGATAGCATCATAGGAGTGCACAGTACATGGATGGCAAAGTTGGGCAATGTGGTTGGCCACTAAGAAGCTTAACTGTGGCTTATACTCAGATCTCATGTAAAACCTGTGTTTTTTACTGTTGTGTAATATTGATTCATGTTGGGTATTATATGGCACATTTGTGCATGTTCAGCCAAAACATGGTCACAGAATGTCCACAGCAACAAAGAACTGTGTCTTTGAGTGTATAGAGGAGTTATTATCCAAATCATATTGAGCAGCATCCCAGACTTCACAGTGTTGGTTTTCTTCCTTGTCAGTCTTTTAGGAGATTCAGGACTTGCGGAGAGCACAGGCTATTGTCAGTTTGAGACAAGACGTGTTACTAAATTGCCAGCACTTCCATTTCCCTTGGGAAGGTCCACACTCCTGTTCTCTTTCTTGGAGCCACTACAAAGACCCAGGGACATGACTCTTCATGGATGAAGTGCTCATCCTGGCAGCTGATCTCCTGTTCAAAGGAAGAATGGCTTTGGATTCACTTTTAAGAATGACAGAATATTCACTCTTACACTTTTTTTTTCACTCTTACACTTATGGACTCTTACATTTAAAAAAATGAGTCTAATATAATAGTTCCTTTTTATTTAAGACAGAAATGTGTTTATGGATAGAAAATGCTGTGAGATGATTTTCCCTATTTCATAAATCTTATAA
This sequence comes from Myodes glareolus, assembly GCF_982192425.1. Lineage (NCBI taxonomy): Eukaryota > Metazoa > Chordata > Mammalia > Rodentia > Cricetidae > Myodes > Myodes glareolus. The sequence goes on from NC_142032.1 coordinate 44,403,096, forward strand.
GGTGCCCTATGTAGGGTTAAGGTTACTGCTTCATGTAGTTGAAGACTGTGACATCATTCGGTTCCCACAGTGGGTTACAGAGAGGGGTGACTTGCTTATTGCTTTTTTAGAGTTAATCCGGCAGCTGCAATAATTCACAGCAAGAATTCCATAATCCAGCGCTAACTTCAAGTGGCACGAACTTTTATTATCACTGGACTATCTCTATTCTTTCTTAAGTGCCTTTCTGAACATTTATAGTAAGTTCTTTCATACCCCTGTTGGGTAATCAGTGTTTTTATTTTCTATGAAGGGAATTTTTTAAAGTTTAGTATCCTCAGCATAAATTTAAATGTAATGACACATTTCAAAACAGTTTCAAATTTGTACTTTTTAAAGATTTTTTTTTGTTTTAAGATATGGGGGTGGTTATACGTGTGTGTGTGTGTGTGTGTGTGTGTGTGTGTGTGTGTGTCCAAGGAGGACTGACATTGAATTCCTCTGGAGCTGGAGTGACAGGAAATTGTGAGCCACCTGACATGGGTGCTAGTAATTGAACCCATGTCATCTACAAGAGCAATACATACTCTAAGTCCCTGAGCCAGCTCTCCAGCTCCTCAGAATCAAAATTATCAAATTAACATTGTGGGGACCCCTCTTGCTTCCATGAACCTGACTCTGCTGAAAGTTAGAGCATGGCTTTGGCTTTGTTGAAATGATCCAAGAGGTAGAGCATTGGCAGGTGTGACGTGGCCGATGGGAATCCTGGGAGGAGTGATTGCCCAGAATAGCTTAGCTGGTGCTAACTGTTGGCTGTGATTACTTCCGCGAGTGTATAGCATGCACAGTTTTGTCTTAGTTGCTTGAAGTAAAGGGTTGAGAATGAACTTGACCTATGTGATTTCCCTTCCAAACATTGTTAGCAGTCCTTGCACCATGGGATAGAAGGTTGCATTCTGAGGGGAGAGTGGAGGCGAATAATATCTGAGTCTTTCTAAAGTTTCAGCTTGGTTTTAATTGATGCATAAACAAACTGTGTATACATTCATGGAATATCATGCTTTGTTTTCACACACGGTGCAAGGAATGAAATGGGGAAGTGTGATTTTTCAGGTTTACCTTCTCCCAGTAAAAATCCCTTTTTCATGTTTTTGAGATGATGTGTTTTTAGTGAGGCTTGTGTCAGCTGGTGAGGAAGATGAAGTCTGAGACAGCAAGAAGTCTGGATGGCCAGGAGGCCAATACTTGGAAATTCTTGATTTAGCAAATGAAATGAAACAGGAGAGGAGTTGTTGTTGTGGTTGTTGTTGTTTTTGTTGTTGTTGTTTTAATTAGCTTAATCCGTGGCTGTTGAGCAGTATTTAGACCACACTCTTAAGTACTTTCAGCATCATCCAGCATCAGTAGAGATCGCTCTGAGTGGTCCATGATGCAGCATGCCTTCTCCCAGACTATCTCTGATGTCTTCATCACTAAGTACTATTTGTACCACATTATTCAGCTCCGAGTTTCTATTATTCAAAGTACTTAGATGGGCAGAATTAAAAATAAAAAAAAAGCTTTGTATAAAAGCATATCTGTTTCCGGTTTTGACACCGAAGGCGTGTTTCTTCACAGATACTCTACTGCTGTGTCTCCGTGAAAAACTCATACTTTTCTCCAATTACATCATAAAGATATGCAAAGTGAAAGAAATCCAAAGTCACAATACAGTTTCAGAAGTCAAGAACCACACCCATGCGCACATCTATGATGTGTCCTATGAGGTATACATCTGTAAGCCCCAGTGGTACTCAACCCTTCTAAAAAAACGTCCCTTTCTAAAAGTAGGGTTGGTTAAGCTTTTGTTACCTTTATGGTTTTGCTGTTTTGTTTGAGGTTGTGGTTGTTGTCGAGACAAGGTCTACATAGGTATCCCAGGCTGACCTCAGACTCACTGTATAACCCAGTCTAGCTTCTGTGTCATGGCGAATTCTCTACCTCAACCTCCTGAGTGCTAGGATTACAGGTTTGTGCCACCGTGATTGGCCAATTCTACTAAGATCTACTACATTTGTATTCTGTCTGTTATGATAGGTAAGCAATTCCTTTCCAACAGTCTCCATACACTGAACACAAAAGGAACATTTCCCGGGAACTGGGGAATGGGAAACCCCATATTTCCGGGACTGTTAGATGCCTTTCCAAGTGTCACTTTTAGCAGTGGAACCCAAGTTCACTCTAGTTCCCTGAATTCCAAGCTGCCAGTCCGTGAACTAGAACTCGAACAACAAAATGAAAAGGTATTCAGTGCCAGTTACACTGAACACTTAAAAATCTGCTATTCAACATTTAAACATTAAACAGTAAAAATAAAAAGTCATTTTTATTAGAAATGCTTGTTGCAGCTGACTCCATAGTTTATTGGGCTCTCTATGCCTTTAAAATTCTAAGCTGACTGCACTGGGTATGCTCAGTGAGCATATAAAATTCATTTTTATTTGTGTATGGTTGTATAAAATTAATATGGTTGCTAATAACTGCATCTAATTTTTCAGTGTTTTATTAAAAAGTCAAAGAACATAAAAAATGACTTTAAATACTTGGCTTAGTAATCTACAGTATGCACAGAAGACTAGCATACAGAGAAGCCAGGTCAGAGCTGGGAAAGGGGTGGCTGAGATGGGCAGGATATGTGTGTGGGGAGTAAGAGTGCTACACATGTAGCTGGCAGGAATACAGAGCTGGGGACCGGTAGTGCCAGCTCACAGACCCCTTCCTTCTTACACATTCAGTTGCCCCTATTCCACATCCTGTGATGGCGTAGGATGGGAGTAAATAAGAGCACAGCAGAGATGACCTTGCCTAAGTCAGGATCAACTGGACATGCGCAGGTAGCCCTCCCAGCAGATGCCTGAAACAGATACTTTACACAGCTGAGGAGATGGCTCACGGCAGGAGGTGTGGCTCAGGGATACCTGTGTGGTGATTGGGGAGCTGTTGAAAGTCAACTTAAGGGAGCTGTTCTTTGTCATTAATCGGCATTTTTAGTCTTGAGATTTTTTTGACTCAGAGCTTTTGCTGCCATTAAATCACCACATAAATAAGCTGTAATGAATGACAATTTAGCTTACAATACGTAAGGTCGCTCTCTCATTTACCTTAGTTATTCTGAGAATAGAAGCAGCATCAGCCGAGACTTGTGTGATCATGAAATGGGATGTGCCATCATTGGAATGCCTGGTGCATTCCCAAGTTAGACCAGGTAGTCACCAAGGCATTGGGCAGGGCGGCCGTCTACGCCTGCTGAGCATTTGCCACCTATGTTCCTTTTCTGGTCACTTTTCTGGTTCACCTTCGTCATTCATTCTTGGATGATAATGATCCCAAAAGTTATTTTAATTGCTTAAATAAGCAATGTATTTTGAAATTCTGAATAGTTATTAAACATTTATATTTTGACTTTCGATGTGGTGTTTTGTTTATTAGCTTGCCTTTCCCTGTATTCTAGACCAGACTCATTTCATTCAAGAAACCCTGCCCTAAGCAGGAAGCATTTGGGAACTGCTAGTCTATAAGCTTCAAAGAAATCACTGCTGCTTCACCTCTCAGCCACCAAGGCATTCGCTGTCCGTGCCCATGCCCCTCCCGTCTCTGCCTCTTAACCATGGAAGTCTGTGTCATGGGAGACAGAGACTCAAGACTCCAATAGCCATGGGATAAACAAAAGCTTACAGAGAGCACTGGGTTCTTGGCTTGCTGAGGGGAGGGAGGTGCACAGGAGGTAAAGGGAGGCCTAGACAAGGCTTTGGGAGAAAGTTCCTAATTCTCGTGTAGTTTCAATGTGCCCCTTCGTGTCTCCATCTGCAGATACACAGTTCTGATCAAACTCAGTAGGGTCTCATGCTTCTGACATGCTCTGGTTAAATGACTTAAGACACATCACTTGATGTTCTTGGCTGCCTACGCTATAGAATCTACGCATAGCATTACCTACCTTGCTGATGCTCAGGATTTTGTTCTCAGTTAACAAATACCAGAAGCCATAAATGTTATTGTCTTCTTTTGTCATAAGACACTAATATTTATTCATTGCGCTTCAAAAAACTGCTAAGCAATATTGGAGAAGAATGTTCTACCAAAATGCCAAATCAGAATGAGAACAACTTATTTTAAAGAAAAGTTTAGTTTTGTCACCACACTAGAAGTTTCTCAACCCCTACCCTCTAGGAGTAGGATTTAATTAGTAATCCAGAATAAAATGGCCCCAAGAAAAGCCAGCTCCATCTTATGCTGTAGTAACAGCATTTATGGGGTTAAATAAATTGACTTTTCAGAGAATATGTAAAAAACACATATGCTCATTTAGACACACAATGAAAAAGACTGTTCAGCATTTAGCTGAATGGGGCCTGCGTGAATTTCACAATGCATTTTTGCCTTGTTTCCTGACTTTTTAACTTGGCATGCAGTTCAACTGCAGGCTTGTTTTGTTTCCCATATTTAAATAACTGAATTGTAATCATAATACTTAACCAAGCTAAAAAAAAATGATAATTACTACTTACCCTTTGGGAAAAATATGTCTCAAAACTCTATTTGAATCCTCTGTCCACTTGCCTTCTCCCTGTGCCCTGCACTAAGGTTTCCTTCTTAAATTACTCCCAAGTTTTAGAAAAATATTCAGACTTATGTTGTTTTTTAACACATATGTTTTGGTTTGGGAATATTTCACACTAATGCAAACCCCCTGTGCCTCTGCAGTAAACACGTCTGTGAATTGCTAATTGTTTTAGATTAACCCCAGAGACGTTTGGCAGGCTTGGTTACAGCATTTTCTGCCCACAAATTTAGTGTTTATTTCTTGGGCTTTGATCATACACCTTCTGCCCAGGCAGACAGGTCAGCTGCCCTGTGGAGAGCATGAGGGAGCATCCTGCATTCTGCATCCTCTGTCTCTTGGGAGGATGGACCACTCTGGGTCAGCTGTCCTGTGGAGAGCATGAGGGAGCATCCTGCATCCTCTGACTCTCAGGAGGATGGACCACTCTGTCTTCTCTCAGCTTGTTTCTTCAGCTCTCGCTGCCTTAGCCCAGCACTGGCTGGGTGGCTCAAGCAGTAGAACCTAATTTTCTGCCAGTCAGTCCTAGATGCCAGAAGGCTGGAACCCCAGGCCCAGGAAATCAGATGAGTACTGGTCTCAGCTTGTAGTCAGCCAGCTTGTCACGTGACCTCTCCTCTGTGGCCACGTTCTGAGAGAACTTGCTGCTGTCTCTTTCCCTCTTTATGAGAACACTGATTCCGTCTGCTTAGACTTCGCACTGATGACCTCATATACCTATAATGAAATTTGGCCAGGGGGAGAGGGCTACAATTTAATCTTGTGACATTTAAAGGGCTACAT